>NC_136283.1:2551292-3236968 GCF_964198595.1 Lampetra fluviatilis
ACAGTGTCCCTCTAAAAGGTACATTGGCCTACTCTACCAACACTTCACCCCACCACACGTGGCCTGCTGATACGGCCAAATGTGGTGGGCTACCTACTTGAACGCCTCGAGTGGACAGAAGCTGGGAGGAATCTAAGAAAATCGCTCCATTGTTTCCACTTTAAGATGTTTTCTTGTTCATGTTTTTGTTTTTTTGTGTGTTGCGGTTGCACCCGATTCAAGAGCCGAATGGCTCACAGGGCTATACCTAATAAATGAACTTGAAACTTGAACTTGAAACACTGCCGCGCCGGGAGATCGAACCAGCCACCTCACGATTGCAGGACCTTTGTGCTGACCATGACACCAGGGCAGCATCCAAGGCTAGCCTTGGTGAAATACACGTGGAACTGTGGCGGCTATGTGCATTATAAAGCAAAGGAACTTGAGAACTGGGGGGATAGTTTAACGTCTTTATGTCATCATTTTAGGTCCACTGATGTTCAAATAAGCATTATAAATCCCCGTTTAGATTTTTGTTCTTCAAACGAAAAGTATACATGAGCAATTTTTTTTACAAAGCAACATTTCACCGTCCGACTTTTAATGATATCCACTTCTGGGTTTTAGTGCATGTTGAGCAGAATGTACTTTGGAAGGCAATAATACGTGAAAACTGCTGCCTTTTTAGAATAAAGCATTTACTATTGCTCAAGGGTGAAATGCATCACCTTTAAGTGATAACTATTTCTGAAAGTGTTTTTTTTGCACCTGCAGTCACTTGAGCATCGCAAACAAATCTCATAAACCTGGCATTTACCCCGCAGAGAGTCATTAGAAGCATTCAAGGCATTACACGACTATTGCAGTGCCGTCGAGAAAAAACAATGTTTAACAAATAATTTTTGTCCCCTTTAATCCACTGGTCAGAATCTCACACACACACACACACAGATCAGAAACTCATGCACAATACACATTCATTCAAAAAGTGTTAATTATAGCGTAGATCCCTCAGTGAGTCTCAAGACTATTTCAAGAGGGTAATACATGGGGATGTTTGGCCAATCACATGCATGCGTTGTTTGGAGGAAACTCAAATAGCTGGAGGAAACCCATCCATACAAGGGGGCGGAGGGTGACACTCAAAACTCCACACAGATAGATTCAAGAGTTAAATTGCTGTCCTGCCATCTCCTGGACACCTCGCAGCCCAACGGTTACCCATCCAAGTACTGACCAGGCTCAAAACCTGCTTAGCTTTTGACGTCACACAAGATTGGACAAATTCAGGGATGATTTGTTCCTGAGCTTGAGTCTAATCAACACGAACTAATAACTAATACGTAAATACAACCGATGTCACTGACCTCATTATGTAGTCACTGAATATCTACGTTTAAACGTTTTTTATACCATTCGAAAAAGGAGAATGTCAATTTCACGAAACCAGTAGGCATTAAGTATTGTCACAGTGGCGATAATTGCTGTTCACATCTACATAATCAGACATTTGTAATACGCTCCACGGTCGTTTCAACAAAACCTGTCGCCTTTGATGCGCATTATTGTTAAGCACTTCACACGTATACGTGCCTGTCCACATCGACGACACATGTATGCAGACGCATGTGTAACGCATGTATGCACACCGTTTCCAGGCCAACACTTATTCTTCCTCACACTGAGTACAACACTCGATGATATGAACGTCTCTACTGGCTACACACAGCCGATCACTCGGCGTGGCCCCATCGCCGTCACTCGTCTACAACGCTGGCTGGCGGCGTGCTGATGGAAACCACGCAGGAGATCTTCCACGTGGCCGGACCATGGAGAGAGATGTCGGCGAGCGGCGACGCAGCCAGGAGCGATGACCCCACACACGAGCCCGGAGCCCCGGGTCCGCTCCCCCTTAAATCCCCCCAGGGGTGGCTAGGCCCCGCCTCCGGCCACGCCCTCTCGTGGCACCGTCGAGCAGGTTCTCGGAGTATCTCGGCTAGCCCCCACCTTATACCTTTGCCCCAGATGCACGCCCTTGTCTGATTGGTTGTTACTTAACCGTGCCCGTAGCCGTGATGCCCCTTCCAGGCCAGCAGGTGTCACGCTGTCACTACACATGTGTCATGGTACATTGGTCAGCACACAGCGCTATGAACCCAGCGACCTGCGTTTGAATCGCAGTCACAACAAACATCAGTGAGGGGTGGTATCTAGACCAGTACCTGCCCGTCACCCCCACCAACCAGCACTGACCAGAATGGTGAAGTATGGTCGAACAACCCCCATGATGACACAGTGTGAGGAGGCCTTCATCCAGCAGTGGATTGGAAACGAGTTTGAAAACATAAATATCGAGAATGGCGATGTAGCGGTCTGTGCACTGTGGTGAGAACCCAGCAAGTTGAGTTCAATTCCTGGTTTGTGATGTCAGTGGTGGGTGATATCTAAACCAATTCTGTGATCCGCCCTTCACCACCCCGAACTGACCAGTGTGGTGAAGCATGATCAGGCAACCCCAACAACCATCTTGGCATGGAGAAGGCCTCAATCCAGCAGTGGATGGACAGGGGCTGATGTTAATGATCATTCCAATTTCTATGTATCAACGTTACATAATTACTAGAAATATATTTGCTTAGAAATATTTATTTTGAAAAAAAAAATCATTGCGCGTTCAATTTCCCTGCAGAGTTTTCAACATGTGAAGGGTTAATCATCTTTGAGGCCCGATATTTTATTCATGCAAAATATGATTTGGGAATTTGTTTTTGCTGGAAGAAGCTTATATAGTTATTTCATAACTTTTTGCTTTCATGACAACTTGAAGACACATACTCACAGCATATATTTGTTTCGTCAAAATATACAATTCCAAGCTTTCATCATCGCAAGGCACAAGATTCACAATTTACGGTCACAATTGCTTTAAAGGCAATTTTTTGTTGTTTACATTTTCTTTTCGAAACAAGTTGTGAATCGTGCTCAGTGTTGCTGTCTCATCCTCAGACCTTAGATATCAACCGTGAGAGCTAAAATGTTGCAATAACCCGGCGCGAAAGAAGTTCAACTTACAGTACTTGAATAAAAACTATTGTGAAAACTTGTGTGAAACACAAGGCACTTTTTTCCTACATTTTATATTTTATGGAGGAGGGCCATCGCGTGAAATATCACCTGTTATATATATTCCTCTTTAATGCCGCACGGTGTTATTGATAAATGTGTTGAGGTTTGTTTTAATTTTCATCTGTGCTTGTGTAGCACTACTAATGCAGCAATATACCAGATACGTTGTTTAAACATTTGCCCTTTCTCCACACCTCCGATTAGGAGGGTTGGCTACGTATCGTGCAAAAGAAGTTCAACATATGAGTATGGGTTTCCATGGTTCTCTATGATTCTGTAGATATCTGTGGGTCTCTATGGGTCTCTTCCTTCCGATATTAGGAAGCAACTGGAGCTATGCATTTCTTTCGAACTGCTTTTGTGTGTGTTTCGTATGGTGTCCTTCCCCTCCGCACCTCCAATTAGCACGGTTGGCTACGTACGGTGCGAAAGAAGTTAAAAAGCCATACGTGCATAATCTCAAATTAGGACACAACAATTCATTTCTCTGATTATTCCAATTGTCTCAGCTCAGGGTCGCGATTCACAGCAATGGCTGTTTCATGTTTGTTTTTGTGCTCCGGTGACGAGGTAGCACCCCTGGTGGCTGTTGAATACAACGCACAGGATACGAATCAGAGGGCTGTGATTCTGATATATATGCGCGCGCGCGCGCGAGCGTGATTCCACGTAGATTTTGCGAGCTTAAGAATCAAAATCATTTGGTGAAATTATGGATGGTTATACCCTTGCTGGCCAATCACACGTCTGTGCAGACTGCCTTCAAGGGACGCGCGCAGCCCCCTGCATTAGCTTCATAAACAAGTTTCAAGTTTCATTTATTAGGTATAGTCCTGTGAGCCATTCGGCTCTTGAATCGGGTGCAACCGCAACAAACAAACAAACAAAAACATGAACAAGAAAACATCTTAAAGTGACTATGTGCAAACAGAAAATCCAAGAAAAGACAACAAAATATTGCAGAAAAAGCACCGTACACCAACAGCGTCGGTGTGTGAGAATGTCAGAAACCAAATAAATAACGGGACAGTATTTCTCAATCTTAATTTGGGAGCTTTCGTGACTGCAGGAATTATTCTTTGGTTCTTTTCGGTTAAGTCACGTCTAAAAATAAAATAATAAATCAAAATAAAACAACACATTACGACGTTTCGATTGCAACACAAGCAATCATCATCAGGCATAAAAGAAATAGCAACAA
Organism: Lampetra fluviatilis; assembly: GCF_964198595.1. NCBI lineage: Eukaryota > Metazoa > Chordata > Hyperoartia > Petromyzontiformes > Petromyzontidae > Lampetra > Lampetra fluviatilis. The sequence continues at coordinate 2,555,602 of NC_136283.1, forward strand.
AAATCTAACTAGAAAACTATAGACCGACATACAAGCAGACAGACATCACAACGGCACACATAGAGAGGAGTATACAGGCACACGAAAATTAAATAACCTAGTAAAATATTGAAATGTGATGTAATACAACACAGAGAGTCGGTTAACACACAATTAACGCATGGCCTGGTTGACTACGTGTTTCAAAATTTGCTAAGTTAGAATTTTAAGTGTGAGCAACAAATATCTAACTAGAAAACTATAGACAGACATACAAGCAGACAGACATCACAACGGCACACAGAGAGAGGACACAAATCGGCTGTGTGAGCAACAAAAATCTAACTAGAAAACTATAGACAGACATACAAGCAGACAGACATCACAACGGCACACAGAGAGAGGACACAAATCGGCTGTGTGAGCAACAAAAATCTAACTAGAAAACTATAGACAGACATACAAGCAGACAGACATCACAACGGCACACAGAGAGAGGACACATCACATTTAGATAATTTACTAGGTTATTTAATTTTCGTGTGCTTGTCTCCTAATTTTCAGGTTTGCCTCCCGTGCCGCGTCTATCATCTCACTTACAATAGAAGTACGTTGGCGTGCACCCATTGATCTCCCCGCCCTCTCCCTCCCCCCCGCCCCCTCCCCCTCCTCTCTATATTTAAGGGACCGTCACAGAAACGACCATCTCTTTGTGCCGATTTGTGTCCTCTCTCTGTGTGCCGTTGTGATGTCTGTCTGCTTGTATGTCTGTCTATAGTTTTCTAGTTAGATTTTTGTTGCTCACACAGCCGATTTGTGTCCTCTCTCTGTGTGCCGTTGTGATGTCTGTCTGCTTGTATGTCTGTCTATAGTTTTCTAGTTAGATTTTTGTTGCTCACACAGCCGATTTGTGTCCTCTCTCTGTGTGCCGTTGTGATGTCTGTCTGCTTGTATGTCTGTCTATAGTTTTCTAGTTAGATATTTGTTGCTCACACTTCAAATTCTAACTTAGCAAATTTTGAAACACGTAGTCAACCAGGCCATGCGTTAATTGTGTGTTAACCGACTCTCTGTGTTGTATTACATCACATTTCAATATTTTACTAGGTTATTTAATTTTCGTGTGCCTGTATACTCCTCTCTATGTGTGCCGTTGTGATGTCTGTCTGCTTGTATGTCGGTCTATAGTTTTCTAGTTAGATTTTTGTTGCTATTTCTTTTATGCCTGATGATGATTGCTTGTGTTGCAATCGAAACGTCGTAATGTGTTGTTTTATTTTGATTTATTATTTTATTTTTAGACGTGACTTAACCGAAAAGAACCAAAGAACAGTATTTCTCCTTCACATGCCATGTCCATCCACATGAAAATTTAAATGATGTTCGCACACCCTCCGTCAGCCACAAGGACTGCTCATTGTGCATATTTTCAGCAGCATCTAGCAGTTCGCCAGCATTGATTCTGCCGATGAGACGCCGCATATCGACAGGTTTCGGTGCGTGCTTGCGTAGAACCAAATGCTGCTTAAATTGTGCACTCCCAAAATGTCGTGTGGCTGATCGGATGTGTAAAACGCGGTTTTTGTTTTTTCACGCGAGACGGAGAGATATTTGAAAGGGGCATATCGTCTACTTACGTATTCTCTTCACGACTTTGCACTTCTGCAACGTCCCACATGGTAACGCACAAATCAGCTCCCGTGAGAGGACATCTATAGTTTATTTCTCATAATTTTCGGGACACTCTAAAACAAACTAAACTATTTGTATTCTACCAGGTGAGGCCCACTGAGATATATAGCTATTTTTTCAGAACTACCTGGCCACACATGATGGCTCAACAAAGTGGCTAATCACGTGGAAATGTATAGCAGCCAAATACTCGAAACGCATATTTCTAATGCAGAGGGAAAACCCGGCGGACCCGGACCATGCGGAGAACACGCAAACTCCAAATATACTTCATAATCAACGCTTTTGGGTTTAGATCGCGTTATTTATAAATGTGTCGTAACCCTCCACCACCCGACACGGCCAATCAGTAAAAAAGTGTCACGTTGACAAAAGACAAATAATTCACTGCTTTAGCCCACCGGTGTGTTGAAGCGTGAAACCACAACATTTACAATTTGAGTAGTACGACGTTTCGCTGGTAATTGCATCCAGCATCATCGGGCAATTCGCCATACTGCAGGGTCGGGATCGAACCCACGACCTCCTGTATACCAGCTGAGCTAATTAACATCTCCTAGCCACCGTGGACACATTTTCGTTTTGTTGGACGTATTAATTCAGTTGTGGAGCACGTTTCCACGGACTTGTTAATTTTCACCCTCCCCATGTGCGCATCAAAAAACTCTGGGCCAGTAATCAGGGGAGAAAATTGAGTTGGCAGATTTCGAAGGGGTGGGTCAGTTGTGTCCGCAATCAGTCGTGGTGGTGGTGGTGTTGTTTTTGTTGCAAAAGCAATCTGAGGTGTGCAATAAATACACCTTGACAGATAACATATTTTAATTCAAAATTCAAATCTAAGCAAAACACCATTAAAGTAAAACAACATTCATCTGGTGAATAAAAGTCAAAGAAAGGTACGTAGGTCAATTTCAATTTGAAATAATACTCGTGGTGACAAGAGTCTTGCGTTTTGCAAAGTTTGTATTTGTTGTTTGTGTTAACATGGTAATCAAGAGTGGGGCGTCAATGTTGAGTATGACTATAAATGTACATATATAGAGACGTTTAAAAACCTGGGAAATTTCTCCAACACAGTTAACGCGCATGGCCACCTGGTCATCTGCACCTTCAAAATAAAACATTTATTTGGGCATTAATATCATATGTTTTGATGTAAATCGTTCTGCGATACCTTTATTAATGCGAAGTGCCCTATAAAAATAACAATTAATTGGATAAAAAAAACTTACATTTCACTAGTTTTAACGTAACTGGAATGTGAGTGCGTAAAAAGCCACGCATATACACACAAAGCAAGGCACATAAAAACAATCACCACTGCTGCCAATATGATCACTGCTGCCACAGCAGATGGCATGCATGTGGCTGGCTTCACAAGTCAACAGCACCTGTTATATCAATCAATAGCAACACTGCTACGCAGTCGTTAATTCAGGGTTTCCTAAACTCCAGTCATTGCGACCCACCACGCTTCAGATTTCAACATTCACCAATCTGCCCCCCCCATTCTAATTCAAATTAACTCGTTGCACGCTGCACGCGCACGATGATTGTTAAACACGTCACACGTGACTCGCTCAGCAGTTAACGGTGTCTGCGTCACGTGCAACAAGCGCGCGCGCACACACAGAACTCAATCTTAATTTGAATCGCCTCTATAACACTGGTCAACAAAAAAAACACATTTTTTTCTGGCCTGGACTTTTGCAGCTGTTTTAGACTAATTTCAGGGTGCTGATTCCAAATCTGATCTCAGATTTTCTCTAATACATCTCATATTTATGCTATCGGCATACCCCATTTTCATTGATTTTACCCGAAATTAACTCTGTCACTTATGATTGCAAGTTGTTGCGAGTCAGTGACTGCTTTAGTGTTAAAATATAGTGCTGTATTTATAGGATAGTGTGTTTATAATATAATTGTATGTAGATATCCACATTTATTTAATAAAAAAAATTCTGCAGTTTTTATTGAAATGCAATGTTTGATATCTCAAAAACCTGATGTGATAGACAAAAACTGATGCCATATTTGGAATCAGCACCCCAAAATTACCTTTTAAACCGTTGGAATACCTTATGCCAGAAAAAGTGTGTTGACCAGTGTAATCCATCATGCCAAGACAATCGAATCGAACATGTGGTCTCTGGTCTAGTGGTCCAGCGTGCCAAACGATAAAAAAAACATCGCTGCCTCGACTTACCACATGCGGTGCAATCCGAGAATCCTCCAATAACAAAACAAAAAAGCCCGACTGTAAATGTCTTGACGAGGTCAGATAATGTGGCGGGTAGGATAACCCTTGAGGGGTCATTTTCTCATCTCCAGACCCCTCTCCCCGGATGGACCTCGCGGCTGGCGGAGGAGATGGAGCCACGACTTGACAGGGCGAGGTCGGCCGGGTCACCGAGTCGCAATCGAAACGAACGTTTGTTTCCAAACCAAACGAACGTTTGTTTCCGAACCAAACGCAGTCACCCCGGGGGGTACTCCTGACCCTGGACGCCACAAACGAGATCAGAGAGTGTCGATTCTCCACAGACAAGAGTGATGATTTTTTCGTGTTTGTTTCCGTTCTTGTAAAGTAAAAAGAAGAAGTGAAGCCCTTTGCAAAAAAAAAAGGAAAGAGCAGAGCGATCGTGTGATTCTACGGCGTGTTAAGAAGCGATGGATACTGACTGGGTAAAAGTTGAGAGTGGAAAAATCGTAGCTCCAACGCCAACGCCATTGATAGGGGGAAAAATGTGGTTTCCAATTAGCAAAATGAGAAGAGAGAGGATTATAGCTCGTATTATATGATACGGAGAAAGCTATTGAATTGATATGTAATCACATTCCTCAGGCCCATATTTCAAACAAATACATGAAAATTACATAAAAACGCGGGCCTTTATATATAACTAATGTACATCGTTGTGGAATGCAATTAGCATTACCAAAGCTATATAAAATGAAGTCATTATTATACTTTGGAACATGAAGAGTGGGCATGGAAGCATGGCGAGGGGCATGTTTGGACAGATAATGAGAGGCAGGAACAGCAATACACGAGTTATCGAATATCGGTATCCCTCGATTTACGAAAGGGATTCGATCATCAAAAGACACGCGTGAAACGAAATTTCGTAAGTGGGAACGGCTTAAAGATATACACCTACATCACGCTTTCACAACATAATATCATCAAAGAACATACCGTTGGAAACGATTGCATGATAAATAATAAATACAAACAAAAATGATTAACATTTTTCAGGAAACTCGCCCAAATGTCTGCATGTTGTAATGACTGGCAGGGCGATGTGGAGGCGTTGTCGTTGCATTGTGGGGATAACAGTGACGCAGCCTCCCGGATTATTCTTGTTTGAGGATCCTGTGGGCGCGTGCCGTGGTGAAATTTCGTTTCAAAGTGCATGTTCTTTATTAAAGTGTCCACGGTCTGTCATGTGCGTTCGTGCGGAATTTCTTAAATCGAGCGTCCGTAAATCGAGGCGCACCTGGGTACAAACGTTAAAGAATATAAAATATTGACCTTCAATAAAAACAATCATTGGGCTTGATCAGCGCATGTTTCTGAAAGGGATGATGGTTTAGACTACGAAAAAGGCGGTAGCCGGAGGAGGGAACATGCACAAGAGTTAATTCAATGCGAATATTTAGTGATTCAATCAGCTCGTGTGTTGAAGCTAGATGGAGTGTTGCATTGCGACTGCAAAAGACAGTGACGGCTTCCACAAGTGACATAACTAGAATGTAATTGTCCAAACATCCCAATGTAGGACCCTCCTGAAAAGCATGTTAAGGCTGTGACGCTTTCCTGGGTACATAATAGGAAAGAAAGAGAGAAGGAATCCCACTTCGATGTCAGTGGTATGGAGTAAACTGACCATGTTAGGCCATTCATTAGACATTTACCTTCACGCCTTGCGAAAATGCTGATTATTGTCAATCAAATTACTCTCCAATGCGATTTGTACGGATGTGTGTTCAACTTATTTCCCACCATACGTAGCCAACCGTGCTAATCGGAGGTCATTGTATTGGTCATTGTATTTTATGACTCTTACTTTTGGACCATCCGGTACCGTCCCTCGATGACCTAAACAGGGTCGTGAACCAACGATTCTCCTTGCTTCGTGAGAAATCTACAGATTGATCTGCAAATGATGCAGGGAAAACCAGGAGGGATTGGACGTCGGGGATGGAAATCTCGTTGAGAATTGGCACGCGCGTAATATCTCGAAGACGCGCGACTTGTGGTGTGTTTTGTTTAACACACGTGTGTACGTCTGCGCAATGCACGTACACCAGTTGGGGAAAAAGTGGACTCGTGGTTCGCCAATGTCGTGTTTTTATTATTACTACATGGTGGAGGGGGAGGGAGGAGGGTGTGGTACTAATTTACAATTGTGGGGGTTAGCTGTCTCTGCTGGGGGGGGTGATGGGGTCAGGGGATGAGGGGATGAATGGGAGCTGGTGGTAGACGTGGCTTAGGTGACTTATTGTTCCGTGGAATTTATAGCAGCCAAATACTCGAAATTAATGTTTCTAAATGCGGAGGGGAAAACCCGGAGGACCCGGAGAAAAATCCATGCGACCACGGGGACAACACGCAGACTCCAAATATACAGCAGGCGTCAGGGTCGGGATATAACCCATAATCTGCTGCATACCAGGTGAGGGAGTAAACATCTCACCATCGCCACGCCCTTATGAATGAATGGGTGTGGCTTAATTTGTTTTGCTAAACAATTATCATCCGCTGCGGGCACCGAAGACATGTGGATGCCCAGGCAGCTAAAGTGCGGTGTGAAGCTAATCAGGCCAGGGCTGCTGTAATTGCAGTGGCGAAGCACGTCCCGGTTCGATGGGAATTAATTCCATGATTGCAATCACCGCCTTTACAGATACCACTGCCACCACCACCTGGGTGCCCATTAGTCAAACCCCTTCCTCCCAACACCATTGCGCATTTGGCCTCTCGCTAAGGACAATGCACACCGCATATTAACCCTGTATCGTGACCTTCTTTTCAAGGGGGAGGGAGGGCATTCAAAACAATCCGGGGGTCCGGGTGCGGAGGAGCGCGACAGTCAATGCTAAACATGTTTTAAACAAATCTTAAACGCTAAACAGAATGAGGAACGATACGATCTCCGCTTTCGTCTCTCATATATTCTGCGCCAGCTCTCTCTCTCTCTCCCTGTGTGTCTGCGTGTGTGCGGAAATTCAAGGTCAACGTGATTTCCTGCTCAACTGGGCATTGAAGCCAACGTTCATCTCCTTGTGTTGCAGCGCTGAGCCGATGGTGGAAGTTCTACTTTCCTACGGCGTGGGGCGAGTTCACGAATAGGACAACCGCTGTCGCCTTCCGCACAAAGTGGCACTCATTTCATCGATCCTGGAGGGACTGTGGATTGAGTCAATCCCCAACCAGGAGTTGAACTCGCAACCTTTGAAATCTGAGCCGCTTGCTGCACCGCTGAGCCACGTGACCGGGTATATGAGGGAACGCTGCAGAAAAAAAACAATACCAGACGCGTTAAATATGTCGCCAGCATTTTTTACATGACCATTAAAATGCAGTGGGGGTGGTGGTGGGGGGGGGGGTGCACAACCCCCTCTAAATCCCCGCCTGACACGGCGGCGCTGCCGCGAATACATATACAAAGGGCTTTCGCATCTCAAATCATTTTCACATCAGTCCGAGTCAGCACTGTGGGCTACAAATGCATGGGCAGCCCAATGTCGGCGTCGCGAGAGACTAAAGGGCAACTGAAACAAATGATCCGTGAGAATTTTCTGACATATTCCGGGCTAGTTATATGCGCCTGAGCACCATCCCACTCAATGCAAGGGATCGTTTTTTTTTTGTATGCGGTACATCACACCGCTCGACAAACTATCCGTCTCGCCGCCCCGAACCGCGCTTTCTTGCGCGCAAGGAGCTTTGGCATTTTGAAATGAGATGCAATACATCTGCGGTTATAAAGGTCTCTTGAAAAAAAATGCCATCCAGCACCCTCGGCGATTTGAGCAATCGCCACGTGGCTCGACCTGATACCGAGAGAGAGAGAGATTGATACATAGAGAGATTGTGACGCCTCGAAGGTGGCTGGGAAGCAGCCAAAAGACACCACGATAATGCCACGTTATAGCGTAAGAAAGTTCGGGTAAAAGCAAGCGTAACTTTAAAACTACAAAAGATATTACGCGCTGAAACTTCCCGCAGTGTAAGTTCGTCGCCCCTATAAAAATAATAATAAAAGAATATCAAAGACGTTATATTAGTATTATTATTGTCAAAGCAAGAGGCAATATGAATCAAACCATCTGTCAGCCCATCGCAAACCTGCCGCGTCTCAGCACTGCGCTTGGGGCAGTGCTCATCTTCCGTTCATCTCAGTGGTTGGAATGCTCCATTCATGTGGCAGGGGCAAATTATCTTCACAAGACAGACACTGTTGACTTCCCCATATGGTGTTACTTATTTTATAGACCCTTGAGGAATGAATTGCTTAGTCAACCTCTCACTGGGTTTGGAACTCAGATTATTCAGATTTCAAGCTGCAGGATAAAGATTTTTTTTTATTTGATTTGTCCCTTTAATCGCATCACTCTGTCAATCCACTGATAGACAAAGGCCGTCTCGGTCAGAAGAATATTTATATTTTTTCAATCCATACCTCCCCATGCAGATCAGTGCGGGATGACAGTGCTCAAACAAACCACTGCGCCATCATCAGCACCCACCCCCCGCCCCCCGCTGCTAAACCAATTGAGTAGGGAGGTGTAAAAACCCACCATGCAATCCCACACTCCTCACGCTACAAACTTTAACAAGCGGCCCTGGCAGCTGTTTCTAAATATTCTGCACACTACATTGGCTCTGTCCCGCGCAGTTAATAGGCCATAATTAAAACGCTGCTATTCACTTTCACTCGGACGAGTCTTCTGCGAATCATGTGCACGGTGGCGCCCCAGAACTTGGAGCGTAGAGAGGCGATTGCATTGGCGCGCCAACTTCCTATCTCTTTTCGTCTTTGGCAGGCCCTCGTTGATCAAGGATGGCTTCCTTCCACAGTGGTTCTGAGATGACTGAAGAGCGCGATGCGAGATCCACTCACTCTGCCGCCCGTAGGGTAGAATTGCTGGACGGTTTGGGCGTGTGTGTGGGTGGGCGTGTGTGTGGGTGGGCGTGTGTGTGGTTGGTTGTTTGCGAGGGTGGTTGTGTGTGTGGGTGGTTGTGTGTGTGGGTGGTTGTGTGTGTGGGTGGTTGTTTGCGTGGGTGGTTGTGTGTGTGGGTGGTTGTGTGTGTGGGTGGTTGTGTGTGTGGGTGGTTGTGTGTGTGGGTGGTCGTGTGTGTGGGTGGTTGTTTGCGTGGGTGGGTTGGCGTGTGTGTGGGTGGTCGTGTGTGTGGGTGGTCGTTTGCGTGGGTGGTTGTGTGTGTGGGTGGTTGTTTGCTTGGGTGGGTGGGCGTGTGTGTGGGTGGTCGTGTGTGTGGGTGGTCGTGTGTGTGGGTGGTCGTGTGTGTGGGTGGTCGTTTGCGTGGATGGGTGGGCGTGTGTGTGGGTGGGCGTGTGTGTGGGTGGGCGTGTGTGTGGGTGGGCGTGTGTGTGGGTGGGCGTGTGTGTGGGTGATTGTGTGTGTGGGTGGTTGTTTGCGTGGGTGGGTGGGCGTGTGTGTGGGTGGTTGTGTGCGCGGGTGGTTGTGTGCGCGGGTGGGTGGGTGGATTGAGATGCAGCGCACTCCTTTCGCTCAGCCCTCTTGGTTTCATTACGCGCTTGCCGGCGAGACTCAAGATGCACGATGCCAAACCCCGAATGTTTCTCCTGCAGTTTGTGCCGTCTGCAGCTAGGCACTCCCACGAGTTGATGTCGATGTCACATCTTTTTGAATGAGGCTTTAAGAACGTCCTTGAACCTATTCTACCGTCCTCCCTGCGCATCTCTCACCACGGTGCAGTTCAAAGTAAATGACTTGCTTTGGCAGCCTGGTATCTGGCTTGGGGACGACATGACCCACTCAGCGGAGGTGGTTTTGTGACTGAGCAGTGCCTCAATGCCGGGGAGGTTGGCCTGAGAGATGACGATGATTGTGGTTCGCCCGTCCCCTGACAGCTTTGCCGTGCTTGCTGTGAGAACAGCCCCGCACAGAAGCTACGTGCAGATACCTTCAACAAGCAGCTGCGCGCTCTGCGTTCTTCTTGAATATTAAAAAAAAGGTGTTGCCGTTTGATGACTTCTCTTAAGCCACTGCTGGCAAAGGAGTTTCCATTGGAGATTCCATTGGAGAGAGGTCTCGAGGGCATTTGGTCTCCTCTTCCACACTGCCCAGACGTCTTGGCAGAGGTCGGCGTACCCACACTACCACACCACACCGCGTAACCCGCCGATTTGACGAGTCAAGCGCGCAAAGCGGTACAGCCACGGCAGCGCCCTTCGTTTCTGGGCATGCGTGTCATGTTGCCTGTTAGATATTTCTATATGTGCGGTAATCCTATAACTGTGTGTGTGTTTTTTCCCAATCCAGTTATTTGCAATGCAAAAAAATACTGTAAAAATAACAATAATAAGGTAATTTATAACATATCCACCAGTTACCGTGGTGGTTATCAAGGAGGCTTGTGAGCGCAAATTGTCAGAACACCAGACTTTGCTGCGGTGATATTCACACAATTTCCGCACTCTTAATAACAACAACAGCATTCTTTTTCACCGAGTTGTCACGGGAAAGAGGAGGCGGAGAGCAATGTCCAGCGTCAATACCCCGCCTGTGCCACCACCACCACGACCACCACCACCACCACGGCCCCTCACGATACTCAGCGTTGCTGGTGGGTTGTGAGCCCCGTGAATTAGGGAGCGGTGGCATAGCGGTTAGCGCACTACACTACGAACCCGGCGACCGAGTTCGACTCTCGCTCACGGCCAACACCCAGTGACGATTATCTGAATCGGTGCTGGGCCTCCCCTAGGTCGACTCAGCCTCAAATACGTACCTGGTGCGGTGCGCAAACATCGCCACTGGGGAGACAAAAGCAGCCGGACGTAGTGCTGACCACGCACCCCCTCGTGTGCCGTGTCGACCTTCATAGGTGCTGCTACTCGCTAAGAGCACTTGCCCCGACAGTCTGTTCAGGCTACACGGGGGATCTTTGTCTCTGCACCGTGGGTTGAGTTGCGTGACAGCGAATATCGCTCCACTGGGCGGAAGAGGTGACGCAGAGTGGGTGAAGCGTAAATTAGAAATGTTTCAAATGTGTTATTTTGAAAAACGATAAGTGCACATTTAAACGCACAAAATAACTAAAAACGCACAAACAAACAAGCTACGCGCAATGCCAAGGGAAATTGGATGTAAGTGTTTTTCCATTGGCAAATTATCGCAAAGAGAGACGCTGTTAAAATATGGGGGGGGGGAAATGTTGCACTTATGATAACGGTGTCCTATTACGTTCGACATGCGTACAGCAGCATAGCTTGCGAAAGTTCAATGGAAGATGAAAAGCATTGAAACTATATTAATATATATTCATCGATAGGCATCTGTAAGTTTTTTCGAAAATAGGGCGCCCTGAAAATCAATGCCGTTGTGATTATGGAGTGGTGACGCAGTGGTTAGCGCCCTGCACCATGAACCTGAAGACCTGAGTTGAATTCCCGGCCACGGCCTATCGTGATGGAATGTGATATACGTATGTATGCTGAACTTCTATCGCACCGTACGTAGCCAACCGTGCTAATCGGAGGTCCGGGATGAAGCAACGTCCATGACCGACACACGCAGAGTGGCGTCGTAACTGACATTACCAGCTCAGGGCGTGCGCAAATCGGTCACGTGCGGCCCCAATGTTTGATTTGTCTCTCCTACTCGTGGCTTTAGCCACAGGGGCGGGGGAGGGGGGGGCTGTGGGCACCCCCTGCCTGCGCCACGCGAGTTACGCGACTACGGACGCCCCGTGGGGAGAAATTGGACTGTCAGAGGGCTGTAAATTGTTATTTCATGCCTATGACTAAATAATAAATTCCCTTTATTGACTCACTAAAGCCCCACTGAGTATTACGGCTATTTTGCAGGAAGGGTCCTGCCCCGGCGTATGTGACTAGTCCCATGAACGTTTGTGCATCAGCTGCCTGGGTCGACCCTCGACCTCGACCTGAATCACCGCGACCTTCCATGCAAGAGTCGTGCGCTCTTCATCGTGGTTATGCCAATCACTGTTTGCGACTTGAAATTTCGTCATAGCAATCATCAGCCAGGGTCAGTCCACTGCTGGATGAACGCCTCCCCAAAAGCCGCCGCCACCTCTCACGACCACGCGATTTAAAAGCTCACTCAACTACCAGCACACATACTGCATTCATCACTCCGTCTCCCACGTGGACCTCCGCTCGGACACGTTGCCAATCATTGGCTATGTAATCACATTACATACTTGTTGTGATAGTAAGCACTCTCTGTCTCGTTGTGGGCACTTCTGCATTAAGGAATCTATGCAACAAAAGACACACACACACACAACGCCTAACCCCTCTCCCCCACCATCCCCACTGCTAGCGAATGAATGAAATTAAAGCGCGGTCGATCGTGCAGGATGAACGAACGCGGTTGTGCGCTGATGCTGAGCGCGCACGCTCAGTATTTTGATTCGGGCTGGGGGGGTAGGGGAGTGGAGGGTAGGGGAGTGGAGGGTAGGGGAGTGGGGGTTGGGGCTGGATATTGGGGACGAGGTGGCGATCGGGTGCGATGTGCTGGCGAGGTGTGTGGTGGCGGTGGTTGTAGCGGTTGGTGACGGTGGTCAAAGTGTTGCAGATGTAGGCGGTGGGAGTGGGAATACAAAAAAAATGCCCTCCCATTGGCAGTGTCGGTGATGGTGGTCATGGTGGACTCAGCCTCAAATGAGGACCAGGTGAGTTAGTTCATCATCTTCATCCCATATGTCGGGACGCGAGGCCGCAATGAGTTTCCTCTCCACTTCTTCCCATCCTTGGCAACATGTTAAGCCTCGCCTCCAGGAGACGTTGATCCCTGCCACCAGCTCCTCCTTCACGGTCTCGCTCCACGTGGTCTCGGCTCTCCCAGGGTTTCCTTTTGCCCGGTGGTGTCCACGTGAGGGCACATTTTTTTTAGGGGGCCATACGGTGCTCGTCCATTCTGAGCTCATCTCCGAGCCATCTGAGTCGCCGTCTCTCGATATCTCTCTCGCGGCGCATTAGGACAGCCGGCCTTGTTGTACACTTCGCTGTTGTGGATTTTGTTTGGCCAGAAGATGCAGCAGCAGATTCTCCTGGGTCATCCTCTCCGTGTCGGTCTTGACAACACGGCAACTTTCTGAGCCGTACAACAGCGCCGATTTAACGTTGCTGTTACACAACTGGATCTTCGTCTTGATGCTGTACTGCTTAGACCTCAAAATGGGGCAGAGTTGGGTAAATGCACACTGAGCTTGATATCATTGGAGACTCCCGTTGTCTCTGCTGATGAAATGAGTACTTGCTGTGATGTGTAAGTATCGTCATCAGGGAGACAAAGGCGGCCGGGCGTGGCGCTGGCCACCTACCCCATGGTGCACCGTGCCGGTTTTGATAGGTGCTTGCTAACAACACTTGCCCCTACAGTCTGTTACAGGCTACACGGGGGTGGGGTCTTTATAGTTGTGCTTGGTGGTGGTGGTGATGATGATGATGGCAGTGCTGGAGATTGTCGTGGTGGTAGTGGTGGTGAGTGTAGTGCTGGAGATTGTCGTGATGGTGGTCGTGGTGGTGGTGGTGGTCGTGGTGGTGGTGGTCGTGGTGGTGGTGGTCGTGGTGGTGGTGGTCGTGGTGGTGGTGGTCGTGGTGGTGGTGGTCGTGGTGGTGGTGGTCGTGGTGGTGGTCGTGGTGGTGGTGATCACATTGCTGCAGATTCTGACGATGGCAGTGTTGGTGGTGGCGGCGCCAAACAATGCGATCGCATCGGCCGTCCAACAATGCGTGGGGTGGGGGTCCATGTGAATATTCGTTTACCTCTCGTTCAATCCAGGGGAAGGGGCATGCCTCTGAGCGTTTCCTCTCCCCCTCTCTCCCATCCTGTTACGGCGACGCAGCCAATGCGCCTGCAAGTTTTGGGCACTCGAATGATGCCCTCTCCATCCCCTCCCGCCACCACTCGCTCGCTCTCGCACGTTGGATGAGTGTTGCTGTTGTCGTTGTTGTGGTCCAGGTCACGTTGACGCATTTTTTTCACCCCCCCCCCCGCCGCCCCTAGACAGATGCGACAATAGGTTCGCTCCATTGTTGTTCGCGACCGCTCAGCGCTGGCAACTTATCCCCAATGCGGGGTACAATGCTTGACATGGACCCGCAAGCCGATCTAACGCAGGTGATTGCATTGTTGTTGTGTGTGTGTGGGTGTTGGAGTCTTGTGAAGGTGCGTTCAAACAGCTCTGCTGCGCACAAAATACCCCGTGAGGGAAATCGTTCATTCGGTTTTCTTTTATCTGAACGCGCACGCTTCAGTGAAATGAACAAAACGCCATCATGCCATGTCAGATCAATGCGCGGCGCGGTTTGTAAGCAGGGCATGCGCGTGTTGAGCGGAAGCTCGTTTTATTCATATTTTTTGTTGATTAAAGACACGTGCTCTTTTTAAAAATATCTGGATTGTTTGCTTTTCATTGTACGCGATGATTCAAACCCGTTCTGAAATGGATTACCCCTGAAAACAATGATGTGCCTCCGTTCCAAAAATTCGAAAGTAAATCACGTGTCTTTTAGCTTCTTGAAATTGGATATAATCCCATCAACGAACATTTGGAACCATTTTTGAGACAATGTAACAATGTGTGCATCTAAGCCGTAGCCACTGCACTGGGGATGAAGTAGGACTTTGTAAAAAAAAGAAAATAGACGCAATCGAGCACCCAATTTAAAATGACACCACAGGCTTCGATGGATAAAGTCAAACTTTGCTCGGACTGCATGAGATCTTGTTTTGGTAGTGCGCGTTCAGACTGCAGGCAAATGCTGGCAGTGTCCATTCGGAGTGGCTACGCAGTCCTCGTGTTTACATTTGTTTTCGGTCATGTTTTTTTATAACGCTGACATGAATTGGTGCATTTGCAGGACCAGGAGAGATGGCGATGGCATTTGGGGAGGATTTCATCCAGCAGTGGATGGATTGGCTGATGATGGTGATTGATGACGAACCCTGGCCATGCTGTATGGCCAGTTGCACCCACGTTTCCAGGCATGAGTCAATTATTTGGAGACAATGATGTCTACTCTTTGGTTTTTTCGGTAAAGTCATGTAGGTAAAATATTTCAATCAATAAAAGTAAAATAAAAATAAAATAAAAATCACGACGTTTCGGAGGCAACAAACGTCGTGATTTTGATTTTATTTTGCTTTTATTAATTTTTATTGTTTACCTACGTGACTTTACCGAAAAAACCTAAGAATATGAATCCTTGCAGTCACGAAAGATTCAAATCTAGAATGGAGACAATGATGTCTACTCTTTGTTTTTTTCGGTTAAAGTCACGTAGGTAAAAACATTTAAATAAATTAAATCACGACGTTTCGGGCGCAACACAAGCGTCCTTCTTCAGGTGGGGACAACTTAGCGAAAGCACAACCGCTTAGCGTGACTTTACCGATAACCAAAGAGTATGAATCCTTGCAGTTACGAAAACTTCAAATCTAGAAACAATGATGTCTGTTTCGTATTTTGTTTTTCACACAGTTCAGTGCAATTAGGAAGGGTTTCATATGTAGAGTACATCTTCAGTTACTTCATTAGGAATCGATCATCAACCGTATCAGAACTTCAACGGGCCGATGAGCACATATACTTCCTTAATAGAAAAGTTAGGTGCGATTGTGTTAGCAAAACGACGCGAGCTCTCTCTGCCGAAGCCCTCTCGTCGTGGCTATCAGACCGAGACATTGGCATTTAGCTCCTGAACGTATTGCCATGTGCAAGAATAGAATTAAGAATCGATAAGACGCGGCTGGAGTGAGTGATGGTGTGGCACATGGAGCGGATCGCACAGTTTCAGTGTGGCTCATCATCAGTGTGGATCATAAGACCCGGCTGGAGTGAGTCATCGTGTGGCACATGGAGCGTATCGCACAGTTTCAGTGTGGCTCATCATCAGCGTGGCTCATAAGACCCGGCTGGAGTAAGTCATCGTGTGGCACATGGAGCGGATCGCACAGTTTCAGTGTGGCTCATCATCAGGGTGGATCATAAGACCCGGCTGGAGTGAGTCATCGTGTGGCACATGGAGCGTATCGCACAGTTTCAGTGTGGCTCATCATCAGCGTGGCTCATAAGACCCGGCTGGAGTAAGTCATCGTGTGGCACATGGAGCGGATCGCACAGTTTCAGTGTGGCTCATCATCAGTGTGGCTCATAAGACCCGGCTGGAGTAAGTCATCGTGTGGCACATGGAGCGGCCCGCGTGTTTCCCGCAATACGTGTTTTACGATAGGATATCAAAAAAATTGCACTGCTGTGTAAGCAATTTGACACAATATGACGATATTGGTTTCCCACAATTTTGCAATGCTATTGAGCATTTGTATTGTTAAATTGTGTTAGTTCATGACTGTATTTAAAATGTCTTCAATTGCAGTTCACTCAAAACAGGTCCGTGGTAAGTCTTATAATGAGTGCAGCTTTGGAATCTATTACCCAGATATAACAACACACAGATAACACACAGATAACACACGTGCTGTCAGCCAGACGTGACACCATATAACCATCATGCTGTGAATTACTCCGCAGAATGTTTTTTTAAGTACAAATTAAATAGGTACTATCAATGTATTTACAGCATTGGCGATTGAGTTGCCATTTCTTTTTAACTACGTGTTTAGTCAGGAAATAACATAGTGGGAACGAGAACGTAACCATCATAAAACATGTTGTGAAAAAAGGGACTAAATATCGTGGTTATCGTACAATGTATCGTAGTATCGCCATATCGTTCCGAACAAAAATGCGCTCTCCAAACAACCCAAAGACCCCGGGTTCGTAGCGTTCCAAGTGGGAGCGCTCGGACGGAGGAGGCATCACCTCAATCTTCCTCCTTGCCTCCCTTCACGCCTGGGCAACTTTCATTAGTCGCAGTGCATATCAAATAATTGCAAAGACACAAAACAAAATATCCATTATTAGCACTGCAAATCAAAGCAAGATTAGACGTAATTTATTCTTAATATGCAATCCCATTTAGCGGCCTTTGTTCTTTTAAAATAGGCGACGGAGTAACTGAAATCCAAGTTGAGGGGAAAACAAAGGCAAAGAGAGAGAGAGAGAAAGTGCCCGCATCTGCTCGTGCCACGCTCCGCCGTTGTTTTATAAACTGCGGGGACAACCGCTCATCAGACAAACCCTGTGGCGCTCCGCACAGGTGAATGATATCTGATGGAGCGAGGGGCGTGTGGGTTATGGTCTCGTGCGACTGACTACCTCGAAGCGCCGAGGCCTGTTTGTCTAGCAGATCTGGCTGAGAGAGAGAGAGAGAAAATATATAAAAGCTACTCGGCTGTAACGTTTCTCAGAGTCCACATTTGCATGACATTGGCGGATTGTATTATTTTATTTCAGTGCGGAGAGAGGGAGAGAAAAACGTCACTCAAACTGAACTCGCGTGAGAACGAAATAAACGTTTAAATATGCGAAGATAGCGAGTGTCGTGGTGCACAATGTTTGCGTGTGTTTGTGATTGGATTATCGCCTTGGCAAAACGTTTTTCACCCTTGAACAACGCGATTAGAGATAATCACTGGATTCTCCGCTGAGGTGTAAACATTGTTTCAAGCTGATACCCAAGCTGCTTTTGTTCTTGTTACACCCTGTGATACGGTCACAATTAATAATTTAAATCTCGATTTGACGCTTTCGTGACTGCATGAATCCATACTCTTTGGTTCTTTCGCTAAAGTTACGTCACCTGAAGACGGTCGCTTGTTATTGCGATAGAAACGTCGTGATCAATTATTTTTTATAACTTCGTGACTTTGCCGAAAGAAGCAAAGAGTAATTATTTAAAGTCCGTCGTCAATCCGATTTTCGATTAAGGCTTCACTCGCGCCAATGCTGGCGATGATAGTTGTTTGCCATACTTCACCATGCTGGCTGAGTGCGGGTAAGTTAATACGGAGCCCAGGAACCGGTTCAAACTATCACTTGAAATGGTTAGAAGCTGAAATCAGGTCGTCAGCACTCAAATCGTTACAAATGATACATTTTTTTTAGACATCATGAAACGAGATAAACATTCAACACATTGTTTAATCAATTGATTCGCACATTGCAGCATAAGCATAACATACAAGACATTTATTGCATTTTTGTTTTACCCAGAAAAGCCTCGCTGACTCTCAAAGTCTCTCTGTCAGGAGGGGCCCGTTCAGGTTTCGCAGTAGGGGGGCGATATTGGCGCTCTGCGTCATCCCAATTAAGTTCTTTTGCGGGCAATTTCGACCAATATCAGTGACAATGCGTGCGTGTGCGTGTTTTTTAAATCCTTTATATTAAGTTCGCGTGCTTTCTTGCTTGCTTGCGTGCTTGCTTGCTTGCTTAGGACTGTGCAAATCTTTCGGTCGTTTTTTAACCCACTTCCCGTGATCCAATCGAGCTGACATTTTCCACACAGACTCGTTGTGCCAGACAATTATTGTTCGTGAAAAAAAATTCCCAAAATTTTACACTTTTTAGGCAAAAAAAAATTATTTAACATATATTCAAATAGAACGCATTCATGGCTTTGGCTGAACGTCAGAGTGTAAGAGCCCAGAGCGTAACCCCTCAACAGGCCGTGGCGGAGTAGCGCAGTTGGTAGTGCCCTCGCTTCCCATGCCAAAGGTCGCGGGATCGATCCCCGTGTCCTCCACAGGCGAATATATTTTTAAATCCTTTATATTAAGTTCGTTGCCACGCATATAAAGGATTTATAGTGAAAAACTTTGTTTTTACGGGTTATACTTATTTAAATCCTTTATATTAAGTTCACTTGCGCGCTTGCTTGCTTGCTTACGACCGTGCAAATCTTTCGGTCGTTTTTTTACCCACTTCCCGTGATCCAATCGAGCTGACATTTTGCACACAGACTCGTTGTGCGTGACAATTAATGTTCGTGAAAATTTTTTTCCAAAATATTACACTTGTTAGGACAAAAATATTATATTTAATTACCAATTGCTTAATGGTGCAATGCAATAATCTGACCCATAGGTGGCAGCCATCTCAAGCCAGAGGACGAGAGGACTCTAGCCGCCACGCATATAAAGGATTTATAGTGAAAAACTTTGTTTTTACGGGTTATACTTATTTTGTTTGTTCACGATATGGGGTGAGAACCGAAAAAGAAGTTCACGCGGAACAGGGCGGGGTGGGGGGAGTGACATACAAACTGCAGGCACAAAGTGGTTCGAGTCGTGAGTCGAACACGGGCCCTTCCTACTGCGAGGCACAGACTTTCCCACCGCGCCCGCGACTTCTACACTCAATGCGCCGCAGCCGTGCAAATACCACCGCATTTAAAGATGCCGTGCAAAAACAGCGGCAGTATGTGCACCGTGTGGAAAACGACAAAGTGTATACACATATCGACTGCATATATAACTTTTTTTGTCAGTGAACAGGCAGAGAGGGAGAAGATGAAGATATTGATCCTGCATTCGAACAAGGGGGCTTTTGCAGATGGCCAGAGGGAGGGAGTTCCAGACCCCAGGTGCAGCAGAGAAGAAGGAGTGACCTTCCGCGGGGCAAAGGTCGACGGGGAGCTTTGATGGAAAGACTTGTTTTGCTGGAGCAGAGGGACTGTGAAGAGGGCAGTAGAGTGAGATGAGAGAGAGGAGAGAGATGGGCAAGGGCCAGTCCGTGGAGGATTGTGACGACAGTGAAGGTGATCTCGGAGTAGACCCAGGACCTCCATTGGGAGACAATTGATGGATTTTTATCCTCAAAACGGCGCATGGCAATATTACAATAAATTTAACAACTCGATTTTAAAATCCGCTTCAAACCTCCCACGCCACGGTATGTGTGCTCTGTACCGGGCTCGTGTTGAAATACAATTAAAAAAACTATTTTAAAAATCTACTTAAAATAATTGTTATCGTCGATCAAGAAACCGTGGTTGTGGCATCGTCCAACAATTGACATGGGCGAGTGGTGGTCACGTCTGTTTGACTCTTTGAGCTGAGGAAAGTTCGACCATGTCCTGGCCCTTGCACAAAACGTTCCCCCCACCCCACCCCCGTCTCCTCCCCCGCCAGAAAATAAAAATCCTTATAAAAATACGGATTAATCATACTCAGCGTAATTGTTCTATAATTACATGCCGCTCTATCAATAATTATTTTACTTGTATATGCATGATACATTGCTGTGGGTGCATCAATATGGCATAATTGATGGGCCCTCACAGGCAACAACTTGCGCGATAACTGTCCCCCCCTCCCCCCGTACCAACACTCGTCGCTCTGATTGACCGCTGACCTCTGCAATCGAAGGGGGTCAGGCCCCTGGGCAATCGTGGGGACTGGGAGATGATGAGGGGCTGGGAGATGAGAGACTGAGGAGATGAGGGACTGGGAGATGATGAGGGGCTGGGAGATGAGAGACTGAGGAGATGAGGGACTGGGAGATGATGAGGGGCTGGGAGATGAGAGACTGAGGAGATGAGAGACTGGGAGATGAGGGACTGGGAGATGAGGGGCTGGGAGATGAGAGACTGGGAGAGGAGGGGCTGGGAGATGAGGGGCTGGGAGATGAGGGACTGGGAGATGAGAGACTGGGAGATGAGGGGCTGGGAGATGAGGGGCTGGGAGATGAGGGACTGGGAGATGAGAGACTGGGAGATGAGGGGCTGGGAGATAAGGGGCTGAGAGATGAGGGCATCTTGGCAGGGCAGAGTTGTGGCGGGTCAGGCAGTTGCACAAATTAGGTGGCCTCGCGGTCAAAATGTTCAAAATCATCGTCTGAGTAATACACATGTGGGTGTCATTTTGAAGGTAATCGTTGTTATAGAAAATAAGGGATATTTGTGGAAAGAGTAAATGGTTTGACACACGCACACATGAGACTGAATGCAGCTCCATCACCATCTCGGCAGAGGTGGCAAAGTCAGTGTGTTTTGTTACGTCTATCAACTGTGGTATTTTACGAGCATTTCTCAATGATCAAGAAGGAGTGGAAACATGATTTCTATAGTTTTCCAATGTGTTGTTTTCAGGCGGTTTCACTCCACCTGGAAGCTTTACTTCCTGAAGAAGCTCCCAGTTCGTGGAGTGAAACGTCGGACATCGTGCTGAACAGCACACGGTGCAGCCTTAGAACACATCGGAGAGCTGCACAACAGCAGCATAACCGTAAAAAAATAAAACCAGCGCAGTGATTTCCTTTCCACATCTCCCCGTAAAAGCACTCTGCTTCGCAAAACGATAACCGGCAATGAAAAATGTCTCGGCTGGGTCAAAGTTAAATGACAAAGAAGCAATTTTTTTCATCGCTAACTGAAATGCAATCAGGCCCCTCTGAAAATGACATGGCTTTTTGAGCACGCACACCGATGCGAGATAAGGACGAGTTCTAAGGGAATGGCTTCCTGAAAAGTGGCCACCCAAAAACGAGCGCAAAGATTGCGATCTCAAGAAAACGCAATTCTATGAAGATATACACTATAATGTTGTCAATACTAACAGCACATAACAATATTTATTAAAACTGTAATGAATCTAATGGGCTAATTGGCATTACCTGTCGTGTAGTGGCTACATGACTAATCTGGCTAAGAAGACATCGTAGTTGCCTTCTTAAGCACTGAACGGTTACTACTGTCGTTCAAAGCACAAGTTCAGCTTAGGTTGTAACATCGTTGTAATGCCTGGGATGGAATGCCTAATTCCTATCAATCAGTTGGGGCTGATTGATGATCTTGTGCTGACCGATTCACTCCAGTGACTCTTTCCTCGCTCACTCTCTCATTCATTTTCTTCCTTGCTACTCTTTGACTCTTACTACGAACATGGCATTTTTTTTTCTCACGAACTCCAATCGTCGATGCCACCTCCCAGGGGGCTTCGTCTCTTCTGATATATATTCCGGGGCGGGGGGGTGGGCATCAAACCCGGCGACCCTCCCTGGCACCACCTCCTGACAGTAGGAGGGTGGCGGAGAAATATTTTCCAGGACATCATCCCGAGAAAGTTATCGTTGAAATAAAAGCCCTGCGCTCGCCCATGTGAAAGACTTTGCTGTCATAGATTCACTGCGTCTCTCCGTGTTCAACAACAATATTTTTTTTAAATAAGAAAATTCCTCCACGTTTTCCTTCCTTACTCAAACTGCACAGCTTAGAAACTTCCACCAATCGTCCCGTTTTCCCAAGTTCCTAATACCCTGACTCTATTGGAGAATTGCGTTGTGTGTGTGTGTAGGAATCGTTGAATTTATTTCGCGCCGGACGTAGCCAACCGTGATCATCGGAGGTGCGGAGTTCTTATCTCCCGTGGTATCATTAGTGCTCTGCTGCTTTACACCTCCATGTAATCTCTCAATGGACCTATGGCTCAAAAAACAGTGATCAAAAGGTTGCACCCCTAGTATTGATGTTTTTAAAGTACCTGTTTAAGGGTCTTCAGAAGCAATTACGTGACATCATCTTATGGGGTCTACTCGCTGACGCCAGGTGGTGCACTGCTTACTGCGAGACTTCGCAACGGAAGTTTCTCCATCTCGCAAGATGTTGCGGATAACACAACTGTAACGTAACTGGACGAGGGGTGAAACAAACAAACAAACATGGCATGTTTTGCACATTAAATTACACCACTAAAACACATCCAATTAACGGGGTTTCTTTATTCTGTTGCCAAGGCGATGAATGTAAGCTTAGACTATTCTGGAGCAAGGGCTACATCCGGACGTCACGTGTCACATGAAGGAGAGACAGGCCGCGTCATGCAACCTTCGTCTCCAAGTAGAAAGGCAGAGCTTCATTTCAGCTGGAGCTGCCCGAGGCTGAGCTCCAGAAAATATGCCCCGCCCCCCCTCACATGCCATTCATCGTTTTAGAGTGCGAATGGTGCCCAAAGGTTTTGTGGGGGCTTGGAGTTTGGAGGATTGTGGGGTTGGGAGTGGGGTGGGTTTTCCCAGAAAATATACCATGAGAAATTCAGCCCCGTGGCTGGGTCTCTCTCTCTCTCTACGGGAGACTGAAGCCCATGTCAGAATGCACCGAGTAAACAGCTCTGAGATCCTACCCTGCAGGCCTCAGCTCCCCCGTGAGGTAGATGAACACGTCAAGGTATAGGAATTTATCTTGTGTGACATCATGAGATTTTCGCCTTTATAATCAACAGAAGCAGCCATAAGCTATTCATCACCGGACAAATGCCTCCCCAAGCCATCGCCAGATGCCGTGATCTGCAGGTGGTTGTCGCATTACGGCCAGGTTATGTAGCAGAAGACAACTGCTAGGCATTTTGGTAAGACACAATTCAAAGGATCTCAAAAGCTGTTCTATGACATCGCTTTTCCAGGAGACCATTCTCGATCATTGGGTGATGTTGCACTGATGATTGTTAGATTTACACACTGAGCAAACGTAATCTCATTACCCAATACCAACCATTATTGCTCTCTTTTTTATCGAACGTGCTCAAGAAATATACAAAAAAAAATCATTTTCATAGTTGTGCTCCGCGTGCTCTATCCAGAGACATTCTCCGCTGCAGTACAAGAAAAGAAAGAGCAAGAAGGGAAGTAAATCAGCCACAATCTCTGCACGACCATGATGGGGTTGTGGGAGGCGGGGGGGGGGGTGCTACTAAGAGCAGAGAAAACCTCTCTGAATGTGCTGAGAGGTAGACCCCCCCCCCCCACGCTGTGTCTCATTGTACAGCCCTCCCTACCCCACGCTGTGTCGCGAAGCACGGCTGTCGGTGGGGGGGGGGCGATGATGAAAGTGCGGTCGGCATTGTTAACGACACCGCCAGCACAATTTACAAACGGCTCCAAGCCAAATTTCAACGCAAGAAAGTGGGACGCCTGCTGTCATCACGAGTCCCTTCGACCTGGCCTCGTGTTGCCCGGGTCCACGATGCAATTTAGCCATTGTCGCGGGATAAGGGAGAGGGCTCGGCACACTGCAATTATTCGCTCGCTCGTGCGTGCCGCTGCTGCCGGAGAAGGCAGCATCGGGGTAGAGAGAGAGCGAGAGAGCGAGCGCGACTCGAGGGATCCCACTTCAAAGGGCGTTCGGCCGACTCCCCTTTCATTCAACGTGGCCAAAAGCAAAATGAACAATTTAAAGATCAAAATATCAAACGAAAAGTATTGCTGTATATATTCTGTGGATAGATCGGGCAATTATTGTAGGTGGATTAGGATCAAATCGATCAGATAAAGAGGCGTACAAGAGTAGTTTTTTTTATGGGACGCAGTTGCATAATAGTTTTTGTCTCGAGGATAATGCTGTAACCATAATGTTTTTATCTTCTATCTACAAATCGACTTTTATTATTATTATTATTTACAGACTATGTGGAGGCTCAATGTGAATGGAAGAGCCTTGCATGTTTTAATGGTCGCTGTAACGTGTTGATGCACGACATTGCAATTTGGTACTTGCCCGTATATTGTTTCGTTCATAATTGTGCTTTTGGATTATTTCGTTCATCATTGTGTTTTTGCTGCAAATAACCAGGGTTTCTATTGCGTAACCAGGTCCTCATCGAAAATGAGGATTTATCGCCCAGCGGGTTTTACCTGTCACACAATAAAACCAAAAAAAACTGAAGCTAAACAAATCCCAATTGTGCCACTGTTGTCATTTCAAGAGAAGAGGAATCCAATGAAGACCCTCAGAGAGCGCTGCCTGTGCACCATCATTACATTCACCCGACTGTCAATTGTTACGGTCACAATGTGTTGCTTTAGATGCTGTCCAGTAATATAAAAATCATTGTACTTCATAACGTACGTGGTGCTTGAATGTTATGCTTTGTGTTGTGTTTGTCTCTTTAATGTCTATGGAGTTTCATGGTCGTTTTGGACCCAGCCACTTGTTGTCGTTCGTTTTTATTTCTTTATATTTTAACCATCGTAAACGATATGTTCAGTGTGCTTTAAGTTCAAATGTTACGGTAAATGTTTTATTAACATGCCTTGTTCCGCCAGCCACACATGTACCCTTATCAGTTTGAGAGGTCGTGCCAATTGCCTCCCAGCTGCCTCAGGAGAGAATGTATTGACTTATTTACTGATACAACACTCAGCATGCACTCTTATGGAGGATTGTACACAGACAAGTAAGTAAGCAAGCTGATAGCCGTCTGCCTTACTCTATAAAACATAAATGTGTTTTTAGCCTTCCAAACCATTGCTTTCCGGTAGCGTCTGTGTCAGCCGATCAAATTATTGATCTAACACGATTCCAGAAAGCTAATACGCTGATTGACTAAATGTAGAGTAATTTTTTTTATATATAGAGCAAAGAATATCTGCTGCAGATGTATATATTGCTGTTGTGCTGCTGGTGTGGAGCTGCACCACGTGTTGCTCGGCACGATGTCCCTCATCCCACTTCTCTCGGAACCGAACTGAGCAGTTCGTTTGCTCCTCGTTCATTCAATAATGTATCGACTGATTAATCGATTGACAAGAAACACATGCAATGTGTCAGCATTGCGTAACCCATATGGCCGACTGGATGAGTGTGAATTAAGCTAGACTGGCAGGTGTAATGACGGTGGTGGTAGCAATGGCTGGCGATGGTGGTGGGATGACGGGTTGGGGATGATGGGCTGGGAGAATGATGGGCTGGGAAGATGATGGGTATGGGGAGGATCATGGGCTGACAGGACCATGGGCTGGGAGAATGATGGCCTGATATGATGATGGGCTGGAGGGATGATGGGGAGGACAAGACCAGATGTGAGAAAGCAGAGGCATGAATAATGTGCCTGGACATATCCGGGTGGTTTTGTGTCGCTGAAAATCACGTGCAACAAGTCATGGCAGCAACCGTTGAGGAGTATTATATTGCTTTTTATTTATGTTTCACAATCTTACACCTCACTAACAGGAAATGTGCCTGTGTTGATAAGGCATATAGCTTCACAGCCCCGGTAGCCTTAATAAATGCACTTTAGCATGTCTAAATATCACAAGACGCGATTGATGTATAAGTACATGTGTACGTACGTGTCTTTGTGTGTGTCTGTGTGGGGAACGGAGGTGCAACGGTTAGCGCGCTGTGCTACAGACCGGGCGACTCGAGTTGAATTCCCGCCCAGGCCAACACTCAGTGACAATTTTCAAAAACCAGTCATGGGCCTCCCTAAGGTCGCCTCAGACTCAAATGAGTACCTAGTGCGGTGTGTAAACATCGTCGGGCGTGGTGTTGGCCAGCCACCCCTCGTGTGCCGTGCCGGTCTTCATAGGTGCTACTCGCCAACAGCACTTGCCCCAATAGTCTGCTTATGTCATACGGGAACCTTTATCAGTGTGGGGAGGAGGTGGTGCTGAACTTGCACACTGCACTACAACGTGGGCTCGATTCCCAAGTCACAAATAACATTAGTGACACGTGATATCTGAATCTACCCGGGGCCTTCCCTTCCCTAGGCTGGTTCAGCCTTAAATAGGAATCTGTGAGCAGAGAGTTATACTTGATCTGTGAACATCAGAACTGGGAATACAAAGACGACCAGGCGTGGTGTTGACCCCAAAGCTCTTGGGGGTGGCCTTACTGACAGTACTCACTTTGCAGCATCTGCTGGAGCAGCCTCTAAGGCTAAACGTAAGATCTTTATTTGCATGTAGAAACTGTGCCACCTTCAATGTGAATTGTGAATTGTATGAATCGTACTGCATTTCTAATGGGAAAACACCCTAAAAATGCGTGTGTTTTTTATTTACTATTAATATTTATGCCGACTGCAATTCTATCGATCTACTGGACCTTTGAAAAAGGGCTCAAATTATTTAGGAAATGCCTGTCAATCAGCACACGCCCTCTGGCTTCACCCGGGTCTGGGATGAGATAAATGGGTGGAGGATCAATGCGAGCTCTCTGTTTATCGACCCAGCGAAGGCAGAATTAACGCGTGGGGCTCAGATGGGCGGAGTTTGCGGCGGTGGGGGAGGGGGGGGGCTGCCCCCCCCCAAAAAAATTGGACACCTTTATTAATTTATTTTCAGTAGTTTACAATGAAGATGACAAAAAAACGTTAAATGCACCCACAAATTCCTAATGTGAGGGACAAAGCCAACTCCTGCCCGCCCCCCCCTCCATTCAAATATCGAAGTCAAACTCTGCATTGGAGGACCAGGTGAAAATGACGGTGGAAATGCGTGATTTTGGAAGACCCTATTTGTCCACCAATTGGATGTTGTTCACAATAACAACAACGTATTTTATTTCGCGTTGAATTTCGTGACTTTTTTTGGCTGTGATGGAATGCATTTCGTTATTAGCTGATGTTAGAGGATTGTAGAATTTTTTTTATCACTGTATCGGGACTGTTACAAGGGGGAGATGAGAACTGCCGATGGTTAGTTGTGAGGAAAATACTTGAACATTTATACGATGCCGTTAATTCGTTTATCTTTGAAAAGCTGAGTCTCAAGATTGTTTTCAGGAGCGCCCTTGCCATTCAATGTTTGGCAATTTTAGTTCACGAGTGTTGTGTTTAAAAATGAGAGTTCCCAGAGAAATCTCACTTGGCACACTACAAAGAGATGACACTCAAAAAACCGTACAGATGTGTCGATGAACCCACTTGCTGTACTGCCACATTCTTGCCACCCGCAAATCATTGGGTTTGGAAGTTTTACAAACACGCATTATCTCCCCGAATTAATTGTGTCAATTTATTCTTAGGCTTATTTGGAATTCCCAGCGTGAAGCGCGGATAGTGTAACGTGATATGGTGAGAACATTTCAAACGTTTTTTGACTGAAACTATCACAGGAACAGCTCCACAACTGTGTTCATGCCGGTACTTAAACTCTGTGTGTCTGTTCTTTGATACGCAGGACGATACAACTTGTATTCGTGTAGCGTGTGAATGCACCTTCACCTAAAGATGGTGAACAGCAGACATGCACATCGAGGGAACCACATTTTGGGGAGATATAAACACCTGGTAAACGTTTGATAACGTTGATGAGTCACGGGCAGAAGATAAGGATGCGTTAGATGTATCAGAGGCTTCGCTTATGCGTCGCGACCCAAAAACAAACTTGAGATACTGTATAACAAAAACGATTATCAAAGATTACGGATGTGTTGGCAGCGCTTTGCAAGCACTTCATAAAATGTAAAATATATATATATACAAAATGTGTCATTCACACTACCCTATGACAGTTATACTACCACGTCGGCTGATGTTTTGGACATGGCACTTAGTGCACAGAAAGTGTAGAGAATGAATGAGTGGGTGTCGGTGGAGATTGCGCCTCACATTGTTGGGAGCCTGAGACAAACCTGGGCTTTCTTTCTTCTTAAAAGAAGCTGACAAGTGAGCATCTGTGAATGGGCACGAGTCGTATTATTTTCATAGACAGATACGAACATTGCCTAATACTGCACATTACATGTTCACTTCTAGCGAAGTATCCTGCTCCTGTGCACCTTTAACGATAAACATGATGTCTAGAATTTCGATTTAAAGCTTTCGTGACTGCAGGGATTCATCTTCTTGGTTCTTTCGGTAAAGTCATAACATAAATTATGTTTATTTTTATAATTTTATTATTTCCCTTCTACGTGACTTTACCGAAAGAACCAAGAAGATGATGTCTCGAAGTTGCGTTTGCTCCCTGAATCCCACGAGTTCCTGTTTCCCTCTCTCTCTCTCCGTGTATTTCCAAGTGCTGTACGCATCGCTCCTTGCTTCTTCGCGAATGTCGTCACTTTCGTTATACGTATTTCCTTCATCGGTGTCCATTGTTCTGAACCCATACGTCACTGCGGGTGATACGCTTTAGCAACATCGATGTGCAGCTGTACGTTACTGTTCGTGATCAAATTCAACGGAAGGAATTATGGTCGGTGGTCGAGACTAATGACAGAGTGGCAGGCAAAGGAGGGAACACACCCAAGAGGATGTCTACCACTAAGAGTCGAACTGAGACAAAAAGAAAACTCGGCTCAGGCATTGTAACCCCACCGGCTCCAAATTGCCGTGTGATCTCGTTGGCTAATTTGGAGCTCCCGAATATGGAAGACTCACTGGCAACTGAGAGCGTACGATATTTGAATTAAAAAAATATATGTTTTTTGTTTTGCTCTGATCACATTTGCAATTTCCCCACACAGACTGCCCCCCCCGCCCCCCCCCCCCGGACCTCAGAATGGAGCGGCCTCTGCCCCAGTTGGGGCCTGTCTACCACGCAGACGGAGGAGCGCGATCCGTTTGTTGTGTAGACTATATACATATGGATCTTTGCATCGCACAGTCACGAACATGGCAATGCTTTTTTTCTCTAACCCAGCAGTGGATAGTGCATAGCTAATGGTGATAATGATATACGACTACAACGATTTCAGCATCGGTTCTTTGGTGTATCTTGAGAATTAGGTCACGTATCTCTCTACAAGTAAATACAAGAAAGAAAAAAAAGCTCGTGTAACATGAATGTGGCGGTAATGTGCAAGCACAGGACATCTGTACTATGTGGGGAAATGGAGACGTGCGTGCTGATATCAAGACATGTAAATTGCAGCGATGACGGTGATAATGTGCATATTTTATCAGAGCATGTTTCTTTGCATGTTCACCACAGGCCAAGCACGTGTGGTTAATGCAGACTTGATTACTTGCACAAAGGTATCTATTTGGTGTTTTGAAAATCTTGACACCAGTTGTGTTGCCAGAAAGGGTAAAAACGATTAATTTTCATACTTTAATACTGGTAAAAAGAGCCATTGTTATAGCTACTCACCCCGAGCTATAAATGCTCTGACACGTGTGTAGTGACTGTGATTGTCGCTGTGTGGTGCCGGGCTTACGAAGCCACGGCAGATAATGTGTTGGCATTACGTGTAGCCCGCTCACTGGGCGTAGTACCACCAGTCCTAGCGGGGCTTGGATGAGCGCTGGTCAGCACAGAGTCACCACGTACGGTGTGCGGTGCGGACTCCCGGTGAGGGAGCGTCAGCCAGCCAGGGTTACATGCTCTTAGGTTTTTTTCAGTAAAGCCACGTAGGTAAAAATAAAAAAATAAAAAATAATAATAAATAATAAAAAAATTATAGAAATAATAAATCACGACGTTTCGGAAGCAACACAAGTCTCCGTCATCAGGTGGGACCGTCACAGCTGAATTTACTGTATTAAGTGAGGGAAAAATCCAAGAGACAAGCCCTTAAATACAATTATTATTATTATTTGTTTCTTTCGGTTAAATACAAGTTAACGGGGGGAGGGGGGGGGCTTGTCTGAATGTGGTAGCCAGGGGGATGGCCTGATGGTCCTGGGGAGCGGGGCTAAAAGAGAACAATGGTGCACATCGGCTCATGGTTGTGGCCGGTGTTAGCTGATAATAAGCATAAAAGTAAGCAACACTGGTAATCGCTGGGGATGTCAACAGCCAGGGTTACGTTGGGGCATGATACGCTGGTTGACCTGTCGACACGTGACCGGATGATATTGGAGGGGGGCCACCGGTGGAGGAAGACAGCTGGGCGGTCACGTGGTCTAAAAGAGCTATCGGGGAGCCTTTGGGAAAGAGCTCGAGAGATCTAGAAGGTGGGCGGGGCGAAGGGTGGAGCCAGCCCCAGCCCAGGCTCGGGGTTCTTTGTGTTGCTGGTGATGAAGATCCACGTCGGGTAAAAGAAGCCTCGAGCTCGTGGTCCGGGCCGGGATAGCGAACCCGTGTCTAGTTCTGCCGTAGCGTGGCTAGATGAACATTCAACACCCAAGTGTAGGTTGTGTTATGTTGTGTGATTTATTGAATACATTGTATTGCTCCCAAGATAACGTCTGCGACTCAAGTTGGACTCACTACACGTGCATTGCCGTTGTACTGTTCGCCTTTTGGCGTTCTCTGGTCTGACGCTGTTGAGACTAGGCCATAAAGAAGGCTGCTATCTCTGGTGTAGTCCAATCAGTTTCAAAGACAGTGCCATATATCAGAGCATGTTAGGTTGCATGTTCACCACAAGTACTGTGTGTCTAATGCAGACTTGATTCCTTGCAAAAGGTTTCTATTTGGTACTATGAGATCTCTTTTACCAGTGGCAAAATATAATGGTAGGTTTTTACCCTTTTAACTGGTACAAAACTGACACCTTTATTCAAGGCATCATGTTTGCAATGACCACAACACAAGTAGTCAATAAAGCAAACAAAAAGAAGCAACTCTGATAAGGATAATAATATGCACTGTCCTTGAAGTTGATTGGCCCACACCCGAGACGGCTTTCTTTAGAGCCTAGTCCCCATTGGTGTAGGGCCAGATGACACCAGAAGGCGTACAACTCAAAAACAGTGCAATATCAGAGTATTGAGAGTTCGGGGTAAACATTTACACTATGAGATCTCTTTTACCAGTGGCAAAATATAATGGTAGGTTTTTACCCTTTTAACTGGTACAAAACTGACACCTTTATTCAAGGCATCATGTTTGCAATGACCACAACACAAGTAGTCAATAAAGCAAACATTATTATCCTTATCAGAGTTGCTTCTTTTTGTTTGCTTTATTGACTACTTGTGTTGTGGTCATTGCAAACATGATGCCTTGAATAAAGGTGTCAGTTTTGTACCAGTTAAAAGGGTAAAAACCTACCATTATATTTTGCCACTGGTAAAAGAGATCTCATAGTGTAAATGTTTACCCCGAACTCTCAATACTCTGATATTGCACTGTTTTTGAGTTGTACGCCTTCTGGTGTCATCTGGCCCTACACCAATGGGGACTAGGCTCTAAAGAAAGCCGTCTCGGGTGTGGGCCAATCAACTTCAAGGACAGTGCATATTATTATCCTTATCAGAGTTGCTTCTTTTTGTTTGCTTTATTGACTACTTGTGTTGTGGTCATTGCAAACATGATGCCTTGAATAAAGGTGTCAGTTTTGTACCAGTTAAAAGGGTAAAAACCTACCATTATGTTTCTATTTGGTGTTTGAATATCTTAACACCTGTTGTATTGCCAGAAAGGGTAAAAACTATTGTTCTTGATCAGACATTCGTTCAGTAAAACTCCCATTTTGGATTGCTCCCTCGCTAGGCAACTGGGCTTATCAATATATATTTTTATGAACATAAGTTAAAAGAGATGGAACGATGGTAATAAATTCATGTGCAGGTGCTGCGTGTATTGTTACATTGTTGCATATCAGGAGATGGCAGTAGCATGGGGAGGCCTTCGTCCAACAGTGGATTAACCATGGCTGATGATGATGATGTGACAGTCCTGAGCAAGATCTGCTCAATCTATCACAATCATCATCCTCATGGGTCAGTAAAATACCACCACCTAGTGAGGCTGCACGTATCACTTCGTGGAGAGATAACAATGCAGATGGTCCCTGCCATAAAAAAACATAGATTTTTTTTGTTTATCGGCTCAGAACTACACAACACATGTTTTATCTTTCGCTGAATGACGATTAATTTAAAACGTCAATGCTGACGTCCCTTTAGAGTGAAATACAATGTCAACACATTCGTGGTAAGTAGACCTGACTAGAGGCGTGGGCGAGGGGGACATTTGTTTTATTAAATGCAATAATTGTTGTTATAATTATTATTTTTTAAAATGTGTTCTTACATGATCGGGGCCTTAACCAACAATTTGTACCAGGGCCTATACTGTTATAGGCTTGCGTTATTTGACAATGACCCTTTTTATTACCTTGTGTGTATTAGTCCGTTCCATATTCGTCTGGTTTAAGGCTGTCCTCGTTGGCGAGCCTGGCGAGGTTGTATTTGCGTTGATGCGTCATTGCACAAAAAAGGGACACCTGCCGTTGTGGCAATGCGTTAGCACCCTAGACTTGCAACCCAGAGACAGCGTAGGACAATGGGGCGATTCTCGTTATCCCCCCCCCTCCTCCCCGCCTCGGTCTACCCAGCAGTATAAATTGGGCACACCACAGTTAGTAAATTATCGGGTCAAGTTTGATGGAGAAAAATTGTCGTTAATTTCACCTCCATCAAGATGCCTGGCCGGCGTGTGAGAACTGGGCTAATCATGATGTCGAGATGGGCCACTCTATAGCTGCCTGGAGTGAGTACGAACTTGCAGGGTTGTGCCCGTACCGTTTCACCACTGCATTATGCAGTCGCTTTGTTTCGCATTTGTCTTTGTGTGAAGCTGCACAGAACATATCAGCGGAGGCTCGTGTTTATTTCGTTATTTTTTTTTGCGCGGGTGCTCCAATTGCGGTCCAATTTTGCTACAGGCATCAAGGTCACATCGCTTCCAAAGATACTTTTATTTAGCATAAGCTAAATAAAAAAGTGTTTGCCGCATATCAATCAAACTTTATAGCTGATTTGACACGATTCGTTTTTAGTGTGTGTGTACGATGGGGGGTGGGGGGGGCATGCCACGTTAATGTGTACACAATGCAGCCAATGTTAAACATGCGTTAAACAATTCACGGTATGAGCAGCAATACGATCTGTGTCCGTCCATCATCACGCCTCCTGCTAAGGTTGCGACTTCCATCACTGAATGAAACCTTTTTGGCTCGCCATCGGGACGAAGGCGACCACTGCGTCGCCACACGCTTTCAGATGCGCTACTGCGGCCGTCTGGAACGCTCTTCTTACCGATATCATGACGCCACTAGAGCTGTGCACGTTTAAATCAAGATCGAATCCTCAATTTCTTAAGAACCGCTTTTTGTGTTTAGTTTGTTGTCCTTCTCCAGCACCTCCGCTGAACACGGTGGGCTACGTACGGTGTGAAAGAGGTTCAACATACGAGTACATACATACACCTGACATTAAGACGCGGGGCTGAGGTTCCAGCTGGGGGGGGGGGGATGGCTAGCCCACATATCCATTCCGTCGCTTAGTTGCTATTGTACCAACCATTGTTTAGACTTAGAATTTAAGAGGAGAAGGGGGGGGGGGGCTCTACCCCTCCCCCCGGAATATGGATTCCTTCTTCATATGGCTGCTTCATCAACGAACAAAAAAAACGCCACAACCCTCACTCACTCTGGCAGTGGCCCCTGGATGCGTTAGATTTATGAGCAAAAAAATAAAATGTTAAAAGGATTTTATTTTTTTTGTTTGGGGGGTGGGGGTGGTGGTGGTGGTGGTGGTGGTGGAGAACGAGACGTGTTTGGCGGTGACGCGGGGTGGCGTCACCGAGCGCGCAGCATAAAGCGCGGGTCTCGGCCCCCTTACTCCACCTCCCCGCGCGCGGCTTCCAAGGCGCCACGGTCGCCGCCGCTGCTGCCGCCTACAGCAAAGAGCCACTTCTTCTGTCTCTGCTGCTGTTTCAAAGGGCAGCAGCAGCAGCAGCAAGCAGCATCAACAGCAGACAGTTATACGAGCAGCAGCAGCAACTAATTTCGTTCGCTACGTGTCTGAGCAGGGTGTGTTGCTGCTGGCGAGTTAGCGAGCCGGCTGCGTTATTGTTGAGAGATTAGTGTTGTTAAGTGCGGGCAGGAGTTCCGAAGCTAAATGCGTATTGCGAGTGCCGTGCGTGAGAGGGGTGCAGCGACTGGCGCCGTGGTTATTGCACTGCGCTTCGAACCCGACGATCTGAGTTCCGATTCCAGGCCGCGATTAACGTCAGCGTCGAGCGATTTCTGAACAAATCCTGGGCGTCTCTTAGATCGACTCGGCCGTGAATGAGTACTCAGTGCTGAATGTATAAACGTTAGCACTGGGGAGACAAAGGCGGCCGGGTGTGGTTCTGGCTACACCTCACACGTCGTGCGCCGTGTTCACCTTCATAGGTAACAGCACTTGCCGCAACAGCCGAGTAAAGACTACAGGGGGTAGGCTGTCTTTGTCTGTCTGTGTTTGGTGTGTTGATCACGAAGGCATTTAGCGCTGAGCGAGCGGTACTCGTGTTGCGTCGAGCTGGGAATCGGTGACTCCTTCAAGACAATCCGGCTCGTATTCTCGAATCTGGTACGAACTACATCAGCAGCAGCGGCAGGATCAACACCAATCATCAACAGCCATTACCTTGCCAGACTGCTCCTCCCACGTCGAAGCTATCCACGCAGCCAGCGCGCAATCATCCATATCGCTTGCCATCGCACTTCGGACAACACAACTTAGCAACGTGACACGCTTGTTTAAACACACCACCGTCTCGCGTTTAAGTTAACATCCTGCATCGATTACACACACGCGCGCAAAAACAATAATTGGTGTGAGACCTATACTGCATAATTAGAGAGTAGTAGACTCGTTTTCGGCAGTGTTAATGTCGGCGATGATAACCGCCCGCCGTTGCGCGCTTAAACATGCGTGGCGGCACTCGTGTGACCGCTGCACTTAATCACACGCGTCCATCTCGGCACGGCCGTATTTTTCAAAGAGCCACCTTCCTACCCGTGTGTTGAGAGACGCATGTCAAGTTTCGAGTAGCACGCCCGGCGGTAGATTTTGCTCGGATAATTTTCCTTATTCCGCGATAGTGAGCGACTGAAATCAATTCTCTTGGTGTTCGGCGAGAGATGTAAACATTTGGCACGCATATTCAGTAGTCGAGTCCACGAGTATAACTATTTTTTTCAAATTCCAAATTAAAAAAATCGAATTTGGGCATCGTCCAAAAAAAATTCCGGCCGAGAGGATTGATGATTGGTTTCACTTCGTATGGGGGCGGAGTGCAAGGATCTGTCTAAAGTTCTAACCGCTTTACAAACTTCTAAGCGCTTCACAGCACAACCCTCGCGTCAACCTCGTCACCCCCTTGCCCGTTGAGTGTGACTCTTCAGCCGATTGACAAAAAGCGGTCGCTGCTTGTAGGAGGTCCAGCAGTGGAGAAACCATGGAACTCCTCGTGGCGTCCACCGCTCTGGGTTTGGCATCTCAACCGAACGTCACGTGGGACCCCGCCGACTCGGCGAACGCGTCGAGCTGGTCACACGACCCGACCTCGCCGTCGTCGCCTCTCGTCAACGCGAGCACCGGCGGGGCCACCAATCGCTTCGCGCAGCGCCCGTGGCAGGTCGCGCTGTGGTCCGTGGCCTACGGTGGCATCGTAGCCGTGGCCTTTTTCGGCAACATGGTGGTCATCTGGATCGTGGTGGCCCATCGTCGCATGCGCACCGTCACCAACTACTTCTTGGTGAACCTGGCGGTGGCCGACTCGGCCATGGCCGCGCTCAACACGAGCATCAACTTCGTGTACGCGGTGCACAACGACTGGTATTTCGGTGGCGCCTACTGCCGCTTCCAGAACTTCATCCCCGTGGCCGCGGTGTTCGCCAGCATCTACTCCATGACGGCCATAGCGGTGGACAGGTAACGCGCGCGTGATGTCGGGGGGTTGATGGTGGAGATGTCATCCTTGCCACGCGCATGCATAACGCCAATGCGCGCATAGCCTGCGCAAGGCTGTCCGGGGCAAGTGTTGTTTTGAGAACACCCCGCGTGCACGTGCGCATGCACTCTACACGCGCACGCACCTGAGCACACACACGTGCGTACACAAGACATACAGACAGACTCACTCAGGTACGCACACTTACATACACAACAAGCACGCGCGTCTACACACGCACCGTGTGTTCATTCAGCGAGATCGATTCACGTTTATCTGAACCTGTCGCGGGCCTCCCGTAGGTCGACTCAGCCTCAAATGAGTGGCTGTCGATGATGTGTGAACGTCGCCGGCCTCCAAAGGTGCTCGTTAACAGCACGCAACACACACGCGTGTACTAAAGACAAAGATCGCCCGTATGGCCTTCACATACCGTTGGGGCAAGTGCTGTTAGCGAGAACCTATAAAAGACCGGCACGGCACGCGAGGGGGTGGGTGGCCAGCAACCACGCCCCGGCCGCCTTTGTCTTCTTGGTGGAGATATTTGCATACTGCACCAGGTACTCATTTGAGGCTGAGTCGACCTACGGGAGGCCAAGGACCGGTTGAGATAATCGTCACCGGTGATGGCCGTGAGCGGGAATCGAATTCTGGTCACCGGGTTCGTAGCTTAGCGCGCTAACCACTACACCACCGCTCCCTACGAGTGGACTAAGATCCCCGTGTAGCCTGTAACAGACTGTAGGAGCAAGTGTTGTTAGCGAGCATTTATAAAGGCCGGCACGGCACACGAGGGGGTGGGTGGCCAACACCACGCCCGGCCGCCTTTGTCTCCCTAGCGACGATGTTTACACATCGCACCAGGTACTCAATTTGAAGCTGAGTCGACCTAGGGGAGGCCCAGGACCAGGTTCAGATAATCGTCACCGGTGATGGCCGTGAGCGGGAATCGAACCCGGGTCGCCAGGTGCATAGCACAGCGCGCTAACCACTACACTACCGCTCCCCCACACACACTCATACACACACTCACACACACACGCGCGTCCCACCACTACTCATTGTACCGTATTGACCCACCAGTGCGACAGTGTCGCCCGACGCTGTTTCAATCGAAATTTGAATAGGCGAAAAAATCGACCTCGTTTTACTCACGTGAAGGTGTCATCAAACCACGCGTTAACAATGCACCCACCCACACACGCACCCACTCAACACACACACACACACCTACCAAACACACACACAAAGATCCCCCGTATAGCCTTAACAGACTGTAGGGGCAAGTGCTGTTAGCGAGCACGGCCGCCTTTGTCTCCCCACCCACACACACGCACCTACCAAGAACCCGCACACGCACGTGTCGAATTCACAGTTCACACGCCCAAGTCGCATTTTTTTTTCTTCCCACCGACAATTTTTGTGCTTAAATGTTTCTACACATCAGCAACGCCACCGCCGTTTAAGACGAAGGTGCTTCAACTCCGTTGGAAACCGACTCGCTGGAACTGCAACGCGCACTCGCAACACCAGTACGCCGAGCTGACGCACACGTTCTCTCGCGCGCGCGCATCCAGCACGCACAGGGCACGCGTAGAAACAGACACACAAATAACTCACGGGCAGCTCGATGGGAGCTCGGCACACGCGCTCGGCATGCGACCAAAGGGGATGGAAGAACAATGGCGATAACTAGGATAATTATGATAGCAGGTGGCGTGTCCTTTCGTAACGGGGAGCAGGACCGGTTTTTTGTTTTTAACCGCTCAGAATCGAACGTACGTCCAAGCGATGGGTCCAAACGGATGCCCACAGTTTGTGCTCCGCTTGCTGACACTTTTAGAAGAAATCAAAGGTACTCTCGGTATTTTGCGACCAAACTCATGCAAGTTTCCACCACCACCACCCCCCCTCCCCGAGTGCCTAGCGAAACGTACGGCAGCCGACTGCCACCACAAGCGCAACGACGAACATCCTGCGGTTTGTGAGCGTGATACCGCGCAGCGAGATGCCACAGGGCGGGTGCGCATCTGGCAGTCATCCCGGTTCACCAAGAACACCCGGGGTCTGACATCGG
This sequence comes from Lampetra fluviatilis, assembly GCF_964198595.1. Classification (NCBI taxonomy): domain Eukaryota; kingdom Metazoa; phylum Chordata; class Hyperoartia; order Petromyzontiformes; family Petromyzontidae; genus Lampetra; species Lampetra fluviatilis. The sequence continues at coordinate 2,593,839 of NC_136283.1, forward strand.
CAAATGGCGGTGACATTGCAGTGGATGTTGCTTGTTCGTAATAACACGGGCCATGAATTCCTGTTCGTCATTTCGCCAGAGAGTCCATTCTCGTGGCTCCGAAACTCCGATTTATCCTCGTCACATTCCATCTTTTTTGACGAATTGTTCACTGACGAGGTGCGGTGTTGTTTGAGCAGAAGCATCCCCGGCTTATACCTTTAGAGAATAAGACGTAATCCGATTCACTTTAACACTGACTCTGGCTATCCATCATACGAACCATCGATATAATAAATCACATTGGACTTACTGAGTAATGGAACGCCCCCCCTCTCCCCACGTCCTCCCATCCGACATTCCCCACCCAACTTATTTCACGGAGGTGACTCCCCAGGCGTGTTTCCAGAAACAGGAATTTGCTCCAGTGGTTGATGGGCTCGCTAAAGGCTGTGGGTTGGATGAGGATTAATATCAGCGTGGCCGGTCAACATAAACAGGAGGAAACTGGGCTCGACTCGAGGGTTTTTCGCAGCAGCGAACCACCGCGCGCTGCGTGGCTCAGCCAATGTTGGGTCAATCCTTTCGCATTAACTGCGACTGATTCTGCGAGGTCGTCGTTTTAAACATATCAACAAAAACATCTCTTCAAACTAAGGTTGGGAAGCATCGACGCAATTCGCTGTGTTCGTCTTTAACACGCGGTCACGATAACTCTGATAAGGGTGGTCCAATAAAAACAAATACATAGATTGAACTTTAGTATAAAGCACTAAAAGGAATACTTGCAAATATGCAGGAGCAGTTTCCCTGCCGCCGATAAATCAGAATCAGAGTATTTATTTATTCTGGGGGAATCCGATGAGCTATGAAGCTCTTTTCACAGATGTCCAGTAGGGGCGGGTAAGAACGTTACAACAACAAACAACACAAAAACACGATAGTAGTGCAAGTGCAATAAAGGTTAACAAATCAGCAAAAACACATACAAATGAAACTAAACCATCCCCATCCTACCAGGCAAAGCCCACCGAGGTAGTAACTTGTTTTTCAGAAGCGACCTGGCTACGAATGACAGCTCAACAAAGTGGCCCCATCATTTGGACATTTGTAACAGCGAAATAATCTAAATTATCTCAATACTTTTGAGAATAAACGCACGTTGGAAAGTACAGTATTATAGAATCCATGTAAATGTGTGACCGTTCTTGGTTGCTTAATGAATTGAAAGCCTAAATGCTCGTGGTTTTTTTCCTTCCGCTCTGCAACCAGTAACATTTGTATCTACCTATTTAACTTCCTCTGTAATTTTTCGAATTAAAGCTGTCGTGAGTGCAGAGATTCATATTCTTGGTTATTTCGGTAAAGTCACTTAGAAGGGAAATAATAAAATAATAAAAATAAAACAATTAAATTCTCATGACAAGAAAATGTTCTTGCTGTGGTTTTCACACCTGATGATGATTGCTTGTGTTGCAATCGAAACGTCGTGAGAATGTTATTGTTTTATTTTTTTTTATTTCCCTTCTACGTGACTTTACCGAAAGAACCAATAATATGAATTCCTCTGTAATGTTCCGCCATTTCCGACCGCTTGAGCTTTTGGCTGGACGCCTCCTGAACAAGAGGTCCTCAGCTCGCCGGCTTCTTCCGGCGTGAATCAAACGTCCGTGTCGATATTTCTGCGATTGCCCCATCGGTTTTCAGGAGACGGCCCCCGCTAGAGAAAGCAGATACTTAATCGCGGGCAGCACTTGAAAGTGCCACTTTCGATGTCCCGAAGAAATATCAGACACGCGTCACGCCACCTCGGCAAATCGCCCCCGTCGTTGGTGAGGAGTCGGACAACTCTCCTTTTTTTCACCCAGAAAAAAACATTCTGACCGAAAAGAAACATTCATCACGAAGCTTAAAACATATCTGGCCCATCAGTAGATTTTGGAGAACATGACCCACACTCACCAGCGTGGTAAAGGTGGAGCAGTGGTGCAGTGGTTAGCGAACTGTGCTGTTAAACCTAGTCACCTGAGTTCGGCTCCCAGCAATAGCTAGTATCAGTGGGGGAGTGATACCTGAACCAGTCCTGGATCTCCCCCCCCCTTCACCAACCCGAATTGAACAGTGCGGTGAAGTATGGTTTAAAACAAAACCTCATGACCAACACAACATAGGACGATGCCTTGATACAGCAGTTAGAGTTAGGCAGGCCTTCATCTGGCAGCGGATTAACAGAGACCGCAAATTACTGTTATTAAATCGGGTGCAAGGAACAACGCGATGTAATACAGAGATTAAGCAGTTACCACTGTAGGCTCGCACACCTTGCTCGCAAAGCCTTCTCTCTTTTTTATATTTTTAAAAATACGGCAGCAGCTACATCAATTACATAATAAAGCATATCCCTGCCTCTCTGATCACTGCCTTTCATCAAATACCACTGTCATTCAGTGATCTCATTGAACATGAATCAAAATAATGTCCGTGAATAGAGCATAATATAAGTGGCTAACTGACATGGACATTTTCATCTTTAAAAGTTTAGGTAATAGCGAGTGAATTAAAAGGACTGCACAAATAGGGCATCCATGTAATGGCATTACTGGAGTGACCCATGGTGTGATTAACATCCCATTGGGTGGTGCATCTTGGATGAGTCACAGATTACAGAATGTCGTTCTAGCGAGCCCGGTTTTGGAATCTTGCCAATGTGAAGTCTAATGTATCGACATAGTTGAGGGCATAATTGCGTTGGTACTATTTACGCGCAGCTTTCATTTACAGGCCAGCGAGTCACCTTAAAACGTTCCTGTTCTGGTGAGAATTATTTGTTGAATGACCATTTCATCTCACATGCCAAGTTGCAGGATTTTTTTTTAAACATACAGAAAAGTTAGGGGCAGTGAGACAGAACCGCATAAGAGAAGTGGTGGCTTTCCTGAATCGCAATGTGAAGTGCTAAGCAGCTGTCTGAACCTTATATCCTTGATCCGAGCTTTGTAGAAAAACTCCAAATGTGCCGAAAGATAAGGCTAAATCAAATATAAGCGAAAATGATATTCTTTATATGGTGTACTCTTGCTAAATACATCTGGTAATCTAGCAACATTTGTTTACCAGGCCTGACTGCTGTTGAGACCCATACAGTCAAAACCAGCGCCGAGATTGCTTTCTTAAACACATTCTGCTTGATAGTTTTGGTCTGAAAAGCCAATATGTCGATAGACTCAAAGCAATATGTTGTATTTTATGTGGAGATATACAATGGTTATATTTCCTTGTACCCATTAAGCTAAACGATGCATTTGCCTGGTTCCATATACAGCTGAATGCTTTTATTTACCCTACTAAATGTTAATGACCCTCTTACTGTGTTCTCAACAGGTGATTAAATATTGTGAAGCGATGGCTCGGTGCCTTACAGAGGAGGGCGTTCAATTATTTAATAAGTGTCATGCGATTCCAGTGGGATATGTGTATCGGCTTTGAAATGAAATGCTGTATTCTCTGTAATTCCTCCAGGTTATTTTCGTGGGGTATCCATAACTGTAGAAACAAGATTATCCCCCCCCCCCTTTAAACGGTCAATGTCGCCCTACACCGTCAATACCCCCCAGGCGATTTAATTGGAGAAATGCGTTCGGGTCCAAACGGTTGAAAACCTCTGCACGCGCCTTTTCACTCACACACTGAAGCCACACGTGACTGGACGCGCAACCTACCGATGCGCTCCCCTTAACACCGAGTGCATTCACGTTTCACTTCTTGTTACCACTTAAACTCACTGCAGTGTGCCGTGTGAATGTTAGAGGTCGCTAAACACCACCGGCTCAGCATTTCATGAAGCCCCAGCTGCCGATGGGTGACGAGCCGCAGAATCCACAGAGAGGGCCCATCTAAAAAATCCACGAAATATATTTTATTTCGGTCTCAAGCGGAGGCTCTCGAAACTGGCAGCAGGCTCGACCCTGTGGGAGTGAACCCTGGCGAACAGAATGAACGAAAACGAGGCGTCTGCAACAGACACATCGTCTCGGACCCCCCTCCACCCCCCGGCTTCCGTCTGTCCGGAAAACTCTGGACCACACCCAACCGCACAAGGACATCACACGGGTGCTGTGCCAAACTCATGCACATTGGGGGAATTGGGGGAATTAAAGAGAACCCCCCCCCCCCCCCACGGTTGCAATTACGACTCCACGCCACAAACCATGGACCTTATCGTCAACCACCGCAGCACAACATTGCTCGACGGAGGAACGGAGGAGCTCCACGCGGCATCCACAAACGTCAGCAGTTGGCTGCATAAGCTGGATCCAAGCATCTAAATTGCTTTTTGACCTTTTTCTCATTCAGCCACAAGTGAGAAAGAAACGTTTATCGTTGTGTGTGTGTGTGTGGTTACCAACGTGACCAGGGTTTACTCCTTTATGGAATATTTTCTGGGACCCCCAACAGTCAACTCCATGCCTCCGATTAGCGTGGTTGACTACGTATGGTGCGAAAGAAGTTGAACATACATACACAAGTCCACGCAAGTCGGGGGAGAAATATATTCTGGAGCTCAGCACTGGACAGCTCCAGTTGAAATTAAGCAATGCGTATAACCACGTTTTAACATCACACACGGTGTAACAATCCAAACGCATGTCTGTGTGCCTTGTAAAATATATTACTGACCACAATGGACCTTCGACTCGTTTTATCAGATGTACACAATGCTATTATGTAATGACAATAATCACACAAGCTTATATGTACATGTATAAAACGCCTCGCACAACAGGTTGTCTTGCAATCTAAAATGATAAAATATGTAACACTACAACTGTGAAGCAACAGGGGAGGGCAGTGATGGCAATATATATTTAAATGAGATAGTACTTTCAGTAATCACACTTAATTTTCATTCAGAGTACATACAATTTGGATAAAGTGATTATTTAAACGGGGTGAGTGACCGTTGAGACTTTCAGTATGCTTGCCAAGTGAACCCTGGGAAACTAATGGGAACGTGAACAAAGCAGGCACAGCAAATCATAATCAGACATGTTCTATCCACCGCTGGATGAAGGCCTCCATCATCGTCATACGATGCCACAATTCGATCTCGCTCCTGCACATCGCTGGAGCGCCGCTGTGGCGAAATGTTAACTCCCTCGCCTGGTATACAGGACGTCGTGGCTTCAATCCAGACCTGCTGTATATTTGGAGTTTGCATGTCTTTCTCCCCGTGGTCTGGTGGATTTTTCTCCGGGTCCTCGGGTTTTTTCGTCCACATTTAGAAACATCTGGTCAGAGTATTTGGCTGCTAAAAACGACTCCACATTATAAGCCACTTTATTGAGCTATTATTTGTGGCCCAGGTCACGTCTCATAAAGATCCATATAGCTCAGTGGGCCTCACCTGGTAACATGAACAAAAAGAAAAGATTTGTTTAGTTTAGATTACCTCCTACGCTCCATCGCCATGGTGGTCGTTCCCCATTGAGGTTGACATTGTTATGTCCAGCTTCGTCCATCGGCCATCATCCCATGTCGCAATGTGTCCTGCCCTTGTCCACTTGCTTAACATGCAACACGATGTCTCTAATTTCCATTCGTTCACCGATCCGTGCGTTCATCTTTCTGCCTCTGAGTGTAATTCCCGGCATGCATCTCTCCGCACTGGTTTGCTCAATGTTTCATGTTCTGAAGTATGGCCCGAGGCAATGTGATTGCACACTCGTGAAATAATGTCATCCTTATAAAACAATCAAGCCTTTCTCTAATATGCTAATTAAGAATTTCAAACGTAGTTACAAATACAATATAAGTAGCGAAGTAAAAAATTAAACCCTGAAATTAGACGCGATGTCGTACAGAATATTCACAGACACATCCAAAGTTTCCGCACAACTTAGTATATATATATTATTTGGGTCTTTCGGTAAAGCCACGTAGATAGGTTCAAAGAAAATAACAAAAAACTACGACGTTTCGATCGCAACACAAGCGTTCGTCATCTCTTCTTGAACTACGATGTTTCGATCGTAGTTTTTTGTTATTTTCTTTGAACCTATCTATGTGACTTTACCAAAATACCCAAAGAATATGAATTCCTGCAGTCACGAAAGCTTTAAGTCAAGATTTGACTTAGTATATCACCAAAGCAAACAATGATGGCACTCTACACGAGTTGAACGTTATATGATTAAAGTTCATGTGTGCTACTGCCTTATAGATTCACACCAGAGCTATAGCCTCACACAGAAACCCATTGACTCATACAGAGACCCATACACACACACACAGAGACCCATATACACACACAGAGACCCATCGACTCACACAGACCCATAGACTCACACAGACCCAAAGACTCATACAGAGACCCATACACACACAGATACCCATACACACACACAGAGACCCATACACACACACAGAGACCCATACACACACACAGAGACCCATATACACACACAGAGACCCATCGACTCACACAGACTCATAGACTCACACAGACCCATCGACTCACACAGACCCATAGACTCACACAGACCCAAAGACTCACACAGAGACCCAAAGGCTGACACAGACCCATAGACTCACACAGAGACCCACAGACTCACACATCAATCATTGAAAGTTAAGTTCATGTGCAGTGCTCTGTGCAATTGTGCTCGTTTTTTACACTTCTGTTTTACACTACAGTAGCCAAATTTGTTTTAAACTCGTGTGAGTCACAATATCAAGTAATACATTATTACTGACGATGATTATGATGATTACAATCACGGGGTTGGGGGCATCACATGGGCCACAATGCCCCCTCTTCCACACTCGCACGCATCGCCTCCTCTGTGCCGCGTGACCCCCGTTGAACCCCGGCGTGTTGCGTGTGAAGGTACATGGCGATCAGGCACCCGCTCAAGCCACGCATGACTGCGCAGAGCACCCGCTTGGTGATGGCCGGCATCTGGGCTCTTGCCATGTGCCTCTCCCTGCCGCTATCCATCTACTCGCGCGTCGAGCAGAGGTTCGGCCGTTTCGTCTGCCTCGTGGACTGGCCCGGGAAGATGGGCGGCGACAGCCAGTTCATGTGAGTCGCTCCGTTTCATCTCGCGCGAGCGCTACTGGGGGGGGGGGCAGCCCCCCTAAGTCCCGCGGTCGGGGTGATGTGACGATCACGTGATCTCGCCAAGCAGCGGTCTTCCTCGCAGCGGCGGCTTTTGGCTGGCCCATCGAACAAAGACGGCCATGTGCGTCTTGCGCTTTCAGATGCGCTTCTGCGGCCGTCTGGAACGCTCTTCTTTCGGATATTAGGGAAGCCACTGCGGATATGCACTTTCAGATGTTGATTGAAAACTCATTTCTTTCGATCTTATTTTTGTGTTTAGTCTGTTGTCATTCACGATTAGCACGGTTGGCTACGTACAGTACGAAATAAGTTCAACACACATACGTACGTACCTTTCACAGCTTTCACAAACCAGCTGACCAGCACACACAGGCACGGTGGCACACCTTGCGTGCCCACCGAAGCAAATGGGCACTCTGACTCCACGTCCAAATGCAATTCTGATAACGCACCAGCATTGCATTTAATCTATTACAAAGTAGTTTATTTTGGGGGGGGGGCGGGGAGACCCTCAAAATCAGAGTCCCCTGGCCCGTAGCCTCGAAAGCCTCTGCGCTAATCCGGCGGCGCCTACAAGTTGTCCTTAGATCCAGCTTCTACTGCGGTACATGGTTCCGTCGATTGGCAATCATAAAGTGGGAAAGACCGGGTGGTGAGCTCCCCCGTACTCAAGAGACGGGGAGGTGTCGCAATCGAAGGAAGGGCTTCGAAATGGGAATAAGCACGCTGGCTTTGAGAGGGGGTCGTGAGGGTTTGCGGGCGGAGGGGATGGTGAGAGAGTCGGTGCGCGAGGAGGGGTGTGAGAGAGAGTGAGTGAGGAGAGGCAGGGAGGAGGGGAGGGAGGAGTGGGGAAGGGTCACAGCACCTTATAAATCCCTAATGGGTGGGTGTCAGAGAATCAGACACGCCACTGTCAGCAGCAGTTTGCAATTCCCTGTCCGCATACACAGCCAACCCCTATACCCAGCCACCCCCCATACGCGGCCAGCCCCCACAGCCAACCCCTATGCCCGGCCACCCGCCAGACGCGGTGTACGACCCATTCATACTGCGGGGTTGACTTGGGATTTAAAAATCAAAGAAGTTTTCCCCATTGAAAGTTGCCCGTTGTTTTCAAATGGTGCACAGGTAGATCAAATCGAACCAGCGACCTCTGGATTGCAAATGGAATGTGCTAACAACTGCACCACGACAACATCCCTTGATATTGCTATGGACATGAATATAAGACTCCATCACCAGTTATGATTTGCAATGAAGCTGCCTGCTGCATGCAGTGGGGTGCTCATGGTATGTCGTGCATGTGGGTACCCTTCCAAAGAAAAACAAATTGCCACGAGTTCATGAAATTGGCATCGTTACGTAAGAAGAACATACATTCACACATACAGCGGTGCTTTTTCAAACGACCACTTTTAATGGCGTGTTCATCAAGCGCGGCGCACAAGCTTGGTCACGGGAGCAGAGAGCGGGTTAATGAATTTGTTTCATAATCTACTCTGAATTACTATTCAGCCGTGACACAGGCCCCGCTCTCGGTGATTCCGCTGGCCTGGATGCCCCGCATAAAAAGGAAACACTCAACGTGATTTATGCTTCAATGATCATTGATGCCTTCCACATCTCTTATTTACAGCCCCTTGATCCAATTTGTGGAAATGCCACATTCCTGCAACAGGGACGGAGTTTCTCCAGAGGACGACCGCTGTTTGGATTACCCTACAAAGTGGTACATATTGTAGCAACCCCGCCGTGGGATGATGGGCTGAATCAACCCCCAAACCGGTGATTTGAACTTTGCAACATTCCCATTGCAAGCCGCTCGCTCGCTCAACAGTTAAGCCACAAGAACGGATCATAAAAGGCACCGTGGGCGCTAAGATAGATTGAGGCTGTTTGATCAGATGCTGTTCACAGAGGTGCAAATAGGTGCGTAATGAAATAGGCGGTTGAATTTTAACAAGGAAAACCTACGCTGTTATTGAGCCAACATTAACTTTATTTTCCCACAATTTTAACCCCCATTGTGCATTCAGCATCGTGTCACGAAATGAAGTCTTCATTTCTCGCAGAGCATCGCAACCCTTTGTGTCAGAGAACATCCCACGGAGAGGACATTCACAGAGCTACCTCCTGAGATGCCTTCAAGTGAACTCTGCTCCAGCGTTTCCCCCGCTCGCTCTGCATATGAGAGCGATGTTCCTCGCTTGATATTCAAACCAATAATTTGAAAATCATCTCAAAGCTGGAATTTTGCCAATGAGCAAATCAAAATGTAATGGGATGCTATTTTTGTGTGCAGTCATTGGTTAATTGTCATTTCTTTGGTTGTTGTTGTTGTTGTTGTTCGTGCCCTGTGAAGTGTCAACCCATTGATTGTATACCTTCGAATGTCAAAGCATCGACCTCGTGTTCAAAACTGTCAATTAATCATTCTGCATTAATTTTAGAACTTTCGTGACTGCAGGAATTATTATTTGTTTCTTTCGGTTAAGTCACGTCTAAAGATAAAATAATAAATTAAATAATAGAATACGACGTTTCGATTGCAACACAAGCAATCATCATCAGGTATAATGAAATAGCGACATAAAATCTAACCAGAAAACTATAGACAGACATATTAGCAGACAGATATTGGTGATATCTGTCTGCTTATGTCGCTATTTCATTATACCTGATGATGATTGCTTGTGTTGCAATCGAAACGTCGTATTCTATTATTTAATTTATTATTTTATCTTTAGACGTGACTTAACCGAAAGAAACAAATAATAATCATTCTGCATTTTCATTCGCAGTGAACGATGTAACATCTCCCCTCAGGTGCTTTGCAGGTCTCGTTTTAGCAAAGCAGCCTGCGGCTAAATCTCATCCACCCAGACACACCGTGCATGTTGTGGGTCTCATATTAGCGAATGTTTCCCGGAGGTTACGGGTTGGATTGGAAGATCTGATTCGCAAAGTTTAACCCTCTTCTTTCGGCAGGGATAAGAGAAGTTCTAATGCACTCTAACTATATTTAATCTGCGCGAATACCGGATACTGACGCGGCACTGAACCGTTATGTTCATACGCTGCCGTGTATTTAAACAACTCATCACATTCCACACAAAATGTGTCCGTTTAAGGCCGAGTCATTAACAAACGGGTCGAGTTTTTATTTTTATTTTTTGTGCTCCACTGCCAAATCAGTATCATCAAATAATTTGTGCACGCTATGTGAAAGTTCAGTCATGAGCATATATTTTCGTAGTCTAATAGATACCGTAATTCTGAAAAAATAGTGATGTTTGCTGGACATCTGTGAGAAAGAGCATCATAGCTCATCGGATTTCCACAGGATAAATAAAGATGCTGATGTTTATTTGTCCAAAATACCGATGGCCTTTCTTAGTCATGATCTTCCAACGTCGTGACTCGATCGTGTGTGAAAATATAAACTCGAATATCGGGGTTCGTGACCCACACGGGGGCTTTGCGTGGGCTTTTCATCGGGACACCCACAGTGAAATGTATTAATTCTAGATTTGAAGCTTTCGTGACTGCAAGGATTCATACTCTTAGGTTTTTTCGGTAAAGTCACGTAGGTTAAAAAATAATAATAGAAAAAATAATAGAAATAATAATAGAAATAAAATAATAGATCACGACGTTTTGGAGGCAACACAAGCTTCCGTCTTCAGGTGGAACCGTCACAGCACGATTGCTGTATCAACTCACAGCACAATTGCTGTATCAAGTCAATCTTGATACAGCAATCGTGCTGTGACGGTTCCACCTGAAGACGGAAGCTGGTGTTGCCTCCGAAACGTCGTGATTTATTATTTTATTTCGATTATTTTTTCGATTATTTTTTCTATAATTTTTATTACTTATTTTTATTATTTATTTTTTTCCCTACGTGACTTTACCGAATAAACCTAAGAAAGTGAAATGTATGTTGAACTCTTTCCCACCGTACATAGCCCACCGTGCTAATCGGGGGCGCGGGGGAAGGACGCTTCAACGTCTATGCTCCTCCTCGCTATTGCCAACCCGCACTGACCAGCGTTGTGACGTCTAGTCACAAACAATTCCCACAACACGGCCTGGGAAGACCCTCATTCACCAGTGGATTGACAAAGAGCTGCCACGTGAACCAATGGGAGTAGAGCGGTGGGGTGGTGGTGGGGCTGCTAATGCCGTGAGTGGGGGTTGACGTGGGTTGGTGTCGTAGCCGTGATTGGATGGGCTGACTGACGGTGGACTGGACTGATCTTTTTAAATCCTTTATATTAAGTTCTCTTGCTTGCTTAGGACCGTGCAAATCTTTCGGTCGTTTTTTAACCCACTTCCCGTGATCCAATCGAGCCGACATTTTCCACACAGACTCGTTGTGCGTGACAATTAATGTTCGTGAAAATCTTTTTACAAAATTTTACATTTTTTAGGACAAAAATTTAATTACCAATTGCTTAATGATGCAATGCAATCATCTGACCCATAGGTGGCAGCCATCTCAAGCCAGAGGACGAGAGGACTCTAGCCGCCACGCATATAAAGGATTTATAGTGAAAAACTTTGTTTTTACGGGTTAAATTTTTATCCCGTCCTGTTGTTGAACTCGTCAAACTCGAATGTCTTCACTCCCGTACCTTGGAGGGTTGGCTGCTGCTGGCCCTTCAACTAAAAACTATTTCAACTAAGCTGATTGGAGGTGCGGCGGGCGGGCGGGGGGGGGAGAAGGACTCTTTGAGCCACCCGGATGCCTCCTCGTTGAACCAAACAACTGTTTAACGCCCGATGACTCGCTTGCTCACCGTGTCCCGCAGATACCAGCTGGTGGTGATGACCCTGGTGTACGTATTTCCTCTGCTGGTGATGGCCGTCACCTACACGATAGTGGGAGTCACGCTCTGGGGGGGGACCATCCCTGGCGATAGCTCGGATCACTTTCGGGAGCAGCTGCGATCCAAGCGCAAGGTCTGCGTTGCAAAGGCCACTCACGAAACGCACGGCTCGCAAAGACAGAGGCCCTCCGTGTGGCCTTAACAGACCGTTGGGGCAAGTGCTGTTAGCGAGCACCATTTAACACACACAAACACACACGCCACCACAATTCCGCGTCAAATGATGGTTGGGAAAAATTGACCTCTTTATCGCCTTGAACATCCTTGACTGATAGCCGTCGGATCGATTCACTGCTCCAAAGGTGGCCTTTGATCAACAGATAATTAACGATGATGGTGACGACAATGATGATGGATTTCTTTAATGGATATTGGCAGTGAACGACACGCATAAGAGCAACCATGATGATGTTTTGAACGCGATGTTTATAACGCAATCGTGAATTGTTTCCATGACATTCAGGCCATATCTGCTCTCGATGTTTTACAGTAGATTAGCCAGGACCACCCTACTCATTACTCTGTGCTTCATTGAGCATGAAGGGCTGCGGAGTAGCCGCTCATTACTCAACGTCTCGTTTCCATCCCCCCCCCCCCACGATCCCTACGTCGTGCAGCATCAATCTAGCGGGGAAAATAATGAACATTGAGGTGACACAGACAGGTCCATTTTTCACCCGAATGGGGGAGGGGGAGGTGATGGCGGAAAGAAAAAAAAATCACCCAATGACCGAGCACGTTGCGCTGATTTGCTGACCCCCAGGTAGTGAAGATGATGATCGTGGTGGTGGTGACGTTCGCCGTGTGCTGGATGCCCTACCACGTCTACTTCCTGCTGGGCCGCACGCTCAATCGAATCTATCACAGGAAGTACATCCAGCAGGTGTACCTGGCCATCTTCTGGCTGGCCATGAGCTCCACGATGTACAACCCCATCATTTACTGTTGCCTCAACAGCAGGTGAGGGGTATAAGCAGAGAGTCGACAAAAACTGCCGATTAAAATGAGTTGAGGACGATTTGCCTTTTTTATGTTGAGCAAGGTTTCGCAGTGAATGCACGAACATGTATTGGGGAATATGCACAGAACAAGCATTCGCTGGCCAAAAATGAGGACAGCCCTCACTACGGAATATATTTCAAGTGCATATGCATTATAAAGTGGTTTATAAACAGATTTCAGATTCGCTGATGCCTATTCAGGTGACCTGCATAATAGGGGTGAAATAATTTATCAATTCAAATGTGCCTAACACGATATATGCATCAAATCATGTATAATTGTCATGGGTTCCTGTGACCCCTGCAGGCACTAGTGGTGCTATACCATTCACAAAACTAAAAAGAGAATCAATTATTGAATGTCAACGGTGAACCTGAATTATGAAAATGTATCGAATTTCCCAGAGGGAAACTTGATCCACCCCCAATCTGTGGCATTCTAATTGACTCTAACCCCAGGTCAAGGTGAGAGAGGGTCAGGTTAGCGAGAGTGGTCAATGCCATACGGTCACTTCACTTGTGAATATGCCGCCCTCCTGTTCATGAATGATTCAATGAAAGGCACGAGCGGCAAACGCTCGCTCACGCTGGGGGCCTTGTCATCTGGCTCATCTCCCTCCCCCCCACCACGTGCGCTTCTGTGGCCAGGTTTCGCACGGGCTTCAAACGCGCCTTCCGCTGGTGCCCGCTCGTGCGCGTGTCCAGCGACGAGGCCTTAGAGCTCTACTCCACCAAGTCGCGCCGCACGCGGCACAGCGTCATGATGTACTCGCTGACGCGCATCGACACGAGCGTTCTCACCTCGCTCGACTCCCAGCAATTGCAGCAACAGCAGCAGCAACAGCAGCCGAAGCAGCAGCAGCAGGAGCAGCAGCAGCAGCAGCAGACGCACGAGGCTCAACGTGAAGATCGACCGTCGGGAACGCGCCCGACTCTCCCGGGACCTGGGACCAACGGCCACCCCAACCAGTTCGCGTGATCGATCAGGCCGATCTTCGTTCCGTTGGTTCGTGGTGGCGCTCGTAGTTTTACATCAGCGGGAATCGCCAACGACCGACCAGGGAGACGTACTTACATAGAGACAGACGTACATACAGACAGACAGAACGCACACACGCACGCATACCCACACACACACACAAAAAAGACCAGTGCCAAGCCTGTTCTCACTTGATTGCCGTGAACAAACCCAGCTACAAGTGTGGCTAAAATGAAGTGATCCCGGCACTGGGCCGGTTAGTAAGTTGACAAGGCAGATGATCTTCTTGGTTCTTTCGGTAAAGTCACGTAGAATAGAAATAATAAAATAATAAAAATAAAACATAATAAAATAATTATCACGACGTTTCGGCCACAACGCAAGCAGACGCTGTCTCCCCGACAGACCTGGTCTTCACCTGAGGACGGCTGCTTGCGTTGTGGCCGAAACGTCGTGAGAATTATTTTATTATGTTTTATTTTTATTATTTTATTATTTCCATTCTACGTGACTTTACCGAAAGAACCAAGAAGATGAATCCCTGCAGTCACGAAAGCTTTAAATCGAAATTTAAGGCAGATGATGCTCACTCGCGGCGATGAATGAGGGTGGCAATGCGGTCCCGGTTTGGCTTAACCACTGAATCTGTAAGGGAGCAGCGTCGGGAAAGTCTTCTGGCCCTGTGACCCCCCCCCCCCCCATTGATCATCGATGCCAACGCTGTAAAGTAGCACAGCAAAACGACGACGGAGCAAAGGCTCGTTGCTCCGATGTGCGTGTAGTTTTTGTGTCAGGTTTTGGGCAATTGCATTCAACGTTACAGACACATTGCGGCCGTCGCCGCAATATCATGCGTTAACACATAACGTCTCGTGTAACATAATACACACCATATTTTGAGTGTTGCCTCTGTACGGGGATGAATATAGTTCCATTTTACAGCTTTTAGATTTTTTGTTTACGCAGAGCGTATAAAATTATCGATGGTTCTATGATAACGTTGCTTTTAGATATGAGTGTGGTGTAAATCTTGGGTAATATAAAGAAATGTTACGTGCCAAAAGCTTACAAGAATTGTGCATCTGTGAAATTATTACAAGTAAAATGGCTGTTCTTTAACAAACGTTGCAGTTGTTGCTCAAGTCTGTTTCTCCTGAATGAATAATCACAAACTTATTCTTTCTAACCAAGGTTAAAGCCCATTTTGACCAAGTCCCTCCGACCAAATGTATCATATGCCATCTGCACCATCACAGGACGCCAATTTAAATAGAGCCTCGCAGCTTATTGAGCCCTTCCTGCTAAAAGAATGAAATACAAACTATATGAATGACTTTGGATGCACCCAATCTCGTGAAACCTAGGAAGACAAGCAGGCCTGAGCCTGAATAGTGCTAGGATATGCGACCGCGGCGCATAACAGGTGTCATAGGTTGCTGCTGCTGCTGCAGGGCAACGTTGTTGGCAGAGGAACGTGCAACAAATTCCATCGTTGCACCTATGTATGTTGAACTTCTTGGTTCTTTCGGTAAAGTCACGTAGAATGGAAATAATAAAATAATAAAAATAGAACATTATAAAATTATTCTCACGACGTTATTATTTCCATTCTACGTGACTTTACCGAAAGAACCAAGAAGATGAATCCCTGCAGTCACGAAAGCTTTAAATCGAAATATGTTTAACTTCTTTTGCACCGTACATAGCCCACCGTGTTAATCGGGGGTGCGGGGGAATGACGCTTCAACATCTGTACTCCTCCTCGCTATTGCCAACCCGCACTGACCAGCGTTGTGACGTGCAGTCACAAACAAATCCCACAACACGGCCTGGGTAGACCATCATCCATCAGTGGATTGACAAAGAGCTGCCACGTGTACCAGAACCAATGGGAGTAGATCGGTGGGGTGGTGGGGGGGTTGCTAATGCCGTGGGTGGGGGGTGACGTGATTGGTGTCGTTGCCGTGATTGGATGGGCTGACTGACGGTGGTCTGGACTGTTGTTGAACTCGTCAAACTCGAATGGCTTCACTCCTGGACCTTGGGAGAGGTGGCTTATCCTGGATCTTCAGCTAAGAACTAAACTAAGCTCTTTTCATTTTACCAGGTAAGGCCTACTGAGCTATACAGGGTTTTTTTTCAGAAGCGACCTGGCCACAAATGATAGCTCCACGTAATGGCTTATCGTGTGGAATGTTATAGGAGCCAAAAACTCTAAACGCATGTTTCTCAATGGGGAGGGAAAACCGGAGGACCCGGAGAAAAAAAAATCCACGCCACCACGGGGAGAGAGACGTGCAAACTCCAATCATACAGCGGGCGTCGGGGGATCCAACCCACGACCTCCTGCACACCAGGCGAGGTAGTTAACATCTCGCCACATTGGGTCTGCGCCGTGCGGGCTTCTCGTGCAGAGGCGTGGCTCGGCAGTTTGGCGCTGGGGGCAAGGTTCCAACCGCGCCCCTTGCCTGCTGCTGCTGCGGAATGGGCACCCACACCATCAACATCTTGACGCACTGACCCCCCCACCCACACTCTGTTCGCTTCCTTTCCAAAGAATTCGACAAATTTCGGGCAGTTGCCCCCCCCCCGCATCGGCCGCACCCTTGCCACGTCACTGCAGTAGTTTCGCTGTCCCCCGACCCCCCCCCAAAGTTCGTTGCTTTTTGTCCGTTTCCGTTATCGCCTTGAACATCCTTGACTGATGGCCGGATCAATTCACGGGTCCAGAGGAGGCCTTTATTCAACAGATGATGCATGATGATGGCGACTGGTGATGATGGATTTGTTTAATGGCTATTGGCAGCGAACGACACTCAACTGAGAGCAAACATGATGTTTTATTTGTATGATGCTTATCACACAAATCGTGAATTGTTTACATGGAATCCAGGCCGTGTCTACTTTAAATTAGCCAGAACCTTTCTGCCCCAAGTGTTCTGTAATTTATCAACTGTCACATTTAAATGATGCTGTCACATTTAAATGTGACAGCATCTCAATGCGCCGTACATCACAGTTAAATGTGACAGGGCTTAAGCCCCAAATTTATGCAAATCCTTAAATCCATTCCGTGCTGCACTATGAATCCGGCAAGCTGGGTTTGAGTGCTGGGCGCGGATGACATCGCCAATGAGTGCTACCTGATCAAATCTTTACACCGCACCTCCTTCCTACTGACCAGCACGGTGAAGTATGGTTAAACATCCTTCATGATCGACACACGTGGGGTAAGCCATTCAGCTAGCAATGGCATGGCAAAGGGTCGTATATTATAATTAGTTAATAAAACCAAGGTTAAAACAAGAAAATCAGAAGCAAAATCCGAACTGCAACACAGAGCTTGCTAGCCACGACGGCCTGGGCTTATAACGCAAGTGCACTCAAGGCCACCCGAAAGGTGAGGTTGGCAAAATAAACATTTTGCCATGGTCCTCACACAGAGCAGGACTCCACAACGGGCCTTTGAATGGTGGAATGAACGGGCCCCAAGTGCCATTATTCCCTACGCCTTCAGGAACCTCCGTGTGGCAACGAGACCCTAACCACTGCACGACTGCTCCCCTCAATATAGTTCAAGACAGTCCCAAGTACAAAAAAACTCTTGATATCCTGCAAAGCTGTTCTGTATTAAAGACCTCATTGTGCCTATGAAGCCAATGGTGAAAGAAAGTAAGGGCCCGTTCTGCACAACTTCAAAAGGTTATAGAGGGTCTCATAAAAGCTTAAGACATAATTAAGCTGGGGCACATGGGGCATTAAGCAGCGTGTCCCAAAAGCTGCTCAAAAAGCACAAAACGCCGTTCAGACTTGAATAGCTTTGCACTGCACGGGTGAACCATTGGGCAAATGCCCAATTCATATGAACCTACGTTATCAATAGATAGCAACAAAAATTGACCGAGTGTGTTTACATTTTTCACAGCCAAGCATCTGGCATCTGTAATGCAACAAAGAGATGGTGCCATGGCGTAATGGTTAGCACACTGGACGTGCAATCAATGGGTGCACCACGGTTCAACAGCAGGTCACGTGGTGGGTTAAAGTGTGGATATTCGTACCTCTTTCACGACTTACGGCCAGCGTGGAAAACTTGGCCAAAAACACTCTCCAGAGGGTCTCTCCCGAGGTTTCTCAAGTGGTCTCTTCTGGAGTGGCTTGAATAGATCATTGCAGGGCTGCGTCTTTACCTTTCTCTCAATGTAACCCATGATGCATACTGTAGTTTATACTGGTAGGAACCCACTGGTTCCACCAGCCCACAGGGGATTATTGTGTCCGTCCGTCCGTCGTGCAGGTAGGGGCTGGGTGGGGAGGGGAGGGTGGGGAGGGGTGGGTGGGGAGGGGCTGGGTGAGGAGGGTGGGGCTGGGTGGGGGGTGGGAGGGGTCGGGCTGGGTGGAGAGGGGCTGGTCACCCTGTGGTGCCCTTATAAAACTCAACACCTACTCACGCAGGCTTGTGCCCGCCCTCACAGTCGGGCATATTTGCGACAATACACCACGCCGCCATTAACCCTGGCCATTGACCGAGCAACCCAACGTTCCTACCAGCTCCCTCCGCAGGAATGTGTTACGAGTACAAAATTATAATAAACTCACTACATCATTATAACATAATAATTATATTGAATAAGTTAATCATGTGAGCAATGGCCCATTTTGAGATGCGCAATGTACCATTACATCGCCATTCCTTACCGACAGAATCATCTCCTGGTTCCGTAAATTAAACTGGTTGCATAAATTATGTTCTAAATCTGGCCCATGGGCCAAATTCAACTCACAAGCTCATTCAATCAAGACTCGCTGCCTCAAATCTACTAATGAAAACAGCCCTCTGAAGTGTTTATGTTTAGTTAATAAATTAACTGTAAGAATGTAAGATTTCTAGTCTTGTGTCACATGGGGGTTGAAGTCTGTGGAGTGACCGTCATGAATATTCAGCACAGCCACCTACGCTCCGCACATTTGTGATTTTCCCTCTATATCCTTTATCCCACTCTTACGAATGCATATCCCGCATATCGCTTTTCTAACTTCTGATATTTCTGATGGGCACAATTAGGAATTATACCACGTAAAAACGCAGCAGCATCTTAAGCCACGGTTCAAAGAGTAGGAGTCAATCGAAGGCAGGATTCAAAAGACTTGAGCCTGGACTTGAGCAGGGGTAGAATAAGAATCGCAGATTCATAAGGGGGCATTCTCGACGATGTGGGCAATGATCGAGAGGAAGGAAAAAATACTATTCAGTGCATAGCCAACCGCGCTAATCGGAGGTGCGGGGAAGGACAACACAACTAAAGACACAAAGCAGTTCTCAATACATCTATAATCCCTACCTATAATCCACATACGTATGCATTACTGCAGGAGGCATGGCTGCTATTTTCCAATATTGGGATGCAAACTTTGAGTTATCAGCCTCAGGGAATATTCTAGACTGACGTCCCCTGTCCAGTTTGATCCAGCATGTTCCTTTTCATTCAGCGCGTGGACCCTCTGTTCTTCAAGTTATCCAACGGCACATTCTTTTTCAACCTCTTGACCCTTTCCCCATCCTTCCGAGCTTCCATCAGCAAGCCTTCTCCTCTGACAATATGCCCCATTTATATCTCGTCATGAAAAATAGTGGCAAGTGCACCCTCATATACCCAAGACGGAAAATGCGTTTATTGACTTGGGTCTGGCCATACCTGTTGGGATTCAAATGGAGTCACATTTCAGTCATTTTTTTTATTTTGCAGCCATCGACATACACACTAGGCATGCATTCAGATCATTCATTTGGCGTTCTGTCCATAGACCAGTCAGAGACACAATAATCTCCTCCATCTGCCTGTCTTGTGCTGCTCACATCTGTCCGCGCGCTCTTCCTTTTTCGTTTTCATCGCCGCTCGTTTTCTTCCTCTTGGTCTTTTCCCAAAGAATCCTCCATCGATCACCTCCTTCAGCTCATTCCCTCCCCACGACATGCCCAATTCAGATGTTCCTCTTTTCATCGATTAAAATCCTTACACTATGGATCATTCATTGAATCTTGCGTGCAAATACGATTTAAGAAAATACACCAACAATTTTTTTTACTATCTTTATATGAAGCTTTCGTGACTGCAGGAATCCATACTCTTTGGTCCTTTCGGTAAAGCCACGTGACTTTATCGAAAGAACCAACGAGTATGGATTCTCTCAACTACTCTTCAATGTACATGCCCATTAATAAATCCACGGATCTTCATATTATCCACATTAATAGCAAATATCAGGACTTGTAACTATAACTGGTGTCACATCGTCAAGAATATCAACATTAACTGAGCAAATCAGTCGCCCATGCTTTGTGCACTGCACTCTGAACCAGTAAAGACAAGTTCATTTCTAACCACAGCTAACATTGCTCAGCTCCTATAAGCACGGTTGGCTACGTACGGTGCGAAAGAAGTTCAACGAACAATACAATCGGTGATGAGTGATATCTGTACACCAGTCCTTCCCCTACCCTTTCGCCAACTTGCGCTCACCAGAAAAAAGTTCAGTAAAACCCCCCGTTACCGACACAGCGTGGGAGAATGACTTCATCCAGCGGTCGATCAGTAAAACTGCTGGGAATTATGACTACACTATACACACATGCACAATAAATATCACGAGTGACAATCTATCCGCTGCTGGCTAAAGGAGTTGAATTTAGCAGTTTCCCCCAAAGAAGCAAAAATTTAAAAGAACAGGACAAGTTTTGAAAACCCCATTTTGCAATGAATGTTATTTATTAATAATCAACACAGAGCATTGCAATTCAATCGAAAATACCCTTATACATTTACATATCTACCATAAAGCGTTTTTGAGGTCATGGATTAAGTTTATTTTAACTCTGCAGCAATTACAAGTTAAGGCTATGTGATTTGTAATTCAAATCAATTTAGTGCATTCCCACAAAAATAATGAATGGCAGCTGAAACATTAAATGCTTGCCTTCGTTTTGCCACAGGTTATTTTTGCACAGCCTGTTCCAGAAAACGGGATGATAAAATATAATTGTATTCTGCTAATTTCACATATTCGGAATTGCACATATCAGTGATGATTTTGTTTCCGCCAAGATTTTTTTTTCTTCCAAAAATAGATGGCTTCTGTCTAAAAGACAATCATGTTACCGAAGGCAGAATTAAGTCCTATACGTATATATGTGCACTTGGATATGCAACAATAAATGAATTCTGTATACGAATAAAGTATTATATTTAATAATCCTCTTTCACCTTCCTGTCCACACCTTGTACAGTATATTTCATTGGCAGATAAAATAATCAGAGGCAGCACGCTTTAAACACCAAATATCTGACATTTAACCCAAAAATGTTTATTACACCAAAATGAACCCAGATCGATAACCAAACTCTTCCCAGGGTGGACGGACGGACCACTCATGCCCAGCTGCAGTGGATCTTGGACGTCTCATTCGGAGCTCTTCTTGTTGTTGATGATGAGAGGTCCGACGTTGTCTCCCGTCGTCTCATTGTGCTTGGCGTGCGCGCCGTCACAGTAAGGGAACTGGGATGTCGGTAGGCAAGCACAAGCACAAGCGCGCGCACACACGCACACATCACTTCTATCCATTACGGTGAGCACCGAAGAGCTTACGTTGCAATAAAACTTCACGCTTTATCTTCTTGGTTCTTTCGGTAAAGTCACGTAGAAGGGAAATAATAAAATAATAAAATGAAAACGTTCATTTTTTTATTAATTTATAATAAAATAATAAAAATAAAGCATAATAAAATAATTATTTTATTGGTTCTTTCGGTAAAGTCACGTAGAAGGGAAATAATAAAATAATAAAACATAATAAAATCATTATTTTATTTTATTATGTTTTATTTTTATTTCCCTTCTACGCGACTTTACCGAAAGAACCAATAAAATAATTCTTTTATTTTGCTTAACTTTTATTATTTTATTATTTCCCTTCTATGTGACTTTATTGAAAAAACCAAGAAGATGAATCCCTGCAGCCACGAAAGCTTTAAATCGAAATTTCACGCTTTATCTTAATCTAATTACTTAATTGTGGGGAAAAAAAACATATATAGCGATGTCGCCGCACCACTGGCAAAAACTCATGCTCATTTGCAGGCTGGAACCCGATACAAATTTAAAACGTCAAAAGTTGCCTCTCGGAGTCCCCCCCGTGGCTCTACTGCAGCAGCGCAGTGTAATGGTTTTGAGATGAATTGTGGTGTCAAGTGGAGTGTGTTGCCGAGGCACGAAAATGCTGCCTGAATGCTAAATCCTTTTCCTTGTCAATTAACCCCTAGATGAAGGCCTCCAACCACCACGTTGGTCGTGGAAGTTGTCTCAACGTGCTTCCCCATATGAGTCGGTACAAGTTGGTGGAGGGAGGGGCCCCACAACTGATTCAGTTATCACCTGCCGCTAGTACTCGCTCTGGCTGTGAAATGAACATTGGTCACTGGTTTCATAATCTAGTGCATTTACCACTTAGCTAAGTTGAAACTGCATCTGTCTCCATTATAAGAAACTTAATTTGTCTATCTGTAATTCAGTATTTCAGTTACTGAACTTATAAGAGTATTTTTCTTTCTTGCAGAGCAAGGGCTTAACGTGAGCTATTGTATAAACTACGAACTACGTAAATCTATAACCTTTTACCGAGAGCAAAACAATCTGATAGTAAACATGCACCATGGAAAATCTAACGGGCATTTTTTAATTTTCAAGTTCCTATTTGTTTTGTGTTGAGAGTTTGACATTTTTTGTAAAATGCCAAAAAATCTGAGTACCTTCACAATTGATGGTCTAAGCATAGCGAGGCTTCAAGTGACTCATGCAATGTAGCTTTATTAAAAACAAATTTTCAACAAAGATTAACTGCCTATAAAACGGTTTATTACCGGCTTGTATTTGCTATAAGAATAGCCAATTTCCATCTCGCCAACACCACAACTCCCACGTTTTCAAAATGTACGCTTAAATACTTCAATATGCTCCATAATGGCTGAGACACGGAGGGAGGCATATTTAACATTTTAGATAAAGCAAAAACAGAAGCCATGGTTTTGCAATAGACAACAGCAGAGTTTGGCATCTCTCCCACTTAGTCAAGGCCAAATCTGACAAACGCTACTGAGAGGACCTATCACATGTTTCAAATTTTCCTGTAACAAATAAAATAATTAGGCCGACACGACTATTCTCGGAAAATTCCATTATATACCTGGAAACGAAAAATCATGAAAAGGTACATCTATAGTGTGAGCCACCCATGCAAAATATACACAGAAAGTATTTGTATAGGTTGTTTGAGACAAAGCCAATAATGTCCAAGGGCTTTAATGCTTGAATGTTCAGACAGGCATCGCAATGGTTTTTGGGCCAACAGAAGTCAAAACCAACCGCAGGCGTATGTGTTGGCAGACGTCGAATATTCTTTAGTTGGCTGTGAACTCTGCGGTTTTATTCACACACTTCATAAACCAATGCATGATTTCGATTTAAAGCGTTCGTGACTGCAGGGTTTCATCTTCTTGGTTCTTTCGGTAAAGTCACATACAAGGGAAATAGGAATACAAAAAAAATCTCACTACGTTTCGGCCACAACGCAAGCAGCCGTCCTGCGTTGTGGCCGAAACGTCGTGAGAATTTTTTTTTTTCTACGTGACTTTACCGAAAGAACCAAGAAGAACAATGTTATGATGTATTACTGTATTCCATAGGGAGGGTGGGTAAGCAGTAGCACGGTGGTCAGCGCACTTTGCTAAGCACCAGAAAACCTGATTTTGTTTTCCGGCCATGGCAAAAATCAGTGATGAGTCACATCTGAACTGATATTGACCCACTTCACCAGTTCCCGCAATTTACCAGTGTGAAGTATGGTAAAAAAAAACCTCAACGATCGACATGTCGCAGGGAGGTCTTCACCTGGCAATGTATTGACAAAGAGTTGCCAATTAGTATTAATGTATAAAGAAGGTCGGGGTAAAGCAATTAAACATGTGCTTTGCTCATGCCACAACTTGCACAAGAGCCTCCGCCACTACATGGCGAACTAGGGAGTACTCACACTTTATCCTGTTGGGTGAGCGGAGGTGGAGGGGAGATTTAAAAAAAAAAGACGTGTTTACTGTTTCAACGACTACATCAGGAGATCGAATATAACCGGCCACGCTCGGAGTAAAAATCCAGTGTGCTAACCATTCTACCACGACATGCCCTCTTGTGACCCCTACGTGCCTTCTGTTACGGTTACTCATTCCTCAGCCCTTGCACTCCCCTGCCATCTCCAAGTAACTCAAATTGTGTCCCCACTTTTTAAACTATGTAAAGCGCCTTGAACTAAGGCGCTCTGTAAATAAAAGATAAGATATAGGTCACAAACACTACAGGCCACAGACAATGCTTATACACGAACGAGGTGTTAAACGCATGTGGCCCGTGCAGAAAGCAATAACCGTGGGCACACACCCATGTCACGTACGCATGTCGAGTGTGGAATACATCTTCTTGGTTCTTTCGGTAAAGTCACGTAGAAGGGAAGTAATAAAATAATAAAAATAAAAAAATAAAACATATTAAAATAATTCTCACTGTCATACCTAACAATTATGTTTTTTTATTATTTTATTACTTCCCTTCTACGTGACTTTACCGAAAGAACAAAGAAGATGCATCCCTGCAGTCACGAAAGCTCTAAATCGAAAAAATGTGGAATACATGTCAAGCAATTTGCCTTTTTGGAGCGCCAGCAGCGGCAGAAGGCAGCCTTCTCGCCGAGGTCTTCCACATCAATGGCATGAACCACCTTGGGGTTGTCCTTGTCCAGTCCCGGGTTCGCCTGGCACTCCTTGCCAGAGCAGCAGCCACCTTTTTTCGCGTAGCAACACTTGTAGCCCTTGTAGCCCAGGTAGCCGACGAGCGCCACGCCACCCGTCACTCCAAGAAGCTTGGCCCAGTTCCAATCTGAAATCGTTTTGATTTGCAAAGGACGTACGAGTGAGACCAGTTGTGGACCCCCCCCCCCCCCACATCATTATTAGCGATTGGGATTGTCCACTATGGCAAGTGAGCTCAACACATTTCCTCGTGTGCATCGCCAACAAAAACTACACATTGACAAGAGGATTCACAATATTAGCGACTAAAGAGCAGTGATACATCAGTTCACGTGCAGGAGATGGTGTGACACAGCGAGATCAAATTTCGATTTAAAGCTTTCGTGACTGCAGGGATTCATCTTCTTGGTTCTTTCGGTAAAGTCACGTAGAATGGAAATAATAAAATTATAAAAATAAAACAGACTGTCTACTCGACAGACCTGCTCTCCACCTGAGGACGGCTGCTTGCGTTGTGGCCGAAACATCGTGAGAATTATTTTATTGTTTTATTTTTATTATTTTATTATTTCCATTCTACGTGACTTTACCGAAAGAACCAAGAAGACAGCGGGATCAATTGACGCAAACAGCGTGGAAAGAACGTCATCCAGATGTGATGTGGATAACTAACAGAGGTGGGACAAAGTCATTGTTATGCAAGTCCAAGTCGAGTCGCAAGTCATCAAATTCATGACTCGAGTCTGACTCGAGTCCAAGTCACATGACTCGAGTCCACACCTCTGATAACTAATGACCGAAAATGATGCGCTGGATGAGAAAATTAAGATAATGCTTGGGTATGGCAATATGTTCTGGAGCTAAATGTAAGTGTCGAGGTCTGCTAGCCACGAGATTGCTTCAGCAGAGAGGTCGTGTAGTTGTGATATTACTCCTCCTTAGGAGGAGCGCAGACTATCGTGGTTTACTGCATGGTCCACAGGCGTAACGTGGCTAGAGTCGCACTATAGCTAGTTTTTAATGTTCTATTCACGAAGGAGATGTGCGCATCGGCCTGTAGATGTTCTGATGCAGTTCATGGTTCCACCACCGGTGTCTTCGAGAAATGTCAAAGTCAGGATGTGTCAGGAGTTTGGGTATCGAATTAGGTGGTTCATTACGGGCGTGCCAATTGTCCCACTCTCTTCGCCAGCATACGTGCGGGTCTGGGTGAGTCTAGGATGGTGACAACGCAAACCCAGAATGGTTTAATAATTATGCCGATGAACGAATCTAATCAACAATGACTGCGGCAAAGGATGGTAATGATGATGGTGGTTGATGATAATGATTGATACATTTGATTTTTAAATCATTATCGTGTGTTTATTACAAGCAGGCTGTGCAGGCATCGACAATCAATTATTCGTCCCAAGCAACGTACGCTAACTGCGATCAATCGGGCGCCAACCGGTGTCCATCCATGAGCGCGCACACAACCCGGCAACGTTTCCAGACAAGACCGTGGTCGCAATCCAGGCCTAGAGCGAGGCGCGGTCAACGGGACCGCGAACAAGCTGGGTTTTTTTTTACTTTGCCTAAAATAACTTCCAGTTAAAAACACCCGCGCGCACACACACAGACACACAAGGGCAGGCGATAAAACTTCGCTGACATCTGGGGGGGAGGGAGGTAGGCGCGCACGTAAAGAAAGGAGGTAAAGGATGAGGCGAGCGATACCTTTCAGGACATCCATGTCGGCGCACGGGTCGAACACGTGTGTACTTGGGTCAAGGGCGTTAGGCGCTTCCGGGCCACGTGACCCAGGCGGTTACGCGGTTGCCGTGGCGACGCGATTACCGTGGCGACGCGGTTGCCACGGCGATCCGGTTACCAGGGCAACCGCTGTCGTTCAGTGTGGTCCAGAATCAGATTGATCAGAATTCGCATTTGTACTGGAGGAATCCGATGAGCTGTGAGCCTGTAACCTACAAACAATACAAAAAAATAACACGATAGAAGTGCGAAGTATAGCAAAAGGTAAACAAATCACTTCAACAAAAAATATGTACAGTATATACAAATAAAAGTAAAAAATAAATATTTTATTTTACACAGATAAGGCCCACAGAGCTTTGTAGCTTCTTTTTCAGAAGCGACCCGCTCAAATAAATAATCTAAACGCGTGATGTTGATTCTAAATGTGGAGGGAAAAAAGCGGAGGATCCGGAGAATATCAACGCGACCACGGGGAGAGAGACACGCACACTCCAAATATACAGCAGGTTGGGATCGAACCCACGACCTCCTGCATACCAGGCGAGGTAGTTAACATCTCGACTCCGTGAAGCAAAACTTAATTGGTGATGCTGCTGTTCCTGCGTTGGCAGAGGTGCATAAGCACAAATAACAACAACAACCTAGACACGCTCATCATTAGCACTGTGTTCTTAAAAGGAAAAAGTTATAAAACACATTCCTGCGGAGAGAGCTGGTAGGAACGTTGGGTTGCTCGGTCAATGGCCAGGGTCAACGGCGGCGTGATGTATTCCGCAAATATGCCAGACTGTGAGGGCGGGCACAAGCCGGCGTGAGGAGGTTAAACGTTGAGTTTTATAAGGGCACCACGGGGTGACCTGCCCCTCCCCACCCAGCCCCACCCCTCCCACCCCCCACCCAGCCCCACCCTCCCCACCCAGCCCCTCCCCACCCAGCTCCTCCCCACCCAGCCCCTCCCTCCCCACCTAGCATGATTGTTCAGGTGGAAAGCACTTGTGGTGGTTTAGGAGGGATTTGGTTTGAGTCTCCAGAAAGGGAAAAATTCCTCCAATAACATTAGATTAGCTGTTCTCAGGTGTGCCCTTTGCTAGCAAGGGCGATGTCACCTGCGTTTCTGAACGTTCGAAATAATGTCCGTCGCGGCTCGCTTATATATGTTCGTGACGATGTTAGTACCGAGCCTTGAGAGAGGAAATTGTTCACAATTCTCTTGTGGTTGTGTTTAGCAGCGACGTGTACCTTGAAAGTATGGTAGCAGAGCATCGCGTCGATTAGGTGTGGCGCCAGGATAAATACCCACAAAAAGATACACCACCTCGTCCAGGCGGTGCTCTCGTGCGCAAATGATGTCGGCGGTAATATTCTTCCAGTACGCCGAGCGCCGCTATTTTCACTCAGGCGCACACGTTTTAGCAGCGTTAAAGGCAAACCGGAAAGTGGCCTCCTGGCAGCAGAGAGGCTGTTGATGCTGAAAACCATCTTCCATGAGGGAGGTGAAGGCAACGATCTGCTCGCAGCAGCGATGACCGGTTAGACGTCCAGCTTGTTTGGGAGCCAGTTGGGAAGGGGTCGATAATGGAGGCAAGTCTGGCAAGCTTGCAGATGGATGACAAGAGGGATATTGGCCCTCTAGATGGACAACAACAACCTGTGGCTTTCCTGCTTGCAGAATGACGATGACTTTGGCTTGCTTCCATGCTTTCATGATTTTGCCTGCCCATTGCATAATGGGGGAAGATGGTCCAGCAGGAGCCGGGTACAGGAAAAGTGACAATCGGTTATGAGCACTTGGCAGATTTCTCTAAAATACTCATTCTCCTAAAGCAAGTTTGCACATGAATAAATTATACGGCTGATACAGTACTCATTTAATGACGTTTAAGTAACATGTTTATTGGGATAATAAACAGAAGACGTATAATGGTGCATTGATATCGATTTTTAAACTCTTACGCATACATGGAGATTCATGTGTAGGAATCAATGTTTCTCAATTCCTATTTATATATTATTGCTTTGTGTTTCACGTGGTCCCTTTAGCCACTAATAATAATCGATTTTGGAATCAAATCTTGGCGATCAATCTCGACAATTCATTGAACTGAATATCAACAGGCACTTTCATCATCAGTAACAAAAACACAACATTTGGTTCCATCTGCCTATGGTCCTTTTGAACTCGTGTTTTCCAGCAGCTTGTCTGATGGGAACGCAGCTTCAACGAACACTTTGAGTCTCAATCACTGCAGTCCAGCATTATTTAAAACAAATATTGGGAGCTTTGCATCCATTATGCACAGAGATACACTAAGGACCATTGAATTCTATTCAGCTGCTCAAATACTTACGTGATTCATGTTTCTTTCTACATTTCTCACATTTTGATTAAAATAAAAAATACTCAAGTGTTTTTTTCCCCCTGCTCAATGGAGCACGGGGCCCTCTCTACATTCTCCATTCCAATAGCGGGGACCGGACTCTTCATCGGACAACTTCCCTATAGAGGGGTGAAGGGCCGAGTTTAGCCCTGAACTGTGATTTTAACTAGCAATCTTCCGAATATAAGACACACACTCTAGACATTCCATTCATTGGCTGCCACACCATAGTTATTCTTGAACCATCATCCATATTATAGCGATGTGTCCTGCTCAAGGGCAACTATTTTCTAAACAGTTTGAATTGATCACATCCCTGTGATGGTGTGCAGAGGTCTTGTCCAGCAGATGATAGGAAATGGCTGCTGATGATGATGATGGTGGTAAAAGAGCTCTGTATTTTTTTCTTAAAAGAGAATAAAACGAATATTTCACAAAACCTACAAGCAAAAAAAGGTTTTTGTATTCGACGCCTGAGGAGTGTTTTTATACTGAGGCTTACGACGAAAATTGCATCTCTTCTTCTCAATTACTCTTCATGAAACTTAGCAACAATTGTAGATATTTATATAGAGTAACCTAATTAATATTTTACTTTTTTATAACATGGCCTCCATTCTTTCTGAATGGCACTTATTCCAACATGGAACTAAGAGGCAGTATTCCACCATTGTAAACAGATCAACCGTCATCACGTACAGTAGTGGCATTTTTTTTAAATGTTTCCAACATAACCCATTAAATGGCAGAAAATACTCAAGTGTGAGGGTGCCAGGATTTGGCTGTAGAGTGGATGGGGCAGCACCATCGGCTCAACTGAAAAATTACTTCTGATGTCCACGGGCTCATGCGTGGTCAGGCATTTCCATATCGGTGTTTCAAAAATAACACCATATAAGTCCGCTGCTGTTATTTTGTGAGTCTAGAGCAGGGTTTCTTAAACGGCAGTCCTCGTGACCAACCACGCTATGTTTTGCCACGTTTACCAATTTACTTCTCCCATTCCCATTCAACTATTTATTCGCTCCACGCGGCACGCGCTCGATGATTGTAAATCGTGTCCTATGAGGACTCGAGTTTTGGACACCCTGGCCTAGAGCAAATTATGTTAATTTCAAATTTGTTTGGCAAGCCTTGGTAAATATAAAGCCCATAACTGCACCAACTAATACTGGTAGGAACAAACTGGTTCCACTAGCCCACAGGGGATGATTGTGTCCGTCCGTCGTGCAGGGAGGGGCTGGGTGAGGAGGGGAGGGTGGGGAGGGGCTGGGTGGGGAGGGGAGGGTGGGGAGGGGCTGGGTGGGGAGGGTGGGGAGGGTGGGGAGGGGCTGGGTGGGGAGGAGCTGGGTGGGGAGGGGCTGGGTGGGGAGGGTGGGGCTGGGTGGGGGGTGGGAGGGGTGGGGCTGGGTGGGGAGGGGCAGGTCACCCCGTGGTGCCCTTATAAAACTCAACGTTTAACCTACTCACGCCGGCTTGTGCCCGCCCTCACAGTCGCGCATATTTGCGGAATACACCACGCCGCCGTTGACCCTGGCCATTGATCGAGCAACCCAACGTTCCTACCAGCTCCCTCCGCAGGAATGTGTTACCACACATATCTATGGGCCCATTTTTTGCCAGTATCAAAAATGGTGTGTGAACATCTTAACACCTGTTTTATTGGCAGAAAGGGAAATCCCTATTTATACCACAGAGCAGTCGAGAATATGTTATTCAATTACATAATACAATAAAAAAATTTAAATCTACTGCAATATACATTCACCATTACAATGCAGGTCTTGAAAATTGTGAACATCTTAAGTATGCAAAACACAGTTAATAATAATAATAACCATAGTAATTCGTGTATATATCTATATAAATATCTATATAAAAGCATATGCACATAAAGTGTCGTCGTGTTTTAAATCAATAGGATAATTTGTGTTCTTGATATTCTGCTTGAGAGTGTTGTGGATAATGTGTTTGGTTATATTCCAAATTGTCTCATTGCATCATCATGTTCTATATATTATCTGATTTTGTTCCAGATAGTGTGTGTGTTTGTCATCATATACTGGCTCTTCCGTAGCGTAGTAAAAAAAATAGTAAAGGTATTACTAATGTAACTGGAATATTCGTATTCAATAAAAACGAAGTATTTCTGAGTTTACCCACTCTGGCATGGTAACTTCTGCCACCGAAGTGTGTGTTGCAAAGGCTGGTAGCACAGAGGGGCGGTGTGACCCAGAGTTGACACCACAAGAACGTCACCTTGCTCATGCTTCATGAAGGAGATTCTCAACCTCTTCAGAGCCTGCAACGTCATTAGTATGATTAGAGTATCACGAGTCAAACATTGCGAAGTGTAACTATTTGGGTCAGTCTGCCACAACACTTTGTTTTTGAAGCTAACATTTAATACATCTTGACTTAAAGTTTTCGTGACTGCAGGAATTCATATTCTTGACTGGACCGAAAGACCCAAGAATACTAACATTTTATTCGTTTTCATTTCTACACGAATTGAACACGTACTCCCTCGTGCTATACTGTTAAAGCTGCAATGTGAATAACTCAAATGTGTGAAAAGCTGTGAAAACGCGTTAGCTTTCCTGTACATGTCTTCCTCCATTTTATTCGGGCTCATGTCTGAATTCATTTATGCTCCATAGAGTGTGTATAATAAAGCATGCCTTGATGTATAACTTACATTAATCTCAGCCAATTTCTACAGCGAAATTATCAAAGCTCGCCACTTTCTGTAATCGATATTTTAGCAGTAATTTTTCAATACAATGCTGCATGAAAGCCTCCCCACACAATGTTGGTCACGGCAGTTATTTGACCATACTTCACCACACTGGTCAATGTGGGTTAATGAGAAGAAGGCGCAGGGGGGGGGGACGTTAGATATTACTTGCCGCTAATGTTAGCTGTGGCAGCGAATCTAACTCACGTGGCCAGGTTCACAGGGCAGTATGTGAACGACTGCTTTTCCTCCCAAAACCTTGTAACATCACCATAATTAATCCTCATCAGTTCTCATCAACCGAACGGATATATGTCAATAAGTTCTGCCCTTCTAATAGCTACAACATGTTATTTCTTACCTATAGCTGTCATAGTAAGTCGTATCCTGTATGGAAACATTCGTGTTTTGGTAACCACCAACAACAGAGAGTTGTATTGTGCTGCCCACTAAGTTGTGCAATATCCAGCTCGCTGGGTGACTCAGGCGGCTGACACACTGCCAGTCAGCACTGCAGAGAGCCTGGGTTTAAATCTGGGTTTTAGACGCCAATGATAAAACCAGTTTATAAAGTGGAGAAACTTGGTGGTTTCAGCCGTGTCAACAATAACTGCAGAAAGAAAACATCACCAGGGGTTTTCACCAAAGTTGACTCAATTCCAGCTCTGAGGATAAGGTGTTCCTTTTTGGCATGCAATTAATATTGTCTATCGGTAAGGCATTTGAGAATAAGTACCACCTTGTGTGGATGAGAGGCAATGGAAGAGACTTCAAAAGTAGTTCTGTAGTACTCCTTGTTTCTTTCGGAAAAGTCACGTAGTTAGAAATAAAATAAAATAAAACAAATCACGACGTTTCGATTGCAACACAAGCAATCTTCATCAGCTGGTAAAACCACGGCAAGAAAAAAATCGCTGAAGTAGGAGAGAGAGCTGCCGTGACAAGAGGTTATATAGGTAAGGAGGGGGGAGGGGCAAGGGGGGAGAGAGAGAGAGAGAGGGGGGGGGGAGCGCTGCGTGAGCGCTAAGGGGAGAGAAGACGCGAGGCTGGGGGGGAAGTGGACGGGGCTGGAAGTAGTTCTCTAACATGCAGTGATGTTCCACTGCTTTCGGTCAAAGTCACAAATACAAATGCCTTCGTCGTTATCAATGGCCTCACCGAAATATATGCATCTTTAGTTTCGGAGACCACTTGTATAAGGATATCTGATACATCGTGCTCGCCACCATTACCACCACAAGGCCAAGTAATATCCAGTTGAAATCGGCACAAAACTTCTGCACTCGACACTGGCAGAGGGGGGGAAAGGGGCCAGTAACGATCAGTTATAGATTTGAAGCTTTCGTTACTGCAAGGATCCATACTCTTAGTTCTTTCGGTAAAGTCACGTAGGTAAAAAATGAAATTCAAATTTTAAAAAAATAAAATAAAAATCACGACGTTTCGGAGGCAACACAAGTCTCCGTCATCAGGTGGGACCGTCACAGCCAGATTTGCTGCATCAAGTGAGGCATGGATTCAAGATGCAAGCTCTTAAATACAAGTTAAGGGGGAGGAGAGGGGGGCGGAGCTTATCAGACCTCCTGATGACGGAGACTTGCGTTGCCTCCGAAACGTCGTGATTTTTATTTTATTTTAATTTATTTTAATTTCATTTTTTACCTACGTGACGTTACCGAAAGAACTAAAAGTAGTAACAATCAGCTGTAACAACCGTAGTCTACATTCGACTGAGCGCGAGACGTCATGGTGCAGCACCTCTGCAAAATGTTTTCCAGAGTAATTTACGGAATGATAGTTACATGAACTCGATGTGTTCGCTGTAAATGCATTTGCTTCATTAATTATTTGCTTAAGTAAGTGACAGCATTTGCACTCTAAGCGTTGTAGATTGTGGAGTTGCAATGCTTAATATACTTGTCAAGATTATGTGGAGTGGACCGCAGTTTAATTACTTTTATGTCAACGTTCTTTATATACTGGAGGTACTGGAGGTACAGCAACGCACAGCAATTATACAATAACATTCCCAAGTACAATTGCACACGTAGGAAACTGATATAGCGATAAGTCACATTGTGAAAATTGCTTTTGTATTGTATAGTGAAAGATGACACCGTGCCACATCCTGTCATTAAGTCACCAAATTGCTCTGCACATCACTACGCTCTGCAGCAAACTTACCCTGACGGTCTTGGCTCCATATTCCCTTCTTGTAAATGAGTGGTACGGCTTGTGTGGGGATGATGGCACGTCTCCGTCACTGTTGCTGGAGCACGTGTGGCGGTTCGCGCTGCGTTGGAAGGGGCGGCTGTCTTCGGCGTTGTCGCTGTCGCTGCATCTTGAGGCGAACGTATGCCACCCAAGATCGTATCTGCCACGTTCTGCCGCATCCGTGAGCACCTCGTGAGACTTGTTGAGTTCTAGAAAACCATTGCAGGCACGGACAATGTCTGACAGGGCCGTTGTCTTCCATTGTGTCTGCAGCATGGAAATGGGCGTGACTTGCAAAGAGTTTAAAAGGCACAAAACTGAAAATATGCAAAAAGCAGCTGTGCTGCTTGTGCAAAGCATCGCACTCGTGATTGGTTCACAGTCACGTACAGAGGTTCGTCTAACAGATGTGCTCATGCTCAACTTTTGCCTTCCACACCAGCAAGGGATCGTGCTCACGGAATTATGTAACCGAGTGGCAATGATGTACGATGCCACGTCTTGCTGATTAGACTGAATGAAGTTGAAATCGGTCCACAGTTTACATTCTCAAACACATACATGAATATCGAATTCCTCTTGACTAGAGGATTAAACTCGATTTGCTTGAATCAAATGAAGTACATTCTTTTTGTTGCTTAGTTCATTTATGAAAGCACACCTGAGCATGGATCACCATGGACTATTGCCAGGTGTAAGGACAAAAGTGTTTGGATAATGGCTCAATATAATCAGTGCCCATGAGGTGGCTGAATGGTGTGGGTGGCTGATACCAAGTAAGAGACAGAGCAGATGGGGGTACTGCTGGAGATGCTGGGTTTGAATCATAGCAGATGCCTATGATTACATCAATTTATTAAGTATAGGAAGTTGACAGTCGCAGTCACTTGATACAGCTATCGTGCTGTGACTGTTCCACCTGAAGACGGAAGCTTGTGTTGCTTCCGAAACGTCGTGATTTTTTATTTTATTTTAATTTTACTTTTATTAATTTTAATTTTTTACCTATGTGACTTTACCGAAAAAACCTAAGAATATGAATCCTTGCAGTCACGAAAGCTTCAAATCTAGAAGTCGCAGTCAGACCACGAATGATGGCTTAAAAATAACCGTATTATTACATTCGGATTTCCATTTGGAATATGTCAGTTCAGGGTTATAGACACGTTGGTGTCATTGCCATAACGTGAACTCTCTTTGCAGGACTTATAGGAGAAGTGTGCCCCTAACATGGATACAAAGGCTTTCGAAGTGGCACCAACATTATTCCCGTGGCATCATGTTCCAAGGGCGATCTGCGACACGAGGTGTTTGCACAGTTGTATGCATTTCTGTCGAAATTCTTTCACACCGTGCGTCGCCAACCGTGCGAATCGGAGGTGCAGGGTAAGGACATTTGGCTGAGAGTTCTGTATTGCAATGTCTAGAGTTCTGTGACAATTTGCCAAGAGCACACGTGGAACGTACAGTTGAGGAGTAATCAACAAATTAAAGAATCAACGCACGGATGCGTTGTGATAAATGGATTTAGATTTTTGTGAAAGACAAAGCGTAGCTTGTTTACTTTTGAATGCATCCGCAGCTCGTGGCATGTGGTTCTTGTCTGGATGAACTTTCAAAGACTGCAACTTGAATGCCCGTCTGATCTCCTCTGTCGACGCTGCAGACTGGACCTCCAACACTTCATAGTAGCTACACGCATTGCATATCCTGTCCATTGGAAGACAATACCGGCCAGCAATTTTGCAAGTTAAAGCTAAAATTGCAATTGTTTAGCCACATTAGAACTCAAGGGACTCGGAGAGTCTCATTTCCCAGGGTGACCTGGATCACTAAAATGGCAAAAGCAATGGCATAAAATAAAATAGCATTTTGAAGGAAATCTAAATTGGAGATTAAACAATCATACATGTATAATGAACTGACAAGGATTTGATATTTATAACATTAACGTACAGCATTATGGGATGCACCCAGCTTGAATGATGCAAAATAAAACAAAATTATTTTTACAAGTCCACCTTTCGTTGTAAAATGTGTCTATCTGCATATGGGCCTTCCAGACCCCAACGTCATAAAATAATGTGTTTTCATCGTATAACTCTGTATCTTGGCAATTAACGCAATCATGGAGAATCGTCACGTGCTATAATGAATGGAGCAGGACCTGTTTTCAGCAGTGGCAAAATGAAAAACCGTTACATTTTGGACTGTGAACCACATTTTTTCAGCAACATTTGTTTAAGCGTGCAAAGTCTGGGCTGATTTTGACCGTCGGACCTTTTAAACAACTGCTACTGCCAAATGTTTTTGCAAAGACTACTTGATGAAAATTGTAGAGGCCCATTCAGCAACAACAAAAAACCCAATTCAAACGCCAGCGTGCGCTGTGGTGGAAGAACAAAAAGTAAACTAAGTATAACCCGTAAAAACAAAGTTTTTCACTATAAATCCTTTATATGCGTGGCAGCGAACTTAATATAAAGGATTTAAAAATATATTCGCCTGTGGAGGACGCAGGGATCGATCCCGCGACCTTTGGCATGGGAAGCGAGGGCGCTACCAACTGCGCTACTCCGCCACAGCCTGTGGAGGGGTTACGCTCTGGGCTCTTACACTGTGACGTTCAGCCAAAGCCATGAATGAGTTCTATTTGAATATATGTAAAATACAAAAATTTTGCCTAAAAAGTGTAAAATTTTGGGAATTTTTTTTTCACGAACATTAATTGTCTCGCACAACGAGTCTGTGTGGAAAATGTCAACTCGATTGGATCACGGGAAGTGGGTTAAAAAACGACCGAAAGATTTGCACGGTCGTAAGCAAGCAAGCAAGCACGCAAGCAAGCACGCAATTAAGCAAGCAAGCGAACTTAATATAAAGGATTTAACAAAAACGTAAATGTGTGGCCCTCACCTCTCCACGTCCTTCAACATCACTGCGGCTTCTTCATGCTTGTTAACGCAGGCTAGCAGCTCTGCGCGAGAGGCCAACACACGAGGCGTGGAGATCTCTGGTCTCCGCTCAAATATAAATCGGCCCACTGTACAACGTGAGCTGCCACCAGCAGTCACAACTCCATCATCAACATCATATTTTTCATCATCATTTATTTTTTATACTGCGCCTCCAACGCAGTATATCACAAAGGTGCCCTGTGGCAGGGGGCACCCGAAGGCAGCTGTCCCTGTGCAGTGCAAAATGAATGCAACACCGGTCCTGCAAGTGGACTTGAGTCTGCCAGGAGGGGGACCATGTTGCTGTCACTTCCTCATTGAGGTACTATGCGTGGCATTTATCAAACTGGGAAGATTTAAACCGCGATGTCAGCAAGCCCGCAATTTTTTCAAATGACACCATGGAATTGCTCACGTCTCCTGTTTAGCAGGCGTGTCCTTGTCGTGGACACACCTGCAGTATTAACCAGGACGGTCGCTGTCCTTGAACCACACACCGTCGCAACAAAGTGGCAAATGCGCTGTCACCGCCAGTATCATTACACTTTTTTTAGCCTGCATGCCTTTTCTGGTTCATACGTTTTTTTCGTGAGCAAGTGTTAAGAGTTGGTTTATGCTTTCCCTGCATGAATGAAAAACACTAAAGGTGATGGCTAAGATGATGATGAAGATGATGCCAGTGATCGCAATGAAGGTAATAATAACGGAAGAGTTTAAATTTTTACTTAAAACTTTCGTGACTGCAGGAATTCATATTCTATGGTTCTTTCGGTGAAGTCACGTAGATAGAAAATGTAATAAAAATAATAAAATATTTTTAAAATAAAAAATATATGAAAAAACAATAAACTCACGACGCTTCGATCGCAACACAAGCGGTCGTCATCAGGCGGAGAGAAAAAAGGGGGGCAAGTCTCTAACTGCAACTGCTTATAAAGGTCTAAAATGGGCGCAAGAGCAGTGGAGCAGCATGAATGGACGAGCTAAAGTTGTGAGTGGGCGGGGCACAAGAGTCGTGGTGCCGAGCTCGTTCGGAGTAGTCCAAGTGTGCCAGCAGCATGGGCGGGCAGCAAATGTTGATGTAGGAGAAGACAAAGGGGGAGAGAGCAGGGAGAGAGAAGGGGTAGAGGTAGGGGGAGAAGAGATGGGGGGAGAGAGGGGGTAGAGATAGGGGAAGAGAGGGGGGTAGAGATGAGGGGGGGAGAGAGAGGGGGGGGAGAGATGAGAGGGGGGGAGAGAGGGGGTAGATAAGGGGGTAGAGATAGGGAGAGAGAAGGGGGTAGAGATAGGGGGAGAGAGAGGGGATAGAGATGGAAATGGACGAGTTTGTAATCACAGAAATTATATCGGTGCATATTTCAGTTTTCACAGATTTTATTCAAACCTCTTTCCCCCAAATACAAAAGGACCTGTCAAATGTACCAAACGTCTATAAGCAAAATCCTCCAGGTACGTAAGAGGATTTACTGGGAAAAGGAATAAATATTAGGCCTACTCTACACAAATATAAATAAATAAACGCATGAATCACGAACACTGCCTTCAAAAAGGTAAAAATAAAAACGATTCAAGCCATTCTCAATCCACTAATGGATGAAGGCCTCCCCTTGCCACATTAGTTCGGGGGATTTCTTTTTTTACCACTCTTCACCACACTGGTCAGTGAGGGTTGGTGAAGATGGGGGGGGGGCATGACTGACTCTGATACAACTTAGTTGTGGCCGGGAATCAAACTCGGGGCTCCCGTGGTCATGCTGCCTTAAAGAGCCCTCCGCTAAATTTCGATTTAAAGCTTTCGTGACTGCAGGGATTCATCTTCTTGGTTTTTTCGGTAAAGTCACGTAGAATGGAAATAATAAAACAATAAAAATAAAACAATAAAATAACTCTCACGACGTTTCGGCCACAACGCAAGCAGCCGTCCTCAGGTGAAGAACAGATCTGTCAGAAAGACAGCGTCTGAATATTTCCATTCTACGTGACTTTACCGAAAGAACCAAGAAGATGAAGCCCTCCGCTATTTCGCGATAAATTCTGACGACGGAGGGTGCGTGGTTGCAGTTACCATGATCCTCCTCGTCGCAGGGGTAAAGTTGCTGGGCCTTGTCGATGAATCTTCTCGCTTGCTTCGTGTCGCCTCTACTCAGAGCCGCTCGGGCATTCTCTCGACAGCTCATTGCTGCGTCTCTATTGGCCTCCATAGACCCGAGCAGATCCATTACCCGCTACCGGAAGAGAAGAACAGCTCAACCCGGCTGAACTGGGCCTCTTCCAGTCACCTGCTTGCAAAAGAGAAAAGCCATTTACTCCATCACTGCCATCATCAACATCATCTTTGACAATTACAGTATTCTACTGCAACTGAATGACTCCCACCTGCCATCCGCCACGATATTGCAGCGCTACCAGAGATGGGAAGAAAAAAACAGAAGCAACACCGACCTTCCCATCCACCAACACCTGAACAATCAAACACAAAAGCGGTGAAAATCATTACCGGCCATTCTGGAAAACAAGCGGCCAATATCCATGCAGCTGGTACCAACCCATTATCGGCATTTACGGAATGGCAACGTCAAAAACCGACACTTCATGAACATCCTAACAGCATTGGTCCTTGGCGATGCGGCCACCTCTGTCACAAGTGGCAGATAAGGGATGCCCCCAGGTGCGACTGTGGCCACGAGTCCCAGACGGTGGCACGTATCGCATTGACCTGCACATGCAGGTCTGTTGTGGTAGGGATAGCACAACTAGACATTAAATTTTTTTTTCGATTTAAAGCCTTCGTGACTGCAGGGATTCATATTCTTGGTTCTTTTGGTAAATTCACGTAGAAGGGAAATAATAAACTAATAAAAATAAAACATAATAAAATTCTCACGACGTTTCGGCCACAACGCAAGCAGCCGTCCTCAGGTGAAGAACAGGGCTAATTAGGACATCCCTGTTCTTCACCTGAGGACGGCTGCTTGCGTTGCGGCCGAAACGTCGTGAGAATTTTATTGTTCAATTTTTATTATTTTATTATTTCCCTTCTACGTGACTTTACCGAAAGAACCAAGAATATAGACATTCCATTGTGAGCTTTTCCCATAATACAAAAGAAGAGCATCACCATTATCGTCGACAATTACTGTACGGCAGTCATCATCTATTACAATGACAAAGCACTGAAGATGTGGATACAGATACCTAATAACTGTATTCCTGCAATGCCGCACCTTAACTTTTTAATATAATAAAGTGTGGTGAACTTGTATTCGTTCAGTAACCTATTACATTACAAGTGAAATGTAAGCACCACTACCACCACTAAAATCCTTCGGATAGCGAACCACATCAATATCTAGCAGTGCTTCGCAATCAGTGCATAGTGCGCTGCGGAAAAGTTCCAGAGTGTGTTACAGAAAAGTAAAGAACCTCTTTCCGTTGGCCCCAAGTGCTACGTTTACTGGGTATATTTTCATGATCATCACAAACTCAGAACACGTGAAGAAGCTCAACTCACCACAAGAGTTGAAGGGATGGCGGTTGTGAATGGCTGTGCCCCGGATCATACCCACAGAGTGAATGATACATTAGTTGCAGATCGCTGGCACACCGACAAGGTATAATTACTTACTAAGAGTTGTAAGCGATTGAATGGAACCTTAAATGCCCTCGCTCAACGCGGCGTTCTTCATTGCAACTGCTGCGGGACATCCGGCGCGGTCTTTCATGCGGTAAAAAAAAACGTAAGAGGCAAAAAAAAACCCATCGAGATCGTGCTGTCAAACCCGAGCACGTGGCCGACATCACACCGATGCTGTCTTATTGGCGAAAAATGAATGAAGAGCACACTGGGTTCAAGCCTCTCCGACTACACAAGCGACCCGCAGCGTAACAATGATACACACGTGCCGTGAAATATCACGCGCTAATCCTGCCAGTCGGGATGTGATAGTGTCTCAAGGAAATCAGAATATTAATTTATCCTGGAAGAATCCGATGAGCTGTAAAGCTCTGCTTCACAGGTCAGAAGGTTACATCAAATACAAAAAACACGATAGGAGTGCGATGTGTAGGAAATGTAAACGCATCACTTCAAAATACGCACACAAATGAAATAAACTACTTTATTTTACTTCCCACAAGTGGACCCGGCCACGAACGAACGATGGCTCATCAGGTGTGGCTTCTCACGTGGACATTTTTCATAAGCGCGAGTCGCCGGACAGCTGTTCCATCGGTCGATCTCGTTTAGTTGTCGCCGTTTCCTTCCGTTGTATCTGCGCGCCACTACCGATGCACTACGTGTACTGTGTTGACCAAATCTCGTTCACGTTGCGGCGAACCGAAATAGCGGCGTCTAGTGCCTGGAGGAATGAACACAAAACGGGCACGAAAGCGACGATTCTTATCCACACACACGCACCGTGTGAGCTGTTAATATTACGATGACAATTAGCCCTTTGTCTTGGTTCTTTCGGTAAAGTCACGTAGAAGGGAAATAATAAAATAATAATAATAAAACATCATAAAATAAAATTCTTACGACGTTTCGGCCACAACGCAAGCAGCCGTCCTCAGCTGAACAACAGGGCTGTCGGAAAGACAGCGTCCGAATGTTTTACTTTTATTACTTCCCTTCTACGTGACTTTACCGAAAGAACCAAGAAGATGAATCCCTGCAGTCACGAAAGCTTTCAATCGAAATCAGCCCTTTGTCAATCCACCGCTGGATGACGTTCCTCCTCCTCCTGCTGCTGCACGCCGTGTCAGCTCTGCGGTTGTTTATCCACACTTCAACCATTGCCCGTGTTCCGTGAACGGAGGGCCCAGACACAACGCGATTACCGTGCGTGAAATCCGCGCGTGGGCGAGCGGGGCTCGAACCGGAGTGTGCCCGGTTCGGGTCGCGGTGCGCTCCACTCCACGGCCGCCGCTGGACGCATCGTGGACTCGATGCCTCGTAGCGCAGGAGTAGCGCGCCTCCTGTTTACGACTCTTCACGAACGAAACGAAAGACTTGCGGACAACGGATCCGGCACGGGAGTTCAACGGAGCGCGCATCGGGGAGGGGGGGTGGCCCAGTCTCGACGCGGAAGTTGAAGTTGCCACGTCGGTGCGACTCGCAAACCCGCCCGCGGGCAACTCTCGCTCCAGCGACTTGGTTGCATCCAGCCCCTCGCTCCCGTCTCTCCCCTTCCCTCCATCTCTCTCCTTCCCCCCCCCACCTCTCTTTTTTTATTAATAATTTTTGTGTTCTTTATTTCTTTTTGTATCGTGAAAACTGATAAAGGCGGTGTATATTTTCAGGTTAGGAGCAGAGTTGGAATGACCGTCCGAAACCCATTGCCCCCTTTATTTCTAGAATTACATTACGGGAAAAAGCCATTCCTATTAACGACATTTCGTTGTACCCGCGTATCTCTCTTTAAGAACGCCCATCCCTTTCCGTAAATCCACTCCCTCCCTCCACTCCCTCCCTCCTCTCTCTCCGTGCGCGGTGAGTCTAGCGTCACAGCGCGTGGATGTATCGTGTTTGTTATTTGTCTGCTGGTGACTTTGTGTATTTCGTATCGGAATCGCCTCCAGTGCTGGTGCTGTTGCTGCTGGCGGCAATAAAAGTAGTTTAAAAGTCAAAAGTCTCCGTGCCTCCATCTCTCTCCGTGCCTCCATCTCTCTCTGTCCCTCTCTGTCTCCCGCCATCTCTCGGAACGACCGGCAAATAACATCCGTGAAAAAAAGGCTGTGCATACATAGACTTTTGACTTTTAAACAACTTTTATTGCCGCCAGCAGCAACAGCACTGGAGGCGATTCCGATACGAAATCCACACAGTCACCAGCAACACAAATAAACAAACGCTATGCATAGAAGAAAAAGAAGACAACCCTGACGATTGATTGCAGTCAGTGATGAGAAGGAAACCGGCACTAATTTGGACACAGCGGGAGCATTTAAAAGTGCGTTGTTCCCCGTTTTTTTCGAGAAAATTTGAAGGAACCGGAGAGAGAGAGAGAGTAAGACTTTCGAGAGAATGGGCTTGGCCACGACGTCGTAAGAGATTGGTGCCGGAAAGATGTGGCCCACCACTTGAGAACAAGACAGAGGAAAGTGGAAACATATTGCGACATGTGCTGTGTACACATCAAGTTCAAGTTCATTCAAGTTAATTTATTAGGTATAGCCCTGTGAGCCATTCGGCTCTTGAATCGGGTGCAACCGCAACAAACAAAAAAAACATGAACAAAAAACATCTTAAAGTGAATATGTGACTAAGTGCAAACAGAAAATCCAAGCAAAGACAGCAAAACATTGCAGAAGCGTGGTCACCACATCTACGCCTCTATATAAGGAACTAAACAGGTGGACTTCTCCACAAATCTGGCTGTCGCCTGATGAAGCTGGTTGTAATTACTGGCTAAACGTCGTACTCAGATCGTAAATGTTGTGGCTTTGTTCTCCAACAGACCGGTGTGCTGTACTAGTGACGAATTGGCATATTCTGTTTATGTGACAACCCTTACTAGTTGGCTGTGTCGGGTGGTGGCGGGTTTTAACGACGCATTTATATATTTACGCGATTTAACCCCAAAAAACCTCTATTATGAACTACGATTAAGTTTGAATCTATATGGTAACTTAGAAAGATATAAACTACCTTCATAAACTCACTCATCATACACAATGCGGTTTCCAAGAGTAACCAGCGAGCGCTTGGAGTGCGTCCGTTGAATTTTAGTTGTATTCGCTAGCTAGTTAGAATTCCTCACAAAATGGAC
Organism: Lampetra fluviatilis; assembly: GCF_964198595.1. Taxonomy (NCBI): domain Eukaryota; kingdom Metazoa; phylum Chordata; class Hyperoartia; order Petromyzontiformes; family Petromyzontidae; genus Lampetra; species Lampetra fluviatilis. The sequence goes on from NC_136283.1 coordinate 2,637,477, forward strand.
AATTTATTAAAATATTGATGTTCATTATTCATACATTTATTTCTCTGAACCATGTTGGGTCAGGCAAGGGGGGGGGGTACTCGGTTGTAACTAAATTCAACAAGGGTGTTACAGTAGCCAAATAAGTTTGAGAACAACTGCTTTAGATAATCTGCTTGACAAAGGGCTGTGAAATCTTATTGAAGTACCTGTATGCATCAGGCCGCAACCATCATCACCGCAATGTAAAAAAACCCAATCTATTCTTGAATCGAATCAACATCTGAAATCTTGCCAGTGAAATCGTCGCGAAAGTGCCTTGAATCGTTATTACACAACGTATTTGCGTGAGATGATGGCAGATGGTCGAGAACAATGACGGAGTAGCAGCATAGGAACGTAACGCGGTGCAAATGGAGCGATGAAATCAATTCACGTGCAAGGCGCCGGATGGGTTGTTGTATCACAGTGTGTCTGCGCGTTGCACTTCTTTCGCGCCGTACGTAGCCAACCGTGCTAATCGGAGGCGGCTTTGGGAGGGTCGTCTCCCATCGGTGGCTTGAGCACGGAGTGAGAGCGATGGTGATTTTTTGTCTTCTGCTAAACAGTCCGCTAGAGGGCACCATCGCTCAACAGCACGGCCTGCAAACGTCTCGTCGAATTCTGGGCTGATGCGGCAGAGGGTGCGGGTAACCCCCATTCGAGGTCTGTTTGGTTATTGGATGAGAACTCTTTATATGCAGTACAGTACATTGTATACATCTGCTACGGTAGTCAAAGTCGAACAATCCAAAGGGTAGCTGATCACAGCCACGCTCCTGTCTCTGTAGCAACAACAAATGACACACGTGACTGACAGCCAATTAGTATGGTTTGTCACGTAAACGAAACATGCCAAATCCGTTACTAGTCCAGCACACCGGTAATTACAACTAGCATCATCAGGCGACAGCCAGAGTTGTGGAAAAATCTTCCTGTGTCGGTCTTAAATAGAGGTGGTGAATGTGATGTCGTCACTTGTGAGTCAATCAGGTGCGAAGGCCAGCTGAGATTGGTGAGGGGAAGGGGGGTTAATGTATACATGTAAATTACCATGCCAAACAAGAATTGCAACGACCGCATTTATACAAGGTCAGCAAAGACGTCTGCACAACGGCTATGGGCAGTGCATATAATAAACAGAGCTCATAAAACACCTTGCAGCCTCTGTCGAGTTCACCGATCATCTCAGACGGCTGTATTGTCAATTCACTGCTGGATGAGTGCCCTCCCCACAACAGTCGTTGCAATTCTTGATTGCAATGGTAATTTATATGTATACATTAACCCCCCTCCCCCCCACCAATCTCATCTGGCCTTCGCACTTGATTGACTCACAAGTGACGGCATCACATTCACCCCCTCGATTTAAGACCGAAACGGAATCCATCGACGAAAGGAACGATGGATCGAGACTCGTGGTGGAATGGCAGCCGAAAAAGAGAACGTAACACGAGAGGGAGGACCGCCTTCCTCCAGCAGTGGATAGGGCATGGCTCGTGACGATGGTGATTAAATAAAGCTGCCCCAGAGACGCTTTGCAATCTCAACATACGACACGGACTTCAAGTTTTGGTTTATTGAAAACGATTTAAAAGGAGGGAAATGGGTACTGTCGTTGCAGTGGTTCGTTAACGGCACTATAAAGTTAGTTGCTTACGTTTAATTGGTGGACAAAATACATCTAAATCAGTTCTCTTACTCCCGCCTTGCACCAAACACACATTGACCAGCGTAGTGAAGTATGGTCAACCAACTGCCGTGTTTGACATGGAATGGGAATCCAGCATTAGATTGACCAAGGTCTGCAAATTATTGTTCGCCATTAGAATTATAACAACTCGTAAAATATGACATTTTAAACGCTCTTTCGAATTGTTGTTGAAAAACAATGATGAGCTCTTCAGTTCCAGTTCGGGTTGGAGAGTGAGTAGCATATTTGACGTCAACAAAAAACAAAGAACTCGCTGTTCGAACGTTCTCGATATTTCAGTTGAACGTGTAGAAAATTGTCATCTATTATTAATTACATTTTTTAAACAATAATCTGAGGAACGAACACTACGAACGGGAACACAGGCACAAGCCAACCCCCCCCCCACCCGAAAAAAGAGTATAACCCATACTAATATTTATATTTACTATACTGTCAGATAAACAAAAGTGTTTATCCAATTGCATACGCAATCACTGTACGGCAAATCAGTCTGAGATGTTTCATTGGTGTTGGCAAGTCTTCGTATTGTCAATAAATATGAACAAGACTGATACACGATTATTTACAGCCCTTGTTAATACACTGCTGGAAAAAGCCATTCGCCACATTGTGCCGGTCACGTTAGTTCTGGTTGATCTAACTTCACGACGCTGGTTGTCGCGGAATGTTCTAGAGGAGGCCAAATACCTGGACACCATCGGCTCTGCCGTTAGCCGTGACCGGGACACAATCTAGGGTCGCCGTGTCCATAACAACCCACTGCCCCACGACTGATACAAACATTTATTCACGCAATTAAAATCGCCATTACCGGTCCATTTCTGTTGTTGACCGTAATATTAACTTGCGCGCACTATTTCGTTTCACAGGGTTTGATTTGTCTTGTAGAATGTTGGCGTTTTCCATTGTCTCCCGCAGATAAATTAGTGCCGTGGACGCCTCTAATCCAGTGCTTTAAAGGCAATGTCCACAAACCTCACGGGGCTATCTTAATTTTTGGAGCTTTCGTGACTGCAGGAATTATTCTTTGGTTCTTTCGGTTAAGTCACGTCTAAAGATAAAATAATGAATTAAAATAATAGCGACGTTTCGATTGCAACACAAGCAATCACCATCAGGCATAAGAGAAATAGCAACAAAAATCTAACTAGAAAACTATAGACAGACATACAAGCAGACAGACATCACAAGGACACACAGAGAGAAGACACATCGGCACAGAGAGAGGGGTCGTTTCTGTGACGGTCCCTTAAATATAGGGAGGGGGCGGGGACGGAGAGAGGGAGGGGGCAGAGAAAATTAGCATATCAATGAGTGGACGGCAACGTGTTGCTGCTGCGCAAGTAAGACGACGACGTGGCACGGCACGCAAGCTTGAAAATTAGGAGAAAGACACACTAAAATTAAATAACCTCGCAAAATATCGAAATGTGATGTAATGCAACACAGAGAGTCGGTCAACACACAATTAACGCATAGCCTGGTTGATTACGTATTTCAAAGATTGCTAAGTTAGAATTTAAGTGTGAAAATTCCAAAGAGAGGACACAGGCAGAGAGAACAAATAGCCAGAGAGAGAAAAAAGATAAGCTTAAAACTTCCCCGTAGAAGTGGTTCAATCTTAATTTTTGGAGCTTTCGTGACTGCAGGAATTAATTCTTTGGTTCTTTCAGTTAAGTCACGTCTAAAGATAAAATAATGAATTAAAATAATAGCGACGTTTCGATTGCAACACAAGAATAATTCCTGCAGTCACGAAAGCTCCAAAAATTAAGATTGAACCACTTCTACGGGGAAGTTTTAAGCTTATCTTTTTTCTCTCTCTGGCTATTTGTTCTCTCTGCCTGTGTCCTCTCTTTGGAATTTTCACACTTAAATTCTAACTTAGCAATCTTTGAAATACGTAATCAACCAGGCTATGCGTTAATTGTGTGTTGACCGACTCTCTGTGTTGCATTACATCACATTTCGATATTTTGCGAGGTTATTTAATTTTAGTGTGTCTTTCTCCTAATTTTCAAGCTTGCGTGCCGTGCCACGTCGTCGTCTTACTTGCACAGCAGCAACACGTTGCCGTCCACTCATTGATATGCTAATTTTCTCTGCCCCCTCCCTCTCTCCGTCCCCGCCCCCCTCCCTATATTTAAGGGACCGTCACAGAAACGACCCCTCTCTCTGTGCCGATATGTGTCCTCTCTCTGTGTGTCCTTGTGATGTCTGTCTGCTTGTATGTCTGTCTATAGTTTTCTAGTTAGATTTTTGTTGCTATTTCTCTTATGCCTGATGATGATTGCTTGTGTTGCAATCGAAACGTCGCTATTATTTTAATTCATTATTTTATCTTTAGACCTCACGGGGCTACAAGGTGCTCAGGAGAGGACAGGCAGCACTGCAAGTGGGTTCGTGTACCCGTGTGTGTGGACCTTTGACCGTTAGCTCCTCGTATGCTCGGTGGGTTATCTCCGGGCACAATCACTTTGGTTTCGCTCCCACGTGAAGCACAACGGCTGTCGCATTGGACATGGACAAATGCACCATTGCAGGATACTCTTGAAAGATAATTATCCAGAGACTCCGTAAGAATATCCTTCATAATTAAATCACCTTGTTGTTATTTGTGCTACGATTGAGTGGAATGGTGGCGCAAGAGTTGCCGCACTTCACTACGAGCCCAGTGACCCACATGGGTAACACCAGTGGCGAGTGTTTATCTGAACTATTTCTGAGTCAATGTCCTCCGTCAGCACGCACTGACTAACGTGGTGAAGTATGGTCAACCTGCCCCCATGACTGACACTGCGAGGTTGAATGCCAAATTGAAGGATACAAAAAAATAACCATTGTAAATAAAATAAAAACATTTTCTCACAGGGCTTCCACTATGGTTCAATATACACTACAGTAAAACACTTGCGTCCACACATCTGTCTTAAATTAAATAAAAACTTAATCTCAACGGGCTCTCTAAAAAAAAAGCTATTTTTATATTAGCAGGCAAGGCCCCACTGAGCCACACAGCTATTTTTCAGAAGCGACCTGGCTATTACAAATGATTGCTCAGCCAAGTGACTTATCACGTGGAAATGTATGGCAGCCCAACACCGTGAACACGTGTTGATTCTAAATGTGGAGGGGAAAACCGCGGGACCCGGAGAAAAATCCACGCGACCGTGGGGAGAACACGCAAACTCCAAACGTACACGCTTCGCTACCGTGACTACCCCTTAGCGAACGTATGAATCAGAATCAATTATTCACAACCAATTAAGAAAAAACGTGCTCGCACTAACACATTCCTGCGGAGGGAGCTGGTAGGAACGTTGGTTGCTCGGTCAATGACCAGGGTCAACGGCGGCGTGGTGTATTCCGCAAATATGCCCGACTGTGAGGGCGGGCACAAGCCGGCGTGAGTAGGTTAAACGTTAAGTTTTATAAGGGCACCACGGGGTGACCAGCCCCTCCCCACCCAGCCCCACCCCACCCAGCCCCACCCCTCCCACCCCCCACCCAGCCCCACCCTCCCCACCCTCCCCACCCAGCCCCTCCCCACCCTCCCCACCCAGCCCCTCCCCACCCAGCCCCTCCCCACCCTCCCCACCCAGCCCCTCCCCACCCTCCCCTCCCCACCCAGCCCCTCCCTCCCCACCCAGCCCCTCCCAGCACGACGGACGGACGGACGGACACAATAATCCCCTGTGGGCTGGTGTAACCAGGAGGTTCCTACCAGTACAATTTGTATGTGTGCGCTGTATGTGTGTGTTATATTGGGGAGCGGTAGTGTAGCGGTTAGCGCGCTGCACCACGAACCCGGCGACCCGAGTTCGATTCACGCTCAGGTCAACACCAGTGAGGATTTTCTGAGCCGGTCCTGGGCCTCCCCTAGGTCAACTTAGCCTCAAATGAATATCCCTCGTGTGCCACAGCGCCGGCCTTCGTAGGTGCTGCTCGCTAACAGCACTTGTCCCGACAGCCTCTTTAAAGCCCACACGGGGCATCTTTGCCTTGATCACAATTCGGAGGCGTGGCTAACGGGGGCGTTTTCCCTTCGCGGCGGCTCTCATTGGCCGATCCCTGCCACGACAACAAGTGACGTCACCGTCAGCTGCCCCACGTGGAGCGAGAGGGAAGGAGGGAGGGCGGATCGTAGAGGGCGCTTGACACGGGACAGAACGGGCATGGGGTGGTCGAGCGACTTGGCAAGCACATGGCTCCCTCCTCCGTATCGGCCCCGACGTGCACTGGAGGGAGTTTGCGTGGTTGGCGTGAAGCGTGGTGCACGAACTTAAATGCCACCACTCCCCCCCGCTCCCACCTCCTCAACCACCCCCACCATCATAGGAAGGTGCGCGTTCTATCGGACCCCCCTCCCACCTACAAGCAGCTCAAGGGGGGGGGGGGCCTTAGATTTCAATAAAATACTCTCAAGAGAAGTGAAACATCACGAGACGATTAACACAAGGAAACGTATCTCTCTAATCTGTATTAGTGTCTGCATCTCTCATTTTTCAATCATTTTACCACATCCCTACTCGAGTTTTCTTCTTCTCTTATCTCACTCACCTCAGCAATATCTATTGTCTGCATCTCGTGATAGTACTCGGATTTTTTTGAAAAAATATATATCAGTGGAAAGAGAATGCCACCAGACGTAACTTCTGCTAAGGATTCCCCAAAGGACAAGCACCACCACTTCCCCCCCCCCTGTCCAATTTCCCCTCCCCCTGGACGCCATCTGGGCTCATCTGACCCCGCGGGGTCCTGTGCAGTTGCATAGCCTGCACACTGTGTAACTGTGTCCACTGCCAAGCAGACGACACAAACAACTCGGGATATGCTAACTCCGTGCGCGTTGAGCTTGACTCCGGTGTCGGGTTTTGTGCACGGACGTAACCACCACCAGCAGCAGAGCCATCACAGAAATAACTTGGCCATTCCTATGTGAGTAGTATAACGCCTACAGGGTGGGTTAACGGAGGTCACAATGCATGGCAGTCATCGTCATCATTAGCAGCATCACCGCCAGCCATGGCCAATCCACCGCTGGATGAAGGCCTCCCCAAGTCGTCACCATCTCTCACGATCATGTGATGGAACAATCCGCCCAGCGCCTGCACACGAGCTGATACCGTCGGTTCATTTCCTCGGTGGACCACGTGGTACTGATGATGTGATTAATGACCGTCTGTGAGCCTGTCTGTCGGTCATCACTTGAGTAATTTTAGCATTAGCTAGCAGTCAAGTAGCTCTCTGTTTGAGTGGATGTTGATGCTGAGATTCGTATGTACCTTTGAAGTAAGTACAACAACAAAAACGTGACAACATATTTAACCAGGCTAAAGTTTGGGGATTTATAAATGTATCGTCTGTTTTCATTCCTCGAATTATTGTTCAATTGAGAGTTGGCAATAGCGTTGCAAAGTGATCATCTTGAGTAACATGTGGGGACAAATTGAGTCTTTTGGAGGGCTTAAACTGTGATATTTCTCGGATTTTTTCTCGTTATATTTACAGATTTTGCATCGCGATGAAAATTAGTGATGTGCTCCAAATGTGTCTCAGTCGACTCAATATTCACACGCCATCCGAATAGCAGTTGCATTGAGAATTGTGGTTACGGTGAAGTTTTCACGGGGCAAATCAGTTTGCTCAAGTGGTCTATTGGCTGGAATATAGCAGATTGTACAAGTTACATTCCTGGCCAGTGTCAACTCAGCACCATCATCACTCATTAATAGACTTGGGCAAACGTCATCGTGTTTGCTATCTGTTTCCAAAATGAGCAATTTGTGCGCAAAAATGGACCGACAAACATTGGCTACTCTTGTTTGAAGAACATCACGGGGACCTTTAACGTCCACTCTGAAGCGGTGGGATTTGAACCTTCTCAACTGGCTGAAATCGTGCGAAAAACCCTGCACCATGTCACTGCCCCGAAGATGATGATGATGATTCCACAAGTGGTGATAACAACATTGACAATGCTTATAACAGTGATGATTATTGATGGATGAATAGTTGATTTGCATGGATTGCTCGCGATTGAGTCGGCTGTAGCTTGACTTTGTCTAAGGTCCCATTATTCTCAACATCTCGTCACACACTCAGGGCAAATTAAGCAGCGTGGAGAGTTTCACGGGCGTGCGAGACTATTCCGTGACACCATGGTGAGCTTGCTATGCAAGCGCTATGCTCAGTATAACCACAGCGTAGTAGGCAACTGTCACAAGGTCTCATTTGGAAGTCGCATGACCGGCAATTTTTAGTCCAAGCACCGAATGTGTATATTTCGCACGCACGATAGAAGTAATAATCATAATGAATGTCTCTACCAGTCTACCTATTAACCCTTTCCCATTCTGACGACGTATACATACTTCATTGAAATGGAATCGGAAGAAAAAATACAATAATTTTGATTGGTACCAAGGCTCCCACAATGCCATGCGGGAGGGCGTGTGGTACAGTTTGGCGCCAGCTATTATCGAGTGCGGTCGTGTCACTACGGTTCCCTGCGGTGAGTAACATGTCTTTAAAAACAATGGCGCTACTACGCCTCTATAAATAAAATTAACGCTGAACGCTTTCGCGTTCCGGGATCCAGTGGTGAACGTGACCCACCCTGTAACTTGCAGACGTCTCGGAACGGGCAAGGGTGAATCTACCCACTTGAGCGGTGGTGCAGTGCTGCGTGCAATGAGCTTTGAACCTGGCTCCCTGAGTTTGTTCCCCAACCACGGCAAACATCTTAACCGGTCCTGGGCCTGCGCTCCCCCCCCCCCCAGACTTTACCAATCTGCACTGACCAGCGCAGTGAAGTATGGTAAACCCCCATGACCGTCATGGGGGGGGGGGGGGGGGTGAGGCCTTCATCTAGCAGTAGTTTGACAGAGGTTTATAAATTATGTTTAATAATTAAAGTATCGTAGTAATAGGTTTTTACCCTTTCAACTGGTACAAAAACTGACACCTTTATACCAGTTGAAAGGGTAAAAACCTATTACTATATTTTGCCACTGGTAAAGGAGATGTCTCATAGTGTAATTAAAGTATCATCGAGTGAGTCTGTGTTACATTTCAGGATAGTCTAATTTATCGCTTAGATGCTAAAATGTGTGAGAATGAAATGATGTATCATTTATTCGTGAATTGGTAATTCGGTGAACTGGACGGAAACAATCCACACAATGGTAAGTCGTGAAAAGTTGAGATTGAAAAGCCTGCCTTTCGTTAATATTCTCTCATCTTTAATATTCTCTTCATCATCATCATCATCAGCCATGGTCAATCCACCGCTGGACAAAAGCCTCACCAATCCTCCGCCATCTCTCACGATCTTGCGCCGTAATCCTTTTTATCCAGCAAAATAGAGACGACACTCGATCACTTGTGTGTTCCAATACACTTTTTGTTTCCGTGTTATTTTTATTTTAGTTCATGTAAAAGCTCACGCTGTGGGACTAGGCACATCGCTGGCATCTTAGAGCAAGGACCATATTTCACGCTTTAAAGAAAGAAGAAAAAAACCGAGAAATACATTCAGAACAAAAAGACAATTGTCAAGGCAGCACGAAGCTCAATCTTCTCTGCTCGGAGTGAAGGCAAAAAACCCCCGTATCGCCTTGAACAGACTGTTGGGGCGAGCGCTGTTAGCGAGAACCTATTAAGGCCGGCACCGCACACGAGGGTGTGGTGGCACCACGCCCGGCTGCCTTTGTCACCCGAGTGGTGATGTTTACACACCGCACCAGGTACTCATTTGAGGCTGAGTCTACCTAGGGGAGGCCCAGGAGCGGCTCAGAAAATCGTCACTGGTGTTGGCCGTTAGCGGAAATCAAACTCGGGTCGCCGGGTTCGTAGCGCGGCGCGTTAACCGCTGCACCACCGCTCCTCACAACACACGTTGCACGTACACGCACGCACATTACACGTACGTGTCTTTCTAAAACTATATTCGCACCGATTAGGGACAACTGAAACACACGACGTGCAGATCTCTTGATGCTTCGGGAAGTTTGTTGCTGTCTTTTTGCCTCTATTCAGGGGGTCCGCGTTGACTTGGTTGAGACAGTCGCAATGTTTGTTTGCGGGCACAAAATGGATTTGCTACTTCTCAGGACCCTGGGAGGAGGTGAAGGTGTCGGCTCAGGGAGGAGGCCTTCATCCAGCAGTGAATTGGCCATGGCTGGTGGTGATGGTAACGAATTAGTTTTTTTTAATCCTTTATATTAAGTTCACTTGCTTGCTTGCGCGCTTACGACCGTGCAAATATTTCGGTCGTTTTTTAACCCACTTCCCGTGATCCAATCGAGCTGACATTTTGCACACAGACTCGTTGTGCGTGACAATTTATTTTCGTGAAAAAATGTTTCAAAAATTTTACACTTTTTAGGAAAAAAATATATGTATTTAATTACCAATTGCTTAATGGTGGCAGGCAATCATCTGACCCATAGGTGGCAGCCATCTCAAGCCAGAGGACGAGAGGACTCTAGCCGCCACGCATATAAAGGATTTATAGTGAAAAACTTTGTTTTTACGGGTTAATTTTTTTCTTCTTAAGGAGTCTGCATGAGCATTGAGTCGTCCTTAAAGAGCCGGAAGCATTTCAGATTTACAGTATTGGCCGAAATTAGTTTGAAAGCATTACTCCCAAACCACGTTGTATGTGTGTGCGCACAATGATACAAAAACAAGTGTCCAAAAAGAAAGTACGAAATATCGTACAGAAAAACATTCTTGTATTTTTTTTTCCACATAAACAAACACATTGCAGTCACATTGTTACAACTCTTTGATATGCCAAGAGAACGGTGGCGCTCCCATCAACCGCTTGAGGACAGCGGCTGGTCGCCGAGCGCGCCCTCTGTCCGCTCGTGGGGACATTCAAGATGACCCCCCCCCTGCCGCTCACACAGTCCAGTGACAGTGGCCACCCGAACCACGCAATGGATCGGCAGCGGCCAACGACTGCACCAAACCACGCCCGCTCTCCGGCAGGACCGGACGGTGTTATTCGCGCCACTCCCAAAAGCTATTATCCCGTGGCTCGCATACTTCAACCTGGACGTGCGCCAAACACGTACTCGCCATGCTCTCGAACAGTGCTTATTCATCTTCACTGCGGCCTTGAACGCCGTTGGTTCCCATTCGTTAAAGTGTGTAATAATGTTAATACGTACATGGGTTTAGTGAAGCAAAGTAATTGGACTTACATGCCCCGGCTTAATTTGTGTTTTTAATGGTTTAGCTTCCAAAACAAAATCTGGCCACATCTCGCTCCCCCAGAAAGGGCATCTCGCACCCCCGGGGGGTTGCGTGCACCCCAGGTTAAGAAAAAGAAGAACCACTTGCCCAGAGAGAAGAAGAAGACGTTTCCATGTTAACGGACAATCTTGTGTCAGTGCATGAGTGAAACGCCAACACGTGCAATGGAGGTGTGCACGAGGAGCTTGACGCGAGTGCATGGCCACGCCTGCAAGACGATGACGATGATGACGATTGCTCTTTTTCTCTTTTTTTAATGGCCAGTGACAGGGCCCATCGGCAGCGGGTTTGCCTCTCGCTGCAGATGATCACGGATGAAATCCAGTGACCGCCCTGGTTATTATTGCGGTGCATGTACACGTGTTGAACTTCTTTCGCGCCGTACGTAGCCGACCGTGCTAATCGGAGGTGCGCACCGTCTGCTTCACTCACAGTGGCCGATACAATGATCGACTCGCGGGATTCGCAAGAGTAGGTCAATGTGTAAGTCTCATCACGGGTCAAATTCGCCAAATAAAAAAATATACCTGCAAATTACCCGATTGGGATAATGCATACCAATCATCATCATCATCATCACATCCTCCTGCGAAAACTTGGCAAGACCCTCCTGAAAATGAGTCACGAGACTCGGCAAAGGCTTTTTGGGGTAAACAAGCGCGATGATAACCCTAATAATGATCCTCGTTTTATGAACTAAGCCACGTGTGCAAATGCATGCCCACGCTGCTAAGTGCTCTGGGTAATAGCTGCCGCACATACGTGCGTGCGTGCGCGCGTGTGCACGCATGCGTTTAGAGGACACGCAGAGTGCATGTGCAACAGGTGTCCCGACTTTATAAAGTGCAACGCAGCAAAGTCAGTGAACTCCCCCCCCTCCCTTTCCCCCCCTCCCCCCACAACTTCTCGCTTCCTCCCAACAGGCGTCCCGTGTTAAAACGATACCACATGCCGACCTACATTTGTATCCAAATTGTGAAGAGGCTTGTGGGAGCTGTGCACGCAGATGTATATCGAGACCGCAATATGTGCCCCACATTTAGCCTATTAGCTACCCCCAAGTGCGAGTGCATCTGCGTGTTTATTTTTGGGATGTTTGAGCCCACTGGAGACCCAATTGTTTAAACATTTTCTTTCAAGATGAACGCTTTCACTTGGGTTAATATTTAGAACCACGGCCGGCCTAAGTGTTGCATAAAAAACCGTGACAGAAAATTTGGACGGATCTCACCCCCCCCCCACTCCTCCCTCCAATCTCCCACCGCGTGTGCCTCAAACCACCAACACGTTCCCCGCCACCACCACCACCACCACCCCCTCCCCCAAACCATTCACCTCTTCCGCAGCCAAAGCGCCTTCTACGACGACCAGGTTTGCCCAATTTCATCGTCAAACTATTCCTGTTACCGTCAAAAGGAACGATGGGGGGGGGGGGGCGGCGGCGGCGGGAGAGGTTTGTGCTACGAACCCGTCGACCTAGAATTCTATTCTCGGCCACGGATTACCGCGGAACCAGCCCTGGACCCGTCACCAAATTCCTTCAGGACCCCCCCCTCCCCTCCACAACGTGTGGTCAGGTACGGCGAGAGGACAGCCGTGACCAACACGCCATGACCAACACGGCGAGAGGACCGCTTCACCCAGCAGTGGATTGACAAAGGGGGCATGCGTTGTAATTGAATTACTGAATGGCAGAGACGATGTTCAAATGTGTGCCTGTATGTGTGTGTGGGCCACCACTAGTGACGATTGTCTGAACCGGTCCCGGGACTCTGCTAGGTCGACTCAGCCACAAATGATTACCTGGTGCGATGTTTAAACATCGCCACTGGGGAGACAAAGGTGGTCGGGCGTGGTGCTGGCCACCCACCCCCTCGTGTGCCGTGCCGGCCTTCATAGGTGCTGCTCGCTAACAGCACTTGCCCCAACAGTCTGCTAAGGCTTTGCAGGGGATTTCTTTGTCTCTCTTTGTTAAAGTAAACTTTAGTTTTATTTTACGAGGTAAAGTACATTATTAGAATGGCATGGAATGAGGGGGTAGTGTGACTCTAACCTAAATACTGTACGTATCACAGCTTAAAAAGCCACCGGTGTTATTACTTTAGCGTTTTCATTTCCTACTGTATGTGTGCCTGTCCGTTGCCGCCAGTGATTTTCCAAGATTCAATTTCATCATCCTGCCACGGGAAGGGGGTGGCCTTAAGTTGCCCTGCAGAAGCCATGGAGGCAGGGGCCAAAAAGTCACCAACGCAAATCTAAGAGCTCTGGTTTTATTTAAAATATAAAACTAATTCTGGAATCGGTCAGTTGGCGCTGAAAAAGGGGGGGGGGTGGTAACGTCTAAAAGGGCCACCACTTTGTACTTTGTTATCCATCTGAGCGCCTGACATTCATGTCTGCGAAAAAGATCTTTGCAGCTCATCGAATTTCTTCCAATATAAATGAAACATTCTGATTTTGATGTATAAATAAGAGTTTAAATTAGCCACGGTTGCTTTGTCAATCCACTGCTGGGCGAAGTGCGTGTCGTCTGTGGGGGTTGTTTGACCATATTTTACCTCCCTTGCCAGGGAGGGTTGCTGAATGTGTGGGGTGGGGGGTGGTGTGTGGAGGGGGAGTCCGGGACCGGTTCAGATGTCGACTGACCTCAAGTCACCGGATCCAGATAACCATTGCGCCACCGCTCCACACACCGCCTGTATAACACTGCAACGGAAGAACTCGCGCGCTCGTCAACAACACTGCCTTGTGCACCGCTGCCAACGCAGCATCGCCAAACGATTTGCGTAACGTTACAATGGCATCGAGGGTGCCTGAATTTGAATGCCAAAATAACGACAATATAAAACGATCCCCTCTCAAAACCACCCACTGGTGTCATCATACAAAGTGCACCGAACCTGGCAACATCTTTCCTCCAGAGTAACAAATCTCTCCACATCGGAGCCAATTACACGAGTCCTCAGCCAACTACAGGAGTCCTCAATGCGTCTTCCTCCTCCTCCTCCACATCCTCCAGGGCACAGTGTTCCTCGGGGTGACGGTAGAGCTTCCGCTTGATGATCCTGAACCCGCCGCTCAGCCGCACCGTCCGCTCCGCCGAGCTGCGCGCCTCCGCCACCAAGCGCCGCAGACACGAGCCGGGGGGCAGCAGCAGCGGCAGGCGCAGGAGAGCGTCGCTCCAGCGCCACGCTCGCTCCCGGCGCAGGAGGACGGTCACCTCGAACGTCGGCGCCCGGCCCGGGTCGAGCTCCAGACGCGCCAGGCACGGCGCCGGCGGAACGTCACGTGACGACGAGGACGAGGACCGCGAAGGGGCACTCTCCAGCGGCGGTAGCAGCAGCACGTGAACCACGGCGCCGGCCAAGCCGCAGGGCTCGCGCTCGGCGGCGCGCACCACCAGCCGGGCCACCCGCTCCAGGAGGCGCTCGGGCGCCAGGATGGTGTCGCAGCGCAGCGGGCCCGACTTGGCGGCCGCCAGGCCCGCCTCGAGCCGCGACGCGAGGCGGGAGCACGCGGCCGAGAGGGACGCCTCGTGAGCGGGGCCCGGCCCCAACCACGAGGGGTCGGAGGCAGCGGATCTGGACTCGAACCCATCGGCCCACGGGTCGCCAGCGGCTTCGAATGAGTCGAAGTCTGCAGGAACAGGGTGTCGTCATCGTTATCGTGTGTGTGTTGAACTTCTTTCGCACCGTACGTAGCCGACCGTGCTAATTGGAAGGACAACAAGCTAAACACAACAAGCAGTTCTTAAGAAATTAGTTTTCTGTCTAGATTTAAAAGGGCATGGCTCCAGTGACTTTCTAATATCGGGAGGAAGCGCGTGTAGAGTGAGAAGCGAGAGGAAAGGAATGGCACAAGGTTCAGGAATTGCAATTGGTTCTCAAGGTCATCGTTTATTACTTTTGTTTCACGTAATTTTATAAGACTTTGTAAATCCACTGCTGGATGAAGGCCTTCCCACGCCATTACAGTGTTTGAGCTTGCGTTCAATTGGTAGACACGTCAAGCCGGTGGTGTGTCGTCGGTATTTGCATGATAGTGCTCAAGTTCAGTGGGAGCCATGCACAGGTGAACCAGGAAAGCTGAAATCGCAGCGATAGAGGTTTAATGATTCAGGGAGGGATTTCACTATATAACACTAATTGGAAACGCATTCTACATACGTTTAACAATTCCCAGATCTCAATTCCAGAGATTAATTGTCACAGGGGGTTGTTATACCTGGGGAAATGTATAAGATGTATTAATAGAGAAATAGGCTCCTGCTTAAAAACGTAATGCTTAATTAAGAGCATTGATTGATAATCGGGTAGCAACGTTTGCACGCAACTACACTGATATATGGACCGTTAGGCTGCAGCCTATTCATACATAAAAACTCGTAAAAGTGGCATTTAATTAAACATATGTATTTAGCATGCAAATAATCACACCGTGGCTCGTATGCGCAAACAATTTGCATAAGCAATGCAGAATTGTCATTTGCTATTTTACCGCAAAGGGGATATAAACAGCAGCCTTCATTTGCATGTGCCCGTGCTAAGCGTGTCATGAGACCTGTATCCAATCTCCCGGCTTCTCTGATTCCCGAGTTCTTAAATTGGATCCCCACACAGGGACACCGAAGGCAGGCGAAGTCGCACGTGCACTTGGCAAAATATGCCGAGTGGGTCTCGAGCCCTGAATTTTGAGTGTCTATCCATATTCTCTTTGCCAGTGGCAGACATGTATTAACTCTGAGCTAATTGGAATGTGTTCCGATCTCGTCAGATCTTGGAAGCCAAGCAGGGCGAAGCTTGTTTAGTGCTTGGATCGATGACTGCTTGGGAAAAAAAGGTGTTTTTTTAAGCATGAGATGTGGGATTGCTATGAGATCAAAGTACGGAAATATATTTTTTTTATCTTTCTGTGTGGAGCTTTGAGTGTCACCGGGCATTCGTGGAAGGAATAAGCCAAACAATTCATCCAATGCAGGAATCCGACTGATAAACAGACTCCGTGAGACTTTTCGTTTGCAAACAAAAGGGCTTTGCTATTGGTATTTATGGGGCAGTTTAAGTGCAAGTAACGTTCGAGCAGTAATTAAGCCCAAGCAGGCATATCATACTTTCGTTCAGCATCAGCCATGATCAAACCACTGCTGAAGGCAGGCCATTATGCCTTCATAATTTTGCAATTTATTATTGTTCAATATGAGAAACCTAAGATATTGTAACTTATTTCAACAAGATGAATCTCGACTCGGCCGTGTATATGGCTCTATACGAGTGTGTCGTCCTCTGGAAAGGAGCGTTAGGTTTCACGGATTCTATTACCTGAGAAACATGAGTTTAGAGTATTTGGCTGCCATACATTTCCACTTCGTAGAACTATCAATTGTGGCCAAGTCGCTCCTGAAACAGAGATATATAGCTCATGGGCCTTACTTGGTGAAATAAAAATAGTTTTGGTTTGACCTTCGTGCAACCTACGACACTCATAATTCCATGGGCTCTAGACCAAATATTTTACTTCTTGGGACCACCTGAGATTGATTAGACTTGAATAGTAGCAACATCTTTGAATAGCAAATAAAGTTGAACCATTCAACAACGTTATTTAATAAGTATGTCATACTTCACGACACTGGTCAATGCGGGACCATTCTTTGTCAAGCCTCTCACCCGGGGTATACCTGGCCAGGATGGGTGCCCCATACCGCAGCATAGCTACTCAGGTCTACACACCACTCAAGCCTCTCTCGTCGAAGAGGTGTTATCTATAATCCACCAATATGAGCGTTTAGTTTTGGTGCCGTTTCTGAATTTGTTTATTCATATTTTATTCTGCTTGGTAGCAGGGTTTCCATTTGCTTAGAAGTGGCTGTTTATGGGATTTGGTCTCCAAATATATAATTAATGTACAGCGTTACGTGATGCCATGAGCACGAATGACACTAAAAAAGTGAAAGTATTATTAGTATTATATACAGAATATGTTATCGATAAACACGCATTGACCACCATCTGCGGTACCGAATTCTGGATGTGTTGCCCATGGACTACACATGGACAATTGCGTGGCGGTGGCATCTCAGTGCATTGCTCCCCTGTGGTGTGCGGGTTCATGTCAGCCGCGGTACTTTTCCATTGCCTCCAATGCACGGGTAGCTCTGGCTTGTTGGGGAAGCCTACGGCTGCAGTACACAAAGTGCCCAGCAAAGGTGGCACGTGTCTTTCTTTTAACACCCTGTTTAGCCAGAAAAACAATATCGTGGAGTCTCAAGACGTGTTTTTCAAGGAGGGTCCTGCCAAGTTTTTGTTTGCAGTTCGGGGCGATGGCTTCTAACTCTATCCCGATTGAGTAATGTGCGGAGTTACTTTGACGCCGAAACACAGTGGCCCGCTCTTGCGAATGGCAACAAAGCGGGGATCTTTAACGTCCACTGTGAAGCAGGCGGCAGTATTAATTAGGGCAGCCGCTGGATTGGCACTCTTGAAAAAAATCGGCGAACGCGCCAGGGCTATGCCAAGTCACCGCCCCGTGGTCTCCACGCGGATGAAAGTCCAAACCCAACGATTCCCCCCCAACCCACTGCCACCCACGCGAAGTTTCATAAGCAGTGCAGTGGTAATCCACAATGCCCATTTGCTAAACAAGCCCTCGGACTAATCGCAAGGCGTATAACGAGGATGCAATGTTTGTTAAATTATATTTTGTATAAGGAGCTGTAAAACCGATGAGTACCAGGAGGACGTCTATTGTCTGTGTATTCGGTGTGAAATGTTTCCTGTAATTGCATTAACCAGGTGAAGCATCAAGATGTCTTATTCAATAGCGTCCAGGCAAATACGTTGTTGACTACCTTTGCGTGAATAATTATGAAACCGGATCGAGGCCACCCACGCACACATAAACGGGCGGAGAAACACTTTAACGAATTGAAGTATAACATCCTTAGAGCCATAGAGTGCAGTGTACTGCCCATGCCTGCAAAGAGTAACCGCGTCTTCGCGAACCACTAAGCGGATGGATGCCAAAAACGCTGTACAAAAAAAAGCGTTCATGCGGAGCTGCGTTAAATCGCATGCGACTTGGAATCGAAAAAGAGTTTAAGAACCCGTGGTGTGTACATCATTGCCGTGAATGCGTGAAAGTCTTGCAAGCTTCAAGATCGGTAGTTCAACTCACGGCGCGAATTCTGATCCGCCTTGTGCCTGCCGGGCGCGATGTCCATGTGGGATGTGGCTGCCTCTGCTGCTGCTGCTGCGTCGGGGATGATCGATTCGCGGGGAACCGGCGACTCAACCCGAGACCGAAGCAGCACTTTGGGAGCTCCGGGCAGCCGCGTGGAGCGCTCCTTCTTGCAGCTTCCCGCTCCCTTGCCGTTGAATGTGGCCACCAGCGTGCTTCCGAAGATCATCTTGGCCGTGACTCTTCCGATGTTATTTTCACAGCGTAGAGACGAACACACACACAAACACACGCACAAACGCGTACCCGCTCGTGCACGATGGACAGCGAGTGGTGTAACTCAGCGGGGTGAGGGAGGGAGGGCGTCAAATTGTTCGAAGTTATTGTGTTTGTGCCGAGCCCGCTTAGAAGTCACCCAACCGCGGCGTGTCGTTCCGTTCGCTCGCAAAAGTTAGCGACGCACAAAAAGCGTCCCCGCGGTGACAACGCCGGGCTCGTGCCTCTCTATCCACGACACACACAGACACAGACACCGCCCTCTCACGCTCCCTCCCGATCCTCCGGTTCACCGCCTTCTCGCTTGCAGCTCGCTCATAGAACACTTGGCAGCGGGAGCTCTTAAATACTAGAAGGATGCACGCAGCAAATCACGTGTGCGCGCACCACCCCCAATGTACCCCCCCACCACCCAATGCACTGAACCCAACCCAATCTACCCCCCCTACCCAATGTACCCCCCACCCAATGTACCCCCCCACCCAATGTACCCCCCCCCCCACCCGATGAACCCCCCCCCACCCAATGTACCCCCCCCCCCACCCAATGCACTGAACCCAACCCAATCTACCCCCACCCACCCAATGTACCCCCCCCCCTCCACCAAATGTACCCCCCCACCCAATGTACCCCCCCTCCACCAAATGTACCCCCACCCACCCAATACACCCCCCACCCAATGCACCCACCCAATGTACCCCCCCCACCCAATGCCCCCCCGCACTCAATGCCCCCCTCCCCTCCCCCCATATCTCCCTCCCGCCACGGTGATCTTTACGCCCGATAGGAAACCCGCTGCTTGACCACGCCCCATTGATCAACACGCTCAAACTACTTGCTCACTAACACGCTCCGCGTTCACTACATGCCCCCACACCACGATCGCATTTCGCGATTATTATGATACTAATTAATTAATCGATGATTATAAATAATACCTCGGTGAAGGCCTCCCAACGCTATGTCGGTCATGGGAGTTGCGTGACCATACTTCACCACGCCGGTCACTGTGAGTCGGTCGGGGGGTAGAGCCTAAGACAAGTTGATATCACGTGTCACTTATGTTAGCCTTGGCTGGGAATCAAACTCAGTTCGTCGGATTTATAATGCAAGACGTGAGCTAACCACTGAGCCAAAGCCTCCACGCTCTTATACTATTTTTCGATGTAAAGCGTTCGTGACTGCAGGGATTCATCTTCTTGGTTCTTTCGGTAAAGTCACGTAGAAGGGAAGTAATAAAATAATAAAAATAAAACATAATAAAATAATTCTCACGACGTTTCGGCCACTACGTGACTTTACCGAAAGAACCAAGAAAAAGCCCTTATACTAATTCACAATCAACCCATTACTGGATGAAGGCCGTGGGGGTTGTTTGACCATACTTCACCACGCTGGTCAGTGCCAGTTTGTGAATGTGATTGTGGACAGGAGCGGTGTAGACATCGCTCACCACCGTTGGTATCCGTGGTCAGGAATCAAACCTAGGTGGCCGGGTTTGTGAGGTCGCGTGAAAACCACTACGCCACCGCTCCACCCTCACGATATCACACGGCAGTAGCGCCGATTTATTTAAAGATGTTTGTCGTTCCGCTTATAACTTGAGAGTTAAAAAGTAGAACAAGAATTGGCAATACAGCGAAAACAGCACACACACACACAAACATATTGCCCCTTCCATAAAACGCGTTGGATTGTTGAGAGGGCACGACCTGGAAAGCAGATACGAACGTTTCATGATTGTGATTGTTCGCAAGAGACGCATATGGATGATTGGCTGAATAACATCACTTTAAAAACATCTTTACAGTCTCGCGGCTCTTGATCTATTTAAAAGAAAAATGTTTGTCATTCCGCTTTCAACTCGAGAACTAAAAGTAGCACGAGGATGGATCTGCAGATAGCGAAGATTAGCTGGGACACTCAGTCCTCCATTAATTATATTAATACAACAACACAAATGTTGTCGATTACTCAGGCATCCTTTCAAATCGTTGGCCGACTCCCGAAGTCGGGAAACCCCATACAGGCCCCCACCTCGCACGATGCCGATGACGCCATCAAGCCCCACCCATCACCTCCCGTCCAGCAAAACATGTGGCAACATAAGCCTGATAGTTTTATTTTATAACTCACCGTATATAAAACGTATAATTGTGCAAACGATTACATTGGAGTGAGGGAGGAGATGTGAAAATGGTAAGCGATGTTGGAAAATGAGAATTAGATAATGTCTTCGTTAAGGTGATATATATAGCATGCTGAATTTAATTGTATCAGTAATTTTAAATATCTTTATCAAGCAAAAACAATTAACAATATATTCTATCCACTGGGAATATATACGTTTTATCCGGACTACTGGCCTTAACAGAGAAATGTATATGAGACATCACATATTCTTGGTTCTTTCGGTAAAGTCACGTAGAAGGGAAACAATAAAATAAAAAAAATAAAACTATAAAATTCTCACGACGTTTCGATTGCAAGACAAGCAGTCATCATCAGGTGTGAAAACCACAGCGATACACTCCGCTCATCGTGACTCGGTTATCCTGCTTGACCACCTGAATGTGAAATTGTAGCTGTTGCTCTGCATCTACATCAGCCATACAAAAGTAAGAAGAAGAAGTAGTCATCTGGTTCAGAATGAATGTGAAAGCTGAGGTGGTCCAATGGCTCGGAGGTCAGCACACTGACCTATCACCATTGAAACCCTGGGTTCGAATCCTGGATTAAGCCGGCTTCTCCAGTGTAGTGAGTTTATGGTCTCAGCCCAATCATCAAGGACGACGTGAACAACAGTTACGTAACTAACTTTGTTTTAGAATGCATTGGGCTAAATTCCAACTCTAAGACTCGGCATGAATCTCGTTGCGATAAACTCAGATCTCATAGAAAAATCTGAAAGCGCATACACACCTATTGAGTAGAGGTTAACAATGCCACACAAAGCATGTTTCCAGTTCTGAGACCGCCTGAGCGTTGCAAGGCAGGGGTTGCAATATTCGGCGAGAGTCCAACATTGATTCTTTGTCCCGCGCTACCGGATAGCACGGTGAGAATACAATTTGAGACCTATACCAAACAAAAGTGACCAAACATGTTTTTTGTTCTCTCTCTCAAAATGTGAACGTGAGTATAATCGGTGGCAATGAGCTACTTTCTGTGCTGTGTAACTTGGCTACCACGCCAAGTTGCACAGCACAGAAAGTGCACGCATCTGAAACTTTAAGGGTTCTCATTGGAATGAATTCAGCAATGAAGGCACATCGCCTCTGTGCATGTGTTAAACCGACGCATGGAGACGCTCTCCATGCGTAGTGAACTTCATCCAGTTTCAAAAGTTGTACTTTTAAGTCCAGCTGGATTGGAACCCAGATGGGAACAATGAGTGATTGGTATACCGGCTATCGGAGCTGGCTGCCAATTGCTCGCAGGGCACAGGTCCCACCCTCCATAGAAAATACAATGCGATGATTAAAGCCGTTTAATTGTGGAAGGAATCCGCGGGCTAACAAATGATGCTATTTCAGACCAACAGTTGAATGTGGACTTGGGACAGAGAATGTGCGAAAGTTGCCAAAAATAATCTCGGTCAACATCTTCTCGCCAATTTCGGCTTCATCCAAATTACTGCAGACACTTTGATTATGTAACACGAAATGAAACTCTTCGACTTATTTGTCCAAGACGTCCTTTGAGGCCGCCGTAACTACCAATAAATACTGTGCCTTTTAAACTCATGGCGTAGAGTTTCGGGGCTCTGCTCAATAGCCCTCCGATGTGATGTTTTTTTTAGATCGTACCGCGTGATGTCCGAAGTTTTGATTGGCCATGCTGGGAGTTGCTTCAGGAATTGAGGAAAAAGATCGGACATCGTGTCGAGCAACACGCAGTACAATTTAACACGTAGGCTTTCGCGACCAATGTTATTCATAATCAACGTTTTTGGGTTTAGATCGCGTTATTTATAAATGTGTCGTAACCCTCCACCACCCGACACGGCCAATCAGTAAAAATGTGTCACGTTGACAAAAGACAAATAGTTCACTGCTTCAGCCCACCGGTGTGTTGAAGCCACAACATTTACAATTTGAGTACGACGTTTCGCTGGTAATTGCATCCAGCATCATCGGGCAATTCGCCAGAATGGTGAGGCTCTGTTGTGTCAACCCGAACAGATTGTTTTGTAGGAACAAATAAATATCTTCTTGGTTCTTTCGGCAAAGTCACGTAGAATGGAAATAATAAAATAATAAAAATAAAACTATAAAATTCTCACGACGTTTCGATTGCAAGACAAGCAGTCATCATCAGGTGTGAAAACCACAGCGATACACTCCGCTCATCGTGACTCGGTTATCCTGCTTGACCACCTGAATGTGAAATTGTAGCTGTTGCTTTGCATCTACATCAGCCATACAAAAGTAAGAAGAAGAAGTAGTCATCTGGTTCAGAATGAATGTGAAAGCTGAGGTGGTCCAATGGCTCGGAGGTCAGCACACTGACCTATCACCATTGAGACCCTGGGTTCGAATCTTGGATTAAGCCGGCTTCTCCAGTGTAGTGAGTTTATGGTCTCAGCCCAATCATCAAGGACGACGTGAACAACAGTTACGTAACTAACTTTGTTTTAGAATGCATTGGGCTAAATTCCAACTCTACGACTCGGCATGAATCTCGTTGCGATAAACTCAGATCTCATAGAAAAATCTGAAAGCGCATACACACCTATTGAGTAGAGGTTAACAATGCCACACAAAGCATGTTTCCAGTTCTGAGACCGCCTGAGCGTTGCAAGGCAGGGGTTGCAATATTCGGCGAGAGTCCAACATTGATTCTTTGTCCCGCGCTACCGGATAGCACGGTGAGAATACAATTTGAGACCTATACCAAACAAAAGTGACCAAACATGTTTTTTGTTCTCTCTCTCAAAATGTGAACGTGAGTATAATCGGTGGCAATGAGCTACTTTCTGTGCTGTGTAACTTGGCTACCACGCCAAGTTGCACAGCACAGAAAGTGCACGCATCTGAAACTTTAAGGGTTCTCATTGGAATGAATTCAGCAATGAAGGCACATCGCCTCTGTGCATGTGTTAAACCGACGCATGGAGACGCTCTCCATGCGTAGTGAACTTCATCCAGTTTCAAAAGTTGTACTTTTAAGTCCAGCTGGATTGGAACCCAGATGGGAACAATGAGTGATTGGTATACCGGCTATCGGAGCTGGCTGCCAATTGCTCGCAGGGCACAGGTCCCACCCTCCATAGAAAATACAATGCGAGGATTAAAGCCGTTTAATTGTGGAAGGAATCCGCGGGCTAACAAATGATGCTATTTCAGACCAACAGTTGAATGTGGACTTGGGACAGAGAATGTGCGAAAGTTGCCAAAAATAATCTCGGTCAACATCTTCTCGCCAATTTCGGCTTCATCCAAATTACTGCAGACACTTTGATTATGTAACACGAAATGAAACTCTTCGACTTATTTGTCCAAGACGTCCTTTGAGGCCGCCGTAACTACCAATAAATACTGTGCCTTTTAAACTCATGGCGTAGAGTTTCGGGGCTCTGCTCAATAGCCCTCCGATGTGATGTTTTTTTTAGATCGTACCGCGTGATGTCCGAAGTTTTGATTGGCCATGCTGGGAGTTGCTTCAGGAATTGAGGAAAAAGATCGGACATCGTGTCGAGCAACACGCAGTACAATTTAACACGTAGGCTTTCGCGACCAATGTTATTCATAATCAACGTTTTTGGGTTTAGATCGCGTTATTTATAAATGTGTCGTAACCCTCCACCACCCGACACGGCCAATCAGTAAAAATGTGTCACGTTGACAAAAGACAAATAGTTCACTGCTTCAGCCCACCGGTGTGTTGAAGCCACAACATTTACAATTTGAGTACGACGTTTCGCTGGTAATTGCATCCAGCATCATCGGGCAATTCGCCAGAATGGTGAGGCTCTGCTGTGTCAACCCGAACAGATTGTTTTGTAGGAACAAATAAATATCTTCTTGGTTCTTTCGGTAAAGTCACGTAGAATGGAAATAATAAAATAATAATAATAAAACATAATAAAATAATTCTCACGACGTTTCGGCCACAACGCAAGCGTCTCTGTCTACTCGACAGACCTGCTCTCCACCTGAGGACGGCTGCTTGCGTTGTGGCCGAAACGTCGTGAGAATTATTGTATTATGTTTTATTTTTATTATTTTATTATTTCCATTCTACGTTACTTTACCGAAAGAACCAAGAAGATGAATCCCTGCAGTCACGAAAGCTTTAAATCGAAACAAATAAATAATAAATAAAGACAATTTACATCCATTGTTAATGCCCTGCATGATTAAGGACTCCCCACCGCCACCTTGATAGTAGGGAGCATTGACCAGATGCACTGCCCTGGTCAGTTGCGGCTTACGAATGATGGGACCCAGACCTGCTTCAGACATCACCAGGGCTTGCCAGGTGTTGTAGGCACGAGGCTACGAGGTGTGACCGGGAGATGGCAGTGCTGAGTGTGCCCCCCCCCACCCAGCCACTCGTACACGCTGTGGGTTTTCTCCAAGATCTCTGATCACCTTCAACACTGAAGCAAGCCACTAATTCGTGGTGTTCGCCAAACAATCCATTGCAAACCCTCCTGAAGAAGCCTTGAACCCCAGGCAGGTTTTCTTTCACGACGAACTATTTCGCGTTATAGTGGCGATGCCTTAACAGATAATATTCCAACAGGTGGTTGAAAATTGTGGAAGCGATGGCTTCCGTATCGAAGAGAGAGGATGTTCGCGCCTTCGAAAACCATTCTCGCCTTCGCGATTCACACCCGCTTGCGCTTTGCTGCATTCGAGCACTTGTGACATTTCGTTTGGTATCTGGCAGCGGCGCGTGTTTACGAGCGAGCGTGTTTACCGGTCTCGAGTGCGTGCGGTTGCGATACCGGAGCTGAGCGAGCCTCTCGCTTTGCCCCCCCCGTGTCCGTGCGCTGTCAACACACCACAACAGCTGGTCGAAACGTGTCCGTGCAACCTACGTCCAAAACGTTGCCCCGCCGCGTACGCGAGCACAATTGTGGCCTTTAATTCAGAAAAAAAAGAGGTGGGGGAGGGCCAAACAGATTAAAATTACGGTGCATGCAGCAGTGCACGTACTCCCTCTCAAGAGCAACGGCCTTCATTCGCCACTGAGTGCTGGTGATGTAACCCCAACGCGTGTTTTTGCCATGCTAGGTGCACTTTGAGGCCACGTGAAGCGGCGAATACTTTTTTTTCTGGCAGGGAGGTCACGGGACTGACTCAGGCGTTATGGGTTGACTTGATGCGGTGTTCTTCATGGCAAGGCCCGTGGGCAACTGGCGGCCTCCTAAGGTGCTGCCCCCGACAGTACACAACGTGTGACAACACCTCCCCTCGTCGTCGTGCTGTCAAACCCCACAGGTTTAAAATGTGTGGCGGCCCTCACACTAATGGTCAACAACAACAACAAAAAATCTTGGCTGGACTTTTGCAGCTGTTTTAGACTAATTTCAGGGTGCTGATTCCAAATTTGATCTCAGATTTGCTCTATCACATCTCGTTTTTATGCTATCGGCATACCACATTTTCATTGATTTTACCCGAAATTAACTCTGTCACTTATGATTGCAAGTTGTTGCGAGTCAGTGACTGCTTTAGTGTTAAAATATGGTGCTGTATTTTTAGGATAGTGTGTTTATAATATCATTTTATGTAGATATCCACATTTATTTAATATTTTTCTTCTGCAGTTTTTATTGAAAATGCAATATTTAATATCTCAAAAACCTGATGTGATAGACAAAAACTGATGCCAGATTTGGAATCAGCACCCCAAAATTACCTTAAAACTGCTGGAATACCTTATGCCAGAAAAAGTGTGTTGACCAGTGAAATTATTGGCGAAAGTGTCTCCGCTGTTAAAATGAGTGAAGAGCACTGACTTACTGCGATGACCGGCAAATGTCCAACTTGTACTCCAAACTTTGTCAACTTGCTGCGTTTTAGCAGCTCCGACGCTCCGCTCGCTGTTGTGAGCATTTCTCCCTGCGTTCTTACTGCCCATTAGCGTCTTTCATGAGCCTCCTCCACAGAGGCCGATCTTGACAACCTTTGGCAAGTCCAATCGTCCCATCACCACATTAGCCCATCTCCTCGCTAGGCGATGTTTGGCCAGATACCCCCTGTATCTGGCCAAACAGAAGCTTCTTGGGCATGCATACGCACAGACACACACACTTTGTGTAGGGTCCTCAAAGGGCATACACATTACACACATAGCGTAAGTATATATAAATATTAATATAAATATTAAGCCAGGCTTAATTTCTCATTTGATATTTTCCTGAGCGCTGCAAAGCTGTCTTGGAGTCGGTATTATCGGCATACAGCACTCCCACTTAAGTACATGGAATGTCTTCCCATAATAGTCATATATGTGGACAGTATATATGTAAACCTGCAAAGGAGGAATGTCACACCCTAAACAGACTTTTCACTCCAACAGGAGATGGCCACGTAGATGATGACGATGATGATGTACAAAAGGTTTTCTCAACAATTGAAGATGTGTCGGAGATGAACAATAAAGAACGGTTCACGTGCTCCTACAGCCACCAAAACCATGAACCACATAGGGGCCGTCCATAAATGACGTCACGCAATTTTGGACGATTTTTGACCCCCCCCACCGCTCGTCGCATGGCGTCACAAAAAGTCAGACCCCCACTCAAATATGACGTCACAAAGCTCCCCTCCCCCATAACCATATTTCCATTTAAAAAATAAAACATGCTTCAAATCGGTTTAAACTATTGTCTTTGTAGTGCGTATTTAATGTGGCGCTGCACTCTGATGTTGTCGGAGAAACATTTATTTAAAAGTCTATGTAATTAAGTAGAACGTGTTGTCTATATTTATTTAAAGTTGCGCATTTTGATGTGACGTCACATTTCTCACCCCCCCCCCCTCGTCACAAATATCTGACCCCCCCCCCTAGGTGCGTGACGTCATTTATGGACGGCCCCATAGTAACGGCACTTCCATCTTCGATCATTCGCTGGCATTTCAGATATTCACCAAGTGTCATCGTGTGTGTCTGTGGATGTCTGTGTGAGTTTATTGGTGTCTATGCGAGCCTATGGGTCTCTATTGTAGGTCCATGAACCTCCTCGTGAGTTTATATCTCAAACCATGGACCACATATTCTTGGTTCTTTCGGTAAAGTCACGTAGAAGGGAAATAATATTAACGCCACTGCCCCATCTATCATTCGCGAGCAGCATTTCAGATAATCAAAGGGCTAATACTGAAGCAATCCACTAACTCACTCGTCCACCTTTACATGTACAGATATGTGTTGCTGATCAACTTCCTGCCATACGTATGAAGACTATATCTGTCGGAGAGACACAGCTGGAAGATGCATCAGAGCATGTGCACATCGGGCAGTCAGAGAAGGCGAACTGAGATCACAATTATGAAATAAATAGGCAAATGACAGGAGATCGGGATGCTTTTTGAAAATGTATTTTGATTATAAAGAAACCTACCAATGTGCCTTAACAAGATAGTTTTCCATCATTGTATATTAGCTACGATGACATAGATAAGAAATATAGGCATTGGTAAATGAAACGGAACATGAGCTCAAAATTATGCATAGAAGTGTGCGGAGCTGCATGATTGGAACTACATTGAGAGGCAGAATACGGAACACATGGCTTAAAGAACAAACGCAAATGAGCCATCATATTGATTGTTAGCAAAAGTAAGCGAGTTTTGGGCAGTACAAGTTTCAGTTTCATCATTTTTATTTCAGTTTTCATTTATTTGGTAGAGCCCTGTGAGCCATTCGGCTCTTGAATCGGGTGCAACCGCAACAAACAAAAACATGAACAAGAAAACATCTTAAAGTGACTATGCGCAAACAGAAAAATCCAGGAAAATACAGCAAAATCTTCCAGAAAAAGCACCGTACACCAACGCTGTGTGCAAAAATCCCAGTGGGATGCAAATCAAACAACAACAACAACCACAAGACAACTTAGATTATAGCCATCAGTCTAACACTGTACTAAAACAAACAAACATGGCCAAACCAAAACACTTTTCAAATCACCAAAATAAAGCCATAAAAGCAATGTACCAGTGACCATAGGACCTGTGACCGAAATTTCACAATACACGACATAAACAACATGTACCACCAAACCCTGTAGCCATAGCTGGCTGCATGAGTCACTCCACAACAGCATGCGCATCAGTAGGAGTATCAAAAATTGCAATGCACCTTTAAAGATCAGCACACTAAATCAAAACACAAGATCATACGTTGCAGCGGTCATCCGGAGCAAAACATTTCATTTTACGCCACTGAATAGCAGTGGCAGCTGGGGGTGTACAACTCCTCCAGAGCAGTTTTGAGTGAAGATCTCATAGGTAGTGATTCGAGTTGCAGTTTATTTGCAATAGCATTCCAGACCCTGTGGCACCAATAGCAAAGGCCCTTCCTCCAGTATTTGTACGGCAATAGGGAATGTGAAGCTGGTACATGAGCGAAGAAAGAAGTTGCGAGGACGATGGCCATTGGTTCAGAACGAAGGCAGAGGCAGCGAAGGTAGAGATTTTGCTCTGTGGGATGCCCAGTGCGAAGATACATCTGATGAAATCCGCTTGTGTGCGGGAGCTCGATGGATTTCTGCATCGCGTGACCTTCACGGATGGCGACTGCCTGGGGGAGGATTTCATCCATCCAGCCATTGACCGAGCATGGCTGATAAAGGTTTTGACGACGGTAACTGAATGCCGCTTAAACTGTGCCATGTATACGCCCATGAGCCATCATCGTTTCGTGCAAGCTCAACTTGTTTAAACCGGCCACTTTGGCCGAGTGCATGCACAGTGAGGAGGAGGAGGAGGAATTCTACCGGATCTTTTTTTGTTTTGGCTAAGTGGATCTTATTCCATTCCTTTTACAGATTTTCCCTGCCCTCGATTTGGCATTGCAGCGGAAATGTAGCTGGCCTACTGTGGTGTATCAGGGTGATACAACAGTGCCAAAGCGTGTTTGGCGTCGGCCCCTGGCGTAAGGAATGAATTGGGATGGGCCCCCTTGTACGATTTCGCCCCCTCTACATCGATCGGCGTCTGGCCACCCCGCGGCACATTGGGTCCTCCGTGCAGTTGAACTTCACGCACACAGGATCGCCACATCAGACGTGATTCTGTGTGCTCGTTGTCCTTCCCCCGCACCTCCGATTAGCACGGTTGGCTTCGAACGGTGCGAAAGAAGTTCAACATACATACAGTGAGGGTAAAAAATGTATTTGATCCCCTGCTGATTTTGTATGTTTGCCCACTGACAAAGAGCTCGTTACCTGTATAAAAGACACCTGGGAGCCAGAAATCTTTCTGATTGAGAGGGGGTCAAATTCGTATTTCCCTCATTAAAATGCAAATCATTTAATAAAAAAAAATTGACATGCGTTTTTTCTGGATTTTGTTGTTGTTATTCTGTCTCTCACTGTTCTAATAAACCTACCATTCAAATTATAGACTGATCATTTCTTTGTCAGTGGGCAAACGTACAAAATCAGCAGGGGATCAAATACTTTTTTTCCCTCACTGTATTACACATCACTGTCATATATACTGATTGTTATACACCTGAAGTCGGCGACCCGAAATGCTTCATCTGCACGTGCCACGCCACATCCAATATACCACTCACTATGGCCTTGGCTAAAAGCTACGTGTCTACCCGAGTCTACCAGCGGCCCGGCAAATATTTTACGAGAAATCGAGCCTTGGAAATGTCGACGCTGTCTGTTCACGCGTTGGTACGAGCCGCGGCAAGCTGATATAGAGGATACTGTGGGGGTGAGGATTTTGGCAGCCGGGTTATGAATTGCCTCCCGTGACCGCCAAAGCTCCATGTGTACCTTTGAGATCGCATTGCCTCTCGATATGACTCTTCTTGTGGGTGCGGATCATGCAAATGGATGAGATGGATCATTCCACTGCTGGATAACGGCCTCCTGAAGCTGCTGCCATCTCTCTCTCTCTCTCAGTCACGCAATGTAGTGAGTCCATCTAACACCTGCACGCGAGCTGATTTCATAGCTCCATCTCCACAGTGGTCGTCTTCTTGGAACATGGTCCCTCCTTGACCAGGGCACCACCGTCCATTCTTGAGCGACGTGTCCTGCCCAAGTCCACTTACTTTGCGTAACGGTCAATATTGTTTCGATTTAAAGCTTTCGTGACTGCAGGGATTCATCTTCTTGGTTCTTTCGGTAAAGTCACGTAGAAGGGAAATAATAAAATAATATAAATAAAACATAATAAAATACAATTCTGTCGGAAAGACAGCGTCTGAATGACGCTGTCTTTCCGACAGACCTGTTCTTCACCTGAGGACGGCTGCTTGCGTTGTGGCCGAAACGTCGTGAGAATTGTATTTTATTATGTTTTATTTTTATTATTTTATTATTTCCCTTCTACGTGACTTTACCGAAAGAACCAAGAAGGTCAATATTGTGTCTTTTACATGCGCATGTTCTCTCATTCGTGTGTTCCTCTTGCCTGCCTCTAAATGTGGAGTTGGTAACGAGACGGTTGTCCTCTGAAGGGTGGAGGTGAAACGATTCCTCTCGTAAAAAAATGTCACCCCATTGTAGCGGAGAGGCAGTTTACCAAGTACCGTATCTCATTGTAAACACATGGCCTGGTGGACACAGGAGAGGCTATGGCAGTGCTGGAGTTGGCAGTAGGCCATTTGAAGGTGTTCGATGTCTCCGAAATATAAGCTACCCATTTACAATGCACGAAGGTATGCGTTGCTTTAAATGACATCAAACCATGCATCGTATTCGCAGCACGTGACAAACACGTTTTTTTTTGTCTTACGTTTAAAACCTTGCTCATCAATCACGTCAAGAAAGTCATCCAGTCATCTTTGTGGATACAAACTACGTTAGCTGCCAAATATAAATAACTTTGGAAGCTGACTTGCACGGTAGAAAATTTAAAAATTATAATATATTGGCAATGAACGTTTGTCCATAAAATTTTCATTAAAAAGTTCAAACGCAAAATATATCAAAGTGCAAATAAACCCATCTGTGTTGATTTGCCAGCAAGCCGTGTCAGTCACGAAACGGAGCAATCTGGAAATACATTTTTAAACAGTACACAGCGATTATCCAGTACGTTTTCAGGCGGAATCTACAAATCGACAAGTACATGTAAAGATACTGAAAGCTTCCCAGAATACCAGGAAAAGTTGTTATCTCAAGCCACGGAGCAAGAATCTGCAGTTATTGATACATCCTTTCGCATTGTAAGGATTTTACTGAAACACGCGAAGGCTTTGAGTGACACGGAAATTGTTAATGAGTGCTTCATTGAATATGAAACAAATGTATGTACACTAAATTTCCAACAAAGACAAAACAATATATCAGTCTCTTGCCACTATCGGGCACAACACCTACAAGGCGATGTGAGCTTCTTGGTACGGATGTTTCCGAAGCTCCAATGAATACGGGTAATGTAAAAACTAAATGTGTTTTTTACGTATGTGGTGGGACAAAATCACAGTTTCTAATGTGGTGGCCCTTCACAATATTTGAGTGAGGAACACTGGCCCAACACATGGGCGAATCATCGGCTGCATAATTGTACTGAACTTGCGTGCGTTTGCGTGGCACAGTTCGTACACCAGAGGGCAGCAATGAATTGATACTGTATTTGGATCAAGAGCGCGGCCATTGTCCTGGAGGAAATTTAGGGAGCGTTTGTTTATTTTGTTACGTCTATGACCAACCAAATCAATCGGAATGCGCCGCAATCCATCATATCTCAGAAGCCAAGCAGAATTGAGCCTGGATTGGAATTTAATAGATGGGTGACCACCACGTATGAGATAAAATGGTGCAATAGGCTCCTGTGTGGTTCCGTGCTGGGCAGCAGAGGGCAGTAGAGCCAAAACACGATCTGTGCTCCCTGTATGTATGTTGAACTTCTTTCGCACCGTACGTAGCCAACCGTGCTCAAGCCTGCACCACCCAGCGCTTATCAGCATGGTACAGCTAATGAAACCATTCCGTGAAAAAAGGTGGTTGTGATGTGTAATGTATAATCCATAAACTGCCAGTGAAAAAAGTGAAATTAATGAAAGCGTGAATGGTATCTGACATGTTAATCAAAGCGTATTGGTAAGATACCATAGCCTCCCGAATATAAAACGCTCCGGAAAGTAAGACGCACCCCAAACGTGTACCCAGCGTTAATAAAGTTAATACAAATCGCTTACTGAATTATAAAACATTCCCACAACCTTTTTTTTTAATTGCAGGGGAAGAAACTGCGTCTCATAATCCATATTATTATGTACGGGTATGCGTTTGAGATGAACTAAACTAAACTTTTTACTTTACCAGATAAAACACTGAGTTATATATATTTTTTTCAAAAGCCACCTGACCACAAATTATTGCTCAACGAAGTGGCTTATCATGTGGGCATTTATAGCAACCAAATACTCTAACCGCGTGTTTCTAAATGTGCAGAGAAAACCGGAGGACCCGGAGAGAGACGTGCAAACTCCAAATATACAGCAGCAGGCGTCAGGGTCGTGATCAAACTCACGACCTCCTGCACACTAGGCGAGGTAGTTAACATCTCGCCACCATGGCACCCTATTTTAGATACAGCGGTAATAATTATCCATTGCTAGGGAGCAAATCACTCGACATGCGACAGTTGAACAGCAGAGGGCAGTGCAGTTTAACCAAACAATCCATTGTGCTGGGGTATGTTCCCAAGTCACTATCGGCATAACACACCAACCGGTGTTGGCCAGCGTGAACATTGTTAAAGAACCCGTCGTTAGAGAGTTTTAGGCCATGCACAAACCCTGCACTGGGTCAGGGTGGGTATGTGACGGCCGGATATGCGACGTTACTGAATCCTAAACCGCCCAGGGGTTGCGCACCGCAATATCCCGACGTCTTCAAGTTTACGCGATCTCTTGTCAAACTTCTCGTACTACTAGGCTTAGATGTGTGCAGTCATGCAATCACACGACAGCACGAATACGTAATGTAATGCACTGTGTCAACGAAATCTGGCTACTACACGTTAACATTGATGCGCACAAAAAGACAAAAAAACGGTGAATTAAGCTCCAAGAATAGACAGTGAGATGGACTTGAGCGCACGTATTATTTTCTGTTCATGAAGGTGGCTGGATATGGCTCAGAGGTCGGAGCGCTGAGCGGGTGCGAAATCGAGATTCTGGGTTCAAGTCCATGCAAGCCACCTGCCGTTAAACTGGGGTTCTCCAGCGTGACAAGTTGATGGTGTGTCATCCAAGTCACCAATTCTGGAGTTAATTGTGCCAAATTCGAACCCTCGTTAAAATCGGCAGTTTGACTGCCATGCAACGAACACGGTGACATGCATTGGTGGGAGGCGAGGCGGAAAGCGCTTCTGCGATAGTCAGCAGACCAAAGGTCAATCGAGGCGGTCTCGGGCGTCGATATGTGATACCTCACTTCCGATGGCCGTTCTGTAAGACAAAGGGTTGTTCTGCGATGCGAGATCCAAATTGCTACCTCATCTCGTGATGTTGCACGAAAAAACAAATCACGATAAAATTGAGGACGTAACTTTTTTTTATTATCCTGTTCACAATGTATGTTGAACTTCTTTCGTTGTCAACCGTGCGAATTGGAGGTGCGGGTCCATACCATATGGACCCAGGTCATATGTCTCACTTGTCAGTGCCAAGTGACGTGTTTATGTTTTCAATATAGGTTAATGTACACAATAGCCTCATTTTAGTGGGTTCTCAGGTCATCATGTACAGCCCAATATGTATGTATTGTATGTTGAACCTCTTTCGCACCGTACGCAGCCAACCGTGCTAATCGAAGGTATTGGGGAAAAAGACCCCCCCACGCCTTTTGGTCATCGGGGTTGTTTGACCATCCTTCACTGCCACGGTCAGCGCGTTGCTGGTGACAAGTGATCGGCCATGGGCGAGAATCGAACACGAGTTACCGGGTTTGTAGCGCAGCGCGTGAACTCTCGTGACTGCCACATCCCGGTGATGACATCAATCGTCTCTTGTGAGCCACATAAAACAACGGGTACAAGTGACGTGTGCCCGCCCCATGTGACATTGAGATCTGCTCTGGATAATGGA
Organism: Lampetra fluviatilis; assembly: GCF_964198595.1. Taxonomy (NCBI): domain Eukaryota; kingdom Metazoa; phylum Chordata; class Hyperoartia; order Petromyzontiformes; family Petromyzontidae; genus Lampetra; species Lampetra fluviatilis. The sequence goes on from NC_136283.1 coordinate 2,672,170, forward strand.
TTACAATCAACCGTATTCATGTTGGCTTTGATAAATGTTAGAGAAGTTTACTCAGTAAAACGCCGAAGACCAGAATGCATCCTTACTATGCCTAAAGCTTCGCATGGTTGAGCCTAGATGTGCGACGATAGTAGGGTACATCATAGTGTACTTCTTTGCTCCTACCACGTTGTGGAGAGGCCTTCATTCAGCAGTCGATTGCCAAAGGGCATGCTTATTCCTGTCATTTTCATTTTTCATTTAATTTATTAGGTATAACCCTGTGAGCCATGCGGCTCTTGACTCGGGTGCAACCGCAACAAAAAAAAACATGAACAAGAAACATCTTAAAGTGACTACACGCAACAGAAAAATCCTGGAAAAAACAGCAAAGTCTTCCAGAAAAAAACACCGCATTTCAACGCTGTGTGCAAAAAATCCCAGTGGGATGCAAGTCAAACAATAACAACCATAAGACAATGTAGATTAACGTCATCAGGCTAACTCTGTACTACAAAAAACAAATATGGCTAAACCAAAACGTTTTCAAAATCACCAAAATTAAGCTATTAAAAAAATGTAACAGTGATCATAGGAACTGTGATTCAAATTTAACAATAAACGATATACATAACATGTATGACCAAACTTTGCAGCCATAGTTGGCTGCATGAGTCATTCCATAAGAGCTTGAGTATCAGTAGCAGAATCTTAATTTTTCAATACACCTTTAATGATCAGCACACTAGAATAAAAACTCAAGACCATACTTTGCAGCGGTCATCCAGAATGATACATTTGATTTCAGGCCATTCTGAATAGCAGTTGCAGCTAGGGGTGTACAAATCCTCTAGAGCAGGTTTGAGTGAAGATCTCACAGGTAGTAATCCAAGTCGCACCTCCGATCAGCAACGTTTGGCTCTGTACGGTGCGAAATAAGTGCAACATAGTAAGCACACTATGCTGGTATTCTTGGCTGGATGCCCTTTATGTCAAATTGAGACGAGACGCTTTAGGACAGAGACGAAAACGCCACAAGCCAATACACAACTTTGCTTTAATTAACACAAATATGTGTGCCATATAGTCTCACAGAGCATAACATCAAAATGAAGTAATCTACCGGACACAAACTTACCAAATAACTGACTTAATCAGAATGTGTTGTTGTTGCTACACCCCCTGTGGACAATTCCATTAAATATTTCAAGCGACCCCTTCTCGAAATGTATCACACGGTTCTTTGCAATGGGGTTGTTTGATCGTAGTTTACGCAGGTCAGTGCGAGCTGAATGTTGGAGCCATGCCCGGTTCAGGCACATACCTGTTAACCCAGACGGTTTGCTCGTATTCTTGTGCAGGGAAATTGAGCTTTCATGTCCAGACGGCGTACATCCGTTTCAAAACGGGAAATGTTTCGTCCATTTGTTTGCCCCCCTTGTCATGGGACTTCGTATGATGAACGTTGAGATTTATAAGGGCACGGGGTGACCAATCAGTTCGGAATTGGTATGTAAGAAGGTAGGCACTCTGATAAGGGGTTGACAGGCATGCAGACATCACTCGCCACCGGTGTAAGCCGTGGCCGGGAATCGAACTCAGGTCGCCGAGTTCATAGTGCAGGACGCGAGCCACTAAACTCATGCACAGTGACGCTTGGACAATATTAACATTTGTGTTTAAACTTCTGACGCTGGAAAGAAGCATTAAGGACTCGCATGTGTTTGTCGAAAACATGTGACTGAACATGAAAAGAATGCTGCTTGCACGCTCCTGAAAAACTGGAACTTACAGTATCTAAGACAGCCATAAAGTAAAAGCATATATGTTTCGTACAATGGACCTTCTTCACAGCACATTGGCCATGGATGTATAGAGTGGCATTGACGAATGTGTAGATTTTGCTTCTGTGATTTGCACTTGTGCACCACTGCCAATTTCGCAGCGGTATCACCAAATACTGTAACCTGTATCTGGTAAGAGGGAGAAAATGTCCACAATTAGATGATAATCAGAATATATATTTACACTGGAGGAATTCCGTGAGCTGTAAAGCTCTCTTTCACAGATGTCCAGTAAGGTCCATGTGTAGCCCCGCAATTGCTTGGTCACGCCATTGTTAGTGGAAGGCACCTTACCGCAAGTTTCAAGTTTCATTTATTAGGTGTAGCCCTGTGAGCCATGCAGCTCTTGAGTCGGGTGCAACCGCAACAAACAAAATATGAACAGAGAACATCTTAAAGCGACGACGCGCAACAGAAACATCCTGGATAAACCAGCAAATCTTCCAGAAAAAAATAAAACACCGTATTACAACGCTGTGTGCAAAAATCCCAGTAAAAGGGAGCTTGAGGGTGTTTTTGGCCAACTATTCCACACTGCTAAGATTGCCTTTGGAAGAAGTGGGCATGTGCCCACGCTGTTGCCCCCACCACATGTGATCTGGCTTCCAAAATGTGGTGTGCCCACCTCATACCGCTGGCTGGAGGACACGGGCGGTGTGTTTTTATTTAGTGTGCTGATCTTAAAGGTGCATTGAAAAATTATAATACTCCGATTGATGCTCCTGCTGTTGTGGAGTGACTCATGCAGCCAGCTATGGCTGCAGGGTTTTGGTAGTACATGTTGTTTGTCGTTTATTGTGAAAATTCCGTCACAGTTCCTATGATCACTGTTTCATTGCTTTATTTTGGTGATTTCGAAAAGATTACTGGTTTGGCCACATTTGTTTGTTGTAGTACGGAGTAAGACTGATGGCCTTAATCTAAGTTGTCTTGTGGTTGTTGTTGTTTGACTTTCATCCCACTGGAATTTTCGCACACAGCGTTGGTGTACGGTGTTTTTTTCTGCCATATTTTGCTGTCTTTTCTTGGATTTTCTGTTTGCACTTAGTCACATATTCACTTTAAGATTTTTTCTTGTTCATGTTTTTGTTTTTTGTTTGTTGCGGTTGCACCCGATTCAAGAGCCGAATGGCTCACAGGGCTATACCTAACAAATGAACTTGAACTTGAAGCGACACGTGTCCCATAGTTTTCACTGGACATCTGTGGAAAAGGAGCTTCATGGCTCATCGGATTTCTCTGATGCACTGCCGGAGGCGGGAGCTCACGCCGACGACGTCTGGATTGCAAGTCCCGTTCGCAAAGGGCGAAGCATTTACAAAGACAAAGATCACAAGTCTAGCCGAAAGAGCAAGCGATGGGTGACCCCGGGCAACCATGACGTCACAAAGCGGTGGCGTGGTCAAGCAGCTGCAGAGCTTCGCAAATTACTTTAAGAAATTGCCTAAATACTGCACTTGAGTGTTGGCGGTTAAATTGGTCAAGGCGGATAATGGGGCTGTCGGATATGCGACGTACTGAACACAAAATCGAAATACTATGGTACTGTATTACTTAAGGCCATGCCACTCCAATGGATATTTCGTCGTCTTCCTCTGCTGTTGATCGCCGTGATTCGTTCCTTCTCACGGATCACGAATCCCTCCGGTAAGACGCGCTACAAACGTGTTATCGGTTTTCAGGTTCAAGTTTATTGAGTTTAGCCAAGTGATAACTTTAGAGAAAATGATGGTCGCATTCGCAAGAGTCAGCTGGATAATGCAATTACACATGTCTGGTCTCATACACGTATATAAAATACGCAACTCAAGTTTGCTATTTAAATACCGGCGGGGGGGGGGAGATCAGGTGCGTCGTATAATCCGGAGCGTACGGCAAAAGTGAACCACGTGTGGGAGAGCCCAAAGAATTGTAGAGGCGTGGGTGGGGCATAGTGGTCGCGACACACGATGTGACGTCATTACGCATGCCCCCACGTCAGCCCCGCGTACGTCACCACGTAACCCCCCCCCCCCCGGTGTCCGTCACCACCCAAGTCCCCGTTTACGTCACCACGTAGCCCCGGGTGTCCGTCACCACGCAAGTCCTCGAGTACGTCACCACGTAACCCCCGGTCTACGTCTACCACGCAAGTCCCCGTTAACGTCACCACGCAAGCGTCCGCGTACGTCATCACGCAAGTGTCCGCGTACATCATCACGCAACCCCCCCTCCCCGTGTACGTCACCACGTAACCCCCGGTGTACGTCTACCACGCAAGTCCCCGTTACGTCACCACGTAACCCCCGGTGTACGTCACCACGTAACCCCCGGTGTACGTCTATCACGCAAGTCCCCGTTTTACGTCACCACGCAAGCCCCGCCGGCTCTCAAGGGCACGTTCTGGGGATGGGGGAGGGGGAAAACGCGACTGGGGGGCGGTGGTGGGGGGGGGGTTGGGGGGGTAGGGGGGGGGTTATAGGGGGGAGGGGTTATAGGGGGGGGGGGTTAGAGGGGGGCGGTGGTGGGGGGGTTAGAGGGGGGCGGAGACACGCGCGAGGGGCGTCTCCCTTCGACCGCGACGTCGACGTCGCCTCTTCGCCTAAAAGGCGGCGCCGGGGAGCCGCTTCCTCGTCCCCACCGAGCTCGGTCGACCCCTGTGAAGGAGGAGGACCGCCTCCTCGACTTTGCCCGCCGTCGGTGTCCGCGTGGCTTTGATCGGTGAGTGGCGACCAGCCTTGACGGGCCGAGCGCCATCGGCCTGAGGCGGCGTTTTGCGTTATGGGGTGACCCGAGTGGGGGGAGCCCCCCTTTCTGACGAGGGGGCCCCCCTTTCTGACAAGGGGCCCCCTTTCTGACAAGGGGCCCCTCTTTCTGACGAGGGGGGCCCCCTTTCTGACGAGGGGGCCCCTTTGGGTGGTGTCGTTGACAAGGGGGAGTTGCGACGGACGACGCCGGCAATCGACGTTACGTGATGACAATTTTAGCCGTGGTACACGATGTTACTGCGATGCTGGGTTATTGAGTAAATTGATATCGTTTTGAGTTATGTTGGAGTATAAGGTTATGTGTTTGTGAGTGATAGTTGGTAATTTATAGGGTGTTGTGTTACAGTGTGTTTATATTTGTAGGTGTTCTAAAAATACTGGGATTGTTTTCTGCCATGTAACTTTCCATTGTGGTATTTGAGAAATACGAGTATTTAGCGAAATGGCTCGAGGTGTGACAGTGGATGATAGGTTAGAAATAAGTATATAATTCGGTTGTTGCGTAACCAAATTCACCCGTGGCTTTTTTTTTTACTATTTATAATTATCTGTTTCAAACCCTGCTGTTAATTTAATTTGCATATATTTCAGCATTGACGTTGCAGAAATATCTCCTTAAGATGTTGATCTTACCCATGTGCCTAGTAACATCAGAGACTTTATCTCTCAATACCACAACAGTGGCTTTTAAACCCACCCCAAAAATAGGCCTCAACATACATTTGTGAACATTTCCTTTTAACAAAATCCGTTTTTTTCGCGTGACCTTTTTTAAAATTAAAACGCTGTGGGTGATTACTGTTGCACTTGCACGTGTGGATAAATGATTGATTGAACGATACGAAAACAGATAATGATGATGTTTGTTGTTGAGCTATGAACGTTGCACGGCTGCCCACCGCCTCTCCAGAGCACCCCGCGTCTACGTGGTGAGCGCGCGCCACACAATGGCCGCTCGCCGGCTTTATCGCCCCCCTTGGGATGAGTGAAGGTGGTTGTGTGTGTGGTATTGTGTGGTAGAGTGTGTGGTTGTGGTGTTGTGTGGTAGAGTGTGTGGTTGTGGTGTTGTGTGGTAGTGTGTGTGTGTATGTGGTGTTGTGTGGTAGTGTGTGTGTGGTAGTGTGGTTGTGGTGTTTTGCGTGTGTGTGGTTGTGGTGTAGTGTGTGTGGTAGTGTTTGTGATGTGGGGAGCCGTAGTGTAGTGATTAGCGCGCTGCGCTACAAACCTGGCGACCCGGGTTCGATTCCCGTTCACGGCCAACACCGGTGACGATTATCTGAACCGGCCCTGGGCCTACCCTAGGTCGACTCAGCCTCAAATGAGTACCTGGTGTGATGTGTAAACATCGCCACTGGGGAGACAAAGGCGGCCGGGCGTGGTGTTGGCCTACCACCCCCTCGTGTGCCATGCCGGCCTTCATAGGTGCTCGCTAACAGCACTTACCCCTACAGTATGTTAAGGCTACACGGGAGATCTTTGTCTTTGTAATGTGTTTCACATGGATGAGTATACATCATCATCAATCATCATCACCGTGATGATGATTGATGATGATGTATACGCACCTCCCGATGAGTACGGTTGGGCCACGTACGGTGCGAAAGAAGTTCAGCGTGCACATCCGTCAGCCATGGTCAGTCCACTGCTGGATGAAGGCCCCACGTATCCGCTGCCATGTACGCACGATCGTACGTACATCGTGCGATGTAACAATTCGCCTGTGGGATCCTGACATCATCGTCGTCTGTGTCAATGCCAGGACTCAATTTAGTCATTAGCTAATCCTACATAATACACGGGCATAATATGACTTTGAGACTCTCCCCTACCACCTACACTTTCCACAAGTAGTGACTAATTACATATCTGCATTTTCCATAAATATGCTAAATTCCTTTGTCAAGGCGCCCTCCTCCTCTAACCCAACTTAAATATACGCTGCCAAGCTTGGTGGTGTTCATTCGGACGCTGTCTTTCCGACAGACCTGTGCTGCACCTGAGGACGGCTGCTTGAGTTGTGGCCGAAACGTGAGAATTGTATTTTATTATGTTTTATTTTTAACATTTTATTATTTCCCTTCTACGTGACTTTACCGAAAGAACCAAGAAGATGAATCCCTGCAGTCACGAAAGCTTTAAATCGAAATTTAGTCATTGTTGACGAGTTTCATTCCTTGGCTAACCACTCCTGTAATGCATTATTCAGTCTTGTGATGTTGCTGCACATGCCCGCACTTTAAGTTTGAACAAAGTGGTTTAAACCTCCATGTGTTCTGAATGATTCTGTTTGTTCCTCTGCCGGATTGGCGGAATAACGTCCGCGGATAATAGTTGTCCTTCAAAATGTAGAGCAAGAATATCGTCTTACTAATGGCCTTGTGTTTCCGTGCTTTCTGCACATCACTTCCAACAGTGTCCCATTTATTTTTCCGTTTCGATTGACAAGTAGAACATTTAGTTTTTTCTTTTTGCATCAGTGGCCAACAAACTAAACACCAGCACGTTATACGTTATCTGGACACAGTACAAAGTCCCCACGGTGAATGTGTAATATATTAGGACTGTGCCGATTTATTTGAAAAGGGCCGTTCGATTCAGCCGGGCATGTATCGTGAAGTTGTACATGTGGGGTTATTAAATATATGCATACGCTGTAGTCTTTAGCATACTACCGTAGTCTCTGTATCATCGGACACTTTGCAAAGTAAAACTGAACCCCAAACCTGTGCCCGGTGTCAATAAAGTTAGACCGATCTGGTCACACACACGTACCGGATTAAAGACTCACCCACAACTTTTTATTTAAAACACACAGCAAATATATGATGGCTTTTTTTGACCTGCCTATCCTGAATGTGAATAATTGCTTAACTTCAGAACATAAACCAGACAACACTTTATAGTCAATATATAGGACACTAAGCCATAAACATAAGATAAGTCAATCATTACTGGTCCCGTGAGTGCAAAATGAGATTCGCCGAGTTAAGCATTATCCTCTGAACTTTTCCGATGCTTTCACTTTTGCAGGTAACAGCAAGAATGAGTTCCAATCCTGTCGCCTCTCTCAAGGAGAGATGTCTGAAAGCCCAGAGTCAGATTCAAGCAGCCATCGGTGACGTGTCAACGACACAGCAGCAACTTCGGGGAAACGTACAGCACGTGAGTGCAACACGCTTGATAATAATTTCGCAACCTTGTCAAGTGTTCACGAGCACTCAAGGTGTACTACCGAACATAATGTAATAATAGTGCTAATACTTTGTTGCAGTTTGTCAATCCACTGCTGCATCTAACCCTTCCCAAGCTGTATTGGCCATGGGGGTTGTTAAAGCGGACTTCACGCTCGTTTGTTGAGGGTTGGCGAAACGAGCGACTGAGACCCGGTTCAGATATTACTTGTCACTGACGTTAGCTGTATTCGGGAATTGAACTTGCGTGGCCAGATTCGTCGTGTGGGGTGAAATCTGTCCTTTATATTTACCCGAAAGTGTCGCTGTTCAGGTGGGAATGTGTCGAACGAGTCTCGGCTGTGGGAACTCGGCCTTATGTACGTGATGAAAAGATAAGCTTATCGCTGGTCTGACTTGGTTCTTGACACCAGAGAATGTGGAAGAGTTTAGCTGTTTCTCCATGTGTGGAGGAGGGTGGTGTTTCCCGATAGTGCACAGGGAAATCGCCACGGCTGACATTTATTTTTGAAATTATCACATTGGACTTTCCCACGCAGTTAATTTGGATATTTATTTGAAACAAAATGTCCCTTAAAATAACATTGCGGTGTCCATGGGCTCTCACTTGGTTATAACGGTCATCTATCGTTACATTAATAAATTCTGATAGCTTATTTCAATGTCGAAGAGGCCATCTGAACTCTCATGGGATCTTATATTCTTTACTGTAAACCCATAATGCACACAAGAACTACGTTTTCGTCAGGTGTAGACAAACTATTTGAGGTCTTCCTATATACCCTTTGGGAGTAGAATGGTGGTTTGTAAATTGTGCTAATAACACTGTTACTTGAGTTTGATTGTTGGCCATAACAAATATCTTAGTGGTGAGTGATATCTGGTCCAGTCCTAGGCACTTACTCCCATTGACCAGCATGGCAAAGTATGGTCTTACAACCCCCCATGGCTGATTTGCCATGGGGAGGGCCTTGCTCCAGCAGTGGATTAACAAAGCTCCTGTATATTACGTGACCACGGTTAACGAGTCAATAATGAGTTGCCAGAAAAAAGGGGAAAACCTATTCTCAATAATGAGTCATAACTGCAAACCAGAATTCAGTGCCACCTAGCTTAATTTGAATAAAATGTCGAAATTAAAACCATTCTATAACATGACATGCCATGCCATATGAATTGAAATCGTGGCAACGGGAGTTGTTACAACTTGCGTGTAAAATGTTGAAATGTATGAGTAAAAGGGTGTATTTGTGTGGTTCTGGTTGTGTGTCAGGTGAGGGCTCAGATCCACAACTGCCTGAGCCGGCAGCTGGAGTCACTGCGCAGCCGAGAGGTGTGGCTGCTGGAGCAGACCGAGGTGGTTCAACAGGTGAAGGAGGAGGTGCTGGACAATCAGCTGCATCAGCTCAACCAGGTACCAGAGCAAGCCGATGCTGCACATGGCAAATGGGGGAAGTGAAGCACGGGCTGCCAACTTCCTGGAATTCTTCCCAGTCATGTGGGGTCTACCCTCCAAGTAATTTTTTGTATCTACCCATTCCTGTCATGGGCCATCTCCATGTCCCCTTTTCATTCCTTGACAATCTGCTTCACCATTGCAAACCACCTATTTCTAGGACTGACTCTCGGTCTGCCCTGGTGCTTCCACATAAATCACCTTCCGATATGCCTGAGAATGGGTAACCACTCTTGCTTCCTTCCTCATCTCTTCATTGCCGACCCTGTCCAGTTTTGTGATCGCTGAGATCCATCGCGTCATCCTCATTCATGTGGTGGCACCGGTCTCTTTACTTCCTTTTTTAACCCGAAGATGCAGCACTGAAATACTCGACATTGTTCCAGTGAACAGCTGTGGAAGACCTGTTCAAGCAATAATGTATATTTGCTCACAAAATATATTTTGATCCCTTTGTGCAAAAAGATGCGTTTGTATAAGGTCATACAACAGCTTATAACCAATCATACCAGAGACCTCATCCAGAGGGGTCTATTTGTATGTATGTAGAACTTATTTTTCACCGTACGTAACCAACGGTGCTAATCAAGGCTGTGTCCTGAGAGTTAAATTCCCCCCCCCTGCTTTGTATCGGAGGGTAAAATTCAAGCTGCTTTGCCAACTGGTATGGTAAAAACACGTGGATGTCAAAATGTAACCCTATTTAAATTGTTAGCGGGTGGTTACGTATAACCCAAATTGAAATTTTGGCAGTATTTCAATTATTATTTTTCACGTGACTTGTAGTGGTATTTATTACAACACTGGCTATGGGAGTTTACAAAATCGGCTTTCAAAGCTGTATAATAGAGCCAATATTAGACTCTTGCTCACATGTTTTTAAGTAATCGCAAGTAAGCTTTTAATTGGATGAGCAAAACTGGTTGGTTGAGTGACCCTTTTCCCCAGATCCCCACATTTGCGCATGTCCTATAAATGTTACTACCCAAAAGTAATCAAATGTCACAGAATAATATCGGCGTTATTTTCTTTCAGCTGTAAATGATCATTTTAAACTCTAGCATGTTATTAAACACCGCTTTCTGGACATAAAACTGCCCACAAAAAAAGTGTGCCTTGCATTCCAAATTCGTTGGCGTTTAGTGGCATTATGCCACGGACATATGTTGCCACAGTAAATGTTAAGCAATAGCGGTTCTTTGCCAATGGTTGTGCTGGCCAGAGATTGCTGTTCTTATCATTGTCAAGACGCATCCATCGTTGTGCAATTAAGCATCTTTACAGTAGTCTTGAAATTCGAGTTACTGTAGTGAATGCCTTCTTGCCTTGTAAAGTTTTGGACACTTGTGTACATGTGCAGCAAACACGATTGTTTACAGAATGGAGCATTAGCACTGCACGGTGACCCTATATACTTTTGTGCAGTGAAGTTGAACGTACAACGTTTAGAGCAGTCTCGTGTGGTGCCGCTTTTGCATAACTATTCTGACGTCGGACCGGCCCCATGTTCAGCTTCTTTTGTTCCTACATAGCAGATATTCTGACCGCTACCTTTTTTTCCTTGTTTCGGGCTGTGTCAACATAGGTATTCCACACACTTTTGAAATGAATATTTTCACAGGTGCCACGTGGCATTGAATGTGGACCAGAGCACAGCGGGCTGTAGGAGAGTAGATGAACCACTTTGGCACCGTTTACTAACCAAACCGCACATGCGCATGCAAATACCACTTCTACAGAAAGAAAAAAAAAAACTTTGTCTGAATTATGATATTCTGTTGATGTGCTGGGATACGTGTAGTGATTAGCACCCTAAACCTAAAAACCAGAGATTACCTGAGTTTGATTCCCAATCTTGGCTAACATCAGTGAGGAGTGGTGTCTAAACTGGTTCTGGGCCACCAACCCCTGTGGTGAAGTATATCTTCATCCAGCAGTAGATAATGTAATGCGAAGTAACATGTGGGGTTACTCCACATCCTCCAAGACCTCTGGCTCGTGTGAAAGAGTCGGCCAAAGGGGCGCTCTCTATGCCCCCTCTTAGTGGGAGGACCCTTCCACAGCTGTGGTATGAGCAAGCAATTGCAGGGCTGTGCCTTTAACCTTTTCTTACCAGGTGCTGGGATGGCTGCAGTGTCTGCTCAAGCAACAGGAGGCTTTGCAGCACCCAGACCCCCATCTGAACGTCCAGATCACCGAGTGCCTGCAGAGGTAAGAAGACCATGCATACCGTACGCACCCTGTTGCTCTCTTCAGCTTTAGCCTATTGATATGGGTTTATCCTCTTGTAAGGTTCATGTAACCACTGCATGTTCACGTGTGTGCAGGTGTAGCAGCCTCAACCTGAATGCCGAGGAGACAGATGCCATAGGTTTTGTAGCCGATGCTGCGGCCTTGAGAAAGGCTATCACGACGTTTGGGAACATCGTCACACAGGTGTGAATAATCAAAACCGGCCGTGATTTTTATTTGCTGTTGATTTTGTCATTTTGGTGCGCGAGGTTACTCGGGGGGGGGGGGGGGGGGGGGAATGAGACCCATCCTGATGTCTTGAGTTTCTTAGTCAATCAAAATAATCCTGGACTATCCACTGCTGAATGAAGGCTTCCACCAAGTCGCTGACATCCATCGCCATCTCACAGGGCAATGCGTTTACCTGCTGCACTTGAGACAATTCTATTGCTGCAATTCCTGTCGTGGACGTTGCCTCGGGCACGTTTTCTCCTTTGACTGCCACTGCATCGTTGTTCTCAGCCAGTGGCCCGTATCCTTCATAGCAACGAGTCCAAGGGCGCTTTTCTTAAGTGCCAAATATATAATGTCTTTAACCTGCATATGTGATCTGCTCCATGTGGTGTGGCTCTTTCTGTCGCATTGCAACTCCAAATATGCACCTCTGCATTCTTCTTTGCAGTTTTGGAACATGTTTTAAATGTCAGTTGTCAGTCCTATGTCATCTGATCCATGTGTTAATAGCAAGTACATACATTGTTTCAAAACATTATTATTCAAGCACATCGCTGGCCATTATTAAGGTATGAGCATACATTACCCAATGTAAATTAAACAAACTTTACTTTGCTGGAGAGAGGGGTATTATAGGTCAGAAAATAAAACGCCTGGTTCAGAGGTCATTCTAAATCCAGGTTGCAAAATTGTAATTGCAGTTTTTGGTCCAACAGTACACATGGGTATACCACATTGGATCGGCAGCTGCAGTGGGGTAAAGTTTGGGGACTCTCACCTCATTCGAGACATCTGGCCATTGTGGAAAAGAAGGCTAAAATCTCCTTCAGTGGGGTGTGAGCAAGGAATTGCAGGGCTGCACCTTAACGTTTTCTCTTTGATTCAACAGGGAGAGTACCCCACCAGCCGCTACAGTGCCTGTCCCATACTGGAGCAGCTTTCTTCTGTTGCACATTTCAAGGAGCCTTCTGCACTGCAGGTAAAATAATTTGTAATTGTTGTTTGTTGCTCTACAATTTAGACGGGGGCCCAGTCTATGCCAACAGTTGAGGATTGGGGGGGTGGCATGGAAGTAAAGGGGGAGCACAGGCTGCAGCGTGGATACTGTGCAGGAGAAATGTTGCATGTTCACAGGGAACGTCAACGCCACGTTGCGGCGATAAAACGCACTAATGCACACGCGCTGCTACGACACTTTTGATGCGTTCACAGAAGTCTTCACTCCGCAATGAGACTCCCAACGATTGGCTTCTGAAAGCCACCTCCAGCGCGGCTGCGCTGCCCCCCACGACTACATTCCACTCCCCAAGCAAGGACATGAATGACTGGCTGTTCAAAGGAAGTGCCACTATGGAAGAAACCAACAAGGTGAGTAATTACGCACACGTGCCAAAGCCAAGGTGCCGTTGATAAAATTGTACAATGTTAGACGTGGAACAATGTCACACGGGTTTGTAACTTCAGGGTCACGTGGGATGTGCTGTGACACACGGAATCGCTGTTATCACAGGGGTAGGGGGGGGACCGCTTCCTTACTGAAGGGTGACTAGGACTTTCAAATACGTTTTTGGCAAGTAATTGCGCATCTACATGGACCTTTTTTTTGCAATGTTATTAACTTTTGTAAATGGATGACGCTTCATTGAAATTTTGGGTAAAACGGCTTGGTGTTCTGCGTTCATCTTAACACACAATACTGTAAACACAACTTTCTCAAATGTTTCCATGTATTTATCATCATCATGCACCATAGTTTTGTCCTCATAAAATTATGGCACACCCTTAACAGGTGACTGAGCATGCTAAATTAGACTATTGGCAGGCGGAAAATATTCCCTTCTAGTTCCCGATTTTACAGATCGCCCTCGCTTTTATGCAGTTTCGGTTTGAGCGATTTTTGCAACACGATGCGGTTTAAACGCACTCCTGCGGCTATGCGGTTGGATGTGGGACAGCATTGTGCGCGCTCCACTGTGTGTACTACTCGGCAGGCAGCTGTGTCGTGCGGTTTCGCTTTGTGTCCTTTTTCTTTGAAACTCATCTCCGATTTATCACGGTTGGCTACGTGCGGTGAGATTTAGAAGTTTCACATACATCGTATATAAAGCGAGGGAAACCTGTTTTGTGGATAAGAGCTAAGATGCTTGCATTGACCGATTGATGTTGTTTTCTGCTTTGTTTCGACGTGTTAGTCCTCATGTGGGCGGGGGCTCGATGAAACGAAGTTACAGACTGTAGGATCCTCACCCCTGCTCTGATATGTGATTTTATTATTACGGATCATCGTTTTAGTTAACAAATGTAACTTTTTCTGTGCAGAGTACAACATACAGATCGACCCCTGCTGAAAAAGAGGTGAAAAACTACATGCTGAAGATACAAGACCAGGCCCCAAACATTCACGCAAACCACACACGCACCATGTCCACCTCATCGACCTTTGAAATATTGGACGCCCTGTCTGAAGACGATACAATCACTGACAACGAAGGCGAAAATGACGAGATGGTGGAGCTTTCGGCCTTCTGCAAGGGGTCGGATATCAACACGTGGCTGCTGAAGCCTTCCCAACACAAGTCCGCCGGCATCCACCACACCCCCATCGACGAGGCCACTCGCAAGAGCTGGGAGGCCGTGTTGAAGCCATTCACGGCCACTTATGCCTTCGAGGATTGGCTGCGGAAGCCTCAGCCAGACCCCTGTTCCGGTTGCTGCGCCGGTATGCCCATCGCACCCAAACCCGTGGAGATCGAAAACCTGGCGAGCCTCTGGTGCATGGCCGACAAGGCCGCGGAGGATGAGCGCCTGCCCTATCAGAGCTGGCTGCTGCAGCAGGCGGCCCCTCGCATCCAACCCGCGGAAGGTTTCCACGGGGAGAAGTTCGGAGGGCAGCAGCAGCAGCAGAAGCAGCAGCAAGAGTGGCTCGCCTGTACCCGCCCCGCCCCGGAGCTGAGCGTGCGCAAGGCGTGCAAGGCCAACGAGCCCTGCGCCAGCTTCGCGGAGTGCGTGTGCGAGGGAAGCTGCAAGCGTGAGGCCCAGAACAAGTGGCTGCTGGGACAGGAGGGCCGCGACAAAAACGGAAGTCTCGTCGTCGTCGTCGCACCGCACGGCGAAAAAGCCAGAGATGAGCGCCACGGGGTGGAGAAGTCCATGGCTGAGTTGAATGTCTCGGAGAAGAAGTCGCAGAGCGAGCAGCCTCCAGGTCCCGCTGTGCTCAAGGAGGGAGGGAAGGATGACCTGAAAGAGCAGTGGCTTCACCCACGCCAGCCGCGCCTCGCCCAGGAAGTGCACTCCTCTCTCAAGCCGCAACTCAGCCGGGGGATGGAGAAGGCCATGACCGCCTCCATCACAAACTGGCTGCTGGCCACGCAGTGTGCAGCCAGGGATGTGGCGGCGGTGGCGCCGCCAGGGTTCAAGTGTGTGGAGCTGCCGCACGGTGGGCCGTGCGACCACGCCAAATGGATCCTCGCGCGAGAGTGCAGCTCTTACAGCAGCAGCAGCGGCGGCGGCGTTGGTAGCTCCCCAGCGATTGATCACCTTCGCCAGGACACGGACAAGTGGCTTCTAAAGAAGCGCTCCTACGTAAGGGCCTGGTCGCTGCTTGTTTCTGCTACCGCGTACGTGCGCCGTTCTGTTTTTCTTATCGCGGGTTGTTCGGCACGCCCGACGTTTCTCTCCGAGCGTCGCAAGCTGTGACTTCCCAGCACGCGGAGCGAAACTTCGGACGTTGTGCCAAAACGACACGCAATTAAGCCAAAAACCCGCAACGGAGAGCTATGTTTCCGCGTGAATGATAAGAATGTTTCTCCAAAGAAAGTACCGCATGATAGAAGCATATGTACATGATCTTGCGTTGTTCTAACGCTGAATTTATCTTGCTGTGTTTTAGGAAGAGAAAGAAATGCACACGTTTTGTAACGTCTTCTCAAAGATGAACACCGTGGATGAACCTCCGTACAAAAAATGGCTTCTCTACTCTCAGGTTTGTATTTTATCGTCATCTTCTATTTTAATTGGAGCCTTACGACATGAAATCTCATTCCTGAAACGGTCCGAGCGTTTGCATGTGTATAAAATGATCATGTTTTATCGAACAGATGCAATGATTGTTTTTGATTATTATGTTAAACTCTTTGTAGACACTGGTGTGAAAAGTTGGACGTGTGCGTGTTGTCTTGACCCAAGCATTTTGTTTGTTCGCAGATGTGAATTTCTACCAAGAACAGCACTTTCTTGCCAATGGCCTCTTATGAAAACCTTAATCGTTTAGAAACTAAACATGAAAATTGTAGGCCATCATACATGTTGATGGTGCTTAACTCCTAATGGGCATTGTTAACCTTTTTTTATAGAGGTTCCCGATTTAATTTTCAAGGTGGTGCATCCGTCAACGCCTCAAGCCGAATGAGACTGCATTCATTCATGCACTTATTGCTCGTGGGCTAAAACACTATGAAACCTAATTATGAAACGGCTTTTACAATGCCCGAATTCTGCAGGAATCTTTCTAACAGAAAGTTCTTGCTTTGAATTGATTTTACAGTTGCAATTTCTAATATACATTATTGCAAATTAAAAACCGGTCATTTTCATGATGGTTTGTGACGTGGGATATTTTGGAAATTTCATTGTGATGAACATCTTGCTAAAATCGTTTTTGAACGACCGAGCCCATTAAATGATACTTTAGTATAACTTTAATGATATTACTGCACCACTAGCCTATTTTAAAATGACACCTTTAATCTCCTGAAATATTTGCTTATACGCTTAATACCTGAGGAGCTAAGGGTAAGCATTATACTTTACTCAGTGCAATTAATGCAATGTAACATTTCCATAAAATGCAGATTTTATCGTAATAAATTCACGTGAAAGCACCCTTTGTCGTGTACCTCTGTTTTATTTTACAATGACACTTCATTTACATGGAGACATTTTGTTGTGGCCAATTAACTCTACAAACATTCAAAATATTGGAGGGGGGGGGGAGAATGTAATTGTGATTAGAAGTTAAGTTGACCATCACTAATAATTTGCAAACAGATGAGTGTGGGGTTATACAAAATCGAAACTTGTCCGAATGCCAAGGGGAGAAAATAAAAATAAACATCTTCCAGCACAAGACAAACATTGTTAAATAATCGACAGCATTGATGCCTTGATGCTTTTGCGTATGTACACAAGATGTGCGTGTCGGAGTCAGATGGATTGTCTCCGCATGGAGCTCTTTATCCGGTCCCAGTTGTTGTAGAGGGCATAGAGACCGGACAGGGTTAACCCAGCCACTCCACCTTTCGCAACACCTCTGAGCCCACCTGCAAGACAATGATGATGATGAATAAACACACACAAAAACAACTTTACGATTGTAGAGCACCCGTAACAAACGTCTCGCAGTGCAGAATTGCGGTGCGGGAGGGACCGGGGCAAGGGAAGGACAGAAGGGAAGCGATCGCCAGTGTCCACAAAGGCACTGGGTTCAAAAGTTTTCAAAAGACCTTGAAAGTGGTGCGAGTGGGGGGGGGGACCAGGCCGAGTTCCAGCAGGAGTAGTGGATTAGGTCTGTTACTCAACTTGCATATGCCGCTCACGCACACACGCTCCACCTTTTTGTAAGTCCCATCCTGTCCCCCACCGTGAGCTTTGATTTCATTATACAGGTAACGTTTGAGTCGCTAAGCAACAGTTGTAGTTTTCTGTTTTTTTTAAGTCTACCAAAATCCTTCAATCTTTCACATCTGATGTGCCAAATGTACAAATTTACATTTTGTCTGGGTCGTCCTGAACCTGGTCTAGAATTTAACCAATCTCTCCATCCAATGCCACAACCCACATTTCAACTTTCCGATCCTTCTGTTTAGATACAAATTCAGCCAATGCACCTCCCTGATGATTGTTAATCACAGAAAGCTGCGCAGTGGGAGTGGGTCACGAGGACTGGAGTTGATAAACTGGTTGAGGACGTGACTCTAGACCCCCTGTAAAGATTTTGCGAATCATTTCAAATTGATATTGCAAGTGGCACGATGACCGCATCCAACCGAAGATAAGGTTTTTACTGGCGGACTTGTAGCTCCTAGGAGCATCCCTGCAAATGAATAACTCGGCCACAATAAAACAATACCACCCGCCCTTCACAATGTTTTGGTAAAAAGTGGTTTGAAGTGGGATTTTTTATTGCAAGGTGAGCATTTTCAGATGCCATAAAAGAAAATAGAGCCCTGACCAAATTGCCTGGACCTCGCAAGCTTATGCATATATGTGGCACTTCGTTTTCACCGTACGTAGCCAACATTGCCAACTGGACGCGCAGGGAAAGGACAACAAACTAAAAAAACAGTTAAAGAAATTAGATTTCAATCGAGATTTGAAAGTGCATAGTGCCTGTGGCTTCCGAACAGTGGAAAGAAGAACGTTCCAGAAGGCTACAGAAGGGCATCTGAAAGTGCGCGATGCGGTGAAGCAACTTTGCAAGACCGGACCGTGTCCGTCCAGTGCTTACCGAGCTGTATTGGCTTCAGGTTGCCAAACGAATACATTATAAACTCGCACTCATTACACACAAAGTACTTGCCACAAATGAACCACAATACCTTGCTGATGGCGTCAAGGAGCATAAACCATCACGCAAACTCCGGTCATCCTCGCAGCGGCTTTTGGCTAACCCTCGAAGACGGTCACTGCATTGCGTGCTTTCAGATGCACTTCTACGGCCGTCTGGAACGCTCTTCCGATATTAGGAAACCACTGGAGCTATGCACTTTTAAATCTAGATTGAAAGATAATTTCTTTAGAACTTCTTTTTGTGTTTTATTTCTTTGTCCTAACCCCGCACCTCCGATTAGCATGGTTGGCTACGTACGGTGCGAAAGAAGTTCAACATACAACTCTGAGCGTGGCTAATGCTTGGATGAGTGATCACCAGGGGATGTGAGAGGCTCGTGGGGGGCAGGGGAGGGGGGGCGTGATGCGAGAAACAGAAACCAGTGGAGCAAAATCCACTGCGCTCCCGTGTCTCCTCCCTGCCTGCACAAACTCGCACTGACCAGGGCAACGAACGATAAAAACAACTCCGCCACAACAACCTATACCGCATGGGGAGGGATCCTCATCCAGCAGTGGATTGACAAAGGGATGTACATGGTGGGAAACAAACAAAAAAGTTTCGACCTTGGTATTAAAAATGGCAATAAGCATTAAGCCCTAAAAGCATGTCTGCGAAAACTCTGTGTTGTAAAGGCCAGTCTGCTCCATCAGCTGCTGGGGATTTTATGTTTTTGCCAAATAAGCAGTTTCAAGAGCGGGGCAAAGGTTTACCGACAATACCACCAGCACGTCAGTAAGTGCTGGGGCAGAGGTTGAAATCGGTGAACTAATGCAGAGGGCCTGTGTTTAAAAATTTAAAACACAGGACTTGGGTATTTTCTCACCATTAACTGAAAGTGTGCCGGATTTTAAAACAGTTCACGTGGTTAGGTGGCTCAAGGCAAATTGTTCAAGTCAGAACAATGAGCTTAGCTGAGGGCCTTGCTGTGAATCATTGCAGCCCCTGGAAAAACAACCATGGTCTCACACCAATCACTCACCGCCTGAAGGATAAACTATTTTTTTTCCCCATTCAGCCCAACTGCGAAAGCTAACATGTATAAACGAGGGGTTGGACTTTAAAAAAATCCGATTTCAATTCTGGTTTTGGATTGAAACAATTGAGATGTTTAAGGAAAAGTATGGACCTATGTTAAAATTTGAAGTGCTGACAACAGTGACGTCAACCCGATCCCAAGCGACGCCAGATATGACGGGAAAATCACAGCCGTGACATCATCCAAGTCACATCGCCTCCAGCGGGCGTCACAATTTCGCATCAATCCCAAACGATCTTCTCTTTCCCAAAGAAACGTCAGAAATTTGGAATTCAAACCAGAGTTTTCGTATTCATCCGAAAGTCGAGAACACATCCCTCGTAATGACGGTTGACGGGAGGGAGGGGGGGGGCTGAACCAACGACAGAAAGACGGCGTGTCGCGATTGGTCAACAAAGCCTGCCAACGCGACTCCGGGACCAGTGTCGATTCATTCAATGGCGCTCTCACCTGGCGCTGTGCCGGCCGCGGGGATTCCGCACACATGTTCTTTGTCTCGCTGCATGACCAATATAGTGCAAGAGGAATTTGTAACACGCCAGAAAAACATTTTTTTTTCCTCTGCGAACAGATGACCCAAGCCCTGCACTGATGCAGCTTTGGCGGTGGTGGCTGTGCACGTGGCCTGTAATCTAGCACTGCGGAGGCGAGGGGGTTGTTGGACCACCGCACAAATGACAAATGTTTCAAAACTCCCTTCCCGTGGGCATCGAGGAGGTGCCATGCCCTGGCTCGCCAGCAGAATGCAATGCGGCAAAGTGTGCACTACTATCACATGTCCCTTCTGTATGGGATAGAGTGTTTCCCCCTTGCATGCGTGGAGGAACCGGTTTCCTCAAACATATACAGACATCCACCAAGTGTCTGAAAACATCTTCATATATACAGAACTGCAGAGTAGTTGTTGGCACCGGTTTACTGCCTGGCAGGTTTTCCAGCTTGGTCTGTGGTTTCTCGGCGATTGTGAGATGCAATTTTCACGAACGACGCCATAAAAAAAAAAAAATCATTACAATGTTTTTGTTGTTGTTGGTGCAAATATGGACTTACTGGTGGACTTGTAAAGCATGCCCGTGAGCGATCCAGCCACCATCGTGTTGAGGTCATCCTCCGCTCCTCTCCCGTACTCGATCGCCACCCCAAAAGCACTGTACATCAGGGCTGCGGGGGACAGGAAGGAATTGTTACCGAAACGTCAAAAGTGATTTCCAGATCAGAATGAGCAGTGCGGACGATGCTCATCTCCCACTTGTAGCCATGAGCCACTGTGGAAATTCCCCCTGTACATGGGGTGAATCAATAATCGAATCAATACGCATGGCTCGGATGAGCCTCCCTAAAAGACACAAAGTGGTACTATTTGTATCGCACCCCAAAGGGATGATGGGCTGAGTTAAAACCCAACCATGATTTGAAATTGCTCAATCTCTCCTGCTGAGCCACCTGACCACAGCACGGCAATGTATGTTTCATACATCACTGGGAAATATACGGTTGACATTTTTTCCAAGTTTACCAATTGCTTGAGATTTGAATGACAAGTTTAAAAAAAAAAAACTCGAGTGCCATTTTTGCCAGACAAAGCTGTTGCACAACCCAGTTTCGTGGAAGCAAAGTGCAACTTTGAAGGGATAGGAACCCTATTTTGTGGGGCTGTATACAAGTCTGATACACCAACATGGTCGCAATAAAACATTTTAAATGTCAAAGCTTGTATACATTCACATCAGTCATAGCTGTGTGCGTCATTGCACGTACGTTTGATGCAGACATAGACTGCGGAATTCTTACTTCAGCAGAAATTGCCGTCTTGAAATAGTAAAAAAGCGCTGCATTCATCTTTTTTTAGAAACTCAAATGCAGGTGGCAAGTCTCTACCGCCAGTGGCATTGTCACGCGACAGCTGACGGATGGCCCTTGCGGAATGAAGCCCTGAGAGTTATAAATGTGCTACTTTAACAACCCTCATCTTTTATTATAAATTATATAACAAGGAGCGAAACGGTGGACCCGTTGATAATTGGTTTTTTACCCTTCTATCTGGCAACAAAACTGACACCTTTTTACAAGGAGTCATGTTTGCATAGACCGCAATACCTGCAGTCATAATACAAACAAAAGACATAACTCTGATAATGTGCACTGTCCTTATGTCTTTTGTTTGTATTATAATGTGCACTGTCCTTATGTCTTTTGTTTGTATTATGGCTGCAGGTATTGCGGTCTATGCAAACATGACTCCTTGTAAAAAGGTGTCAGTTTTGTTGCCAGATAGAAGGGTAAAAAACCAATAATCATATTTTTACTGGCAAATGAGGTTCCCATGGTGGACCCGTTTTCGGGCTGTTCGGCACGACGTCCGACGTTTCGCTCCGCGGCCCCAGGAGCTTCTTCAGCAACTGACATTCGCTTGACCGACATGGCACGGGAAACCGATAACTCAGTTCGTGAAGAAGCTCCCTGCATTTTGAGCGAAACGTCGGACGTCGCGCCAGATACATCATCGTAGAGCCACGCAGCAGAAGCGACAAAACCTGTGCAGTTGTAGCGCATCGTGCGGCGCTTTCAAATGAGCTTCTGTGGCCATCTGGAACGCTCTTCCTTCCGATATTAGGAAGCCACTGGAGCGATGGCACTTTAAAATCATCTGGATTGTGTTAAGTTTGTTGTCCTTCCCCCCTCCCCCCCGCACCTGCGATGAGCACAGTTGGCTACGTACAGTGCGAAAGAAGTTCAACATACACACACATACATGTAAGAAGATTTGTCTAAATGCCAAACTTACCCACGGAGCCCAGCGTGTTGGCCCAAACAGCACCCTGGCGCGTGACCATGTTGAGGATCCTGAAAATTGACATCGTGACTTAGAAAAGAAAATGCAGAACTACGCGAGATCACTATAGATAACGTAAGCTGTTTCTGGTGAAATGCGTACAGGCAGCAAATATCACAATCCAAGTCATGCATACACATTTTAAACAATAATAATAATAAACATCTGTGCAAGCAAAAGACACGATACAATGTGTGTGTTTTTGATAGTCGCTTAAAATTGTTTGGATGATAAACACAACACTTGAATGTCAGTTAAATGCATAACAATGTCATAAATGATAACTCAGGACCATTTTTCAAGCCACTACTGGATGCGATTGTTATGGGAGGTTTTTTTCCCACCATACTTCACCACGCTCATCTATACGGTCTTGTTGGGGGTGGCCCAGGACCGGTTCAGATACAATTTGCCACTGATGTTGGCTGTAGTTGTAGATCATCAGCTCATAGCTTAGTAAGCAAACAGATCCATCACTACTCCCCTATATGTAATCATGCGTATAAATAATGCTAATCTTGTGAGAGCTGTGGCTCAGCAGTTAGCGCACAAGCTCTCATCCCTATCGATCTGAGTTCGATCCCCAGCCACAGCTAACATCATTATCGAGGCATACTATCAGCAACCTGCACTTAACAGCATGGTGAAGTAAGGTCAATAAAAAAAAACATAATCGACATAGCTGGGTGGTAGGCCTTTATCCAGCAGTGGCTTGACATTAAATACGTTACTGAACATTAAATACAATGCTAATTGAAATATTAAACAAATACTGTATCCCAAATGTAAATAAAACATAAAATAGCCATCATTTTCAGTTATGATTTGAAGCTTTCGTGACTGCAGGAATCCATACCAAAGAGTTATATTTTCAGTTGTCATTGACAGCGCAAAAAGAGGCTCATAAAGTGTCTGTGTAGAGCCGCAAATGCACTTGGCATGCACACGGACAAGGGGGGGGGGATGCAACATCAGCAAATGTTGAAAGCCAACTTTAAAAACTTGCGAAAGCACGTTGCCATGTCAGGCAGGTTCGAACACCCACAGTTCCTTTCAGCGAGCCAATCAAAACATCGCGCTTGTTGTTGGGGTACATTTTACAATCCTAAGTGTGATTGGCTAGCGCCATGAGCCAATGGAATTGATGTGGGTCATAAGCCAAGATGTTTTCAGTTTGTGTGTTGTGTGAACCTCAGAAGGAACTGAGAATTGTGAGCAAAACGATGACTTTTGTTTTTACAAGTGCAAAAACACGCAAGTCATTAAATTTAGCGTGAGTCAGGATACGTGCATCACGAAGACCGCTGTTATAATATAATACTTACTGGACATTTCTTGGCTTTGCCCATTTCATGCCGTGCGTTTCTTTAAAGCCAAGCCTCAGACCATTCAGAGCTCCAAACGAGGCGCCTGCACAAGTTCATATGTGCAAAACACACACACAGAACTCAAGAAACCGTATGCTTATTGAAACACATTGCCACGGCTTCAAGTCCTGTTCTGCATGCCCCAGGCGCACTCTGGTGAAATCAGGGTTACAGGTTTCTTGACAAGAGGGCTTCACTGGAATTTAAATTACAGAGTTACATAACCATACCAACCGTGCCCGAGGCTTGACGTAAAAATGGGGGCAGCACGCCACCTGATGGTCTAGACGCGTAAAGAGAGCTCATCATCTTGATTTAAAGCTTTCGTGACTGCAGGGATTCATATTCTTGGTTCTTTCGGTAAAGTCACGTAGAAGGGAAATAATAAAATAATGAAAATATAAAACAATAAAAATTCTCACGATGTTTCGACTGCAACACAAGCAATCATCATCAGGTGTGAAATCCACAGCAAGAAAATTTGAAAAAAAATTTACGTAAAAAAAAAACACCACTTTTTTTCAAATTTTCTTGCTGTGGATTTCACACCTGATGATGATTGCTTGTGTTGCAGTCGAAACGTCGTGATAATTTTTATTTTTTTATATTTATATTATTTTATTATTTCCCTTCTACGTGACTTTACCGAAAGAACCAAGAATATAGAGCTCATCATCTTCCACACAATGCAGCAGCGGGTGGGGACTGCGCCACCTGGCTGCGGCATGGATACCGTGCGGGAAAATTTTTGAATGCGCTCGCGGGGAACGTCAGCACCCCAATGGGAACTTAAATTCAATCGTGTGAAACCGATCCCAGCACTTGGGAGCAAATCTTTGGACGTCGTGATGAACAACACACAGAACAACACTGCAACACATCGGAGTGCTATCTCGCAGCTGCACATACTTTGCCACAAATGAACCACGATATCTTGTTGATCTCGTCAAGGAGCATAAAACATCGCGCGAACTCCGCTCATCTTCGCGGCGGCTTTTGGCTGACCGTCGAACAAAGACGGTCGCCGCATCGCTGTCGGATGCGCTTCTGCGGCCGTCTGGAACGATCTTCCTTACGATATTTAAGAAGCCACTGGAGCTATGCACTTTTAAATCACCTAGATTGAAAACTCATTTCTTTAGAACTGCTTTTTGTATTTAGTTTGTTGTCTTTCCCTTCGCACCCCCGATTAGCACGGTTGGCTACGTACGGTGCGAAAGAAGTTCAACATACAGACAGACATGCATATATTAAGATGCTACGAATCCCAAGGGTGGCACAGTCGGGTTTTTTACAATCGGATTTAATTGTCTTTTTATATTAAACCCGATCATCTGAGATTGGGAGAAATCCAGTTTAATTGGTTCTAAAAAAAAAAACGATGCCTGCCGCTGGAAAAATCGGGTTTTTTCCACCCATGACGAATCCAGACCACATAGCGCAGCATTGCATGCTACTGTGCCATGGCGGTTTTATTCACGACGATCGGTGCAGCGGTACCGGTGAGGCAGGCGCTGCCGATGGTGAAGAAGGCGAGCTCAAAGCGGCCACGCTGCTTGTTGGCGCCCGTGGGAAGGATGAATTCATCCTGGTCCTGCGCAAGATTGCACGATCAGCGGACGGGCATCAACGGACAACGGGCTACCGCGGTTAAAACCGCTCTCACCAAGAATCACGCGCGCGTGCACTTGCACTAAACGGGTCTGTCTCCCAAAGTGATGCCGGATCAGCTGGACTCTGCAATACAATTGCAAAAAGAGACCATACAATGGGAGATACGAAGCCATCAAGTGTTCAGGTTGATTTTTGTTTAACCAGATGAGAGAGAGTCTCATTTGCAAGGGTCACCAAAATGAAAGCAAAAAAAAAAAGTGCAGCGATGAAGCAAATAGAAACCAGCGGAAAAACAACTGTGGTCACGTGAGACATTCGTAAAACACTGCACAGATGCAAATCAACGCTATGTAAGTACGTATGTGCAACTTCTCTCGCACCGTACGTAGCAAACCGTGCTAATCAGAGGTGCGAAATGTGAAATGATGAATTTCTCAAAGTCGGCTTGGGCCAGATCAGTTTTCAGTTTTTTTCTGTTTCATTTATTAGGATTTACCCTGTGAGCCATTCGGCTCTTGATATGGGTGCAAACGCAACAAACAATAAAATTACAAGATACACCTGAAATTCATTGAACACAAATCTAAACATCACGCACGTAAACAATAAGACCATGCAGAAAAAGCACCACCACTTCCATGCTGCGTACAAAAAGTGCAAAAAATTCCATTTAGATGTTTGATCCCAATAACAATCATAATACAATACAGATCAAAACTTTTAGTATAAATCTATACAAAAAAAAGATGATCACTCGACCGATAAGTGACGCACAACGCCCTCACCTGCATGAGGTAACGCGGGTCCACGTTCAGGTAGGGCGAGAGGGGGCTCATTCCAGACACTGCAGGTACAGGAGAGAAAGAGCAGAAAGAACAACACGGCATTAGCAAGCTTTCATCCCAACGAGATGGGCCCAGTGTGAACTTGCCTACTCCCCACCCCCCTTTAGAGGTCACGTGAAGAACACCTACAGACATTTTGTTTGCTGGACGAAGGCCACCCACCATGGCTGCTGCACGTGGCGTCGTAGGAACATTTGGGTCGTTTCGACTATACTTTACCGCGCTGGTCGGGCACGACTTGGGTTTCGAGATAACCACTCGCACGCACGCTGGAGTTGGCCGTGGCCAGGAATCTCGCACGGGTTATCTGAGGACGTAAATGTTGTACGAATTTGGTGACATTTTGACGTTGCCGCAACTTTGAAATCGCTGTCGCTTGAACCTCTCGTTTCACTGATTGTGTATCGCCCTCTCGTGGTCAAAATGCAGACCCCCCCCCCCCCCACGGCAAAGGCTTTTATTGTTACATCTTTCTTAAGATATTCGAGGCAAAATGTATCCAAATTGTAGCACCGTTAATTGACAAGGCGTCCGTTTCTTGGTTCTCTCGGTAAAGTCACGTAGAAGGGAAATAATAAAATAAATCTCACGACGTTTAAAAAGATGTTTTATTTTTATTATTTTATTATTTCCCTTCTACGTGACTTTACCGAAAGAACCAAGAATATGAATCCCTGCAGTCACGAAAGCATTAAATCGAAATTAAGACACGACATTGATTGACAGGCGTGCGCCGTGACTGTCTGAATGATGTTGTAGCGTCATCACGTGGCTTGCGTTACACCGGGCAACCCAAGTTCACACTACGGGCCCCACTGTCAACATCAGCGTCGAGTGATGTTGGAATGCGGTCATTGGGGCCTCCCTCTAGGTCGACTCGGCCCGAACTCGCCGCTGACGACAGCAGTGGCCGGGAAATGGAACTTTGCGCTAACCACTGCGCCCACCGCTCCATCTCACCCTAGCAAAGAAACTCAAACCACACACAGTGTTTAGTGAATCTACCTACCCACACACACACAGTGTATGATTCATCTACCTACCCACACACACAGTGTATGGTGAATGTACCCACACACACACGTGTATGGTGAACCTACACACACACACAGTGGGTGTCTGCAACCGACTCGGCATTCGTGTTACACAAAACTTCACAGACGCTGACGCACGTGTCAATGTACAATACATGTAACACACACGTGTCTGGTTCATCTATGTGTGCGCAGTACACACACACACACGTGTATATATACATACACACCAATACACACGTGTACAATTGTACACAATGTATACCGCCTTCACTGAATGTTTAGTAACTGTACGGACGCATGTCAATGTACAGTAAGTCACGTGTCGGGAGAATTTATAAAAAGACAAAGATCCCCCGTATAGCTTAAACATCATTTAGGGGCAAGTTCTGTTCGCGAGCACCTATTAAGGCCGGCACGGCACACGAGGGGGTGGGTGGCCAACGCCAGGCCCGGTCGCCTTTGTCTCCCCAGTGGCGATGTTTACACACCGCACCGGATACTCATTTGAGGCGGAGTCGACCTAGGGGAGGCCTTGGAACGGTTCACATAATCGTCACCGGTGTTGGCCGTGAGCGGGAATCGAACCCGGGTCGCCGGCTTCGTAGCGCAGCGCGCTAACCGCGACACTACCACCAACCACTACCACCACCACAACCACGACATCGCCACAGCCCTCCTACTAAACTACAACCTTACTCACTGACACCACCAAGGAGCCCATTGTGAAAAACAACCAGACGTGGTGGTGGTGTCGGTGTGGTGGTGGTGGTGTCAGCGTGGTGGTGGTGTGGTGGTGGTGTTGGCGTGGTGGTGGTGTCGGCGTGGTAGTGGTGCAGGCGTGGTGGTGGTGTCAGCGTGATGATGGTGGTGGTGTCAGCGTGGTGGTGGTGTCGGCGTGGTGGTGGTATCGGCGTGGTGGTGGTGGTGTGGTGGTGGTGCAGGCATGGTGGTGGTGGTGTCAGCATGGTGGTGGTGGTGTCGGCGTGGTGGTGGTGGTGTCGGCGTGGTGGTGGTAGTGGTGGTGGCGGCGTGGTGGTGGTGCAGGCGTGGTGGTGTCAGCGTGATGATGGTGGTGGTGTCGGCGTGGTGGTGGTGCAGGCGTGGTGGTGGTGTCAGCGTGATGATGGTGGTGGTGTCGGCGTGGTGGTGGTGCAGGCGTGGTGGTGGTGTCAGCGTGATGATGGTGGTGGTGTCGGCGTGGTTGGGCCTAGGCCTCCCTTCTCAACTCACGAGGCAGCTGGATGCCGGCATCGGGAGCCGGGTAATCTCCCGGCGGGCCCGAGACGCCTCCGCCGAAGAGGCCGAAGTTCTTGTTGCCCGAGCCCCCGTCCATTGTCAAACAGCAGCAACAACAACAGCACAACAACAATAACAGCACAACAATTCTGGGCACAACGCGGGCAGCGAGCGTCGTTCTGGTTGCAAGGGCAAGCGAGGGCGCGCGCTGACGTCACACCGACATGCCCCGTGACGTCACCGCGTGCGTGCGTGCGTGCGCGGTGACGTCACACCGACGTGACCCGTGACGTCACCGCGCGCGTGCGTGCGTGGTGACGTCATACGCAGGCAACGGCGTCAAGTTGAAAGCGTTCGGTTTTCGCGGCCCCCCCAAAATTTTCGTAGCTGAAAGAAAAACAGCAGAATAATAATAATAGTGATAGGTTGTTAGCCTTTCTGGCGATCAAAACAGGAGGTGCTAAGATGTTGGAACTCCAAACAGAAACCTTGTTTTACAAGGGATTAAGCGACTTGCTGTGAACACGCAAAACAAAACCACGCTCCGCTAATTATTGATGGCATTGTCTTTGAAGGTGATTGATTGGTCTACGGCGGAGAGAGTAGTCTACGGCGGAGAGAGTCTACGGCGGAGAGAGTAGTCGCCTTCTGTAGGACCTCACCCAGCCACTCCCACCTCCTCCCTCGCCTTATTTTGATCTCATATCAACCTGTTCATATGACTAGAAGAATATAGGTAAAAAAAAATATTTCATGATATATGGTAGTGGTAGTGCCTTACGCCAATCATCCCTACCCCAAGTCAGCAAAGTGGCGGTCTGGAAATATCGACTAAGAAGTAAAGTCTAGATATGAAGCTAGATGTGAATAAGTTTAGCTCTGACTTAACGGCGATTGGGCTCCCCTCCACAGCATCCTCACTGCCCGCACGGCGTGGGGAGGCCCTCATCCAGCAGCGGATAGACAAACGTGTCTGTAGATCTTCTTGGTTCTTTCGGTAAAGTCACGTAGAAGGGAAGTAATAAAATAATAAAAATAAAACATGATAAAACAATTCTCACGACGTTTCGGCCACAACGCAAGCAGCCGTCCTCAGGTGAAAACCAGGTCTGTCGAGGCGACAGCGTCTGAATGAAACAGCACACGTGCTTGGAGCATATATAAAGGTGAGAGATTCGATTAGCTGTGCGTTCTTATCACGGAGCTTGTTGAAGGATTTCAGAGTTATGTGGAATCCCTCCCCGTAGAGGCGGTTAAATTTCGATTTAAAGCTTTCGTGACTGCAGGGATTCATTTTATTGGTTCTTCTTGGTTCTTTCGGTAAAGTCACGTAAAAGGGAAGTGTCTCTAGATGTACGAATAGATATTTGTTTTTATTGCAGCAGTGGATAGACCATGGCTGACGATGCTTTCATAATACAGCAGTATAGAGACTCTGGCAATGTCTCATGCCGATGATGTTGATGGCCGTTGTCAGTTGTCTGCCTGCGACCGGCTTCCACCCACAAGGGGGAGACACAGCAGTGACAAGTCCGCCCCTGTGAACCAGACAACGCATGCATTATGCATGGACCGCTGTCTGCGCTCTACACGAAGAAACAGGCGAAGGGGGCACGTGGCGAGGGGAAGAAACATCGCGGGCTTCACATTTAAATGTTGAGCAAAAAAAAAATCAAGTGGGGGGGTTTGGGCAGGAGGCGTCATGGCGCGGAGGACTGATTGACCGACGGACGAGATTAGTGTCGGAATGATAACCAAAAGATGGGGAGTGCAACCACAACAAATGCAACCACGAAGAGGTCAGTTGAGCCTGGTTTGCACTTGTATGGGATACTGCCCTGGGAATAACCAGGTGTTATAGGCTCGCGCGGCGAGATGGCCAGGAGCTTATAGTTATATTACTTCAATGGCCATAATAACTCTTCTGGCAAATCGCTCAATGATGCTGGATGTAATACTGGTAGGAACCTCCTGGTTACACCAACCCACAGGGGATTATTGTGTCCGTCCGTCGTGCAGGTAGGGGCTGGGTGGGGAGGGGCTGGGTGGAGAGGGGAGGGTGGGGAGGGGCTGGGTGGGGAGGGTGGGGCTGGGTGGGGAGGGGCTGGTCACCCCGTGGTGCCCTTATAAAACTCAACGTTTAACCTACTCACGCCGGCTTATGCCCGCCCTCACAGTCGGGCATATTTGCGGAATACACCACGCCGCCGTTGACCCTGGCCATTGACCGAGCAACCCAACGTTCCTACCAGCTCCCTCCGCAGGAATGTGTTTCGCATTCGCTTTTTGCGTTTAGATTGTTGTCTTAACCCCGCACCTGCGATTAGCACGGTTGGCTACGTACGGTGCGAAAGAAGTTCAACATACGACTCTGAGCGTGGCTAATGCTTGGATGAGCGATCACCAAGGGATGTGAGAGGCTGGTGGGGGACAGGGGAGGGGGGGCGTGATGCGAGCAACAGAAGCCAGTGGAGCAAAATCCACGGCGCTCCCGTGTCTCGTCCCCGCCTGCGACGAACGATAAAAAAAAAACAACCCCAAGAAGTTCAACATACGTACCGTCATCACGATCATCACCATGATCCACATCACTGTAACAACGCATGCAAGCTGCACGTGGCCTCTGCTGCGCTACGTCGCGACTCGCTCCGTGGCTGAGCGCAATGGGTCACTTTGGGATGTGTGCATGCACGCGTACGTGGGTATTCCCGACTTCTCGCTGTGTTCGTCCTTGTTACGTGTTAAGGAAACGTTGGGGGGGGGGGGTGCGTCTTTGATCTGGTTGTTGCCTGTGTGTGTTTATGTGTGTTTGGTGCACATAGCCTGGCACAATCGTCGTGGTGACGTCACCGCCGCTTAGTGGCGAATGGCGGTTGTTGTTGTTTGGGCATACAAAACCAAACACAAATATGGTCACAAACACTCATTGCCCGGAGGCAAACACAAGCACACTCGAGCTGGTATCGGCTGCACTTGCTGCTTAGGGTGGGGGGGGTTGCATAGTCAGTGGTATAGAGCTCCCCTCCCTGTGAACATCGCTGTTGGAACTGCAGCATTTAAATAATGTATTTATTTAGTCATATTCCAAACACTAAATGGTATGCAAGAACTATACGCCTACGAAGTGACAGGCAAAGCAGTGTGGGTATGCTAAAACAACAATTAATTCGTGGGTACGCGTTTATTCAGCGGTGGATTGAGCGTGGCCGACAATAATGCGGTTTCATAACGCATCTGAACGACCGTGCCGATCCCCAGAAATAATAAATTGGATATCTTAAACAATACACGCCTTGAGATGGTTGTGATCACGTGCCATCGTTTCATCGTCCATACGCCTCGAGGAATCGCTGTGATGTTTCTGATCCCGGAATGCAAATTTACGAGGGAGACAAAGGCGCTCGGGTGATGCGCTGGTCCGTTCACGCTTGAATAGAATCGCTCGCTGGCATCAAGACAAAGGTACAGCCCACGCAGAGTGTCGTGATGTACGCGAGCACTGATGAAGGGATTTAACTGGAAGAGTCAAATTTGTCTCGCAGTGCACAAACCACCACTCCAACGGCCCCTCCATTCACCCGCATACAAAGACAAAGATTCCCCGTATAGCCTCAACAGACTGTTGGGGGAAAGTGCCGTTAGCGAGCGCACCTATGAAGGCCGACACTGCACACCACGCCCGGCCGCCTTTGTCTCCCTGGTGGCGATATGTTAACACACCGCACCAGGCACTCGTTTGAAGCTGAGTCGACCTAGGGGGGGGCCCACGACCTTTTCAGATAATCGTCCCTGGCTTTGGCCGTGAACGGGAATCGAACTCGGGTCGCCAGCTTTGGAGCGCAGCGCAGAAGCCCCAAACACGACCGCGCGCATTGCCACCGACGGAACTTGCCGGTATTGTTAGTGGATCTTATGTTTTTTAGTTTTTTGTGTTTTTGTGTGTTTTTGGTTTTTCGTCTTTTTTGTGTTTGTTTGTGTTTGTGTGTGTGTGTTTTTTTTCGTGTTTTTGTTTCCACTTGAAGATTTGCTGGTTACAGCCTTCGCCGTCCGCCTGATCGCAGGCAGGACGGAGGGGTTGGTGGTTCTCTAGACGGCGGGGGCTGCGATTTTGATGTTCCAGGGAGGATGCGCCTTGGCGAGGAGGAGAGGGGGGGGGGTGGTGCGGATTGAATGAATGGGACGTGAGCGAGCACGGGGAGCTCCGTGTGAATGTTTGCAATGAGATTCGGCACTCGAGGCGCGCACAAGGGGACAATGCCAGCAGTCTGTGCGATCCGCGCAGACTGCTGCGTTCTGTTGGCACAGGTGTGCGTTGGTTGTGTTAGCGAGCGCCTAGTAAGTCATCGCGTGCGTCACACGATGGCGGGGTTTAACCGTGACCTCGTCGGCGCGCTGCTGATGATGTTGGCACAGCGTACAGGGTACGGTGTTCGTCTTAGGCTGAGTCGACCTCGGTGAAGTCATCGGTTTGAATATAGTTCTCACGCACACACAGCACACACACACAAGGGCATTCACACAAAGACAAATACCCCCCCCCCGTGTGGCCTTTGACAGAATGTTGGGGCAAGTGCTGTTAGCGAGCACGGCACACTCCGCGCTCGGCCGCCTTGGTCTCCCCAGCGCTGATGTTTACGCACACACCGTGACCAAGTGCTCATTTGAGGCTGAGTCGACCTACGGAAGGCGTAGGACCGGTTTAGATAACCTGTCACTGTTATTGGTCGTGAGCGGGAATCCAACTCGGGTGGCGGAGTTCGTAGCGCAGTGCGCCAACCGCTAGACGATGCACACACACACACACGTGTGTTCATACACACACACACGTGTTCACACACCAAACATACACACACACACGTGTTCACACACCAAACATACACACACACACGTGTTCACACACCAAACATACACACACACACGTGTTCACACACCAAACATACACACACACACGCGTGTTCACACACCAAACATACACACACACACACGTGTTCACACACCAAACATACACACACACGTGTTCACACCAAACATACACACACACGTGTTCACGAGCAGATACACACACACGCGCACGTGTTCACACACCAAATATACACACACACACGTGTTCACGAGCAGACACACACATACGTGTTCACACACCAAACACACACACACACGTGTTCACGAGCAGACACACATTCACGCGCACGTGTTCGCGCACGTGCACGCCCACACGCGCGGGGGGCGCGCGCGCCGGGCCCCCGCGGGCCCCCGCGGGCTGCCCCCCCCCGCCCGTTATGTAACCGCGTGCTGGAGGAGCTGTCGGCTCGTGGTGCAATTGACGCTGTGACGTCAGTTCCCCAGCAGCGCCTCCCCCCGCCCCCTCCCCCCGCCCCCCACCATCGTATTTATAAATGAACACGCAGATGGCAAAGAGGGTTTTTTTTCCACCAGACCCTTCATCTTCACCGCCCCCCCCCCCCCTGATTTCCTGGGGGTGTGTGCGTGCGTGTGTCTTGGGGGAGCGGTGGCGCAGAGGTTAGCGTGCTGCGTGCGTAAACGAAACCTTTGTCACCCGAGTTGGATTCCCGCTCACGGCCAACACCGCTGAGGATGATCTGAACCGGTCCTGGGCCTCCCCGACGTCGATTCAGCCATCAAATTAGTGGCTGGTGCGGTGTGTAAACATCGACACTAGGGAGACAAAGGCGGCCGGGCATGATTCCGGCCACACCATCCCGTTGCGTGCCGTACCCGCCTTCATAGGTGCTCGCTAACAGCACTTGGCCGAACAGACTGCCGTGTGGATTGTGTGCGTCGTAGCGAAATGTCTGAGCCGATTCGTGCCCTCCCTCGCCCGAGGGCCGACTCAGCCTTCAATGAGTACCTGGTGCTAAATGTGTTAAACCTCATCACTGGGGAGACAAAGGCGGCGGGGCGGGAATTGGTTTTGGCCAAACCAACCCACCTCGTCGTGTGCTCGCTTAGACGACAGTGACTTGGCCTAATTGCCTATAAAGTCTCTACGGGGGATCATTGCGTGGCGTGTGTGTGTGCGTCAGTGCGTGTGAGGAGGCTCGTGAAGGACGCTACTGGGCATTTGGAGGCAGTCGCCCTCCAACAACAACGGAGGGCGGAGGAGCGACGCTCACAACAACGAGCGGAGCGCCGGGTGGCTAAAGCACAGCAAGTTGGCACAGTAGGGGGCACAGGTGGTGCATCAGCCAGTCGTCTCGGTCAGTCGACCCGTGGCACCTGCTGGGTCTGCTCCGTGACCTCCTGCCAGCGGGCGTTCGACACTTCACGTGGCCTCAAGGTGCACATGGCCTGGCACAAGCGTCGTGGTGACGTCACCGCCACTTAGTGGCGAATGGCGGTTGTTGTTGTGATATTTGCGTCGGTGTAAGGCAAGTGGGAGCGTATTAATGAGCAACACTACTTTCGATTCCTGGCCACCAGTTCTGGGTCTCCCATAGGTAGACTCGGCCTTGAATGCGCGGTTTAAACATCGGCACTGGGGAGACAAAGGCGGTCGGGCCTGGTTCTGGATGCACCACCCCGACCTTCATAGGTGCTCGCAAACAACAAAAGGTACAGCGTAGTTTTTTTTTCTTTGAACCTATCCATACGTGGCGTTATCGAAAGACCCAAACAATATGAATTACTGCAGTCACGAAAGCTTCAAGTCAAGATTTAACTATAGCCAGATCGCTAGGTATAGTGTGAACACAATTGTGGCAGTGTTCGTCAGTGTGTGTGGGGCGTGCGTGCTTTGTGCTTCACCCAGCGCTAAAACGGCGATCGTACGTGCACATATTCACGGGCGCTTCGCCGTGATGGATATCCGTCGGCTTTCGCATTGCCTCTCTATCTCACCTATATAAATACAGACCTTAATATGTACGTCTCAAAAACCTCTAGAGCACTTCCCAACAAGGTAGAAAGCTAAAAGTGGGAACATAGGTAGCTTTTGGGACACAAACAACAGGAACAATCTGAAAATCCGAAATTGTATTATTATTTAACCACAAATCTCGATTTTATGTGTCCCATAAACATGTTTGTGCGTGTCATTCAGAAATCGTTCAAAATATAAGATTGCGGGATGTTTCGTTTGATAGAGCGTTAAACAGCAAGTTGAATTAAAGCGAGAACCATTGCCATATCTTTTATTGTTTTTGAGATGTTTCGGATTAAAGCGGTTTTGAACGAAAATATACGAATTTGATGATGTTCAAATCTGAATAATTCGAAAACGGTAAAAGAGAGAAGCGTCCCCTCAGAGTATTAAGTTCATAAATTGTTGTTCTTTATAATAAAAAAGAACGGAATATTGAAATGGAGCGGTTTTCGATGGCTACGTCTTTCTAAATTGAAGAAGTTAAATCAAGTCGGTTTTTTTGCAGAAATGTTTTGATGTAGTTGTTAATGTCTGATCGTAGATAACAATTGTAAAAAATCGTATCAGGTTTATTATTATAATTTATTGAAAACTTTTGCCTGGCGAAGACGGGCTTCATGAACTAGTATGTAAATACCATTTCGTGGACACACGCCTACTTGAAAGCGTTACGAAGAGAGGCCATGCGTACGCCTGCTTATTCTTCCTTGTTTTTACAGGTGCTTGTGCCAGGGATGCAGCCAACTCTCCGTCGGTCCGATCGTGGGGAATATTTAGTTTTGAGATTGTATCATTCGCAATTCCAAACAGCGGGTAAAATAAACATTATGCTTTGTGTTGGCATGAAGGCATAAAGTGGTCATACGGAATGACTAAGATTCATAGGCGTGTACTGTACGGTATATATCACTGCATAACTATACACACGGGTACATACAGAAGTGCACAGCACGCAATGACTGCAGTTACTTGCTTTAATGCAGTAGCCATATATTTGTTTATAGGGCCGGATAAACTATGCGCGGAATGCATTCAGCAGTGCAAAGAGGGAGGAGCGGTGGTGCAGTGGTTAGCGCACTGCGCTTTGAATTCGAGTCCCGGGCACCGCTAACATCGGTGGGTCACGCGATATCTGAAGCGGTCCTCAACTTCCCCCCCCGCACCTCACCACCCCGCACTAAACCAGATGGGTGAAGTATGGTCAAACGTATGCCACTATCCGCTCGGCGTGGTGAGGCTGTCATCCAGCAGTGGATTGACACAAGGACTGTTACACGGACTGTGCATGTCCTACGCTCCTGTGCACACAAGATGTTGTACCACTAGGGACGCCTCCGAATTCACGCGGGCACGTGCGCATGCATTGTGGCTGAGAGTCGAGTGGGCGTTCTGCACGTTACGTAACAGCTGCCCCGTGGGATGTTATACTTTCCCATTACAACTTA
Organism: Lampetra fluviatilis; assembly: GCF_964198595.1. Lineage (NCBI taxonomy): Eukaryota > Metazoa > Chordata > Hyperoartia > Petromyzontiformes > Petromyzontidae > Lampetra > Lampetra fluviatilis. The sequence continues at coordinate 2,708,759 of NC_136283.1, forward strand.
CGAATTAGATTTATATCGCCTCTTAAGTGCAACCGCATATCCCGGAACGATGCACAAAACAGTGGGACGTGTTTTTTTTTATCACGGAGAAACAACGGGATGACGATTATACAGTATGTAGAATAATGAATATGCAATGTTATTGTGATGATGATGCTTTAACCAGGAAAGCCTCATTCAGAAAAAAAGTCTCCAAGGCTCTTCTTTTTTTCAGGGTCGTGCCAAGTTGTAGCAGTAGGGGGGCAACGTTATTTTGTGTCATACCAATAGATTGCATTTATAAATTTACAGCATTAGGATGTTTGGCCAGTGATGGGGCTCATGCCGTTGGCGGCCCTAAGCAGACATTATTTTTGAGGCCATCTCCTCTCCGTGTATACAATCCTTGCCACTGATGACACATCGGCAAGAGTTACAGATGTAGCGAGGTAAGAGAAGTGCAGACGAATGACAATCAGAGCCCCCCCACCACCACCATCCCCCTGAGCTTCTTGGGTCACTCCACTTTTGCTTGGTTTCCTTATGCCCACCGCCGGCACTCACATCGCTCCGGGTGCAGCAAGCTGAATGTTGAACTTCTTTCGCGCCGTACGTAGCCAACCGTGCTAATCGGAGGGGCGCTGGCCATGTACCACCACCCCACCCCCGCTCACTAAGCTCGACTTATCGTAATATCAGTGCAATAGGAAATGCAGTTCGGATTTAGATCCGTTATCTTGCGCTAGGGAGGTCACAGGGGCCGTCCATAAATGACGTCACGCGATTTTGGACAATTTTTGACCCCCCCCTCTCGTCACACGGCGTCACAAAAAGTCAGACCCCCCCCCCTCAAATATGACGTCACAAAGCTCTGCCCCCTCCCCCCCCAAATAAAACATGCTTCAAATCGCTTTAAACTATTGTCATTGTAGTGCGTATTTAATGTGACGCTGCACTCTGATGTTGTAGGAGAAAACATTTATTTAAAAGTATATTTAATTAAGTGGAACATATTGTCCATATGTATTTAAAGTTGCGCATTTTGATGTGACGTCACATTTCTCAAACCCCCCCCCCCTCGTCACACATCGTCACAAATGTCTGACCCCCCCCCCTAGGTGCGTGACGTCATTTAAGGACGGCCCTATATTTGCTGCCCCGTGCGTGGGACTGGCAGGATGTGATTGGGCGACTCGAGTTGGGTGGGGTGGGTGGGATTTGGCGTCGGGATTGTGCGTGAATAATTGTTGGGGTGTATTGACCACGAAACACGAGCCGTCTGCTTCACTTATTAAAGAGCCCGTGACGTTTTTCGAAAAATATTATTCAAATAACTTGATAGGAATAACCAGTAGCAACATAGCCCACCCCTTACTTGCAGGCCGGTGCTGTGTTTACTTTGAGCCGCACGTGGACAGCTGCCATTAGGGGTCTCCTTAGCAATGTGGAGAGATAGGACCACGGGAGTGTGTGTGGAGGGTTCAGTCGTCACGCGGTGTGAGCGTTCAGCTCGCAGCCAACATCGGTGACGAACACGTTGACCGGTCCTGGGCCTCTCCTATGTTAAGCGAGCCACAAACGACGCGATCATTGCTGCGTTGTGTCAACATCGGCATTGCGGAGGCAAAGGTGAACGGGCGTTGTGACGGTTTTCATTGTTGATCGCTAACACCACGCGAACGGCACTGTCCCCAATAGTCTCTTGCTGAAGGCTGTATGTGGGGTGGGGGGGGTATGGGATCTTTGCTTTGTGCAACGTCGTGAGTTTGTAATATTGTGGTTGTGTACAAGGATTGGGTACAGGAATAGCAGCAGCATTACAAGCAAATTGTCGACAGAGCTGGTGCATAGGCGCTGTGGCATTAGGAGGGGAAGACTGTGCACAGCTCATACATCAACAGCAGCAGCAGCTGAGTTATATAATGTGCTCTGGGGCTGTCGAGCAATGGCAGTGGCTTTGAACCGGGGATATGCGGATCCCTGGGGGTACGTGCCAATATCCCAGGGGGTAGGTGAGGTGATTCATAAACGTGTAAAATTATATCATACATGAGTAATTGTGAATAATTATGTATGAATCTGACAATATATAAACTAAATTTATAAACTGATTGATCGTAAACAATGTCGTTTCCAAGAGTAATCAGTGGGCGCGAACAAATCACCGCACGCATGCGGAGCAGTCGTTGAATTTTAGTTTTATTCGCTTGCAGTCACGAGCCAGTTGGGATATCTCACAAAAATGGACAATTGGTAATGTTCGTTATTCACACATTTATTTCTCTGAGTCATGTTGGGTCAGGCAAGGGGGGTTACTCCGTTGAAACTAAATTCAGCAAGGTGGGGTTACAATAAGCAATTGTTGGCAGAAAAAAGGGGAAAACCTATTCTCAGCCAATTAAAGAGTTGATAAACACTGCTCTGTACGGGGTTGGCAGCATCGTGGAGAGAGACTGCAGGATGATTGCGAATGGGGGTAGCAGCAGCGGGACTAGGAGACTTGTGAACGGGCGACTGCGGAATAACGGTGAGGTTGTGCATGGGGCTGGCATATGGAGAATACGGATTCGGGGAGCGATTGTGCATTGGAAGTGTATATGGGAACGGCAGAATAACAACGGGGAATTTGAACGAAGCTTGCTTGCTCATCACAAATAGACTGTTAGATGGGAATTGGAATTCGAATCCGTAAATGGCGAGAAATCCCATAATACTATGAATGCAGACCAGAGAACGAAATTTATTGATGGTGGCTTAAGGCATGATGACCCCAGTGTGGTTAATCGGGAGCGTGTGGTTTTGCATAACGCTTTAGACCGAGAGCATTTAGCACACGCAGTGGACGCTTGTATCCGTTATTGGAATGATATTGGGGAACTTCAGCATGAGAGACTGAGAAAGAGAATATTCACGAAGCTTGTGTACGCAGAATACAGCTGCATACTGCGAGCATGAGGATTGTGTGCAGGATCAGCAGAGCCGCAGCTCCGATGAACACAGTTGGCTACGTGCGGTGCGAAAGAAGTTCAACATACATCAAAGATACATTTTTTAAAGAGGGTTATGCATGGGAACTGTAGAATAATGGAGATCTTGTAGACGTTGTTTGCGTATAGAGAATGCATTATTACAGAGAGATTGTCAATTCGACGTGTCAATTGGGTCACTATCATCACAGACATACTAAACTATAAAAGCTAAACTATATAAATTTTTCTTCTTGGTTCTTTCGGTAAAGTCACGTAGAAGGGAAATAATAAAATAATAAAAATAAAACATAATTAAATAATTCTCACGACGTTTCGGCCACAACGCAAGCAGCCGTCCTCAGGTGAAGAACATGTCTGTTATTTTATTATTTCCCTTCTACGTGACTTTACCGAAAGAACCAAGAAGATGTATTAATTTTACCAGGTAAGTCCCACTGAGATATATCGCTCTTTTGCAGAAGCTCACTGGCCACAAATGATAGCTCAAACGAAGTGGCTTATCATCACGTGGGGACGTATAGCAGCCAACTACTCGAAACGTGTGATGTTCATTCTAAACGTAGAGGGAAAAGCCGGAAAACCTGGAGAAAAATCCGGGTTCTCCGGGGAGAACGTGCAAACTCCAAATATACAGCAGGCGTCAGGGTCGGGATCGAACCCAAGACCTCCTGTATACCCGGCGAGGGAGTCAACATCTCGGCACCGAGGCGCTTTGTATTACACATCAGAATTGTATACGATGCCCGATGCCTCGTGCGTGATCCCCGTGTGCAATCGAACAGTGATACTGCTGTTGCTGCACACAATGGGGTTATGCAATCTCTCTGAGTGACGCTGTAGGAGGATAACAATGATATCGCACATTAGGATCCTGCATAGGAAATACGTGATCATCAGAGAGAGAGAGAGCGCGTGTCTAGCTAGACGAGGCTTGTGTACGGTGCAGGGCCTGGGTTCGCCAAACAAACAAACAACTCAATATTGCAAGGGGCCACAATACCTGTGGATGAGGCTCACGAAGCGGTCCTTAACAGAGCCGCTGGTTGGTCGACCCCGAGGCTATGGAAGGAACACGTGGTGCAGGGGGGCTCGTGCACGGGTCAGGCAGAATCACAAAGCGGATTGTGCAATGCGGCTTTGTGCACGGCAACTGCAGAATAGTGGTCAGATTGTTCATATTTAAAAAAAAAAATATTTTATACAACATCATTGAGACGGTTGCAGAAGAAACTGTGCACATGAGCAGCGACATCGTCACGATTCGATTGGACCATTGGAACCTCATTTGCCAGTAATTGTTTTTTTACCCTTTTATATGGCAACAAAACTGACACCTTTTTTTACAAAGAGTCATGTTTGCATAGACCACAATACCTGCAGTCATAATGCAAACAAAAACATAACTCTGATAATGTATGCATTGTCCTTGAAGTTGATTGGTCGACACCCGAGACAGCTTTCCTTAGAGCCTAGTCTCACATGGTGTTGGACCAGATGACGCCAAAAGGCGGATTGGACACAATGCTTGCACACATGCAGGTGATATAGCGTCACAGAAGGAAAATGTATATATATAGGGCGTGTGTATACGGAATACATAATCGCTTTGACATTGTACGCAAGGCGTGTGTATAGGAAATACGCGTGGCTGTTGGATTGCATAGGGATTGTGGACTGCAACGACAGCATCACTGAGGTTCCACGGGAAGTTTGTGTACAGAGATTCGAGCGATTTCGGACAAAAAGTAGTGTCATCGAGAGAGTGTACACAATAGACAGGGCGTGTGCGCAGAGGAACGTGAAGGTTATACGGTACACACCGGGCTGGCATACTTGGCATACAGAATCGCAGAGAGATTGTGCACAGAGGTTGTTTATCATTACGAATAACGACGCAAAATAATCACAACGAGCTTGCATAATACATTTGCATAAGAACAGCAGCGTCACTGCGAGATTGTGCACTGATTGTGTACACGGCGTCACTGCGAGATTGTGCACGAGGATTGTATACACAGCGTCACTGCGAGATTGTGCACTGATTGTGTACACGGCGTCACTGCGAGATTGTGCACGAGGATTGTGTACACGGCGTCACTGCGAAATTGTGCACTGATTGTGTACACAGCGTCACTGCGAGATTGTGCACGAGGCTTGTGTCTGCCCGCGCACAGGGAATGACACAACAACGTCGCTGCCAGATGGCACAAGGGCACATCTTGTGTACAGTGTGCTATCGCAGGGCACTCATCACCCCGCCGCTATGAATAGAGCGCGGTGCGTGAGCGCGTGTCGGTGTTGTCTAGACGAGTCGCCAGCTATCCCGACGGACGCACGGACCGACCGACCGACCGACCGACGGACCGACGGTCCCACCGTCTGCCTCTAAGCCAAGCATCGTGCCCCCCCCCCCCCCCCACGTGAAGCATTTGAGCCCCGCGAATGAACCGGAGAGAAAAAAAAATCATCGAGAACAACGACAAAGCCGAGTCGCGTCCACGTGTTCCCACGGCTGACGGTAGAGTCCATTGCAAGTCGCGGGTTGCGATGAGCCCCGCGAATTTCAAGTGGGCATCACTTAATTCGCTGTTATCTTTGACGACGCGAGGAAATTGGAACCGCGGAAAGGTTATGCCACGACGTGGAATATCGCGCGACTAAATGGGGGGGGGGGGGGGTAGAAGCGTCACAGATGAAGCTCCTCCCACACGCGTCCTCTTGTTGAGTCTTTGTTCTCAGTTGCATAACACAATTAAATGATGCACTCACAGAAGGCCGTGTGGCTGATGGGCTTCTTATAAATATATTAAAAAAAACATTTTAAAATGTTTATGTGGAGGGACAATATATGTGAAAGAGGCTGCTGAATTTTTTTCATAATTTCCATTACATTCTTTAATTTTTCCAGTATTTTGAGATGTTTCTTCTGCCCACGATATGAGCCGGCTTCTTAATACCCCAAGAGGCGCCAACCCTAGGTCCCACGCGTGGACGGCTTTCCTTAATTTTTAATGCAGATGTCTTGTATTTAAAGTCTGGTCTCTCTGCGAGAAGAGATTTCTGCTCTCAATGGGCCCCCACCTGTCTGTACATGTTAAAGGTCATCGAGCTGTCTGCGGGGGTGTGGAGCGGTGGCGCAGCGGTTAGCGCACTGCAAGGCGTTCAAAGAGCAAGACATCAACATTACGTAATAGGCTTATATATTTTGATTTAAAGCTTTCGTGACTGCAGGGATTCATATTCTTGGTTCTTTCGGTAAAGTCACGTAGAAGGGAAATAATAAAATAATGCTAATATAAAACAATAAAAATTATCACGACGTTTCGACTGCAACACAAGCAATCGTCATCAGGTGTGAAATCCACAGCAAGAAAATTTGACATAAATAAATAAAAGGGGGACATTTGTCTTTGTAGTCTATTTGTGCCAGGGCTGAAACTATCAACTCACAACATTTGAGAACACAGTTCAATCACTGGCGGCAGCCTGGCTATGCACCCAGGCAGGGTCTCAGAAATGCCAACTCAGTTTCCTGCCCGCCAAGCCACCTGGCCACCTGCAATGTTTGCAATGTTTAAGCAAATCTGACTGAGAATAATCTGTAATTCTCACAGCTCGATGTTGGGAAATGTTGTTTCCAACCAGTTCTCTTCAGCAATGCATCACATAGCAATACGATTATTTTAATATACTGCGTGTAGAAAGTGCATTGCCACAAACGATCATCTGAATGGCGATGCGCGCTTATAACACAGCACTGCGTGATTATTGTCAGCCCGTGTGCTATGACACGTGGGAGTTCAAATCACGGGAGCCGGATAGACCCTCGTGAATGGCAAGCCCATTCACAATTCAGAAACAGCTGAATGGGGATGGGTCTAAATGCTATTTATACACCATGAGGTGGGAGTGTGGTTGTAGGGTTGGGGAAGTGGGGTGAATGGGGGGGGGCATATCCCAAAGTAACCCTCCATTTAAAACACCACCAGTCCCACAAAACTACACGGTGCTGAACCCTTGCTGAAAGTGCAACTCGCGTTGACATTTTGTCTTCGTGATTTCAAAATGATCAGAGGTGGCTTCGTACCTGTCAACCCCTTATCAGTGCCCTACCTTATTGCAGACCAATTCAGACCTTATTGATCACCCCGTGCCCCTTATACATCTCAACGTCCATCCGACAAAGTCCCATCACAAGGGAAGGACACATAGACGAAAAAAATGTTTCCCGCATTGAAACGGCTGTACGCCATGTGGACCTGAAAACTCAATTTCGCTGTACAAGAACACGGGGTAAACCGTGTGGGTTGACAGCGGTGTGGCTGGAACGCCCAGAATGCCGAGTTGGCACCCCAATCTAAGGCGGCTGTCTGTGGTTAAACCAGGTCCTGGGGCGTCGTGAATTGATGGTCTTGGCCAGGTCATAATTTGCGAACACGAAAAAAATGGCCGCCACGTTTAACATGATTCTACCCTTGCCATTTGCTCAATTCCAGCGCTGAGATGTCACCTATCGGTTTGACTGTCACGGGACAAACATTACTCCCCAAAAGCAGAGCGGGTGTAAAAGTGCGGCCTTCCGATGTGTGGACCACAGGCCACTGGAAGAAGGGATCTCAGAGGGCGGCTCTGTGATTTCCACTTATTCGGACTGTTTTCTAACACAGAGGGTTGCGCTACTTCGTCGATGACGTGGCTCCGATTGCGCAATCAAGATAAAGTGGGGCACGCGGAGTGGGGGAGGGGGGGAATGACAGTAAACAAAAAGTCGAATTCTTTTGTCAAAGTGACGACAGCCAACAACCACTGATGCCACCACATCTCGTCGTGGCGATCTTACCGCAGCTTTATCAGAATCGATACCTGCCACTCCCCCACCCCCTCCTCAAAGCGGTGTCCTCTGTACGGTATTCCACCATCTGGTTTGAGGTCATACTCTTCGCTACCAACTTGTTTGGGCCACTTCGTTGTTGTTGGTTGTTTGACTTGCATCCCACTGAGATTTTTGCACACAGCGTTGGTGTACGGTGTTTTTTTCTGCAATATGTTGCTGTCTTTTCTTGGATTTTCTGTTTGCACTCAGTCACATATTCACTCTAAGATGTTTTTTTGTTCATGTTTTTGTTTTTTGTTTGTTGCGGTTGCACCCGATTCAAGAGCCTAATGGCTCACAGGGCTATACCTAATAAATGAACTTGAACTTGACTGCGTTGGTGAACATTCTCCCTCCTGTAATGCCGCTCGTTGCACCGTTCTTTCTCTTCCTGACTGCATCTACGCCACTCTTCTAACCTCGTTCTATTCCGAAGCTGTAAATTGTTTATCTCATCCCCCATCCTGCACATGTGCCCCACTGATTGCAACTTCCTCTTCCTGAATGCATCTACTACAACACAACTTTGATGCCACATTCTATTTCAAACTTCCTTTATTGCAAACTCGTATCCTCTCATTCTGGTGGCTGTCTTAAAGCCCAGGGGTCATTTGCATGCAACAAACTGCCCTGACATCATATTTCAATCAATTTCACACCTCCGATTAACGCGGTTGGCTACGTAAGGTGCGAAAGAAGTTTAAAATAGTACAACCAATCAATCAGTGGAAATGAAGGAAATATTTTCACTGAAGGTGTTTCATAAAACTGGTCACAGCTCCCGGAATTATAGAGTAAGAGACATCGTTCCTGTCTCCATGATCCATATTTTAATGATAGAGTTGCCATCCATATGTGGATGTTATGGTCAAGTACCTCCGATTAGCCCAGTACGGTGCGAAAAAAGTTAAAGATGCATACAAGTATTCTCGAGAAAAAAAAGTACCTTTCTAGCCTTGACGTTACCACAAAGCATGTTCATTGAATTCCTATTACATTACTGCCGACAAAACGGCGTCACGTATGGGACGTAAAGCATCGTGTTTCGTGTCCCGTACGTGCACATGCGCGTACGCAATTTGTTTCCACGTTGCATGCGCTCAGGGGCATTTTGCTCAGAAGTTATCGATACATCGCCGCTGCTGTTAGTCGCTGGTAAAGGAAACCACGCGCTTGGCTTTGCGGTTCCAAATGATTTGCAGAAAACAAACGTCCGCTGTGCATTGCGATGGACCCACTGTGCACGTGGCATCGCTTAGTGGAAAATAAACCATTGCCGCTGAAAGGGCTGCCCGCCCATCGTGCTATGGTTTGCATTGTGCGGCTGCGGTGGCGGTGGCGGTGACACGCGGCTGCAACCCAGCGGTGTAGATGCGAAGGTTGGAGGTTCGCAGAAATGTTGAGAAATTCAATTCTCATTTGGCGTCCAGATGCCATAACCCTGGCTTGCCGGAAGAAGACGGTACAGCAGACGTGGACTCCAACTGCGTCATCTGTATGGGATACGGTGTTGCGCCCTTGCATGCGTGGGTTTGTGTCCGGGTGCTCTTGTTTCTTCCCACACGTAAACACGCTTTAGTTGGCCGATAACGTCTTCATATATAGAGGAGCACAGAGCTTGGCAGGAAATTAGGCGCCGGCTCTCCGCGTGGCTGCTGACTTTTACGCGAGTCTGTGTTTCCTCCTGGTGCCTCTGAATTCCATTCTCTTTCTCCGACAGTGAGTTTAAATTATTGTTGTAAGTTGAAATTATTGTCATCTATGGCCTGCTGCTGTCAGTCTTCAACGTGTGTAGAGCTGGGCTGTCTGATGATTTAATTAATCGATTACTCTATCGGTAATTATCAGTTCAATTACTCGGCTAAAAAAACACGTAAACTTGAACTTGATATTGGCCAAAAATTGGAATGCTAAAACATGACCTACTTGGGATTACATTTGGAAACAATGCCCTCTACTGCAAAAACTTGACAAAACTGTCCTGAAAAATAAAGTTGAAATTAGGTAAAAAAAAAATGTTAAGCTAAACAGCCTAAATCAATATAGTAAAAAAAAAATCAGATACCATGAAAATCAGTTGGGGGGGGGGGGGGAATAAGCCTCACCTCTGTTCACACGCCTCTCTGCTGGTTGGACTTTACCGAGTGAGCCTTGGCGATGTGACCGCACGATGTTTTGATTGGCGGCCACAGATAACATCGGTGGCGAGTGATATCCGAGCCGATCCCGGGCCCCACCTTTAAAGCGACGGCCAACTGGCCAGTGTGGTGAGGTGTAGCCAAACAACACCCATGCACGAAAAACGATGCAAATTTTTCTGGGGGCCATTGCAAGGCTTTGGCGAAGGCCTTCACCCAGCAGTGCATTGACGATCGGCTTTAAATTGTCATTATTATTATTATTTAGACTTAAAACTTTCGTGACTGCAGGAATTCATATTCTTGGTTCTTTCGGTAAAGGTCACGTAGATAGAAAACAAAAATCTAAATTACAAGCAAAAAAAACCCACGACGTTTCGATCGCAACACAAGCGGTCTTCTTCAGGTGTTGCGATCGAAACGTCGTGGGGTTTTTTTGCTTTTAATTTAGATTTTTGTTTTCTATCTACGGTGACTTTACCGAAAGAACCAAGAATATGTCATTATTATATTGTTATACAAGGTGCATATTCACTAATAACTTCCAGAAAATGTAAATGTTGGTCTGAATCAACGACACGACGGAGTTTGTTGAACGGCATTAATCCAGCAGTGGATTGAGAATGAACCGTAAAAAAAACGAGAAAACCCCTTGAGCCAGTCTGCAATACTGACTAAACAGTTGTGCCTGGTATTCAAATTGTGTGATTTCACAACGTTCGTTACGGCAATTCACTTGACAGCCAATTCAACTCTCTCACACCGTATGCGCCCAAAACGTTGTCTTTAGGTAGTTTATATAATGCCTCGTAGTTTCATCCTATGCTGTCTGCCAACACAAACGCTGCGTGATTCGTCTATCTATCGATCACAAATGTTCGGTTGCCAATTTGCTGCACGGTTTAAAAAAAAATGTCTCTAGTTGCTCGTGATGCGTGCAAAAGCCACACACACACACCGAAATGCGGTGTTGGGCATGCATTACACGATACAGTATATGTGGCAGGGGTTTATACACAAGAGCAAACTTGTTTGGCAGTGCTGCGAATGTCAGAGCGAATGCAGCAGCACTGTGGATTTTAAGAGCTGTGTGTGTGCTGTGTGCTACAACTCTGTGGGTCAAAAAAGTAGGTCATTGCTGCCCTTGATTAAAGGGCAATGCATTCACATATTTGACAACGGTTTTTGGACGTATTTTGGAATTTAACCGTACCAAACATCTATCCCCGTGTTCTCGGTGGATGTATTATCGTTGGTCTTTGCAATGTATGCTTTGCATCCACGTGCACACTGTTTATTGGCAGGGGGCCGCTTGAAGCAGTCAAGGGGTGAAGGCGCAGCTGTGCAATTGCTTGCTCACGCCACTGCTGACAGAAGGGCCTCCGCTGGAGTCCCACTCGAGCAGTGCTCTTCATTGCAAGGCCCGCAGGCCACTGGCGGTCCCTGGCGGCCTTTAGTGCGGCCTCTGACATGCGGGCCCCCCGACAGTACACAAAGAGTGACAACACCCCCCCCCCATCATCATCATCGTGCTGCTGTTAAACCCAACAATGGTTTCAAATGTGTGGCGGCCCTCACACCGATGATGTCTCATCGGCGAAAGTGGCCCAAGTGTATGCAAATTAGTGGAGAACACTGCACGAGAGGGTGCTTTTGGCCTACTCTTTCACACTGGCCGGACGTCTTGGTAAGAGGTTGACGTCCCGATGCTTTATCACACCACACGTGACCTACCTACCGATCGCCGTGGGTGTACGACATTTGATATTGCCGAGCAGGCAGAGGCACAGGAGGATTTGAGAACATTGCACCACTGTCTCCAACTGCCGCGCCAGGAGATCGAACCAGTGACCTCTGGAGTGCAAGTACAGTGCGCTTAGCAGCACACCACACCAGTATCCCATTGATGGAGCAATTTGCAAAATATGTTTCTTTGCTCGATAGTTTATGCCTTTTGGTAGCTCCTGCTCCCAAGGGCATTTTTTTTTCATCAAGGCCTCGTCCTTCCCAATTGCCATGGCAGAGAAAAGATTCATGGAATTGACTGTTTGGCGTTTAAAAATTGTGATAGACTGGCCTTGCTGTAGAAAGGAGATTTTTTTTTGGTTGTTTGCAAACCAGCAAAGTTACATTTTATTAAGCAAGTGAAAACGCAGTGATCGATTACCGTATTCTCTGGAGTATAAGACGCACTTTTCCTCCAGCGTTTTAAAGAAGTGATTGGGATGCGTATTATAATACGGTACATGTGTGTGTGTGTGCTGATATATGTATAACTTTATTGACACCGAGCGCGTCTTAAGATCTGCAGAATACGGCGATAAAAAGCCTCATCGTAAAACAGTCATCCTCTCAGGCAAACGAACGATGCATTGCCGTGGGGCATTGTGGGTAAAATCAAATACACCAAAAGCAAACATCCATTCTGTGTTTCAAAATATGAATGCTAATTTTATTTCAGTCTATCGGCCTATCGGCTTTCCAGACCAATGCCATTCAGCAGTATACGTTGAAACAATTTCGACCTTTTTTGCGTTGATGGCAGCTCCATATTGTATACGGAGTGCTCGCTCTTGCCAATAACATCTCGTAATGGAGCATTTAAATGTTGACTGAAAACTTTCGTGACTGCAGGAATTCATATTCTAATGAAGACCGCTTGTTTTTGCGATCGAAACTTCATGGGTTTTTTGCTTTTATTTTAATGACATTTTAATTTTATTATTTTAATTTTCAATCTACGTGACTTTACCGAAAGAACCAAGACAAATTGAGCATTTGTTTAACAAGCCTGACTACCACTTAGAACCAAAGGTCGAAACCGGTTGAGAGTTAAGGAAAAGATAATCATCTTAAAACATATCTGTTTGATAATACTTGTCTGGAAAAGCCAATATGCTGATGGTCTTAAAAAACATATTTGTATTTATATGTGACGACAAAACGGAATTCTGCTGATATTTACTACATCCCACGTGAGATGCGTGTGGGAGGTGTGGCCCCTTGACAAAAAGTAGGTAAGCTGCTGGTGATGGGGTGGGGGGGAAGTGAATTGGAAAATACTTAATAATCCATTAGTGAGTGAGCCCAGGATTTCAATGTAGGTTGTTTAATCACTGCGCTTGCCAAGGGAGGCAGACACACGCACGGCTCGCGTTTACTCAGCGCGGTTATGTAACGCGCAGAGACACGCGCTAGCAAATAGCGTTAAGAAATTATCTCCGACAATGCATGCATTTCGGAAGCTCTCTGCACGTGGCTGGCAACTCACCACGCCCCTCACGCCCCCCCCCCCAGCCCCCCAACCCCCACCCCTCCCATTGAATAAAAACGATCAGTTATATCCTGCCCAAATAATCAGGTGGTGCTACCATGACCAGTGGTGGACATTCCACGTTCCTATGGCGGGGGGAGGGAGGAAGAGTCTACCCATCGGAAAACCATAATTTACTTCCCCACAAAGCAGTAAATATTTTTTCGACCGCTGAGAGATGATGGGCTTGGTTTAGCACCCCCACGGCACACTCCAGCGCATGATGGGATTATGGATGTTGGTTGGGTGCCAACATGTTTTGCCCCGAACAGCTTTGCGGACTCTTCCGGTTGAAATTCAAACGTTCATGGGGATCAACGTGTAGGTGAACCGACAGGTAAGGATATAGGGAAGGGATGCGGGTGGCGATGGGAGTTGGGGGGTCTGATCTGAGCGGGAGGTGGGGAGAAAACAGACCCCCCCCCCCAGATGGTGATTTAAAAATAAATGAGCGCAATGAATGGAAATTCCACATTTATGGGTCTATCTAACTCACGGGCAATGCGCAACACGCTTTAGCCACGCAACAGTGCACACCTTGCAGCAAATGACTCGGACAAACGTTGTACAGTGCACTGCTGGTAACATTCAATGCTGCTTGTGTACAGACGGGGTTCAATTACAACAACAACCACAACGAAAACGTTGACGACGGAGCCCGTAAAACAAATATACGCGTGCAGTATTTTTTGTTTGTGACCAGCTTTCCATAACGTTATCAACACCGGACACACGCGCTTTTATTGGGGTGGATGCGTATTATTCCACGGCGCGCGCCTTATATTCCGGAAGAATGCGTTCGTTAAAAAAAAAACACCCAGAAAAATCTAAATTTAAAAGAAAACCACACGCATCTCTCTCGCTCTCTCTCTCCCCGGCGTGCGTGTGCCCGCCTACTTGTGCAGGCAGTAGCAGTGCGTGCAGTTGCGCGTTGTGAATTATTAATGGGAGTCTGTTACATAATCACGGCCTCGTGGAACGTGCGCAGAGGCGGCGTGCGGCGACTTTCACCGACATCCCACTGGCAGTTGACGTCACTGCGCCTACTGCTGGGGATTTTTTGCAAAGAGAAAGTGTAAATCATCATCATCAAAGACATCATCATCATAGACATCATCATCATCATCATAGACATCATCATCATAGACATCTTCTTGGTTCTTTCGGTAAAGTCACGCAGAATGGAAACAATAAAATAATAAAAATAAAACTGTAAAATATTATTATGGAAATAATAAAATAATAAAAATAAAACTGTAAAATATTATTTTATTGTTTTATTTTTATTATTTTATTATTTCCATTCTGCGTGACTTTACCGAAAGAACCAAGAAGATGAATCCCTGCAGTCACGAAAGCTTTAAATCGAAAATCATAGACATCATCATCATCGACATCATCATCATCGACATCATCATCATCATAGACATCATCATCATCATAGACATCATCATAAACATCATCATAGACATCATCATCTCCATAGACATCATCATAAACATCATCATCATCAACATCATCATCATAGACATCATCATCATATAGACATCATCATCATCATCAAACAATGCATTGATTCAGGGCAAGCAGGACTCGACTGATGAAACACCCCAGTAAAAAAAAAGCCACGTTCAAATTTGGCACATCTACCGGGACTTTTTGTCGGAAATCGTTTCAGAGTGGTTGCTTTCATTAGATCAATTCTGCTGAAATTATGCACTTCTAGAAGACCGTGGTGCCAGTGGGTTGTGTGATGAGATGTATACAAACGAATTATTGTAGGTTTTTTTTACGTGGCCAGACAGATCTGTGCAGAAGGGGTAATTTGGCTGTCTATCTGCTGTCTTATTTATATTCTCTGCAACGACGCTGATTATTTCGTGGAACAATTATTAATATAAAACTCAACTTTTTATTTTATTTTACCAGATAAGGCCCACTGAACTATGTGGCTCTTTTTCAGAAGCTACTCGACCACGAATGATAGTTCAACAAAGTGACTTATCACGTGGGATTTTATATCAGCCAAATACTCTCATCGCATTGATTCTTAATGTGGAGGGAAAAACTGGAGGACGCGGAGAAAAATGTACACGACCACAGAGAGAGACGTGCAAACTCCAAATATACAGGCGTCAAGGTCGGGATCAAACCCACGACCTCCTGTATAACAGGCAAGGCAATTAACATCCCTTCTAGATTTGAAGCTTTCGTGACTGCAAGGATTCATACTCTTAGTTTTTTAGGTAAAGTCACGTAGGTACAAAATGAAATTAAAATTTATAAAAATAAAATAAACAAAAATCAAGTGATACAGCAAATCTGGCTGTGACAGACCCACCTGATGACGGAGACTTGTGTTGCCTCCGAAACGTCGTGATTTATTATTATTTTTATTAATTGCGTTTATGAGCGGAGAACATCCGTACACCTGGAACTCTGTACGGGAATTTCGACCTGTAGTGACTTGGAACAACTTCAGGTTGGTTAAAGAGTCAAGTCCGTTCCTGTATTTTTCCAACATCTCTTAAGTCAAAATTGCAATTCCCGACGCCACTACCTGATGAAGCTCATCGCAGTTTGAAATGTCTCCAGCCACCGAGTGGGGATGAACTTTCTTGATCAGCATTTGATTGATGCATTGACACGTTTCAACAACATCCTTGAAAACGTGACACACTTGTCGGGCAGAAGAGGAGTTAATGACAATAAATTTAGGAGGAAACTACTACCACGTGGCCTAATGCCCCCCAAAAAAACACATACGGATCATATTTTTCATCTATGACAGAGATGTCTAAACAACAGCAAAAAACTATGAAGAATAACCATTGCCCGAATGGTTGCCAATTCCCTGCATAAAAATACGTACGGTATTTATATTTTGGGGGGGAAATATTATTAACGAACCTGTTGAGTGTTTCTTGAGCATGATCTTTGTTTTGCTCGAAGTTATCCTGAGCACCCTCCCCCACCTTCCGCCCACCACTTTGCTGCTTCAAAGGACGAGTTCATTGAGCGCAATTGCCCTGGTTCACAATGCAGAGAGGGCAATCACTGCTGTGGTACAAGGATAGTTGTTGAGTTCGTGTCCGCAGTTTTGGCGATGTTTTAGTTGTATTCGCATGTGTTGGGTGATGTGTTTACCTTACTTGTACTTTACACTCATGTCATGTGTTCGTATTGTTGGACGTCCCCGCACTAAACGCTTGCTCTATTACTATAGTACTATACTGCCTTCGACTTTTATGAACGACTGGGTGTTTAAGGTTAGCGATTTGTCGTATTATCTGGCTGTATAGCAAATGAAAAAATACAATTACTTTAATATGCAGCATGCATGAACAGATCTCCGTTCTGCGTCTCTGCATACGAATTAGATGTGTTTAGTCATCGGCCTATTGGCTTTCCAGACCAATTTTATTCGGTAGTATTTGCTTTGAAGGAAGCAAACTCAGAACCCGTTTTGACCCTGTTGATCTCATCTAGCTTGTTAAATAATTTCTCCTGATTTACCACGTGTGATTGGCACGAGCATTCTGTCTAAACGACGGGGCGCTGTTCCATCACTAAAATCAACATTCTAGACAAACTCATTATGCGTTTTTTGGAGCATTATGGGTAACAACATATTTTAACGGACGTCTGTACCGTGTCGCGAAACATACACATGCAAGGTGTAGGCTGTCGGCTGATAAGTGCCACCATGCTCGAGTTGAAAAGCTGGAACCATTCGTCGATTATTCAGGTCCCTTAAAAAAAGAACGGCGGAAAATCCCGCCACAAACCATGCCTCCAGCGTAGCAGCGAGCCTCGGCCATCACCTCCCGTCCAGCGGCACGCATGGGAGCAGAGGTAAGACCCCCCCCCCTTGCCCGCCGCAACTCGTTTCGTGTCATCAGATGAGTCGAACCAATAATCAGCAAAGTACTGAAATATGTTATTTAATTAATCGTATATGCGAGCTCTCCTCTAGCTCCTTTGCGCGCCGCCAAGTTGCGCTTGGTATAGATGCTATGCGACCGGCTATATATAGGGGCGCGCACGGTGCAGATACGCAGTGCCCGAAACAGGCATTATCTAAATATAGCTCTTGCAACCTTGAAACGTAGAGGAGGTTGCGTTGCTGCAACATCGCGTACACGAAGCGCTTCTCTCTGCACATTGCACAAGTAGCAGTACCAAGTAGTACCGGGCCAGTCCCGTTGTGTTGGGGGGGGGGGACCCCTTCTGTTGAAGGCTCAGCTCAACCCCCCCCCCCCCACTGTGCCAAGGTCGTGAGATGTTAACTACCTCGCCTGCTATGCAGGAGGTCGTGGGTCTGATCCCGTTCCTGACACCTGCTCTAGATTTGGAGTTTGCAAGTTCTCTCTCTCTCTCTTCCCGTGGTCGCGTGGAATTTTCTCTGGATCCTCCGGTTATTCCCTCCACATTTAGAATCAACGTGCGTTTAGAGGATTTGGCTGCGATAAATGTCCACGTGATGATGAGCCACTTCGTTGAACTATCATTTGTGGCCAGGTCGCTTCTGAAAAAGAGCTATATAGCTCAGTGCGCCTTACCTGGTAAAATAAAATAAACTAGTATAACAGTAGTATGAATAGTACAGTGTACAGACCCAGTCGTTGATGCTATAAACAGGCCCAGGCATAATTGAGGCTAATGAAGAAAAGGCGAATGGTTAACGTACAGGTGACCCAACACGACCATCTGCTGTTTTGCGCGAAGTCCAAACCACGACCACGTGGGGCGTGAATTCTCGCCGTCCCTATCCGACAGGGCACACGCGGACGTCGTGAGAACTGGAACAAATCTGACGAGTGCGCGAAGAAGCGCGGAAGAGATGCCCCCTTGGGATTACGATCAGCCGCGGAAGAGGAGGAAGACACGGACTACGGAACACGCGCACGTTAGAGACACATCATACACACACACAGGTGTCTGACTGCCGCGAAGATGAAGTGGGCTTGGGCAAGACCCGTCACTCTGGAGGAATGACGAGTGCGGTGGTCGAGTTTAAACGACGGAGTGCGCAGCTAAAGGAGAGGACAACAATAACCGCCGCTCGTCACCACGACGCTTGTGCCAGGCTACGTGCACTTTAAGGTCATGTGAAGTGTCGAACGCCCGCTGGCAGAAGGTCACGAGACAGACCCAGGTGCCGTGGGTTCACTGACTGAGATGGCTGCCAGATGCACCACCTGTGCCCTCGACTGTACCAACTTGATGTGTTTTAATCCGCCTGGCGCTCCGCTCGTTGTTGTGAGCGTCGCTTCTCTGACCTGCCTTGTTGCTGGAGGGCGACTGCCTCCAGCTGTCCAGTAGCAGCGTCCTTCACGAGCCTCCTCCACCGAGGCCGATTTTGACGCCGCTGCTTTCAGTCATTGGCAAGTCCACTCGACTCCATATCCTCTCGTAGCACGCATCATTCCATCTCTTCTCTAACCCGTGCCGCGCCCGTTTCGCCCCCCCCCCGCCTACCCACCGCGGAAATAGAACAATGGGAATCAACGCGCGTGTAGGAGGAGGAAAGAGCCCGATGTGATTATGCGTTGCGAGACGTGTATTTAACTGTGTAATGTATGTTGACCTTCCTTACAACAGGACGTAGCCAACCGTGCGAATCGGAGGTGCGGATGAAGGACAACAAACGAGACACAAAGAGCAGTACGACGTAAATTAGTTTGTCAACCTAGATGATGATTTCAAAGTGCATAGCTCCAGTGGCTTCCGAATGTCGGGAAGAAGAGCGTTCCAGACGGCCGCAGAAGCGCATCTGAAATCGCGCGATGCGTTGACCGCCGCCTCTGTTCCATTGCCAGCATCAAAGCCGCTGTGAGGATGACCGGAGTTTGCGTGGAGATATAGCGACGGATCGGGGAGATGCCTTCATCCAGCAGTGAATAGAACATGGCTGATGATGACGATGAGGTCTATTAGGTGTCGGCTCTGTATAAATATCGAGTGCAGACGTACTATGCCAAGTATATGTGTTTGTTTTTAATATATTTCAAAAGATAGGTTTTTGGACAACGCGTTGCGTGAATTAATTCTCGTGCCGCCGTGCACGTGCATATTCATTGCTCTACTGTATATGTAAATACGTGTTATGTAATCGCCACTGACTACATTGTATAATGAGTATCCTGCCCTCTACCATGCATATATGTGCCGTGAATATGCATCGGATGCTCTGGGACGGGTTTTTTTTTTCGAATTGGAATAACTTTCGATTTTGTGTGTGTGTGTGCATTGCCACGTGATGCATTCAGAGTTAGGTGCCGTGCTAAAGGGGTTATCATGTTCCTACAAATGCAAGCGTGGGTTGTCTCTTTTAAATGGGTATCATTACTGGTCTGCACGGTTGGCGTTATCAGCTGGTCTGGGTCGATAATTGTCGATCACCATCATCATCATCATCGTTAAGCAATTATCAATTCACTGCTGGATGAAGGCCTCCACAAAGCCGTCACCATCTGTCACGGTTCTGCGACGTTAACGATTCACCTACGCACAAGCACACCAGATGATCGTGTCGCTTCCACGTCTGCAGTCCACGTCACCTGGAGCGTGTTCTTTCCCTCCTTTGTCTCGAGCCGTGAAATGTCCTGCCCAGTCGTGCCCCAAAACCCACCTCTTACTTTTCTCAAGTCAACAAATGACCTCTCTACAGCTCGCGTTTTTTTTCTCTCTCCAACGCGTGCGTTCCTTGGTCGACCAATGTGGTTCAAAGGACGCGGCTCTCGAGCGGCCTGGACGTCCGATAGATGGGTTGGGTTCGTTTCGAGACAAACGCGAACAAAATTAAAACAAATTCGCGCGATGCTCCCCGGCGAGTCACGTGCACGCGGTGATTGAGCCCAGATGATTGAGCGGTTAAATGCAATGCCGCTTTGTTGCAAATGTTCGCGGTTCGAGAACATTAACGCACGTCGTGGCGTCATTCGGAAAAATAAGGAGTTGGGCCACGTGTGCCCGCGTCACGGTCCAAATATGTTGCCACGTTTAAAAAGTTACCCGAAAATTACCAAATTTTGAGACCACGTGGCAATCATTTGTGCTCTACTGCGACACTACTGAAGACTGTGTGCGCGTGAATCAGCACCTTCGTGGCAGCCTTGCGCGTTAAACTATTTATAACTATTCTAAACTATATTTTTTTAGCAGGTAAGGCCTACTGAGCTTTAAAGTTTTTTTTCAGAAGCAACCTGGCCACAAATGACCGCTCAACGAAGTGGCTTATCGTCACGTGGACATTTATATCAGTCAAATTACTCTAAACGCGTGTTTCTAAATGTGGAGGGAAACCCCTGGGGACCTCGAAAAAAAATCGACGCGACCACATGGAGAGAGACACGCAAACTCAAAACATGCAGGCGTCACGGTCGGGATCGAACCCACGTCATCCTGTATACCGGGCGAGGTAGTTAACATCTCGCCACCATGGCGAATGGGCGTGTGAATGCCAAAATATCCTCACGAGTTGATTTGATGATGACAGCACAGGCGTGGGTAGAATGTCTGTCTCGTCTGTTGCCGTTACCCTTTGCAGAGCGCTGACACTCGGGGGTCAGACCTCGGTTCATGATGGTGATTCATGAACCGATATTTACATACAGATATGTTATCATCATCAGGAGCATCAGCAGCAGCCATGGCCAATCAACTGCTGGATGAAGGCTTCGCCAAGCCACCACAATTGTTTTTATATGTGGTCTTTATTTATGCAATTCACAAATGTTTTGAATAGGATTTCGCTCATTAAAATCCATCTATGTAGTTTATTAATGGGCAAGATTCAGATGAACGCCTTGCCATTGCGTAATGTATTTGTGATGAACCACGGTATTATAATCTAAACGGGTTGTCACTTCGCTGCTGGATGCAGACCTCCCTACGTGCGTGGCACATGGGAGTTCAGAATCAGAGTGCGTATTTACACTGGAGGAATCCGAGGAGCTATGAAGCTCTTTTTCACACATGTGGGTTGATTTACCATACTTCACGACGCTTTGCCAGTGCGCGTTGGTGAAGTGCGTGTGTGTGGGTTGGGAGGCTGTGCAAGGCTACTATTTTAGCTATGGCTGGGAATCGAACTCAGCTCAGTGGAGCACCGCTCTGCCGAGTATAGCGAGCAACGCAACACAGCACAGAAACTTGCGTTGGGCGTAGTGAAATAAACAAAGCAACGTTTGACCTTGGTCGTGTAGAGGTCAAAGCAAACGGCGACTTTTGTCTCGTTTGCCAGCTGACGGTGCAAGGGCGCTGCATTGAGAGCTAGGTGATACACCGAGCATCGATGTGCATGTGGATGTGATGAGCGCAGAGGCACACACAATGGAGCGTTATCTATTGTATGTCGAATCCCTGTGCACTGGTGGTGCATCAATGACGCCGAGGGTGCGACCGCCTTACGGGCCAGAGTGTAGCAAACGCATCCTCTCCGACAGAACGAAAGTGCTCATCAGACAATTGGGCTGGAGCAGCGGTGCAGTGGGATAGCACGTGCACTGCGCTATGAGCCCGCGACACCCGAGTCCGATCACAACGCTCCATCTCCGCGGTCGACGTGACCCCTGGCGCGTTCCCAAACACGCGAGCCACTTCCGATATTATTCATCACACGCACACGCCCGCTGAACTCCGAATATGCAATGAAATAAATCACTAACTCTTCAATGTGTACGTTGAGTTGCGATCAGACAGTGACGCGGCGTTTCGCGCACTGCGCGCACTGCGAGTTTGATTCAGTGGTGACTCATGGTTCAGATGATACTGCCCCCCCCCTCCTTCTCCTTCCCCACCTCGCCTCTCGCCCCCCTTTGCCCTCGACTCTTTATCAACCAGCACTGACCATCGTGATGATGTATGGTAAAGAAAATAATATAACCCATGTCGGGCGCTCGTAGGGAGGTCTTCGTTCAACGGTGGACCGACAAACGGCTTTAAAATAAATGACATTGCGTATGCTGGCCACTGAGGTGCATCGTTCGCGTCGTCTGTGTACAGCGTTCAAATGAACCATTGGGGTAATTCGTGCTCTCTTGATGACCCTTCGATAACCTTTTTTGTAACCAATCAATACACTATTGGCAATCGATACCATTGCATATCACGATATAATGGCCTTTGGCAATCCATTGCTATAGACCGAGGAAAGCTTCCCCACGCCATGTCGGCCATAGGGGTTATTCGTCCAAATGTATACCTACAGCTCACAACACAGCCCCGCAGCAGCCTATACAACCTTGTTGTAATAACAATTTAAACCTGTAACGTGCACAGTATTCACTCATTTGAAGAGAGAGAGAACGACTCAGAGGCGCGAAGAGGAACCACAGACGAGCAGGAAGACAGCCATGCCGTGAGCCAGTGTCAGAAATTTCCCAAGCTTTGCGGTCTTCTACATATGAAGGTGTTATCGGCCACTTAATTACTTTTCGATTTAAAGCTTTCGTGACTGCAGGGATTCATCTTCTTGGTTCTTTCGGTAAAGTCACGTAGAAGGGAAATAATAAAATAATAAAAATAAAACATAATAAAATAATTCTCACTTAATTACTGTTTACATGTGGGAGGAAATCAAAGCACCCTGAGATGGCCAACGCGTGCGAGGGAGAAACACTCTATCCCATACAGACGGGACACGTGGAGTCCACATTGTTGTTGTCAGCCAGGGAATTATGCATGGTGGTCGCCCCTCCAAACATTATCCAGGCTAACCACCGCTTAGCTTCCGGGATCTGACGAGATCGTACAGATTGCGGGTGAATATGGCCATAAGCTACGTGTGTAAATGTGTAGAGTAATACAGAGGGGGTGGGATGTACCGCTTAAGATATCACGCGCAATTCATTGTTAGCCGCGGACAGGATTCGAACCCAGGGAGTCTGATTATATATTGACAATCGTTGCCCAGACTTATATTTTAAACAAAACGCCATCAACAACAACTTCAAGATCTATTTTGTCACAGCGCCTTCTCGTGTGCTGTTATAAAAAATATCGAGGTGTGTGTGTGGTTGTTTGAAAGCAATAGAGAACACACGTTACACTGAAACGCGATGAAAATATTTACAGCTCCAAATGTGATCGGATCACCAGTCAGTGGAGCCAACCTTATTCTTATAAACAGGAATCGAATTTAATTTGGCAAATGCAATTGGTTTCGGACAGCACCGCCAATTCACCCCTTCTCCCCAACGTCTATATCTTTCCGTGCAATCTATCTCCCTCTCTTGTACGCGCGCACGCCTGTGTTATTGAGCTTGGGGTTGGCTGGTGAGCGCAGGGGGTTAGCACATCGCGCTATGAACGCGACGAATCTAAGTCATATTCCCTGTCGTGGCTAGCATCGGGTCTTCTTCCCATGGCTTGGCGCTTTGGATCGTATATAGCACGAGACGTTTTCTTCGCTGTTATCTCCTTGCAGCGGTCTCTGTCCGTCGCTGCGTCTTGCGAATGACGTTGCTTCCATCTCGTCCGCTGTTTGAACTATTTAGCTATTTGTATTTTGGCATGTAAGACCCACTGAGCTATACAGATCTTGTTCAGAAGCGGCCTGACCACAAATGATAGCCCAATTAAGTGGATTATCATGTAGAAATGTATAGCAGTCAATCCTCGAAGCGCATGTTTCTAAATATGGAGGGAGAAACCCGGAAGACCCGGAGAAAAATCCACGTTATGACGACGGTGAGAACATACAAACTCAAAATATACAGCAGGCGTCAGGGTCGGGATTAAACCCACGACCTCATGTATACCAGGCGAGGCAGTTAAAATCTCGCCACCGTGTTTGATGTGAGACATCCAGTGAGATCGTGGTCTTCCATCATTTGCAACGGGTCACCGCTCAACACCCTCATCAGTGGCGAATGATATCTAAACCGAGCCACAGTGATGGAGTATAGTTCAGCAGCAGTGGATACAATGACTAAACTATTATTACCAACAAGTACACGTCACGGCCAAGGAGTGGAACACCATCCGATAGGTGGACCACCGAGGAGATGGAGCGATTAAATCAGTTCGTGTGCAGCTGCTGGGTGGATTGTTCCATCGCAGGAGAGGTGACGACGGCTTGAGGAGGCTCTCATCCATCAGCGGATTGATAAAGGCTGTTGATGATGATGATGATGCATTTCCATACTTCACAGCGCGCCTTCAACACATCCGTGGCGATACAATTGGAGACACGACACGACGTGATTCAAGACATTGGCGCTTTCTCCTACGAAGCTGAAAATAGTTTCAAGTTGACGATTAGGCAGAGGGTGAGAGAACTTACGAGACCAGCACAGTCTCAGTTGCAAACGTAAACCCGCGTATGCCATCGCATTGCGGGGGTGAATAGTTAATCCAGAATTGCGTGACGGGTTTCATAGAGCACTGCCTTATGAGCACATGCTCATCATCGTTATATTCAGTCCACCACAATGAAGGCATGTATGTTGAGCTTCTTTCGCACCGTACGTAGCCAACCGTGCCAATCGGAGGTGCGGGAAACCATCGCCATCTCTCAGGGTCTTGCGATGCAAAAGCGGTGCATCCACAAAGCGCACGCGCGCGAGTTTGATGATTTGCGTGGTGCGGCAGACGTCCAATTGGCCGTGTTGTTCCCTCCTTCGGCTGCCAATCCGTCG
Organism: Lampetra fluviatilis; assembly: GCF_964198595.1. Classification (NCBI taxonomy): domain Eukaryota; kingdom Metazoa; phylum Chordata; class Hyperoartia; order Petromyzontiformes; family Petromyzontidae; genus Lampetra; species Lampetra fluviatilis. The sequence continues at coordinate 2,733,697 of NC_136283.1, forward strand.
TTCGTCTCAACCATTTTAGCACATGCAGGGCTGACATGAGTACTGTTGTTTCATATTTGCGACAAACAGTATTCTGTAGGAACGTGGCTATTCAAAGCAACATTTAAATAGGGCAATGCATTGATATCCATGACATGAACTATTTGGGATTTTTTTATATATTTAAATAACCATTACAAAAAAGCTTACTTCTTCCACATGCGCAATTAGAGGTCAGACATACAGTGTAAGCAAATCGAGGTTTGTCTTTTACAGGCACACTAGCACAGGAAATTTTTTATTTAAATATATATTTTACGGATTCACTTGCCACGGCAGCCTAGTTTAAGGCGGCTTAGCACAGCATTACGTAATCAGGCGCAGAGACACAGGGCACAAGCACGCAATGCCAACTGCCGCAAACAGTGCCGGGTATCACGTAGTGAGTGGGTGATGTGCGTGTGCGTCTGTGTGGAGCGGTGGGGGAGCGGTGGGGGAGCGGTTAGCGCGCTGCGCTATGAACCCGGCGACACGGGTTCGATTCCGGCTCACGGCCAACACCACAGTGACGATTATTTGAACCGGTCCTGGGCCTCCCCTAGGTCGACTCAACCTCAAATGAGTACCTGGTGCGGTGTGTAAACATCGCCACTGGGGAGACAAAGGCGGTCGGGCGTGGTGCTGGCCACCCACCCCCTCGTGTACTGTTGCGGCCTTCATAGGTGCTCGCTAACAGCACTTGCCCCTACAGTCTGCTAAGGCTATATGGGGGATCTTTGTCTTTGGAGCGGCCGGGCGTGGTGCTGGCCTCCCAACCCCCTCGTGCGTCGTGCCGGCCTTCAAAAGTGCTCGCTGACAAAGACCTGGGACTCCCCTAGGTCGACTCAGCCTCAATGAGCAGCTGATGCGGTGTGTAAACATCGCCACTGGGAAGACAGAAACTGCAAACAACACTTGCACAAATAGTCTGTTTTTAAAGGCTAGATAGAGGGGACGTTTTTCTTTGTATTTGTAATCAATAATTGATTACCATACAATGAAGCCAAACTAAACACAGTTGTCAATGGCACTGTCCGAAAATGCGGAAAATATCTATACATTAATAGGCGACGTTTCAGGCAATGGCCCTTCTACATAGCGGAGCCGTTGTTGACGAATGTGACGATTGTTTTATTAGCAGCGTAATTAATGAAGGTGGAGCGGTGGCTCAGTAGTTCGCGCACTGCCCTGTCAACCCGGTGACCGACGTTCGCTTCCCGGTCTGCCTCACATCAGTGAGGAGTAACATCTCAAATGCTCCAGACTCGCCCCACTTGAACCTGATCGACGGGCAGTGGTGGTGAAGGTCTCCACTGGATTGTTAAAATCCGTCTTCATGCGTACGGCTTAACGAATAGCAACGTTAAATATCTCGATCCACGTTTTAAAGGCACGTGCGACGGCTTCAGGTGAGGTTGAATGATCCATAGTAGAGGGTTTTTTTTGTGGGGGTCAGATCGCGTAAATATATAAACGTGTCGTTAAAACCCGCCACCACCCGTCAATCCTCTATAATTATGGATGATATTGGTCGCGAAAGCCTGCGTGGTAAACTGAGCTTGCATGGATTTGCTGCTCCTGCTATTGTTCTGCCTCCTGAGTTAGATCTCTGTGACTTTCGCGATGCGCCCCCGTGGTTTGGCCAGCGTCTCCTCCGCAAACCTCGCTCGATTTGCCCACGTTTTGAAGGTGGTGACCGGAATCAGGCAGTCCGTGGGGTGGGGGGGGGGGGTCGTAAGCACGTGGTCCTCCATTGTTCTTTTCGGTTGAAGGCTCCGGCCGACTGCCGTGGCTCAGTGGTTGGGAATACTTGGCCGCGCTGGTCAACGCGGGCTTGCTTTGGATGTGGCTCGTCACTGTCGCTAGCCGTGGCCGAATAATCGAATTGACAGATGAAGAAGGGATGTTCACCGTGCAGTGCGCACTGAATAGCCGCGCCACCGCTCCACGCCATACTTATTATAGGTCTGCGTGGAAATTCAGGGAGACAAAATGTGAATTTCGAAAGTGAAGACAGAACAAGACGACATAATCAATTGTATCGATGCATCTAAGAAAGTGGGAAATGTTAAGGTGTTTTTGCACATGTACCCATACGCATCAGTGTGCATGTATGTATACGTGCTGTGGGTATCTGATGTGTACCCATGGTACTTGGTGCGATGTGTACACAATCACTACTCGGGAGACGAAGGTGGGCGAGCGTGGTGCTCGTCACACCAGCCCTCGTGCGGCGTTCTGGCCTCAATAAGTGCTCGCTAACAGCACTTTCCCCAACAACCTTTATGGCTAACTCTTTGAACTATAGATAGTTTAACTTAGAATTTTTTAAGACAACCTATCCAAGTTTGTTTAAATGAGCGATGGGACAACTGCTATGGAATTAATCTAACCTATATAATTCATTTTTTGTCTGTCTGTCTATCTGTCTGTCTGTCCGTCCGTCTGCGTACGCTCCCTTGCGGGGGATGTAGCTCTCGGACCGTGGGGTTCGCCGAGATTAAATTTTGCAGGTGGGCACGCCCCCGGCCCCGCGGTAAACTTAGGCATTTCCGATTTTTTGTCTCTAAACTTTAAATCGGACCGATTATCGATTTAGTGCGATTTCTCTTTAATTAGTTATTTTAATCTTTATTTATTTATTTAATATCGCCGACCGGCGCGGACCACGGTGGTTGCCCCTGGCAACGGGTAGCAACAACTTCGCTGCGGGGTGGACGCCATTTTTAATTCCCGTAAAAAATATGCGCACGCATTAACACGCGACTCTGAGGTAAATTCATCAAAGTTTCACGTCCTCTTCACTCCCTCCCCCACCCCAATGTGTGCAATTACTATTATAGGGTCGGTAGATAATAAAATTATAGTGATTAGACAGTATTATTGTAGCGCGGGGAGGGGGGGTTAACGGCCCCAGTACCCAGCCTCAGCCGGTTGGGCAATCTAGGCGAGGCCGGAGGCTCTGCACGGTACTAGGCCTCGACACGCAAGTCTGTCAGGCGTCGACTTTGTGGTATAAACTCGATATACCCAGCGTTGCCCGGGGGAAAAATACATTTAAAATCTTCGGAAAACTTTAAAACATAACATCCCAATGAAAATACAACTGTGTAATTAAAACTCTAAACCCGACCGCGCCAAGAATCGATTCTCTGAATCGCTAAAAGGAATCGAAGGTTGTGGATTCATTTAGAATCGCCTTATTTCCGTTTAATATTAGTTGGTTATAGAGTTGATATAAACTGCTACGAATGGGAAATATCCGGCGTTGACCGGGGCTAAAATATAATTAAAAACTCCTGAAAACTTTAAAACATAACATAACAATGAAAATAAAACTCTGTAATTAAAAATGGAAACCTCCTATGCGCCAGGAATCGATTCTTTGAATCGCGCAAAGGAATCATCGAAGGTTGTAGATTCCTTTAGGATCGCCCTTAACATGTGGTGAGGGGGAGAGTGGTGAGGGGGAGAGTGGTGAGGGGGAGAGTGGTGAGGGGGAGAGTGGTGAGGGGGAGAGTGGTGAGGGGGAGAGTGGTGAGGGGTGAGGGTGAGGGTGAGTGAGTGGTGATTGGTGAGGGTGAGTGGGGAGGGTGAGTGGCGGTTGTTAGTGGTGATTAGTGAGGGGTGAGTGGTGAGGGTTAGTGGTGAGCATGAGTGGTGAGGGTGAGTGTTGAGTGTGAGTGGTGAGGGTGAGTGGTGATTGTTGAGGGTGTGATTGGTGAGGATGAGTGGTGAGTAGTGAGGGTGAGTGGTGAGGGTGAGTGGTGAGTGGTGAGGGTGAGTGGCGGTTGTGAGTGGTGATTAGTGAGGGGTGAGTGGTGAGGGTGAGCGTGAGTGGTTAGGGTGAGTGGTGAGGGTGAGCAGTGAGGGTGAGCAGTGAGGGTGAGTGGTGATTGGTGAGGGTGTGATTGGTGAGGATGAGTGGTGAGTGGTCAGGGTGAGTGGTGAGGGTGAGTGGTGAGCGGTGAGGGTGAGTGTTGAGAGTGAGTGGTGAGTGGTTAGGGTGAGTAGTGAGGGTGAGTGGTGAGCGTAAGTGGTGAGTGGTGAGCGTGACTGGTGAGGGAGAGTGGTGAGGGAGAGTGGTGAGGGAGAGTGGTGAGGGTGAGTGGTGAGGGTGAGTGGTGATTGGTGAGGGTGAGTGGGGAGGGTGAGTGGCGGTTGTTAGTGGTGATTAGTGAGGGGTGAGTGGTGAGGGTGAGCGTGAGTGGTGAGGTTGAGTGGTGAGCAGTGAGGGTGAGTGGTGATTGGTGAAGGTGTGATTGGTGAGGATGAGTGGTGAGGGTGAGTAGTGAGGGTGAGTGGTTGTTGTGAGGGTGAGTGGTTGTTGTGAGGGTGCGTGGTGAGGGTGAGTGGTAAGAGTGAGTGGTGAGGGTGAGTGACGGTTGTGAGAGGTGATTAGTGAGTGGTGAGGGTGAGTGGTGAGGGTTAGTGGTGAGGGTGAGTGGCGGTTGTGAGTGGTGATTAGTGAGGGGTGAGTGGTGAGGGTGAGCATGAGTGGTGAGGGTGAGTGGTGAGGGTGAGCGGTGAGGGTGAGCAGTGAGGGTGAGTGGTGATTGGTGAGGATGTGATTGGTGAGGATGAGTGGTGAGTGGTCAGGGTGAGTGGTGAGCGGTGAGGGTGAGTGTTGAGGGTGAGTGGTGAGTAGTGAGGGTGAGTGGTGAGCGTGACTGGTGAGTGGTGAGGGTGAGTGGTGAGGGAGAGTGGTGAGGGAAAGTGGTGAGGGTGAATGGTGAGGGTGAGTGGTTAGGGTGAATGGTGAGGGTGAGTGGTGAGGGTGAGTGGTGATTGGTGAGGGTGAGTGGTGAGGGTGAGTGGGGAGGGTGAGTGGTGAGGGTGAGTGGTGATTGGTGAGGATGAGTGGTGAGTGGTCAGGGTGTGTGGTGAGGGTGAGTGGTTGTTGTGAGGGTGAGTGGTGAGGATGAGTGGTGAGGGTGAGTGGCGGTTGTGAGTGGTGATGGGTGAGTGGTGAGCGGTGAGGGGTGAGTGGTGAGGGTGAGTGGTGAGGGTGAGTGGTGAGGGTTAGTGGTGAGGGTGAGTGGTGAGAGAGTGGTTAATTTTGAGGGTGAGTGGTGAGGTTGAGTGGTGAGGGTTAGTGGAGAGTGGTGAGTGGTGATTGGTCAGTGGTGATTGGTGAGGATGAATGGTGAGTAGTGAGGGTGAAGTTGAGTGGTGAGGGTGAGTGGTGGTTGTGACGGTGAGTGGTGAGGGTGAGTGGTGAGGGTGAGTGGTGAGGCTGAATGGTGAGGATGAATGGTGAGAGTGAGTGGTGAGTGGTGAGGGAAAGTGGTGAGTGAGAGTGGTGAGGGTTAGTGGTGAGAGTGAGTGGTGAGGGTGAGTGGTGATTGGTGAGTGGTGAGGGTGAGTGGTGAGGGTGAGTGGTGAGGGTGAGTGGTGAGGGAGATTGGTGAGGGAGGTTGGTGAGTGGTGAGTTGTGAGGGTGAATGGTGAATAGTGAGTGGGAGTGGTGAGTGGTGAGGATGAGTGGTGAGTGGTCAGGGTGAGTGGTGAGCGGTGAGGGTGAGTGTTGAGGGTGAGTGGTGAGTAGTGAGGGTGAGTGGTGAGCGTGACTGGTGAGTGGTGAGGGTGAGTGGTGAGGGAGAGTGGTGAGGGAAAGTGGTGAGGGTGAATGGTGAGGGTGAGTGGTTAGGGTGAATGGTGAGGGTGAGTGGTGAGGGTGAGTGGTGATTGGTGAGGGTGAGTGGTGAGGGTGAGTGGGGAGGGTGAGTGGCAGTTGTGAGTGGTGATTAGTGAGAGGTTAGTGGTGAGGGTGAGCGTGAGTGGTGAGGGTGAGGTTGAGTGGTGAGCGGTGAGGGTGAGCAGTGAGGGTGAGTGGTGATTGGTGAGGGTGCGATTGGTGAGGATGAGTAGTGAGGGTGAGTGGTTGTTGTGAGGGTGAGTGGTGAGGGTGAGTGATGAGGGTGAGTGGTAAGAGTGAGTGGTGAGGGTGAGTGACGGTTGTGAGAGGTGATTAGTGAGTGGTGAGGGTGAGTGGTGAGGGTTAGTGGTGAGCATGAGTGGTGAGGGTGAGTGTTGAGCGTGAGTGGTGAGTGGTGATTGTTGAGGGTGTGATTGGTGAGGATGAGTGGTCAGGGTGAGTGGTGAGGGTGAGTGGTGAGGGTGAGTGGTGAGAGGTGAGGGTGAGTGTTGAGGGTGAGTGGTGAGTAGTGAGGGTGAGTGGTGAGCGTGACTGGTGAGTGGTGAGGGAGAGTGGTGAGGGTGAATGGTGAGGGTGAGTGGTGAGGGTGAGTGGCAAGTGGTGAGGGTGAGTGGTGATTGGTGAGGGTGTGATTGGTGAGGATTAGTGGTGAGTGGTGAGGGTGAGTAGTGAGGGTGAGTGCTGAGCGGTGAGGGTGAGTGCTTGTTGTGAGGGTGAGTGGTGAGTGGTGAGAGTGAGTGGTGAGGGTGAGTTTTGAGGGTGAGTGGTGATTGTTGAGGGTGTGATTGGTGAGGATGAGTGGTGAGTAGTGAGGGTGAGTGGTGACGGTGAGTGGTGAGGGTGAGTGTTGAGGGTGAGTTGTGAGGGTGAGTGGCGGTTATGAGTGGTGATTAGTGAGGGGTGAGTGGTGAGCGTGAGTGGTGAGGGTGAGCAGTGCGGGTGAGTGGTGATTGGTGAGGGTGTGATTGGTGAGGATGAGTGGTGAGTGGTCAGGGTGAGTGGTGAGGGTGAGTGGTTGTTGTGAGGGTGAGTGGTGAGGATGAGTGGTGAGGGTGAGTGGCGGTTGTGAGTGGTGATGGGTGAGTGGTGAGCGGTGAGGGGTGAGTGGTGAGGGTGAGTGGTGAGGGTGAGTGGTGAGGGTGAGTGGTGAGGGTGAGTGGTGAGAGAGTGGTTAATTTTGAGGGTGAGTGGTGAGGTTGAGTGGTGAGGGTTAGTGGAGAGTGGTGAGTGGTGATTGGTCAGTGGTGATTGGTGAGGATGAATGGTGAGTAGTGAGGGTGAAGTTGAGTGGTGAGGGTGAGTGGTGGTTGTGACGGTGAGTGGTGAGGGTGAGTGGTGAGGGTGAGTGGTGAGGCTGAATGGTGAGGGTGAATGGTGAGAGTGAGTGGTGAGTGGTGAGGGAGAGTGGTGAGTGAGAGTGGTGAGGGTTAGTGGTGAGAGTGAGTGGTGAGGGTGAGTGGTGATTGGTGAGTGGTGAGGGTGAGTGGTGAGGGTGAGTGGTGAGGGTGAGTGGTGAGGGAGATTGGTGAGGGAGGTTGGTGAGTGGTGAGTTGTGAGGGTGAATGGTGAATAGTGAGTGGGAGTGGTGAGTGGTGAGGATGAGTGGTAAGGGTGAGTTGTGAGTGGTGAATGGTGAGGGTGAATGATGAGTACAGTCAATATGCACTGCTGTTATCATACCAGGTACCACCACCACAATATGTACTCCTCTCATCATAGCAGATACCACCACAGCAGTATGCACTGCTGTAATCATAGCAGGTTCCACCGCAATATGCACTGCTGTCATCATAACAGGTACCAACACAGCAGTATGCACTGCTGTAGTGATAGCAGGTACGACCTCAGTCGGTATACACTGCTGTAGCGATAGTAGATACTGCTATCGAGTTGGTAGATACCGCTATAGTAAATACTAAAACAGTCAGTATATACCGCTACAATCAGTCAATACTGCTACAGTCAGTATATACTACTATACAGTCAGTACATACTACCACGGTGAGTAGCTACTAGAGTCAGTAGATACTATTATAGAGTGAGTAGATACTGCTATAGATTTTGAAGTTACTACTATAGTCAGTGGATACAACTATAGAGTCAGCAGATACTATACAGTTAGTCGTTACGAGTATATAGTCGGTAGATACTACTGTAGGCCCAGTAAATACTACTATGGTCAGTAGTTATTACAGTCCCTAAATACTACTACACAGTCAGTAGCTACTACTGGCTCAGTAGATACTACGGTACAGTCAGTAGATACTACTACAGAGTCAATAGATACCACTTCCTCTGTTGTATGTAAGGTGTTGTTAGTATATATACCTACGAGGGGTAAAGATATTTTTTGAGGGGGGGGGGAGACCGCAATTTTCGGAAACCTTTTGACATCAACTATTTACCCCACACTTTCTACAACGTTTTGGACTTGTGAAAGCCTCTTATATATTTGTTGGTGGAGAAATGTACAAACAGCCCACCGGGCTTTGACAATACCTTAGTATCTGTGTATATAAATGTAAGGTTTTTAAGAAATATATTTTTCACCCGGGCAAAGCCGGGTACTTCCGCTAGTGCATTATAAAGTACTTTAATTGTACTTTTATTGTATTATCACAACATGTGCACGCACACTATCCATGGAGGCAAGAGCAGTCCCTAGGGTACCGCGAATTGGGGCGACTGCCCCGGGCCCCGCGCTTTGGGGGAGGGGCCTCGACGTCACGGTGTCAGATGTAGTACTTGGGGTTTAGTTTGGAGGCGTCGAGAGGCACACTCAGTGGGATTTGCCCAGGGCCCAGTATCGCCCCCCCCCTATGGAGTCCACAAATGGCAATTGGAGAAATGAACCTCATGGCGGAACCCCAGGGTCCCATAAGCCCCCCTGCTCTCGCATAAACTGCGTTGCGATGTAATGTTGTGTCTGTTGAAGGCGAACGATGCGGCAATCTATTCCTCTCGACGAGCTCTGCACGATGCGCTAATCAAAGTTTCAAAGTTGTGTTTATGACGACGGCAATTTTGGCAACGACGGGTGCTTGGTGAAGAACGAGAGGATTGATTTCTGGTGGGTCGCGGTGTTTATGTGCGTGGTGGGACGGAGTCGCCAAAAATAAATTTATGAATTTCGATTTTGAATTGTGTTCATTCGGGACCCCGGGGTCCCGCCCTAAGGTTTTAATGAGCACTGATCGATATGTTAATGTCAATTGACTTCCTGCTGGATTGCCTTATGCAGATGCACGCATATCGATATACTTTCTGTATGTTGCACTTCTTTCGCACCGTACACATTAAATTAACAAAACGCATGCCCTTTGTTTATCCACCGATACATCAGCATCTTTATTGAGACTGGAAGAATCCGATGAGCTATGAAGCTCTTTTTCACGGATGCCCACATCAAGACCATCCCCGCGCGGTGTGTCAATCGTTGGGGCTTGTTTGACCATACTTCACCACCGCTGTCAGAGCGGATTGGTTAGTGCTGTGGGATACCCAGAGCCCACAGTAATACTGGTAGGAACCTCCTGGTTACACCAGCCCACAGGGGAGTATTGTGTCCGTCCGTCCGTCGTGAAGGGAGGGGCTGGGTGGGGAGGGGAGGGTGGGGAGGGGCTGGGTGGGGAGGGGCTGGGGAGAGTGGGGCTGGATGGGGGGTGGGAGGGGTGGGGCTGGGTGGGGAGGGGCTGGTCACCCCGTGGTGCCCTTATAAAACTCAACGTTTAACCTACTCACGCCGGCTTGTGCCCGCCCTCACAGTCGGGCATATTTGCGGAATACACCACGCCGCCGTTGACCCTGGCCATTGACCGAGCAACCCAACGTTCCTACCAGCTCCCTCCGCAGGAATGTGTTTAATGCTGAGGGATACCCAGAGTCCACAGTAATCCAGATGTCACTCGGCCACTGACGTTTCAGCCGCGGTCGGAAATTGAACTCAATTGTGGCCCGGTTCATAGCGCAGTGCGCACACCGCTGCAACAACCACCATTTGACCCATATATGCGTACTCGGTGCATAACTTCACCGAGGCTAAAGATAGAAAATTGCTATCGCTATGAATGTAGCTTCGTAGTTGAACAGGCGTGTGTATGTGTGTGTGCTGGGTCATGTAGCCCGCATGCCCAGCCACCGCATGCCTAAACAGCTTTTGTTCGGCCGGATCGAGGGGGCTAAACGGGCGCGTTGCACGGGCTAGAGAAGAGATTGAGTGATGTGGTACAGGACGTGGAGCTGAGTGGACTTGCTGATGACTGGTACCAGCGGTGTCAAGATCGGCCTCTGTGGAGGAGGCTCGTGAAGGACGCTACTGGGCAGTTGGAGGCAGTCGCCCGCCAACAACAACGGAGGGCAGAGGAGCGACGCTCACAACAACGAACGGAGCGCCGGGTGGCTAAAGCACAGCAAGTTGGCACAGTAGGGGGCACAGGTGGTGCATCAGCCAGTCATCTCGGTCATCTCAGTTAGTCGACCCGTTGCACCCTGGGTATGCCCCGTGACCTCCTGCCAGCGGGCGTTCGACACTTCACGTGGCCTCAAGGTGCACCTAGCCTGGCACAAGCGTCGTGGTGACGTCACCGCCACTTAGTGGCGATATCAGCAGTGGCTGTGATGGTGGTGGTTGCCTTTGGCAAACGCGCACGGGAACACGACCGCATGGCGAGATGGAACGAGGGAAAGTGTGCACAGGAGCTAAGTGGATTCACCGGATTGTATACATTAGTGTATTGGAGGAGCCGTGAAAGATTACCACTCAGAATTTATTCATACTGGAGGAATCCGATGAGCTATAAAGCTCTTTTTTTTTTTAAAAACGATGTCCAGGAGTGCAGAGTATAGGACAGGTGAAAAAAATAATGACTTACAAATAAACCTAAACCATTTGTTTTCGTATCTTATCAGGTGAGCTATGATCTCGTTTCAGAAGGGCACACAAATGACAGCGCTCAACTGAAGAGCGGCTTCATCCAGCAGTGGATAGGGTCACAGCTGCCCCATAATGCTGTAGCGTGACCGTCCGGGGTGTCTCGCCGAGTACAGTGCTCCAATCTTGAGTACAGTGCCTCCAGCCGTAGTGTTATATAAAGCACGCCTCGCATGGGACGCGCGTGGGATGGAGGGGGAGGGGCTCCAGGGCTGAGGGGCGGGGCTTAGGGGCGACGAGGGGAGGAGCTTTGCGAGGACAGAAAGGGGGCGGATCCTTTTGACAGAGCTGGTTGCATTCCCTACAACGAATAGGCGCTCGGCCCTATGGCGTTGCTCGTTATATCGCGGGGGGGGGGGGGCGGGGGGGGCACCTTGACCAATCGCGAGCGCCGTCACGCGCATTCTGAATATGAAATGCAAAGCGGCGGCTGCGACCAGACGTCACGTGACCTGAGATGGGGCGTGGGGGGGATTGGTGGGCGGGGGGTGATGAGTCAGGGGCGGGGCTCGGGGGATTGCGTGGGTGGGTTGAGTGGAGGCCAACGTAAGAGCGGCTACCATTGGCTGAAAACTTGCGGCGACGTCACGAACGCGGTGAATCGGACCAATGAGAAGTGGCGTTTCAGTTTCGGAACTTTTGTTTTGCACCCGCCCCCCTCTTTTCTTCCTCCCCACCCCCTCACCCCCCTTGCCCCCATGTTAACCCCTCCCCTCAGCCCTCACTTCGTATGGGTCCCCATACATATGGGGCCAATCGAAACATTACCCCCTTATTTCTGCACTTAACAGCATCACGAACAAATATGAATCGATTTGAATATTTTTGAAGCGAGCATAAATTGTTGCCTCGAGCCAACATTCGCTGCAAAAGTTTAGATGTACAGTACATTTTCGTTGTGATACTGTGTTTGGCAGTGGTGCAAAGATACAAATCAAACAAAAGTTGTTTTAACACATCAGTCAAAAAAAGAAAACACAACAGCCAACGTATTGGGGAAATTGCCCTTCATTTAATCGATAAGTTGGTGTCAATTAACGTGGTTTCTATTTAAAATACCTGTATTTTAACACGAGAAACGTGGCGATGCAATTCATTATACATCATTCAGTGTGGTCCCGCTGGAATAACAAATCCTAAATATTCGAGCCCTCTTACAGCTCGCCAGCCAGCCTGCATGCCGAGTGTACTAGGCACTGATAACCGTAGTGACCATGGTGGCTTTGTTACAAGTTCAAGTTCATTTGTTAGGTATAGCCCTGTGAGCCATTCGACTCTTGAATAGGGTGCAACCGCAACAAACAGAAAACAAAAACATGAACAAGAAAACACCTTAAAGTGACTATGTGACTGAGTGCAAACAGAAAATCCAGGAAAAGACAGCAAAATATTGCAGAAAAAGCACCGTACACCAACGCTGTGTGCAAAAATCCCAGTGGGATGCAAGTCAAACAACAACAACAACAACCACAAGACAACTTAGATTAAGGCCATCAGTCTAACTCTGTATTACAACAAACAAACATGGCCAAACCAAAAAACTTTTCGAAAATCACCAAAATAAAGCCACAAAAGCAATGAAACAGTGATCATACAAGGAAGTTAAGCAAAGTCTGTCACATTATGAGAGGACATCCACCGTGGAGATGGAGTTATGAGGCCAGCTCGTGCACAAGTGTTGGTGCGAGATCAATTCCATTGCTGGATCGTGAGAGATAGTGACGGCTTGGGGAGGACTTCATCCAGCAGTGGATGGACCAAGGCTGATGATTAGAATGGTCAAACTGTTATGAAGTTGGAAAGGTAAGAAAAATATCTCAAAAGACAAAAGCGAAATAAATTTGCGGCCCTGCCTTTACTGACGCTATTACTGGCGGCTTTCTTTCGACGAAGTTTTATAGAGGCCCTCTACGAGGATATTTAAGCCGACTCTTCCACACTGACCAGGCGTCTTGGAAGAGGTGGAGGAGTACCCACACCTTAGGGGCCGTCCATAAATGACGTCACGCACTTGGGGGGGGGGGGGGTCAGACATTTGTGACGATGTGTGACGAAGGGGGGGGGGGGGGTCAAAAATCGTCCAAAATCGCGTGACGTCATTTACGGACGGCCCCTTACGCCACAGAAGGGCACTTGCCAATTGCCGATTTCGGGGTCTACTCTTTTAAAATGTTGGGTGGATAGAGGTGAAAGGGGGTTAAAAACACATTCCTGCGGACGGAGCTGGTAGGAACGTTGGGTTGCTCGGTCAATGGTCAGGGTCAACGGCGGCGTGGTGTATTCCGCAAATATGCCCGACTGTGAGGGCGGGCACAAGCCTACGTGAGTAGGTTAAACACCACGGGTTGACCAGCCCCTCCCCACCCAGCCCCTCCCTCCCCACCCAGCCCCTCCCTGCACGACGGACACAATAATCCCCTGTGGGCTGGTGTAACCAGGAGGTTCCTACCAGTATAACTTGCTCAATGTTGCAACTGCCGAGCCAGGAAGTTGAACCGGCAACCTCTGGTTTTGCAAGTGCAATCTACTACCCATGACATTGATTGCATTTGTACTGGCGCCCCTCTCTATCATTACAATCACATCCAGTTATTTGGAGTTATTTGTCTTTTTTTTTTAAGTGCATCTATCTAAAAATATCTAAGATGATTTTATCTTAAGTTATGCCTACTTTGTTGAGCTCGTGTAATTAACCTAGCTCGTGCACTTTTAAGAAAAATGTAGGTCTCCCCTGAAAAGAAAACTGCATTTCAGTGGCTTCTTAAATAACAATTTACAGGATTTATGAGTCATCTGGCTGATGAAGTCCCTCATTACACCATATCGGTAATGGGGGTTGCTTGACCATACTTCCCCAAACTGGTGAGTGCGTGGTTGTAGAGCACCAATTTAACTTAATGTATCAGGTTTGACGTAAAGGACACGCATGCAAAATGCAATGTAGTACGTATGGAGTGCATAACTACACTGTAGCATCAGCTCGCGTGCAGATGCTAAGTGGATTAACTTTACTAACACTACGTGACCATGGGAGATGGCCCAGGATAGGGGTCGCATTCATGCAGCAGTGGATTGACCATGGCTAAAGGTGATGATGAAATATACTGTCATGTATAAAAGGTAGGAAATGTAATTTCCGCTGCTTAGACCTTAACTCAAAAAATGCATAAATATATTGCTATGCAGAAGGGCCAATTGCCCCAAAAACGTCACATCATATATTTTTCAAGGCTGTGTTATTGAAGAATGTGTTGAGTTGTTTTTTTTATAGATACAAAGTAGCGTAGTGTTTTTTTGTCTGTGCTTGCAGTATGCACGAACTAGGTTCAGCGTTGGGATGCGGGTGAGGTCATCACGCAAATGTGCGCGGTGACATCACCACCCCGCCAGTCAGCCAGTCGACCAGGAAGCCAGCAAAACTTTTTTTCCTAATATGTATAATGTAGGTGGAAACTTTAACTCAACAGAAACCAAAATGTTGGTACAGTGACTTAGTTGCTACATTAAAACAAAAGTAAAACATTATCACTAATTTTGTATTATTATTTTGACTCGGGATATCGTCTGTTCTCCCTAACTGTTCCTGTAATTTTCCACGAACGATTACTACAAAATAAACCCATTGAAAAAAAACGAGAACTAAAATACATCGCGATTTTACTGTATCCAGTCTCCACTCCTCACGCGTCCCCATTTGCTCCCCCCTCGCGTGTGATCTCACGAGATCGTGACGCGTACCCCCCTCCCCCGCACCCCTCCCTCCGTCTCTTAAACCAGCCCCGCCCCTTACCCTGCCTTTGCCTCGGCCACTCGTTCGTGCTCCTCCCGAATCTCCATTCTTGGCATCCGTCTCATTCACCCACACGGCCTCGTCTCTTACCCGGGGACCTCTCCCACCCTACCCCCTGCACCACCGCACCACTCACCCCACTCACCATCAGTTTCCAACACTCCCCGTCTCTTTCCCGGGGACCTCTCCCACCCTACCCCCTGCACCACCGCATCACTCACCCCACTCACCATCAGTTTCCTACACTCCTCGTCCGCTCATCGTATTTGCAAACCGATCACCATCACCACCACCACCACGTATTACCCCGTCTCGTATACCGCGACTCTACCCCCCCCCCCCCGTCTCTGGCATACATCTATTCTCCACTCCAGGGCCCCCCACAACTTACTCATTCAGACCCCCCCCCCCCACGTCTCCTGTATATCCCTGTCCACCCTCCAAAACTCACACCCCCTCTCTCTAACCCCTGCCATATAAACCCTCCTCTCCTCCACAGCCCCCCTAAATCCCAATTTCCTAACTCACTCTCCCACCCACACTCATTTCCCATATACACCCCCACCCCATATATACACCCCCACCCTACCCTGCGCCCCCCTACTCCCCAAAACCCACTCGAAATTTGCTAAACCACACCGCTCACCCACCAACTCTCCCACACCCCCCCCCCAACCCCCCCCCACTCACCCATCCGCCCCCTCCACCACCATCCCATCTCTCCCCCCACCGCTGTCCCACCACTCCCCACCCCAACTCTGCCCGCCCCGCCCCTGACCACGCCCCCCGTGGCCCCGCCCCTTGCCCCCCCCCCGTGGCCCCGCCCCCTCTCGTCCGCCTTGGAAGAAGGCTAATATCATGGCGGATAGGGACAGCGGCAGCGAGCAAGGAGCGGCGGGCGGCAGCAGCAGCGGCGGCGGCGGCGGCATCATGCACCCCCTGCAGCAACAGCAGCAGCAGGAGACGCAGGAGCTGGCGTCGAAACGCGTCGACATCCAGAACAAACGCTTCTACCTGGACGTGAAGCAGAACGCCAAGGGCCGCTTCCTCAAGATCGCCGAGGTTGGCGCGGGCGGCAGCAAGAGCCGCCTCACGCTCTCCATGTCCGTGGCCGTCGAGTTCCGAGACTACCTGGGCGACTTCATCGAGCACTACGCGCAGCTCGGGCCCAGCTCCGCCATGAGTGGAGGAGGAGGCGGTGGTGGCGGCGGCGGTGTCGGCATCGGCAGCGGCGGTGACCACCAATCCCACCAGCAGCAGCTGCAGCAGCCGGACGAGCCACGCCGTGCCCTCAAGAGCGAGTTCCTGGTGAGGGAGAACAGAAAGTACTACATGGACCTCAAGGAGAACCAACGCGGGCGATTCCTGCGGGTCCGCCAGACCGTGAGCCGCGGGCCCGGCCTGGGTGCCCAGGGCCAGACCATCGCCCTGCCGGCACAGGGGATGATCGAATTCCGAGACGCGCTTGCCAAGCTCATCGATGACTTCGGCGTGGACGAAGAGCCCGCCGAGCTGCCAGAGGGCACGGCGGTGACGGTGGATAACAAGCGCTTCTTCTTCGACGTGGGTGCCAACAAGTACGGCGTGTTCATGCGTGTGAGCGAAGTGAAGCCCAGCTATCGCAACTCCATCACGGTGCCGCTCAAGGCGTGGGCCAAGTTCGGTGCCACGTTCAGTCGCTACTCCGACGAGATGAAGAAGATTCAGGAGAAGCAGCGTGAGAAGAGAGCCGAGCCCCTGGAGGAGGAGGAAGGAGGTGGCGACGATGGAGAAGAAGATTGATTCAATCGGTTGATGGTTTATTATTGTTATTGCTACTACTACCACCATGATTACTACTATTAATGTTTTCATTTTACGATTTTTTCCCCTCTCCCCCTCCCCCCTCCAAAAAAATAATGTTATGCCCATTCACAGTTTTGTTTTTAATAATTTTTTTGGTTTTTATTGTGGTTAATTTTTTTTTTGGTTTGTCGTTATTCAGAAGATGGAGCCCTTCTGCGTGGTGTTTTGGGGTTGGTGTGAGCGGTGTTGGGGGTTGGGATTTGGTGAAGGGGGAAGGAATGGGGGCATCTGTGGGTGAGATTTTAATTTGTCATCACTTGATTATTCTATTTTCGGAAACAGAAAAAACGAAAAAACTGCGAAACAAAAATATTCACAAGAATGATGGAGAAGAGAGAAAACGTAAGAAAATGCAAAAAGGAAAATGCCAATGTGAGAAACGAAGAGTGAATTGTGAGTTGAACTTGGCTTGGACTGTCCTGTTCTCTAGTCATTCATCGTTTAAGGTGAAGACGTCACTACAGAGCAGAACAGCATCTGAAGATTAAAGTTCAAATCAACCACCACTCCTCCCGATGACCCCACTTTCACCACCACCTGTTAGCAGCAGCAGTGCTTTTGGAAGGTTTGTCGCATCTCGGCCTTCTGTTATCTTCTTGCGCAGTCCACAATCCCACATTTGCTGGAAGCAGTTGACATGAAATGTCCTAGACATTGCTAATGAGCACTGTTTTTTCGTACTTGTTTCGTATAGGGGCGGGGGGGGGAGTTGACAAAAAAGAAATATCTTAACGTATTTTAATTTAACATTTCCCTTCCCAAAAGGTAACTTACGTTTTATAATGACTGTGCAATTTGAGTGGCGAAAAAAAACATTCGAATAGTATGCACACTATCGTTTTATGTCTTTTGATTGGATTTTATGTAATAGCTTGGCACAATCAGAATTGGGGTTCTATCAAAGGCTAAACAAATGTTATCCAGCCACTACGGACTCGTGGTTTAAGAATGAAAAATGCGTGTTATTTGTGTTTTAGGTTAAATATATACAACACGGTCGCTGCTGCATCATTGCAAATGCAGGTCCGCCCAAAGTTTGCTTATTTTTAACTGCAAGAAGTAAACCACGTAAAGCAATGTACATGTTCGTTTTTTAGCCAGTTCAGTGAGCTCAGACCATGTATGGCCCCAAAGAATTCCATAGTTTGAAGGGAAGGCATTTTTTCGCTATTCTTTGTAATAGTTTTGGAGTTGCCACCGATCCAACAGCGAGTGTCCGGACACAAATGTAGGCCACGTCGATTGTGGGATTGGGTTATTATATAGCTATATATATTTTACGGTTGTAAAAAAAAAATATGCGACGACACAAAAAAGAATATCTATTTACGTGGCAGATTTTTATTTTATTTTACGAGGTCCGTGGCCCAATAGCCTCCCATTAATTGACCCCCCTCCCATTCTCCCACCCCGCCGCACATCTCAACCTGACCTTGGGCTCATTTTCTGTGTTGCTAGGTGGGGTTCAGAGTCGGGGATGGGCAGGCAATGCACAAATTGAGTGTTTTTGTCGACTGGATTGCTAATGGATAATGTTCCATTGGATTTTTCTTTTGCTACATTGCAACCTAACAGTGTGTTGCTGTGGGATGAATTTGTGTGTCCATCACAGGTTTGAAATTAAAAACAAAAGCGGTGGTCTCAAAAGTTGTAGTCAACCATTGTGATTCTTGTAAGCAAAAGGCCCAAGGTAGGCAGCCAGGAAGGACAACAAAGTTCCAATATATGCTGCTATTTATATATAAAACCAATTACAACACCTGTTTCGTCATTGATAAATGTATGTTTCCGTAACTCATGAGCACCTCCATAACTAGGACAACTTGTAATCCGGGTGTAGTGCAGTACTTGCTAGAATTGCAGTTTGTTTGCATTGTTGTGTACAGAAACGGCAACAATTGGTGCGGCTTTGCTGGCGTATTGGGTGCCAACCAACTCTTAAGATGCCAGCACGCCTTTCTACACTCAGCCTCTCGGCATGTGTCTATACACTCAGCTCATTGGACGTCGTGTTAAGGCAATAATATACATAGATATAAACAACATTAGAAAGTGGTCGGGGGTAGTAAGTCATGAGTTTTTGAGCCTTGCGTTTGTGCGTTAACTTAATGTTAAGTCCATTTAGAAACGCGCAACTCTTATAACCTAGGCTATTTGGTTTTTCCCAGTGTGTTTTTTTTTACATTTCTGCTGGCTGACTTGGCACCGTGTTAACCCTTTCCTGACGGGTGGAAGTGTCGGAAATGGACTGTCTACAACCGGGCAAAGTGAATTAATAAGCGGGCATTCTAAATGCATGGCCCATCATGTTTCACTCAACAAGACAAGTTTTTTTTTTAAAACTGGCATTCCGATTGGCTCGAATGCTCGTGTTCTCGCTTGTGTTGTCCTTCCAAATGTGTCGGTAACATACACGGGTGGCGTGAATTGTTTGCAGAGTTCTTGGGTCTCTGCAGTGAAATTCAAATGTAGGTCCACGTTGGCTTGCAATGCCGATTGTAGGAATGGGGTTAAACAGCTGTCTTAAGTGGTGTGACACACTGTAAGTGAACTTTGAACTTTGGCTCGAGAAACTGGGTTCAATTTCACAGGCTGTACAAATTGGCCATTGCCACGAGTCCTCTACAGTGCAGCGTACACTTTCAGGAGGATATGATTGAGAGGAAAAAAAAGCGGAGTTTGGTTTGTAAAACAAAAATGTTTCCAGTAGAAATGTTAACATTGTTTGTTATGCTTTTTCATTTGGGTTTGACTGCGATAACATTAACTCGCCAGCACCAGGCTAGCTTCAATGTCAAATGAGAAGCCACAGACATTGTGCCAGAATTTGGAGGATAATGCAGAGCGAGGTTGATGGGTTTGCCTGTAGTGATGCAGCAACACTCGCTTTGCATGAACTGGACGACTTAATGTTTACAGTCTCTATAATTATTGCAGGTTTGCTAAAATGGCTGCCGTAAAAGCCCACTCGTGTATTTTTTTGCTTGGTTTCATTACCTTTCCTCTTAACCGAGAAGCATTTTCAAGATTGTGATTTTTTTCTTTTCATTTTGGTGGTTGGTTAAGTTGGGCGTGGGCCAGTAACAGGCAAACTTAGGGCAGACGAACATAAATGCCTGTTATTAAAGTTTAAACCTGATTGTGTCAAAATATAAAGAATGCGAGGATTGGCGTTTGCAGCGTGGTGTTGGTATGTTAATATTATAGCGATTCCAATTTCCCTTTTTCCCCCTTTGCCCTGCGGCCTTTAGAGTAAATATCCTGCTTTGCAGGCGTTTAGTCTGGTGGCCCGGTGGGTTTTCTTTTTTTTGTTCTTCTGTTGTACGGCGGATCTCCGTTTCCCTGTATGTATGTTGAAGTGCTTTCGCGCGCCGTGCGTAGCCTACCGTGCTAATCAGCGGTGTGTGAGAGACTCGAACGCTGCAGTAGCGGTGAGCGTTATCACGATGCGACAGGATTTCCGAATTCAGCACGGTCGTGCAGTTAAGTGCCGTCGCCTGGCCTCTGTGATACAGTTTTACTGCGCACGTTTATGACTTTGCTTCCCAATTATTCGCCGTTTCATCTTCATTGATCAGTACGGACAAGTTTAATTCCGGTTGTATGCAGTGACGTAAAGAAAACAAATTCTCAAGTGCCCCCCACATGAAAACGGTGGTAAGGAAGGCTGTGACAAAGCTGAATGGCAGGTTCAATCCAAATACAACCTAAGTCTGCCAACGCATTTTTTGAGGGGTAGAGGGGGGATGCAATTTAACAACCAAGCGTTTCATACACAGCAGTGCACTATTATTAATGCAGTGGAGTTGCTTTTCCTAAAAAAATTCGGTATGGGGGGGGGGGATGGAAAAGGATGTGATTAATTTACAGTAATCGGGTCAAGCAACCCAGAAGGGGAGGCTTTTGGCACTCCGCTGTAACTTAAAACTCGAGAGAGGGTTTTTCATTTGAACGTTGGATGCCTCCTTGTTGCTTGGGCTCTGACGCATCATTGCAGAAGCAATGATGGTTCCCACAGGCCAAAAGAAACGCATTGGCCGAGTGAACGGAGAGCTGCCACGCAACCTTCGTGCACTGCCACCTAGTGCTGCTGATGCCAACTAGGAAGCTTTCCTCTTCCCTTTCAAACGTAATTATTATTTCTCACTCAGTTTTAAGGCTTATGAAATCAGAATTCAGCATTCCTTGTTTTTTTTTTGCTACGTTGTAATTCCTCAATCTCCCATGTGAAACTGTAGGTATATCTCGGTTTATCTTAGGTGTCTTTAGAATGTAGAGTCACGGTAAAAAACTATTTGTGTTTTTGTCTTGCATGGGCACTGTTTTTTTTATTAAAGTGGTCATCAAAGTTTAACAAGGATAAAGCAATGTACATTTTTGGTTAGTATTAAATGTAAGTGAGATGTAACTTCAAGCCTATGAATATTCCCAATGAAAATTATTGTGAAATGGATAGCATTTACTTGCATTTTTTAAAAATACGTCAATGGTGCTAACATTAAAACAGAAGATATTGCTGTGCTACAATGAATGTACTTGTGCACATTTTGACCTTTTTATTATTTTGTAAGGAACATAAAAAATACACGAGAATGAATTCCTATTGTAATTTAAACTGAAGATCTTAAATTTGCACCAGGTGTACAAACATAAAATGTGAGGATTTTCAGGTGACATTAAACATTTGGGAGATATACTTTATCTTATCATACATCTCGGAGTGTAACGTACTTAAAAAAATGGTAACTGGGGGAAAAGGTTTCTCTGTAATGCCTGTGGAGTATGCTTTCAAACTTTCTAAATGCTGGGCAGGTGATTTGATCTTCTAATGCGGTGCTGTGCACCTTGTAGAGCAATGAAATTTAGATACATTTCTTTGGCCTCTGGGTATTTGAGAAATGTAAGCTATCATTCAAGCTTCTGTTTTGGGTCGAGTAAATATTAAGTGATGCGAATAAAGGAAATGATTCCAATATTGCATGTGGCAATCAAACAACTGCTTGCAACCTTAAACTTGGCAGTCTTGGCCTAACAAAATCCGGACAGCTTCGGTGTCATTGGAAGCATTTCCGACGGAAGTTTTAACATACGTGATTACAAATCCGGTTAGCCTACACAATTAGGAAGGACATGCAGTTGCTAAGGAATCATTTTTCTTTTGGAATTGAAAATTATCATCTTTGCTTGCCCCGCTGCGGGGTGGGGGGGGGTAAAAGCTGCTACAAGTCATCGGCACGCTACCACGTGTGCAATTCCCTCGCCACGTGGGACGAGCTCGACATCACTGCTGCTGGAAGTGCGTCATTTATGCACTTTCCTGGCTGCTGCAACTACTGCGGCCAAAGTTTGTGCTTGTCTGTGTGTGTGTGCGCGCGCACGCGTGGAAGCATGGGTTTCAGAATGTCAGATGGTTCTTGGTGGTGGGAGGGGAGGGGAAGGAGGTGAGTGACGAGAGTTGCTTTTCCCCTTGTAAAGTCAATGGGACGGTCTGACTCTCTGGCACGTCGAGCGGCAGCAGTCCAGGACTATAAACTTGTAACAAGAAGTGCACGGGCCAGCAAAGCTTTACGGGCAGGCCAAGTCCCAGGCAATGATGCAGGGTCCCCTTGTCAGTATCTTCATTCTGTGTTCCTGCAATTGTTGCCAGCCCCCATTCATCCACTACAGTTGATCCATCTGTATATACTCTTTTGAAAAAAGGCTTGATTTGTACAGTACAAAGAAAACAAAAGGCCTTCCCAATGAATACCGCTTGGGTTACTAATTTAGGCAGGGTTCCTAACTTCATGCGGAGCAGTTACAGAATATATTCTTTGGTAATTGTGCATTCTTCAGCTACTGGCTTTTGCCGTATATATGATGCTCCAAAGGCAAACGGAGGAGGGGGGGTTAAAGGTCGTTGTCTAGACAGTTCTGAGTACTAAGAACGAGGAAACCCGAAGCGAAAATTCAACCTCTGTTGAATGTGCTGCTAATGGATGATCGATTATGTTGATGTGTAACTCCAGGTTCCTTTCTAGAAATTAATTGCAGGAGTTCGTAGTCATCTGTTCTCGATAGGCGAAGGTGCTATCAGCATGCTTTACAACAGGCCCGACAAGATCCCGTTGCGTACGTGTAAATACCCCGAGACTGTATTCAGCATATTATTCTTTATATAATATTAACGATGATAACGGTAATGACATGTAAATTAGTGAATCGACGAATGATTTTTAAACAGAAATACCAAATCTGAAATAGGTGGTTGAAGCGTTCTAAAATATAATTTAGCGGTATTTTTGTGACATCTCTAGGTGATGCTTTTTCCCCCTTCCCTGTGTACGCTTTACCAATGCATTGTCCGGTGGTGATGGGCTCCAGCAGTCGGTGAAGGCCAGAGCTGACCATAGCTTTTTTTTCCAGGGAAGAAAATTAACTTGAGCAGTTTGAAACATCTATGTTGTCCTTTGGAATTTTTTAGAGCTGGGATTTCCAGATTATTGAAGTATTCGATTACTCTGCCGATTTATTAGGTTTGATGACTTAGGCAATTGGATGACATGAAAGTACTTGAGGTGGGGGTGATGGGCGGAACTTGGTAATATCGGCGTCTTTCCAAGTGGCTTTGTGGGGCGTCTCTCATCTTCGGGAATCAAGATCTAGTGATGGCCGTTATATTTAAAGGGGCACGGGTAATCCACCCAATGGACTACAATTTCCAGTCAATTTATTTGGCTCGATCGACTCATCATCCCAGCTCTATAAATGTTTAACTTTTGTGGCTCGCGGCTATGCAGAGGTGCTGACCCCCCCCTCCTTACAAAGCATTAACCGTTGGGAGGAGGTATGATCGCCCCCTCCTGCCTCGGCGTTTTATTCTTAAACTAACATTTAACAATAGCTTATGGGTTTTTTGTGTGTCCCAAGTGCTGCTGAAGCACATCTTGTTAAAAAAAAAACAAGACCTGTCCGTGGTTTTTGTTGATTTGTTTCTGCCTTGGAGGCAGTCCTTGTTGCTGAGAATGCGAAAGGCTTCTTCTGATTGACATTCTTATGGGCATTGAAATAGACTTTGCATCGGTTGTTTTTTTTCTTGAGCGTTGATGCAGACTTTAAACAATTTGTCAAAAAATGTTGTACGGATTCAAGTTGACGCTGTTTGATCTTTGCGTACAATAGGGGGGGGGGGTATTGTCACTCGCTACAAATCGTTGATGGACTCGGGAAAGGTGGGAGGGAGATAAGGGGGAGGGGCTTATGACATTCAGTTCATCACTTGCTTTATGCAGTCGGAGCTTGTCTATCAATATCGGGAGCTTTGTCGTCACCTGTGGGCAGAGGGAAGCTATTTCACCCCCTTCACTTAGGGACGTCACCGACCACAATCCCGAACCGTAATCTTGTCATTGTGTTTTGTTTTTTTGCGACTCCTTGATCCGTCGCATACATGCACAATAGTAGACCAGTCAGCCGGATTGTAGTATGCGTTAGCCTGCTATCTAATCTGAACAGTTCTGTTGTTGCTTAACGTTATTATTTTTTTAGTCTAATTTTGTAAAGTTGCAGTGTGCTTACAAATAACGATTTTGCACAATGGGATTCTTCTCCAGAGGTGAAATGTGGCCTATTGGGATGCAATATAAACACGCCATTGGACAATCCAACCGTTTTCAGCTTGCATTTAAATGCGTTTTGAAACAATAGCAATGCCTTATCACTACGGTATACGTAATGTTTACAGTAGATACACAAAAACCAAAAAAGGACATCAATATTGAAACGAAATTGCATATGTACAGCTTACCGTAAAACAGTACAATAAAATCATGAGTTTTGCGAATCAATAGGTTTACGGGACACCTTTTGCAACTCAACTCTCGTGTCCTGATTTGACAGCCGCAGGTGCAAAATTGAGAGCTTTGAATTCCAACAGTTTTTTTTAATTTTGTGTCAATTTAAGGAGAGAAACCCCTCCCAACAGAGTTATTTCACAAACGTGTATAGACTACGTAACATCACGTCTTGAGCATAATAACCTCTACATATATATTACATAAAAAAAAATGCGTATCTATGGAGGCCAGGCATGCGGTGTCTGAAACGTTGTAGCACTTTAAAAAAAATACAAACTAAAAAAAGTCAAAAGTCCACGATATTAAACATATATATACGTATTCTGTCGCCATGCTTTGTGACCCAGCTTCGCATATCCCACGCAGTTGAAAGCTCCCCCCCTTCCCCCCCTTCCCCCCCCTCTCCCCTCGTCCCCTCCCCCCCCAAAATGAACACTTTACCGCATCGGTTTAAATGTGTACGGGGTCTCGTCTGTATTTAGCGTTGCGAGTTTGTAGATTTACTAAGAGTAACTTACTCTGTGTGCGTGCGTGTGCAGTGTGCGCGCGTGTCATGGATATAGAACTTTGGAATAAGCTGGTGTTTAGTGACATATACATTAGCAGCGGATCGAGTGGCATGTTGAACGCACGCATACGAAATTGGATGTAAAAGAAAAACATTTACAGTTGATGCTTGTTAAGTTTTATTTTAAGTGCTAGATTTTTCGTGATTTGACCCCCCCTCCTCCTCCCTAACCTCTCTTCCACCCTTCGTGTGTACTTTTCTTTTTAAGTCACAAGCCGATTAAGTGTTTATTCCATAGTTGCTCCCCCCCCCTTAGTTTTGGATAAAATAAGTATATTTAGCTTTGTGGGTGCATATTTCTCAAGCGGTGTTGCTTTTTTTCTTCTGCCTGCTGTATAATGCGCAGAGAGGTAAGAAACCCAGTGACTCGCGTGTTAGCAAAGAAATACAAAGTCTGATTTAAATGAATAACGCTTGTGTTTTTGTTCAAAGTGGACTGTGGAAGAGATCATTTTAAAGGCTGTAAAACAAAAAGAAGGTTCACTGAGGCGAAGGAAGAGTCGCGTACAATATAACGTGCGCGCGTATAGCGCATGTAACAGCTGAGCTTAATCCTTGTTACAACTATTTTGGTAAAGATTTCTTGTATACTGACTGGTTATGAGGTTCTTCAAAAAAAAAGCTGGCTGTGACTACTTTATAGGACTTTATAGCAAACTATAGAGCGCGTCCGTAAAGACCAATGCAGACATAAAAATCTTAGAGACTTGCACTATGAAATAAAAAAAACATAAAATATAAAGTTCTATTCCGTTAATAATCTATCTGTGGCAAACCACAATCAGAAATTGTGCTGAATTTGCCACGTGTTATGGTGCTAATGACACACTTGCCATCACTTTATTGATGTGTAGGTTAACCCTATATTGATTGTGCTTGAAGTGCAGTTCAATTTAAAATGCACATGGTTTTTACTTGCATAATACAATATATTGAAGTTCCTTATTATTACTACTACTACGTTCTTTTATTTTTCTTCGTTAATTAAAAAAAGGTTGTAACTTCACGAAGCTTGGCTAATATGTTGATGTTATTGTGGCATTGTTTGCGCGTGCGGCTCATTTACCCATCCACCCCTCCTCCTCCCATCGGCCCCAATTTCCATCCCTCCTATAGGCGAACTGAAATTCAGAATGTGGTGTATGTCCTCGTCAGTTTGTGTGTGTGCGTGTTGTGTACTGATGTGTAAAGGCGTGTGTCTCAATGTCACCTCTTACCGTCCACGTTGTTCTCACACCGCTCCGTTACGTCGCTTGAGCGCCGGTGTGGTTGACATATAGAATTATATGTTTTATACACTGCTCCAATACTCCTAATCAACAAGGGCATCCCCGTATAGACGCACACACACACACAAAATCATCTCATTATCTTGTGTGAATTAACAGAAAAAAACGAATAAATAAACACATTCAAGAATACAAAATTGCCAAAGCAGCTTCTGCGTACGTTACGACAATACATTTGGGTACGTTTTTTTGGGGAGGGTGGGGGGTGGAGTTATTTTAAATACAAGTATCTCCTTGTGCTGGTGCTTATTTATTAGTAAATGATACCTTAATACGTAAGAAATATATCTACATTTTCTATGAAGTTATTTTATACATTACAATGCTTTAGGACGGAATTTTTTTCTTGTCTTGCTAATGTATTGCAAGCTAAGCATTTGTATACATGCATATCTATGCGCGCACGCGCGCGTGTGTGTGTCCTGGGCCTCCCCTAGCTCGACTCGGCCTCAAATGAGTACCTGGTGCGATATGTAAATGTCGCCACTAGGGAGACAAAGGTGGCCGGGCGTGGTGCTGGCCACCCACGTCCTCGTGTGCCGTGCCGGCCTTCATGGGTGCTCGCTAAAGGCACTTTGCGTGCCTCAACAGTCTGTGAAGGCTACACGGAGGGAGAGAGGGGGGGATATTTGACGGTGCGACCACCTTCCAACTGGTGTCGCGTGATGATGTAGCATGAACTAAAGTGGCATTACAAGTTTCCATCCATACACACGCACACTGCAAAAGGCACGGGTGTTGTGTGGCTTATGCAGTATATATGCAGTACTTGTTCTATACATGTGTATTAGGTGGTCACTTAGTCTTATCCGTCGTAGTGAATGTCAAAACACTTCCGTAGTGTTTATTATAAAACTCCCGCTTTTTACACGATTACCTGTTCTCACTTTATTACGATTACTTTCGCGTGAAATGATTGTGTAACGTTATTCTGCGTGTCAACTACTGTATACACTCCCAATGCCGCAAATCCGCGCTTTAAAATTACACATATACTAAATCGGTTCTGTGGAAAGCAATCCCTCCGCTTAGTTCTGTGTGTGTGTATATGAACTATACATCAACACAATGGCATATCTGTATACGAATTCCATGCCTACATGCACATGCAGACGGGCGAGTGGCGTCAGTTAGTTGCATTGCGGTAAAACTCGGAATTCGCGAAACTTTGTCGCGAGCACCGCCTTGGAATTCTACCATCGGTGTCCTGAACATTCTGACCGGCCGCCGCGTTCAGTACCCTCGCCGAGTGTACGATCCGAAGGCGTTTTTTGTTGTTGTTCCTTCATAACGGGGCTGTGAGATTCGTTTGTGTTTGTTGTGAGTTTACACGGCAGGGCGGTGGAGCGGCATTGACGGCAATGCACAATCAACAAAAACTCGACATTGTGTAATTCACACTGCCCCTAAAAAGCTACAAAAAGAATATATAATAGGCAACGTTTCAGGCAATGGCCCAACATCTTCTAAACGTACAGCGCATTCGAATATGTCGAGAAGGGCACGTTGGAAATTGTGAGCGATTTTCATTTTTTTTCTTTCAGATTGTTTTGGGAGCGTTGTGACTTACCCATAATAATAATACACTACCTGCTACACGCCGCGTATCGTGTGTGCCCCATGTTTATGCGTGCACCCGTCCGCTCTACACTTAACATAGACAGACGCTCGTCACTTTGCTTGTACGTAATGAATGTTGCGCATCAACCGACACACGCTGTTTAGTATTGCTCTGCTCTTCATGGCGATGTAAAACTGCGTCTCGTATTACTACTATACTCGCACAGCAGAATTAGTCGTCGGTATATATATTAGTAGTTATATATATTAGAACGCGTTGACGTAGCTGTTAATGTACGCGATTTTGGCACACACAAAAAAACTCGGCACGGACTTTAGTTCCGGTTAGCTGACATGGAAATGACATCGCAGTCAATTGGCGACCACTTTCGGAGGGGATGGGGTGGGAGGGGCGGGTACTACAGGCTACATGAATCGCATGCACAGGTGTTGATAAGCTGCCGTGCAGGTGTAGCATGGATAACTCCGTGCGTTCATTCATCGCGGTCACAAATGCGCGTCGCTGCTCAGTGCTGTTGGACACGTCCGTTGATTTGACGCGTGTGGCTTTTCGTTCCCGATTATCATCATCCTTGACACGCGCAGTTACGCCGAGTCGGGCTGCTGCTGCTGTTGTTGCCGTGCCGTTGAAGACGCGATTTTCCTTGCGTACGGCAGGCATCTAACGGTAACGTACAGAGCGATCCATTTACAGATACCCCACTGAATAATATGGAGAAATTAGAGTGCAGGCATCGGGGGTAAAACAACCAGTTTTTTTAAAAAACACATTTACATCGTCTTCCATCAACAGCAATGCTATGACGACCCGGTCGCTGTTTCCAATAGTCAATCAGCTGTTGAGAAGAAAGTGAAAGGGTCATTGGACAGTAATGGGGTATCTGTAAATGGTTAACCGTGTTGTGTGTATATATATACACACATGTTAACGGACGTCTGCAATGGGAGTCTCCGGTCACCTGGCGAGTGTCTATGCCCCAATGTCATCTTGACATGCAAAGCATGCTGGGGGCGCTCCCATTGTCTTGCTGTTGAAAATACAATTTGCGTGTGTAAAGTATCATCATTAACGAGTCCGTAGGCGCGCGCGTGTGTGTGTGAGTATATAGCTGTGATGTTTTTGCGGGTTGTACCGCGGGTTGTACGGCTTTTGATGTCGAACGATTCGATCCACGTGCTGGTAGCTTCAATTCCCAATTGGTGTTACAGCCCGAACAGACGCCGATCAGAGAGCTAAACAGCGCAATCACGCAGAAGTATGTCTCTGAGGCGCGAATAGCAAGCAGGCGTGCAAAGGGAGACAAAGGCGGCCGGGCGTGGTGCTGGCCACCCACCCCCTCGTGTGCCGTGTCAGCCTTCATAGGTGCTCGCTAACAGCACTTGCCCCTTGCAGTTTGTTAAGGCTACACGGGGGGGGCTTTGTCTTTGTATGTATGCATCTCTTGACATATTCGTACGCACATGTGTGTAGAGCTGCACACACGCATCACTCGGTGTGTTATGTTGTCCGTGTCATGCAGGCGGTCAATAGGTCAACGGTTCGGGAGTGGATGCGGTTCGCGCCGAGACTTTTTGCGAGGTCTTTTCCGAAGTTGCATTGTTATCTCCCGTCCGTGTGTACCACAACCAAAAGGCATGAACACCACGGCCAAAACACATCTCAGCAACGTGTTCTTGCAACCGTTGACCGCACTTTGTACGCATCTAATTGCGTACTATACCCGTGCACACAAACCACACACATTGAGTGTACGTATTATAATTAGAGTAATAACAGCACCGATGGTTTCCGATATTAAGAAGCACCCACAGGCGCCCAGACAGGGTTAAATAAACAGCTGCTGCATTGCCGCAAATGTTTTAGCCGGGGCCCGGATTGTGCAATCTTTTTGCTTTCTTGTTTTTTACGCGAGGCATCGCGGTTCATTGAGGCCCTCTTTATATTTACAACGATAACACCGGACCGACCATCACCCGTCGCATCAATAATCACAACAACAGCAACAACAGAAAACCCATGCCTTTTGACTATACATTGGAGCAGTGTAGGCGAGAGTTAATTGTATGAATGGACAGTAAAAACAAGAATTGCGTTGTAAAGCTGTGCACGCACGTAAGCGTGACTTTGATTTGACCAAGTTTACCCCCACCCCGCTAAAACCATGAACATCCTATAAGCCATGCACCCCTCCCCCCCCGTCTTTGTATCTCTCCGTGTTTGTGTATAAATGTGTACTCTGCAAAATGATCTCTTCCAAACACGCTCCAAAACATCATCTATCCACACCCCGTCCTGTTGTTGTGTATTCCTTCGCATCTCGTAACTTGGGTATGGTCTGTTTTTTGCAATGTCCATTGCAATGTATTACTTGATCATTTGTGCTCGTATTATTTGTGTTTTACTGTTGTAGGTTTTATTTTTCAAAACATTTCTTTCTCGTTTGTCGCTTGGCCTATATGATGTATGGAAAGATGCCTTTCTTTATTACGTCGTTATATATGCTTTGCTTAATATGAATAACAAAACAAGACAACAAAACAAGACAAAACCGGGGTTCTGCATACTTTGGAGCGTAGCGCTGAATCTTCTGACCAACTCTTCTGCTCTTTAACAAGACTCGGTGCTAATTTGAGTCTTTTATATTTTATTTTAGTCTGATTGCTTTCATGTACAACTTGTATTAAAAATAAAATGAAACCCCAACTGTCCGTCTGCTTGCTTTTATATGCTTTCACGAGATGCGCTGTATAACGTATACATAAGTTATCGTCCTCACTACATACCAGCACGCCACACACACACACATCTACGCGCGCTCATGCCTACAAATATCTTGATTGTGTGGAGTGATTCATTTCAGCCGGAACGATCCTGGGACAATTCGGAACGGTGGTCTGGGATTTATTTTGACACCACACATTTTGTCCTGTTGTGTAATCGATTGTTGTATGTATATTTACATTATATATATAACGGTAAACTTGCTCATAGGATTATAAGCATATACAAATGTACGACGATGTATGATTATTCTGGGTACGCGTACAACTCGCACTCTAGTGGTAGTGGTAGTGCCTTGCGCCAATACTCTTTACTCCACGCCAGCGTTCCGGGCAAATATTGAGTGAGAAATACTCTTTGGTTCTTTCGGTAAAGTCACGTAGATGGGATTTTTAAAAATGAAAATAACTAAATAAAATCACGACGTTTCGGAGGCAACACAAGCTCCCGTCATCAGGTGGAACAGCCACCGCAAAATTACTGTAGTGAGTAGTTTCTCTACGTAGTGAGAAACTGAAGCCCAAATTCTGAGTGCGCCTGTTGGTTATTTACTTAAACATGGGTTGTATCTTAGCCCCAGCTGCGGTAATGAAGCACACGGCACGCATACCACAGATCATGGGTCTAAATATGCCAAGCGTTCGTGAACGAGCTTTGAATACCATGCGTACCCGTGTGTCAAGAACCAACGCGCGTCATGTCTGCACGCAAGGATGACGTGATCGGTGTTTAACTTTGAACGCGCATAGATTGGTGTGGGGATCGGTAGTGAAGCGGTTAGCGCGCCGTGCTACGAACCAGAGTTCGATTCCCGCTCACGGCCAACACCAGTGACAATTGTCAGAACCGGTCATCGTCGTCCCCTAGGTCGACTCAGCCTCAAATGAGCACCTGGTACATTGTGTAAACATCGCCACTGGGGAGACAAAGGCGGTCGGACGTGGCGCTGGCCTCCCTCGTATACCGTTCCGGCCTTCATATGTCCTCGCTAACAGCACTTGCCCCAACAGTCTGTTAGGGCTATATGGGGGATCTTTGGTAATATCGTGCTGGCTCGGAGAGCTCGATTGTTCAGTAAACATGTGTCTTATTTTATTTAACAAAGCGTTGAACTTTGGGAACTTGCATTTAGGAAGAAAAAAAACCCAACATTTCATGGGAAGCATTATGCTCACTCGCATCCCTGTGTCGACACAGATTATTACGTAACATCCAATTTGTAGTAAATGGCCTCTCTACCAAAGCGGTGGTAGCATGTTCAAAGATAATTGACGCCGAATCTACGTACACGGTTCGTAGGCCGTCTACGCTCTACGTTTCCCTCCCTATCAAAGACGAAACCTCCCCGCCACCCCACCCCGTCCCATTTCCCCTGCACCCCTACCCCCTCCCAGCCACAAGACAGGCGTAAAATGAACCTCATGGCGGGACCCCGGGGTCCCAAATAAACGGAAGTAAAAAAAATGGTATTTAATTCATTTATTTTTGGCGACTCCATCCCACCGCGCACACAAACGCCGCGACCCGCTTGGCGCGGATCATTCTGTTGCCTTGTCGTCTAAGCGCAGCGGCGAGGACGAATGCGCAGAAGAAACAAAACTTTGAAACTTTTATTAGCGCATCGTGCAGAGCTCGTCGAGAGGAATAGATCGCCGTGTCGTTCGCCTTCGACAGACATACAATGACGTCGCAACGCAGTTTATGCGAGAGCCGGGGGCTTATGGAACCCCGGGGTCGCGCCATAAAGTTCAAATATAAACGGACCTCAATGCCACACTCATCTCATACAAAACCCAATAAAAATACACAACAGTAAAACAAAACTTCCTGGAACTGTCATTTAAAATGTTAAAGCAATGCCTGAAACTTTTTCTTGTTAGCGGATCGTTGATTCGAGCGAATACTTAAGTAGATTTATTTAGCCAGATGATAATGTCTATACCATATTGCAATGCATTCATTTTACAAAACACATGTAAATATAATTGCGTATTTAACGTTATTGGCACCAAATTTATATATTTTTGATAGCGCTTATGTATGAGAATAAGTTGCGAGTGTACATTTTAATGATAAGGGTGGGATGTAACACATGCATACAACAGCATATACTCTTGCAAATTATGCCACGGGGTCTTTAACGTCTACTCTTGAAGCAAGCGACGGCGGCGGCGTTTTGGTGTTCACAAAATTCCTCCGTGAATTAATGAGCGGACGGGTGCGGGAATCCAACCGTGAGTTGAGCAGATGGTGCTGCCGCTGCACACACATACGGAAATAAACATTTTTAAACATCCCTGGACCAACAACAGCAATAACAAAAACCCCGTCGCCATATGGATGGAGTTCGAATTGCAGAAATGGTCTCTAAACGTTAGTGGCACTAATTGCAGAGCAGTGGAGCGTTCGCCACGGGGGTTACCAGTCAAGACTGATTACGCGTGCACTTGGGTTAATTGATAATTGATACACACACACAGGTAACGGGTGTGGCGATGATAGCGGTGAGGTTGCTGCAACTGCTGCGGTGCTAGACTCCCACCAGACCAGTTCTCCCGGGATGCTGTCGCGGGCTGGATCTGCCCTTCTGTCGGTCGAAAGCGCTCACGGTTTCGTAGGCACAAAATCGTCCAATTTCATTTAATCCGTGCGTGGCTTTGTGAGTCCTCTGGGTTTCTGTGTGAACCTTTGTTTGTGCGTGACCCGATGTGTCCTCCTCTATGTGAGTCTACAGGTTCCTGCGAGAAGAAGAAGAAACACCGCTGATCGTGAAGCCACTGTAACAGTTCTCGCTGATCATCTTTGCGAGTCGATGGGGCTCTGTGCGAGTCTGCGGGTCTCTCTGTGTGCGACTACGTTCTGCCGAGTCGGTGCGACAAAGCTCTTATGGTGAAGTCATTGCCGGCGCATCCCAGCTACTCAATGAATCCACGTGCACGCATCATTGCCCGAGACTGGAAAAACCGAGCCAATGTTGCAACGTGCACTGATGCAAATTAGTCTACGCGTGCTGTGTGCACACGCAGAGCCCACGTGCACATGACCCGTATGTCTGCGGTATGGCACGTATATCGTGCGCTCATAACAACTAACACAGGCGTTGGCTATGCGTGTATATATACTGAAAATGAAATGCCAAATTGTCTTTAAAGAATATACTACAGCTTCTGGAACATATACGGCATTCGATTAACAGCGTGGCATTGGCGTCGTGGTTAAGGGTGCAAACGTAAAGTTTTGCGTGGTTGTGTCAATATGTGGGCGACTGGCAGGTGACCCCTAACCACTATGACAAAGGACAATTGTTTGTTTAAGTCTACGGGTCTCTTATGCGAGTCTTTGGGGGTCACTATGCGAGCCTATGCACCTTTAGGTCAGTCTACACGATATCTGAGACCGCTGACCCATCCGATAATTATTATTTGTTGGCAGCATTACCGATCTTCGTCACGGGGCCACTGAAGCGATCCGCCTCACCAGTCGACGGCCTCTCATCAGTCGGCAACCCACGAACGTGGCTCATCGACTCTCTGGCACCGCACGAAATAAAAAATTAACCCGTAAAAACAACGTTTTTCACTAAATCCTTTATATGCGTGTTCAATGGGCCACAACCCAGCCCACATTGGTCTTTGAAACGGGCGGCTAGAGTCCTCTCGTCCTCTGGCTTGAGATGGCTGCCACCTATGAGTCAGATGATTGCCTGTCACCATTAAGCAATTGGTAATTAAATATAAAAAAAAATTCCTAGAAAGTGTAACATTTTGGAAAAAAATTTTCACGAAAAAAATTGTCACGCACAACGAGTCTGTGTGCAAATGTCAGCTCGATTGGATCACAGGAAGTGGGTTAAAAAACGACCGAAAGATTTGCACGGTCGTAAGCGCGCAAGCAAGCAAGCAAGTGAACTTAATATAAAGGATTTAAAAACAAAGACGAGGACCGCAATCAAGTAAAAGCGACCGTAAACCACTTGGGAGCGAGGCCGCTTGCTCTCGTCTCGAACGCTAACAGCTCACGAGCAATGACGGCGTGAGTTGGCAGGCGGGCAGCGCACGCGCGCACCGATGTGGTATCATCATTGTTGGTATTTTTGATGTTACTACACAGGCGCTCGCAACTCTTGTCACCTATATACAGGCGCAGAGGGGGGGGGGGGGCAAGGCAGCTGCGATGTCCGTGTGGCTGCAGGTCTGGCGATTATCGCCGCCGCCGCGATAATACGGTGGGAGATGTAGGAGGGGTGGGTGGGAGATGTGGGAGGGGGTGGGAGATGCGGGAGGGGGTGGGAGATGCGGGAGGGGGTGGGAGATGCGGGAGGGGGTGGGTGGGAGATGGAGGAGGGGGCGGGTGGGAGATGCGGGAGGGGGCGGTAGGGAGATGCGGGAGGGGGCGGGTGGGAGATGCGGGAGGGGCGGGTGGGAGATGGAGGAGGGGTGGGTGGGAGATGGTGGAGGTGTGGGTGGGAGATGCGGGAGGGGGTGGGAGAAGGAGGAGGGGTGGGTGGGAGATGGAGGAGGGGTGGGTGGGAGATGGAGGAGGGGTGGGTGGGAGATGGAGGAGGGGTGGGTGGGAGATGCGGGAGGGGGTGGGTGGGAGATGCGGGAGGGGGTGGGTGGGAGATGCGGGAGGGGGTGGGTGGGAGATGGAGGAGGGGTGGGTGGGAGATGCGGGAGGGGGTGGGTGGGAGATGGAGGAGGGGGTGGGTGGGAGATGCGGGAGGGGGCGGGTGGGAGATGCGGGAGGGGGCGGGTGGGAGATGGAGGAGGGGGGGTGGGAGATGTGGGAGGGGGTGGGTGGGAGATGGAGGAGGGGGGGGGTCGGTGGGAGATGCGGGAGGGGTGGGTGGGAGGGAGATGCGGGAGGGGGGGAGATGGAGGAGGGGGGGGTGGGAGATGCGGGAGGGGGTGGGTGGGAGATGCGGGAGGGGGGGGATGGAGGAGGGGTGGCTGGGGGTGGATCGGGAGATGTCTTGGGACTGCCCGGGCGTGGTCCAAGAGGGTGAGGCCGCGCGTCCATCTTGTGTTCGCTCATAAGATGGAGCCCGTTTCATTTCTTCGCTGCCCTCCTGTGTGTGAGCGTGCCTGTGTGTGAGCGTGCCTGTGTCTGTGTGTGCGTGTGTGCGTGCGCGCCTGTGTGTGTGTGAGCGTGCCTGTGTGTGTGTGCGCGTGTTGCGTTGAATTTGCGCTGCGCAGTGGGAGCAAGAGACAACGCCACGGCCCGGAGCCAAACTTTGACGCCAGAGAGACTCGGGAGTCGGAAATCGCTTGTTGGGTTGGGTGGGGGGTGTGTGTGGGGGGTGAGGGATGTGTGGGGGGGGTGTGTGTGTGTGGTGTGGGGTGGTGTGTGTGGGGCGTGTGTGTGTGGGGTGTGTGTGGGGTGTGTGTGTGGTGTGTGTGTGGGGTGTCTGTGTGGGGTGTGTGTGTGGTGTGTGTGTGTGTGGGGTGTGTGTGGTGTGTGTGGGGTGTGTGTGGTGTGTGTGGGGTGTGTGGGGGGTGTGTGTGTGTGGGGTGTGTGTGTGTGGTGTGTGTGTGGGGTGTGTGTGGTGTGTGTGGGTGTGTGTGGGGTGTGTGGGGGGTGTGTGTGTGTGGGGTGTGTGGGGTGTGTGTGTGTGGTGTGTGTGTGGGGTATGTGGGGTGTGTGTGTGTGGTGTGTGTGTGGGGTGTGTGTGTGTGTGTGGTGTGTGTGGTGTGTGTGTGTGGGTGTGTGGGGGGTGTGTGTGTGTGTGTGTGGGGTGTGTGTGGGGTGTGTGTGGTGTGTGTGTGGGGTGTGTGTGTGTGGTGTGTGTGTGGGGGGGGTGTTTAAATTGGGGAGCCGCCACAGGTCGCTCTCTCGTCGATCTGCCTCGTCTCAAATCCCACGTCGGTCTCTCGCTCCGACTGGATTCTATGCAGATTTTTTTTTGCTCGTTCGTCCGTCGTCCTGCTATTCCGAGGATGCGCGTCGTTCCGTTTGGGTAATCTAATTCGCGCGCGTAATTTAAGCCAGAACATTTGCTCCCGCACGGCGACCTGCCTTGCCTGGGACGCACGCACAACGAAGTGTTCTCGACAGCCACGTGCTCGACTACGTGATGTCACCCACGTCGCCCCTCCGACCGGGATGTGCCTCCTCGGTCGCCATGCGGCTTTTTGGCCAGGCGCGCACCTTGGGGGTTGTTTTTTTTGATGAGCGCTGCGACTTTACGCGTCTGGGTGAATGGCTCCTGCCTACGGGGCAAAGCTGCGTGGTTCGCACGCTTTTGAAGTGAGATGCTGTTGGGTTGATGTGCGCGAGCTAGCGAGCAAATACATCCCGATTCACCAAACTAATAGTAGCACCTCCCCCCCTCCCCCTTGTGTCGTTGCGGCGACGATGACCAAAACGACGTAAATCAAAGCGATGTTCAGGTTCGTTGGTGGTGGAGGAGGCGAAAGCTGAGAGTGCGACGGGTAACGAGACAGGAGGGACGATGATGCTGTCAGCGACGTAAGTGTGGGGTTGAGGCGACGCAAAGCAGGTGGTGGTATTCATAACAAATTGACGACGCAATTCGCGAAACGACGTAACGGGGTAAAACGTAAATCGGGGTGTGACTGTGAAATGAGATGTAGGGTGCGGGCCATAACTTCACAACAACAAAGAATTAACAAAACCACGATAGGAGTGCGAAGTATAGGAAAGGTAAACGCATCACAAAAAAAGATACAGTGGTTTTAACGCACTGAGTTGGATTCCCCGGCCACGGCTCACATTAGTGGCGAGTGCCGTCTGAACCAGTCGCATGCCGTATCCCGACATCACCCGCCCACGGCCAATCCGGCAAGTGGATTGACAACATTCAACTTGTTGCATGATATCCCTAAAAAAAATACATGCAACGCGCCACTAAGTTGACTGTCCTGCACCATATTCTTGGTTCTTCCGGTAAAGTCACGTAGAAGGGAAATAATAAAATAATATAAAACAATAAAAATTCTCACGACGTTTCGACTGCAACACAAGCAATCGTCATCAGGTGTGAAATCCACAGCAAGAAAAATTTAAATTTCTTCGCCACTTTGAGTGCCAGTCGACGGGCCCTGGGTTCTGGCGACGGGGTCGAGGTTTTTGAGAGCGTGAAGTGCCTCTGCAAGACGTCGACCTGCTGCTGCGTGGCTTGCACGCACCCACCGGGATACACTCGGCCACGCAAGCCGCGGCAGGCGGTCAAGGCACACGCGATGCATGCGCCAACGCAGCAGTTCGTGTGGCTGGGGGCACTTTTTTTGCCCTCCGAAAACCACCCCACACATTCAAAACCGATGCATGTTGGACTGCTTTATTATATCGCACTGGGCGTGGCCGAGTGTATCTGGTGGGGGCTTATACACGCGTATGCATGTTGGGTTTCTTTCGCGCCGTGCTAATTGGAGGCGCGGGGAGAAGGGCAACACGCTAAAACACAAAAAGCAGTTCCAAATAAATTAATTTTCAATCGAGATTATTTAAAAGTGCATGGCTCCAGTGGTTTCCTAATGTCGGAAGGAAGGGCGTTCCCGACGGCCGCAGAAGCGCATCTGAAAGTGCGCGATGCAGTGACCGTCTTTGTTCGATGGCGAGCCAAAGCGCCTGCTGTTGCGAGGATGAGAGGAGTTCGCGTGGTGATGGTTTGTGATCCTATGACGAGCAGGGGAGGGCACCGGTGGAATCACGTGGCATTCGCCGAGGTTGACATGCGTTCGTACATCGCCCATACATCATGCAATATCATAAGCATTGGGTTCCGAGGATGGAATGCGCATTATACATTTGAATGATTATATTCAGCAATCATAGCAATTGACCAAAACCTTACGCATTGGTTGATTACGCGCGGTCTTTAATATCCTCGCACCAAACATGTTTGTGTATGGGTCCTATCTGACCGAGTAGGTTTTCGCGGATTGTATTGGGCATGATGTCCGACGTTTCACTCCCCGTGCTTATTTCGTCCGACTCCCAGGGATGGATATTGCCACGGCCCAGCACGTGGAGCGACACGCTGGACGTCATTCCGACCAAACCAAAACACTCCTGAGAGCCGTGGGTGGGTGGGTGGCATAGCTCTAATCGGTGGTTCTTAACCTGGGGTTGACCCATCCCCTGAGGGTGCGAGATGCCCTTTCTGAGAACCAAGTGGGTTGCAGGCTGCAGTGAAGGTTAAGAGCCACTGGCTGAAAAGTATGGCTCACACCAATAAAGTTTGGCAACATAACGGCGCTGTTGAGACAGAGTCGAAACTCGTACAAGTGCACGTGTGTACACAGATCACGATTAACCGTCTGGGAGGCCAATTGATTTGTGGACTAGGGGAAGAAAAAAAAAACACCCGCCAAGACGAGGAATCGTGCCTGTGTTAATGCGTGTTCGTTGTAGACACTCAACCATTGCTAATCACGTTTACCTGTGCAGGTGTGTTGCGCAGTGACAAAACACGTGGGCGGGGGGGGGTATTCCATTCGGAGGAGACGAATTCTGCTGTTACTGCTGATGGTCTGCGTGTATTATCAGCCTCCGTAACGCTCCACTCTCATCAAATCATCCAATCAGTCGATCGGTCACCACCACCCTGCGCAGAAACTCACCCACTCAATCAAATCATGACCTCTCGTCCTCCTCGGCACACTGCGCAAGTGTCTTCTCACGCTTCTGGTGTCGCCATGACCAGCACCGAGACACAGATCTCCATCCGGCTCGTCGTCTTCATCAACTCTGGTGGCAGCGCGACTGGAAGAAACAAAAACAACTCACCTTGGTGCTGCTGCTGCTGCTCTTGTTCCCTGTGTCTTAGTTTGGAAACGCACGCGCGCGTGTGTGTGTGAGCCTCCAGTAATTTCCACGGTCTCCTAACAATTTGAGTAGGTCAAGTGCCCTCTTTAAGAGCGGATAGTGGTGGAGGCTCCTTCGGGCCGAGGAGTTTGACGTGTCAGGAATTTCAAGGGATGCGCCTTTACATGAAGGGATCGTATCGGCTTCAAGCAGTGAAAGGGACTGACAAAAAGCTCGATTTCGGGATCGACGACTTGATGGACCCTTACGGTAATCGTGAGCCTTTTGTTGATCTTTGGCGACTGTCGCTAAATAATTCTACCGCGTACGGGGTTGTTCTTTTAAGTAGCGTATAACACGTGGAACGCGCGTGTGTCTGCTCGTTCATGTGTGGGGAAGCGGTCGTACCGCGATTAGCGCGTTGCGCTACGAACCTGTTCGGTTCCCGCTCACGGCCAACACCAGCTGACCATCATCTGAACCGGTCCTAGGCCTCCCCTAGGTTGACTCGGCTTCAAATGAGTAGCTGGTGCGGTGCGTTAACTTTGTCGCCAGCGAGACAAAGGCGGCCGAGCGTGGTGTTGGCCATCCACTCCCTCGTGTGCGGTGCCGGCCTTCATAGGTGCTCGCTAAGAGCACTTGAACCAAGTCTGGTACAGGCTATACGGGGGCTCTTTGTCTCGTTCATGTACGACCGAGTTCACGCCAAAGTCCGGCTTGTGTTATGAAACCCAAAATATGAACTATCCACTTGATCGATTATATAAATAGTAGCTATATACGTAGGATTTAGTTTTGGGGTTTTTCTTAAAAAAATATAAATCTACGTGTTCCGATGCTGATTAACTAAATGGTGGGTTCGTGCGAGTTGGCGGAGGCTTGTCAAAGCCTTCATGCAGCCGTGGATTGAACACGGATGACGACGACGGAGGAGGAGATGAGAACGAGATTCTTGCAAGCCGGTTAATGCGTAAGCCCTGTTATAGAACACTGCGACGCCGATGGAAACACAACAAGTCTTCAAAGCCGTGGGTTGTTTTTGATTCCACCTTTCGTGTAAAAGTGTACAATTCGTACTTTCTGTTGGCTGCAAAATGACAACAGCAAAAAGCTGCAGGTCACTGCAGTGCGCGTTGCGAATCGAGGTGACACCTGGCTTCGAGTGGCGTTCATCCCGTGACCCCTAACTTTCCCATTGAAACCTCCCCTAAGTATCGTGCCTTTTGTTTACGATCAAGAATGCACATGTTGCTAAATTTACCGTCTTGATAAACAAACAAAATTCGTAAAATCGGTCTTAAAAGAGCATCGTGGTACGTTGCTTAACGTTGTTAATGGCGGTTCGCGTGAGCACAATTGTGCTCATAACACCTGGGGGCTCTGCCGTATGGATCATCGAATGGTGTCCAATGAGACCCGGTTCACTGGTTCATTGGATCCTGATCTACCCCCCCCCATTCTCCCTCCACTCCGACTATCCGGTCTTGACCCTGAGATATCAGCGGGGGGGGGGGGTCCCATCGACGATCACGTGGTAGCTCACTGAGTCACGTGTGACGATATGTAACAGGGTGCTTCAAAAAAATGTGAACACTTCTGACAATTTGCAACAATACCACGAGAAATGCGCTCTGGAGATCACCTGGAGAAAATTCCAGGCACGCGTTGACAACGAATGCGAACAAATGGAGACTCTTTGACTTTTTGAAGCTATTAACATTTGTTTTCGTGTTACAGTGTATTATCCGTTTTTTCCATTGGTAACGATAGTCCCATATAAGTGTTTAAAACATTTGTTTAAGCGCCCTGTACATACCCAGGTTCCTTATGCTTACGTCGTGTGTCGGAACGTACAAAATAATAGGACCGCTACACTGCGGCTTTAAAGCATTGCATATAATACGGTAATCAACATCACGTTTGTCGCGTGTGCGTACTTGGGGTTGGCATTCTATTGTTGAGAATGAGAGGCTAAGTAGTTGTCACGTGTGGTCATTTCTGCATGTGGTAAACGTAAGCAAACGTCTTCGCGTAACTGCATTTACACTACTTGACACGCGCGACACGTAACGTGGATTTAATACGTATGACTGTGTATCGTTTTATCTCCGACGTATTTCCCGTTTGTATCGCGTGTTCTCTGCAGGAGACGTGCTTCAAAAATGTCATTTCTGAAGTAGCTCTCGCTAGCCACGTGCAGCGAAACGTCAGACATAATGCCCGAGCAACACGCGGCACACAACAGATGTCTACAGCACAACCCCGAAAAAATTACGCAGCATATATATAAAAATATGAATTAAAATATCAATGAAATATAACAAATTTGTATTTTGGTTAAGGTATAACACAATCTTATAATGTATTAGCATTGTAAAGACGCACACTTATTTTAATTCTAACAGTTACAATGAGTGCGTATTGCCAGGTAGGGCATGTGGATCACACACACACACACGAACGTCAAAATAAAATGAAGACAAGTCTTTATTTCTAAAAACGCGCAACAACAACAACTAAAAACGTCACGGAAAGGAAGCGCGCGTTCTTTGGAGGATGGCAGAACGGGCAGATTGGAGACGTCGCATTGACGGTCGGCACACACAAGGTGAGCGCGAACTTGGGGGAAGGAGATCGCCCGCACTGATGGAGGCCGAGGGACCAGATCGGTGACGGCAGCCGGATGTGAAATTTAATTTACGCAGAGATGGAGCGAATCGGATTTGAATTCGTGGCATCGCGCTGAGCCTATCGCGGGGAGGCCTCCATCCAGCAGTGGATTAGATGATGCTGATGATAACAGCTGATGTAAACATTCCATGATATCGACATGACATGTGATGCAAACATTCCATGATATCGACATGACAAACCACGCTGAGACAAAAAAACATTTGCGCACATTAACAGATTGGCGTATTTACGCAAACGTTTTTCTTTACAAGTGGGGGTTCCCTTTCATTTGAAACGTCTCACGCGGTCCGACGAAGATTCGAACCCGGCCACTCTCAACCGAAAAGCCACTTTGTGTTTGTTCCGCGGGGGGCCGAGGCTACGGCCGTGAATGGACGATGCGAAAACGCCAAAAGGTCAAACATCTCTGCGAGCATTTGGCGACGCTGATTTCCTACTCAAATGAGTAGCGGTGACCTTACTCTGCTGTTCATATATATGTATGTAAACATTTTGAGCCAGTGGTCCCCGCGATAGGAATGTGGGATTTCCACGTGTCTGGCCATGGGACAACCCCGAAGTGGCGATGACGGGCTGATTTTTCAACTCCCGACCTCCAGGATTAGAACTCGTCCCGTTGTGCCCGCGAGACTCACGGCGCACCGCTGAGTCACGCTGCCGGGTTGCGTTGTAGCGGGTGACACTTGGGCAAGTCTGCTACACAACAAACGCTATGTCTTATGTGTGCGATTGTGCTATTTTAGCGCTCGGTGGTGCAAATGTGTTAATTCTGAGGTTGGGTCGTGGGACCTGACTTTTACAGAGCGCGCATGGGACGTGATACTAATGGTATTAGTTGCCATTTCCCGCTGATTATTTTTTTTCTCCACTTAAAAAAAAATACAAATTTCAAGCCACCCAGCCATGATCCATTCATTGCTGGCTGAAGGCATCCATACTCTAGCACATGCGCTGATCTTAATCGCTTCATCTCTACATTGGCCGTTCCTCCTTGGTCTGATTTACTCCTCCTTTGGCTGTCATGCCGTCCTTCGTCTTGTCCATCCGTCATCATCAGAATCTTTATTTTGTTTTATCCTGGAGAAATACGATGAGCTATGAAGCGCTTTCACAGATGCTCAGTAGATGTCTACCCCCTTCTCGCGACGTGTCGTTTTCAGCTTTTGCTCCATGGCATTTGACCACGTCTAACATCCGGGTATCTACCCTCCACCAACCCCCACTGATCAGCGAGATTTTATAATTAATTCGCTTACTTATCTAGAAAAGCCACACTAAGTCGTATGACTTTCAGGAGGGGCCTTTACGTTTTTTTCATTATTATACAACCCTTATTGCCGACACGGCGTGAAAGGCGTTCATCCAGCAGTAGATTCACAATAGTTGTAACTTATTAAATTGCCCAGCGACGTAGAGAAAAATACAAAAAACCTGCTCCCGTCACTTTCAACAACGTGCACTCAGAGTGGTGAAGTTGAATAATCGAGATTGAAAACTAATTTCTTTATAATAGTTTTGTTTGCGTTTAGTTTGTTGTCCTTTCCCAGCACCTCCGATTCGCACGGTTAGCTACGTACGGTGCGAAAGAAGTTCAGCATTCGTACGAAGTATGGTCATGCAAGGGAACTGGACGCTATAGGTCGTCATTTCCCAGCACCTCCGATTAGCACGGTTGGCTACGTACGGTGCGAAAGAAGTTTAACATACATACACACATCCTCTCTCCCCAACAGGGTCGCGTGTGATTGGCATGGCGGACGTCACGCGTGGCCCCTTTGTGATAAAAAAAAACGACACAAGCAGCATCTACCCCCCCACCCAGCCGGAGTCTGTACTGGCAATAAATA
This sequence comes from Lampetra fluviatilis, assembly GCF_964198595.1. Taxonomy (NCBI): domain Eukaryota; kingdom Metazoa; phylum Chordata; class Hyperoartia; order Petromyzontiformes; family Petromyzontidae; genus Lampetra; species Lampetra fluviatilis. Next base: position 2,777,304 of record NC_136283.1, read on the forward strand.
AATGAGTAGGTAAACCAAGAAAATAAACGCACTGGATGAGGTCCCACGGTCGGCTGACTTGCAGAAGAGCGTCGTATTAAATATGCATGGGTCACACACAACTCTCGCTCAACGCCCATGATAGTTAGTGACTGCCGATGCGTTGTGAAGCGGTTCGAGCAATCGTGGATGGTCTCACACAAGGTGCAGGTAACGTTGACCCCACACACCCCGCCTGGTCTATCCCATCCCTTACCAACCTCACCGCCTCTCCCCAGCCACCCATCTTTTTCCGCGGTGGTAAGATGTTAACTACCTCGCCAGGTATGCAGGAGGTCGTGGGTTCGATCCCCTGCTGTATTTTTTGGAGTTTGCGTGTCCCTCTCCGCCGTGGGTCGCGTGGATTTTTCTCCGGGTCCTCCGATTTTTCCCTTCGACATTTTAGACGCTTTAGAGTATTTGGATGCTCAATCTCCACACGATAAGCCACTTCTTTGAGCTATCATTTGTGTTTAATACTTAATTTGGAGCTTTCGTGACTGCAGGAATTACTCTTTGATTCTTTCGGTAAAGTCACGTATAAAGAGAAAATAATAAATTAAATACTAACATACGACGTTTCGATTGCAACACAAGCAATCATCATCAGGTATAAATGAAATAGAAACACAAAATCTAGTATACTTAGAAATGTAATGTAATACAACAGAGAGTCGGATAACATAACAGTCAACACCATACCTGGTTGATTACGTTCTTCCTTAGAATGCTACATTTGAGAGAGAGATAAAACACAGAACCAGAACTATCATTTGTGGCCAAGTTGCTTCTGAAAAATAGCTATATAGCTCAATGGACCTTACCTGGTAAATAAAAAAAACTGTTCGTAGTCCGCTCACGCCATTGTTACTGGCCCCATGAACTTCATCCAAACCCGGGGTGGAGGGATCGTCCATATATTCCTCCAGCCGTGTTGAGGATCCGTGCCTAGGGCACGCTTACTGATTCGTCTCCATGCACAACTGCGGGTCGATAGACCCTTGTCTTTCTGTTCTTTCCCTCCCCAGGCACTGCGCGTTTTTTTTTCTTCTAGATTTGAAGCTTTCGTGACTGCAAGGATTCATATTCTTAGGTTTTTCGGTAAAGTCACGTAGGTAAAACATTAAAATTAATAAAAGTAAAATAAAATAAAAATCACGACGTTTCGGAGGCAACACAAGCTTCCGTCTTCAGGTGGAACCGTCACAGCCACGACAGCTGTATCAAGTAAATGAGAGATTACAAGAGCTACCACTCCGTATATATAATGGTTGGAGAGGGGGGGAAGGGCCAAGTACGGCACACTTTTTATTAATATGGTAAGGTGAGGCTTAAGAGGCTGAGCCTTTGTTATGGAGAGGTACAGTTTGTGACTAAGCCTGGCCTACATAACAATAGTGTGAAAAAAGAAACAACTGCGCGTTTTATCAACTCCTCCTTTTATCCGTTTTACAATTTTGGTTGCCGTTTGTTGCTGCCCCCAATATGGGTTGGGCCTCTCTTGGGCCTGTGCTCGGCAAACCGTTTTTTTTTGTTGCAAATAACTCCTCTGACTGTCCTCCAGGACTTTATTCTCGCTCGAGTTATTTTCGTAACGCTGCTAGGCTAGCATTGAGAAGTGCGCACAAGGCGCTGTCAAACAGTGTAAGGTACCCATATATATGTGTGTGCATTGTACCCTATATCTCTATAACTTTAATAAGAGATGCATACAAATTGGGTACAAAAGAGAGGCGAGATGGATGTCGAGTGCCAAACGTATTCCCGGAACAGCGTTAACGGATTTTCGGTTGGTATTAAGCAGTGACTTGTATTTGTATAGAGCCTAAAGACTGATTTTTAAGAGATTTCCCGCTTTACGATTGTTGGATCTTAAAAACACCTAAAATAATTCCTCGGAGCGGTGAAATCTGCGCGTGTAGGTGCCGAGTGGATTGTTACAGCACAGAACCGTGAGATGTCTACAGCTCGGGGAGGCTTTGCTCCGGCGGTAGATTGATCATGCCTGCGTGCTGATGAAAAAGTGTTTAAAAAAATGCTTTGGAGGAAATTGCGTCTGCAGAACCCGTGCGTGCGTGCGAAACGCTCAAACTTGACGCACGGCTTGCGGAAAACTGGTTTCCGGGCCGTCTGTTGATATAGGGCCCCACCTCGCACCCCGAATATCGGTGGTTGTTTTGTGGCGCTGACCATTTCAAATCGGGTCCCCATAGTTCAACTCGGTAAATGCATTTGAACGGCGTGACTGCACATAACGCTTACGATGCATATGCGCCGATGACCTAATCACCGTCCTAGTCTCGGAAGCTAAGACCCCACTCAAGTGGACGCTAAAGGTCCAGTGACGCCAAACATCGCAATCATGGTCCTCTAATTTGAACTTTTTCAGGACCCTCCTGAGAAAAGTAACCGCGTGACTCGATGAGGCTTGCCTGGGTAAACAGGGGTCCTTAATAGAGGTTTGTGTGGGCTAGATTACGCGATCTAACCCCAAAAAACTCTTATGGATAATATTGGTCGCGAAAGCCTACGTGTTAAACTCATAAAAAGGGTAGTAGTAGTGATAATAAGCTACCCAAAGCGTTAACGTGAGTTCGTATGATTAAAAAAAACAAATCTTATCCCCCATCTTGCAATCTGACACAATTTTGCCAACACGTTGTCTGCGGACATTGTGCGTTCCAAAATCCTGGAAAGATGGCACTCAAGGTCATGTCTGTGCCCACTTGGGGTTGCCACGCGGAGTGCAAAAAAGAAAAACCCAGGGCATTTTGAGAAGATAATATATCTCCCAGTGTGACAACTAGAGTACAGGTTGATGTAAATTACATTATCTTGGTGCTGTATTATTTTAGTTGATTGTCGAAAAGTGTCTTCAGTTTCGATTTAAAGCTTTCGTGACTGCAGGGATTCATCTTCTTGGTTCTTTCGGTAAAGTCACGTAGAAGGGAAATAATAAAATAAAACATAATAAAATAATTCTCACGACGTTTCGGCTACAACGCAAGCAGCCGTCCTCAGGTGAAGACCAGGTCTGTCGGGGAGACAGCGTCTTTTCATTCAGACGCTGTCTCCCCGACAGACCTGGTCTTCACCTGAGGACGGCTGCTTGCGTTGTGGCCGAAACGTCGCGAGAATTATTTTATTATGTTTTATTTTTATTATTTTATTATTTCTTTTCTACGTGACTACCGAAAGAACCAAGAAGTGTCTTCAGTGTTGGATCGCGCGTGTCGGCTGCCGCCTGGTGGGCGAATTTAGCATGACACGGGGCCTCTCTGTAGGCGCACCGTAACAACAACAACCCTTTGGGTCGATAAACTTATGTGGACGAAGGACCTCGTTTCCACGACCGTGAAAACAGCTGCGTCGTTGTTTGACCATGCTTCACCACTCTGGTCGGTGTTCTACATCGTAGTACAGTACAACAATATTACTTCCTCTCGCCTCCTGCGAAACTGCTCCTTTGCTGAATCGAGGTGTGCTTTTTTAAAGTTTATTTTTGGCATCATTTCAAATGTGGCCCATGCAACTCAGCAGATGGTTATTCACGACTGGGCATCCGTGAAAAACAGCTTAATAGCTCATCAGATTCCTCCAGTTTAAATAAATATTCTGATTTTAAGCTCGTTTTGTATTAATTCCACTCTTGTGCCATTGCATATCACTCCCGGGCATAATCCTACAGAGCTCCCGATGGTTATTATACGTCTCGTCGAGGCTAGTTTAAAACCGTGGTTTTTTTGCATCACCGGTAAATGCATTGGATGGACAAACACTGGTAAAATACCGGCTATCGGTTTCCCGCACATACGTAACTGTCCAGCAAAAAATAATGTAACACGTTAACCTTATCCAACTGAGTGACTGAGGTAGCTGCCACAGTGGTGCAATGTTTCTCTGCTCAGGATCTCCAATCCAAAGATCGGCAGGCTTCGTATCCATCTCACGGCGCGGCAGTATGAAACGATGGGGTAAACTTTTGTTTTGTTTTAAATTGCCTCATTCGTTGCAAAAGTTCCATTGGAAACGATTATCGGTTCCTGATTTTCACGATCCGGTTACGGGGTTCTGGACAGGTTACCAGAGGTGTGGACTCGAGTCATGTGACTTGGACTCGAGTCAGACTCGAGTCATGAATTTGATGACTTGCGACTCGACTTGGACTTGCATAACAATGACTTTGTCCCACCTATGAGATGTGGACTCGAGTCATGTGACTTGGACTCGAGTCAGACTCGAGTCATGAATTTGATGACTTGCGACTCGACTTGGACTTGCATAACAATGACTTTGTCCCACCTCTGCAGGTTACCGGTTAACGTTTAACACCCCCCTCCCCTAAGTGTGGAGTGTGGACTCCTTGACGCAAAGTGCTGCCCTCCGGCGGCAGTCGTAGGTAACTGCGTACCACGTGACCAATTCGAAAATTTGCTTTTGAATGTCAAAATTGTTTATTTTGGATGATCACGGTTGCCGAACGCAGCCGATCGAAAGGGTCCAAAAATACGCGGAGCGGCCAGAAACGAACCGCGCTGCAAAGTTGCAAACAAATAACAGCTGTTGATGGATGAGAGGTGAAAAAACATGTTTCAAGTTGTAAAGCGGGTCAGCTTAACGAGCCTCTCGACTTGAAGCGAGGCGATTCTTTAATTCCTAAACGCGCAGCGGTGAAAGGAGGCAAGAGGCGGAGACGAGAGAAGCCCTCGAACGTGGGACGAGGAACGGTGGAGTGAAGTGTCCGGGAGCAATAGGAGAGTGATAATGAAGGCGACTGGCCGCCGGCGAGTTCGTGACTGCGGTGAATCGGCGAGTGCCGGATCCGTCGGTGAACCTGGCTCTTTTAGGTGTTCGATTCTGTAAGAGTGCAAACGCCTCTCGAATATTCGGCGTCGCGTGGAGGAAAGTCTGGCCCGAATAAAACAACATCAACAACAGCAACAACAAGAACACGCTGATAATTCAAACTTACGAGGCTGCAATAAACCCCCCCTCCCCCCCAGTAAATTCTAGATTTGAAGCTTTCGTGACTGCAAGGATTCATACTCTTAGTGTTTTTCGGTAAAGTCACGTAGGTAAAAAAATGAAATTAAAATTAATAAAAGTAATAATAGAAATAAAATAATAAAAAATCACGACGTTTCGGAGGCAACACAAGTCTCCGTCATCAGGTGGGACCGTCACAGCTAGTAACCCCCAGTAATTATACTTTTAAAACGACGCAAATACGATAGACGCGTGCGACGATGCACAACGCGACTGCGGTTCGTTTTTGGGCTGCGTGCGGACAAAGAGCGCGATTTTTTGTACTCGGGGCACCGCGTTTCGCTGACCCTCGACGAGTTGGGAGCAGCTGATCGCGAATCGAGCACGGGGAGTCGACAGGCACGAGGGTGAGCACCGTTAACCCACAACCCGCGTGAGCGGCCCACGGATGCCCGAAAGTTAACTCCGGCTCGTTTGGGCTATCAGTTTGCGACGTGTTGCCGTGGGTGTGAGAGAGTCGGGGCAAGTTGTCGCCACGAATTTTAGATATGCGCGTACTAACTGCGAGATATGTACGCATGGACTTCTTTCGCGCGGTATACGTAGCCAAGAATGCCAATCGGACGTGCGGGATACGGAGCGTAACGATTAGTGGGCAAAAAATTTGCTTTCTGCTCAAGTGAGCATCGCGGTGGCGTTCATGCCCTGGGTTGCACAAAGTTGTAGTCGTTATTGATCTTGACCCCGGAGGAATGATGGCGCGTGTCAAACCCTCCGACCCAGGAGTTGAACTCGTAACCTTCCCGACTGCGGAGCCCCTCGCTCCACCGCTGAGCCACCGGGCAGGAGGAAAACGAACAACAGATTTGGTGACGGTTGGAAATAATGCTGCATCTCGGAAATATGTTTAACATGTTGACATGGGATGATTTATATATACATAAAAACATAGTTTAAAATAATTATACTCAACCTAACGGTGCTATTTTTCAGGACATCCTGTTGTGTGCTGTGGGTGGGGGGGGAACTCCTTCTGGGATGGTGACAACATGATTCGATTAATCCTTTATTGTTTTTCTAAAGGGACCTTTTAGAGAGTATTGTGATGCATTTCGGCCGTTTGATTACATTTCTGTCGTGAATTCATCGCGCCAAATGAAGTTGACGAGGATCGGCGTGAATTCTCGCAACACACGAATCCACACGCGGGGTGGAAAATTAAACACAAATATCGCGGGTCCCCTTTCTATCGCAACATTCAAGCTTCAAACCACGTGTGTATTATTATCATCTTCAAATCAGGAGTCTTTACCACCAATCCTCAGCGGGATCATGTCCTTCAAGATGTTTATTGTCTTCTTTATTCACCAAAGTTACAGGTCAGCCGTGCGAGTCACGTCACAAGACGAGGTCATTTACATTTCAGAACTCGCAGAAGGCAGTGGTGAGTTGCATCATCGCCCCGACTTCTGAATTGTCACATCAAATAAGGACGTTACTTTAGAACTCACGTATATAGTAATAGGTTTTTACCCTTTCAACTGGTACAAAAACTGACACCTTTATACAAGGCATCGTGTTTGCAATAACCACAACACAAGCAATCAAAATGCAAACAAAAAGAAACAACTCTGATGATGCATATCATTATCATCATCAGAGTTGTTTTTTTTTGTTTGCATTTTGACTGCTTGTGTTGTGGTTATTGCAAACATGATGCCTTGTATAAAGGTGTCAGTTTTTGTACCAGTTGAAAGGGTAAAAACTATTACTATATTTTGCCTCTGGTAAAGGAGGTCTCATAGTCTAAAAACTCACGTACAGCCAATTACTGCGGTTCTCCACTAGGTGGTGATGCACCTTCTCAAATGGAATGGAATTTTTTTTGTGAGAAGTCAAGATACATTTTAAGTGAAGGAATTATTTTTTCTGTGTCTGTGCGGTCATTAGTGACCGGGCTTGAGACCTTTTTTTTTTTTAAACTCGCTACTCCTTGTGAACACGGAAGAAGAAGACAACGGATTAATCACTGGTGTCACAAACCTCAATTTCTCACCCAGAATCCCAGCGGCGCTGGCTCTGTGTCTCCTGATGTGCCTATGATGAGCCCCGGTGGGCCACGTGACCACTCGGACCATGCACGTAGCAACGCTGGGAGTGTGGAGCGATGGCACGGCGTGCGATGACTTACATTCTTGGCCGAGTTCAATTCTTGGTACCCCTCGGCATCAGGTGACGGTGGTACCTGAACCAGTCCAAGGGCCTTGACCCTTCACCAATCACCTTCACTGATCAGCATGGTGAAGTATGGTCAATTAGACCTCTGGAAAACCTTCATTCAGCAGTCCATTGAAAAAACCTGTGTAATAAATATATACATATATTACTGCCGCTGCGTAAAAAAATATAATCGAATCGGCCCCTTGGACGCCCCTCAGATAATTCCAGTCTGTGCACCGAGGCATCTTCCACAGCGCAACAAGACATGCACGATGTGCAACATTGACGTGACAATTTCTGTACGCATTCCATGACGAGATCGCCAAGGTATTGTGGTTCATTTGTGTGGGGAGGCGGGGGGGGGGGGGTGTCACGACATTTTAAGCAATCTACTAAACCGCTCTAGAATCTTGCCGATGAGAGCCATTCACAACGTCCAACAGGAATGCGCCACAGGACAATGTTAGATGGACATGACATTGAAGTCTGCAAAGTTGGGCCCCGGATAAATGAGCAAACAAAAGTGACAAGTTCGCTAAACAAGCGGCCGTCTCTCTTGGAGGGACACGACTTTGGTAAGCTTGGAGCAACTTGGCGTGGCCATAATCTAGCAGTGAAATCATAGTTCCATTTAAACCATCTTCCATTTAGATGTGACAGCTTTGAGTTATCCAATTAGGGCATAAGCCAAGAGAAAAGAACTAACCACATTTTCCACTAACGCTGTGGCCTTGAAAGAACAAAATTCTACGTAGACGACGTTTCGGGCAATAGCCCTTATTTACAGCACAATGAGTCGAGTGTTGGTCAGTACTAGCTGGGGTGGCTATGCAAAACCACCCTGGGCATTGTCAACTATGAGCATAAATCTTAGTTTGTATTCTGTATTTTTCATAGCCACTTTCATTTTTACAGTATTTCCATGTACCGCAGAGATGTTTTGTGTCGTATAAGAATCTCTATCAAACATACTTTGACACCCTTTTAACGATGTCTCCCCCCCCCCGCCGCCCCCCATAAAAGGCTACCACGGCGATCTTGCTACCACACGTGATCGTGATTTCGAGAACAAATTCTTAAATAAAATCATCGTTGACATTTGCCACCACGGCTGGTTACGATGAGCCTTGTTTGGGGGCTGCCTCAAGGTCCAAATGTAACTCTTTCTGTTCAGCACTAGAGATCAGTCTGAATTGAACAGAGCAGGGGGAAAAAAAGTGCAAGCACCCTGCAGAAATGTCAGAATGTGCTGCACTGTGGAGATTACGCTGAGTTACACGTCTCGCTTAAGATTTATTTCATAGCTTAACGGAGCCCGGGTCCATTCTATGAAAGTTAATGAGTCCAGTCAACACGCTGGAAGTTTCATTGGACTGCCGTACAATTATTTACGTGACATGTGCCGTGAGAAGTCTTATGAAACTGAAAACCAATATTATAATTGGAACGCGGAGGGAGAGGGAGAGAGAAAAAACCCTGACTTGGCAAAAGTTTCTCTTTTAATATCCGCCGTGCAAAGTGTGACTTGTACAAGCAATTTGTCATGAAATATTACCGAGTGCTACTCCGTCTCAGCGTATTCATCGAACTTTGCGCTGCACCGTTGACCGACATTTTGTAGAGTTGAAAACGCGTTTTGATTAAAATAAGTGAGTGCACGTTTTAAACAAAAAAATATTCACGTGGGAACATTTTCCAGCTATTTATTTTCGACTCGAGTGTTTTTTGTTGTTGTTGTTTTAGATTTGTTATTGTTGTTGTTGTTGTCGTTACAATTGGCAAAAGGTGCTTGACGGTTATAACACACCAAGAAGATTGTGTTGCCTCCGAAACGTCGTGATTTTAATTTTATTTTTTATTTTACTTTTATTAATTTTAATTTTTTATCTACGTGACTTTACCGAAAAAAACCTAAGACTATTAATCCTTGCAGTCACGAAAGCTTCAAATCTAGAAATAACACACCAACTTCTGAAAGTTTCCCTTCGGGGAGCAATTCCGTGTGCAGTTCAAATCCATCGGGGATCAGTAGAGGTGACTCGACCGCTGAGATGGAGTGGTGACAGTGGCTCTCGTGCGAGTTGGGTTGTTACACCACGTGGCTTGCGAAGATGTGGCGGCAGCATAGGGAAAGGCCCTCATCCAACAGTGGAGAGACCCAACGCGTGGCGTTGTTTTTGGGACCACAGTAATTTTTTGCCTGACGTGTCGACATCTCAGTGACTGAATGCAAAAATCGGGCCTGAATTTCGATAAGAGACTGTTGCTGCGCCACACAGAGTTTTACCTTTTTGTGTGTGTTATGGAGGAAATCTTGCATAATAACACCACACAACCTTTGTTTACCGGGCTTACACCCTGCTCATGATGCTTGGAAATTTGAAACGAGTTAATGGTTTTTGCCTGCTGAAACAAACACTGCTGGAAAACATCTGTCTTGAAGTCCTTTTCGCTGATAGACTTAACATTTATTGAATTGTTTTGGTTGTGTTGGAATTTTTTTTGCCTAGTTATTATTTTCCTTCCCCGTAAGAATAAAACACTTCTCAATTGTAGCACTCGCAATGAAGGAGCTCTGCTTGTAGTCGTGGTTGTTAGGCTGACAGCGTGGGGCTCTCGTGCTACGGGTGTTTTACACTCGTGAGATGCCTGACCGAGCCAAAACGAAACTGTCAGACTTCGGCCTCACAAATACATCCTGAGTTTCGCTTGGGGACAAAACAGGGCCAGGGGCGGGGTTACTAATTAATGTCATATGTCCTGTCACTCGGCAGACTTGCGACCTCATTCATTGCATGCGACATCAGTGGCACGGCTCTGGTTCTCCAGTGGAAAACCAGCATGGTGCCTCCCTGAGCCATGCTAGCAATATAACGACTCATAACGGCACTGCCATGGGTCTGTTTTTTTATGGTGGAAAAAAGCGGTGTTTTGGAAGCCACTAAACTAGCGCTTAGTCCACTTCGGCGATGTGTTATAACTACACAGCTGCAAGGGCTTATCAGCTTCACACTAAGCACGATCCTGCCTCTCACTGATTCAGAGCCAACTTTAAGAAGCAGTCGGAAAAGAAAACGGTTGGTGATGTTTTGGTCAAATGAGCAATTAGCTGCAGCTCATGTCCTATTTACAGCCCAGAGAGCCAGTGGTGGAAACTCCATGTTCCTGTGACGGGGATGAGCTTATCCACAGGAAAATCACTCTTCATTTGCCCCCCAAAAAACTGGTTTTCATTTATTGACCCCGGAGGAAAGATGGTTTGAGTCAACCCCCAACCAAGAGTTGAACTCTCAGCCTTTCGATTGCGAGCCCTTCGCTCTGCCACAGAGACACCTGGCCGGCATGTGGCACAGAAGCAGATGGGTGTAAAAAAAATCGTTAGATGTTGGCACCACATGGAATCCACCCTCCCTTGAGATTTGGGAAAGTTGACGGCTGTCACGGACATCAAAATGACCATTGGAATCAAGGACTCAATTTGGAAGATGCTCAACTCATAAGTGAAACATTTTTTATTCACCCTATTTGCGTCAATCATTTTGACGAATGAACATGCAAGGTCATATCAGAGCGAACACCATCTTCTAATCACTGCAATTGAGAACTCAGTTTAGTCTTATTAGTTACCAAGTTTTTTAAAATCTTGAACGAAGTAGAAGCTACGGTCGATCCTCTGCTGTACGTTCTCCATCAAGCTGAGTCACATCAGGCAGCCAGTCAGGATGGGCTGCCTAGATTTGAATCCAGGATGACCTGTGAGCCACCTGGCCAGCCATCTCCTCTGTGACCACAGAGCTGTAAGGCACCTTGGGCTTTTTGTGGCTGCATTCAAGTGCCCCTTAACCTTCCCTTGAGATTTGAGAACGTGGGCATTGTTCAAGGTGTTCAAATTGACCTTTTGGTATAAAGTAACAATATTTGGCGATGGATGTTGAGTGATTAAAATCAGGTTTCTGCTGCATAGATTGCTACATTATTGGATTGTGGGAGATCGAGATGGCTTTGTGAGCAGTGGATTTACCATCGTTGTTCAAAATGATGACATTTTGACAAAATTTTACTCATCAGAAAGCCCTGTTCTTTTTCACTCTACTTATATGTGTTCACCTTCATCCGACTTTAGACGCAAGGCCATATTTGGGGTACAGTACTTGCAGAGGCTGCCATGTGCTGATATATTTTTGTGGACATGGTTTTATGCCCTCTACTTTTCGTCCGCGTGTAGGGCATGGAGTCTTTTTTTTCCCCCGAGCTCGGGATTCGCAGAAATATAATGCAGCAGGGGAAGAGAACTGCTGAACTGCATCTTTGTGGCATCTTTATTTCAGCGATCGGGAAGCTCTGCTCCGTGACCTTGCCGGGCTCAATCGTGTACCCACGTGGGTGCGGTAACTCAGCTCGGCCCCGCTGAGGACATGGTAAAGGTGCAGCCCTGAAATGTCTAGGCTCGCTTCACTGCTGGCAAAAATTGCCTCCGCAAGAGAAAGCTCAAGGGAGGACCTCGAGGGCTATTTCTGGCTGGTCCGACATTTCGGACGAGTGCAGAAGCACCCCCACACTTCACCCTACCACACGCAACCAGTCAATCGGCTAACTGGTGGGGCCCGTTTGTACTGCTGGGTGGACTACATGCGAACCGGGGGGGGGGGAGGATTTAAGAAACTTGCCCCATTAGTTAATTTGGCGTGCCAGGAGGCAGAATCGAACCAGTGATCTCTCGATTGCAAGTCCCTTGTTCTATTTATCACACCAATGCACAGCGTTCCCCCACACAAATGTAATGGTCACACTTTTTGTTCGCAATTTGTAAACGACTTTTTTTTGGGATGGTAACACTACTTAAACGTGCTCTAGAGGCGAACGTGAATCGTGAACTTTGGAGCGGCGTATAACTGTAACATGCAGCGCACGTGCAACCTTTTGTTTTGTCAATCCACTGCTGGATGAGCGTCGAGCCCAGTGTGCCTTTTTGCTTCATCTGGTCCAACACCATGTGAGAATAGGCTCTAAGAAAAGCTGTCTCGGGTGTGGACCAATCAATTTCAAGGACAGTGCATATCATTATCAGAGTTGTGTTTTTTGTTGGCATTCCGACCGCAGGTATTGTGGTCAATGCAAACATGACTCCTTGTAAAAAAGGTGTCAGTTCTGTTGCCAGATAAAAGGGTAAAAAAACAATTATCATATTTTGCTACTGGCAAAGGAGGTTCCAATGGTATACGGTGTATCAATTTGAATGCAATATCGTTATTTTATTAATTATGGATTATTTATGGAACGGGTCAATGGTTTGACTTACCCACCCGGTATGGACAAAATAAAAACAACGAATCGGTTTGTCCAAGTTGCACGTCATGGCATTTCGTGAGCATTTCACCATTGTAAAAAAAAAGGTAAATTAATTATTTACATATGACTTGTATTCCCAATTGGTTGGCACATTTATTTATTCCAAAGTAAAAATTAAAAAAGCCACTTCACGATTAAATAATACTCGTGATCGCCCAGATATTTTATAGCGTCTGATGGATGCATACGTCTGAAAGCCCAGAACATCCCACAGGACATGAACCCACAGGACAAAACGTGGGCCTCTGGGAAGCAATGGGGCATGTAGGCCACTGATAGGTCATTTGTGAGGGTATTTTTCTTACCTCGTGTGAAGTGTTGTTGGGTTTTGTCCGGACACTCCAGTTACCTCCTCGACTGAAGCGCACGAACCGAAGGGAATTGATTCCTCATTGATTTACATCATGGGACCTCCTTTGCCAGTACCAAAATATACTAATAGGGTTTTTACCCCTTTCTTCTGGCAACAAAACTGACACCTTTTGCTGTTTAATCGTGAAGTGGCTGACACCTTTTGCAAGGAATCATGCTTACATTAACCACAGGCGCCTTTTGGCGTCATCTGGTCGAACACCATATGAGACGAGGCTCTAAAGAAAGCTGTCTCTGGTGTGGACCAATCAGTTTCAAGGACAATGCATAAATGATCAGAGTATTGTTTTTTGTTTGCATTTGACTGCAAGTATTGTGGTTAATGTAAGCATGATTCCTTGCAAAAGGTGTCAGTTTTGTTGCCAGAAAAAAGGGGAAAAACCCTATTAGTCCTCATTGATTGTTGGCGACTGCCGCATAATGATCTGACCAAATCTGTGTCGTGCGTTTAGATTGCTTCCATTAATTTCCTGCTATAAATTTCCAGACGACAAGCCACTTGGTTTAGCTGTCATTTGTGGCCACGTCGCTTCTGAAAATAAGGCCAATAGTTCAGTGGGCCTTACCTGGCAAGATAACAAAATAGTTTAGTTTTATTTGCATTTATATTTTAAGTGATTTGTTTACTTTTCGTATACATTGCGCTCTTATCGTGTTTTTGTATTGTTTGTAACGTTCTGACCTGCCCCGACTGGACCTTTGTGAAAAAGAGCTTGATAGCTCATCAGATTCCTCCGGTATAAATAAATATTCTGATTCTGTCATTAGAAACCGAATTGGAAACAAACAAAATAAAATATTCTACACATTCGATGAGCCTTTTGTGATTCGAAAACAAAATTCTTCTCCGGACAAACTAAATATTGGCTCACGTGACATGCACACTGTTGTCTTAACACTCCGATGGAGATGTACGTCAATTCATGTTGCGTGAGTGGGAGTAAGAGAGCACAGTAGACGCAATCAAACTAGGTTTCTTTCATGGTTGTGCCGCATAGCGCTGTGTTCTTCGGTTAGTTTGTACCGCGTGTTGTTCGTGGTGATGTCCGACGTTTCGCTCCGTGTGCTGGAAGCTTCTTCAGGAACTGGATGGAGCAGTGACTCGTCCTCTCCTCTCTTGAGAAACAACACGCGGCACAAGCCGAAATCGCGTCCGAGAGCTGAAGTGAAATTACTTGAAGTGGACATTTACAAATATTTTATATTCTTCTGGGTCTTAACGTTCTGCCATGGGGGGTTGGCTTTACGTTCATGGATGTCGTGGGCAAGAATCCAACTGGCCTATTAAGGAAAGAAATCCACCAACTAACTCTGACGTGATGCCACTTAGTACATTTATTGCTTCCATATTAAAAAAAAGAGAAATGTTTTTGGACATAAATCCTCTTGAAACACCGAGTTATATTAAGGGAGGAACCCCCTGTGTCCGGCCCTTGGACACTGCACGCTGAAAATTGTTCCACATCAGTGTCCCATAAATACATTGAGAGATTTAATAATGTAGCCCCAAATTAAGTTAAGGTAATGCCGCAGTTGCCTTTCTTTGGTAAGGACAATGAGCCGAGGATGCTTGGTATTGAATGTGAAAAATGGGGCTAAATGAATATAGGTCACAGCGTTTAAACCACCAAAGGTTTCTCCTGGGCATGTTGCTGAATTGGCTCACTGAGACGACTGATTGTTGTTGTTGTTGTGTCAGTGAAGGCATGCTGCTATTGTAAGGATGAAAAACATCACTTCGACAAAGGGGCAGCCCTACAATTGCTCGCTCGCGCCACTGATGGCAGAAATGACCTCCACGAGAATGTAACTCTAGAGGGCACATCCTAGAGGGTGTTTTGGTCTACTCTTCCACGTTGGCCAGAGACCTCTTGAATTGAATTTGTCACTCCAGCTCCTCAGGACATCCTATTGGACGCGTTCCAATTGTTTGGCTTGCCCATGTTTTATAGAGGGTCGGCAATTTTTTTCAACAAAATCATGCATATGCCGAAATTTAAAACGATCTTGTAGAATTTCGTGAATGTCTTAGAAATAAATGGTGTTCGTGTGACTTTTACTTCAAGAATTGACGCACCGGCTGCATATGAATAATTTGGCAAGTATGGAAATCGAGTTGGAAGTTTTTTTTTAATGTTCTGTTTGCAATTGCAGTATTCTCCAGATCATAAGATGCACTCCCGCCTCTCTCCCCTGATTTTTAATAAAAAAAATAATTGGTGTTGCATCGTACAATCCAGCAGGAGCAGTGTGCGTGACCAGATTTGCATGACTTCCTTGACACTGGGCACAACATTTGGGGTTCGTCTCACATTCCAGAGAATACGGTATTATAAAGGATCCTGGGTCATCATAATAATGGTGTATCATGGTCTAGTTCGAGCCATTGATGCGCTCCAGTCAATCTTCGATCGTTACTGCCCGTGAACTTCACTCGCCTGTTCGTGTACCCACAGTTACGTCCACCAGCCTGTTCTTATTTTTTTCGTCTCATCCATTTGTCGTTTAACAACCACTGCTTTTCCCCTCGCACGTGCTGAGCTGTTGAAATTTCCCCCCACCCCCATTGCATTCTCTTTTCCCAAGTCCTCATTTACTTGGCTCAATCCAATAAAGTTGTTTTTTGTCTCTCTTTTGTCTCACAGCGTTATTCGTGCTGATTGTTGTTGGCCGCTTGGCGCTTTGAACATACTGGGCCTGCGTTCAACAACCGTGATGTGGTGGGGGGGGGGGGGTACAATATATAAAATAATTTCCCGTGCTGCAGATGGTAATTCTGTTTAACACGTCGGAGGCTTTCGCGACCAATATCATCCATAATGGAGGTTTTTTTTTTTAGATCGCGTAAAGATATAAATGTGTTGTTAAACCCGCCACCACCCGACACAGCCAATTAGTGAGGTATGTCACGCAAACAGAACGTGCAAATTCGTCACTGGTACAGCACACCGGTGTGTTGGAGCTCCTACAATCTGAGTACGACGTTTCGCCAGTAATCTGTCCGTAAATGTTGTGGCTTGGCTCTCCAAACAAGCGGTGTGCTGTACCAGTAATTAATTGGCACGTTCTGTTTAGGTGACAACCCTTACTAATTGGCTGTGTCGGGTGGTGGCGGATTGAACGACACACATTCACGCGATATAACCCCAAAAAAAACCCTGTCTTCATCTTCTTGGTTCTTTCGGTAAAGTCACATAGAATGGAAATAATAAAATAATTAAAATAAAACATAATAAAATAATAGAATAATTTTATTATATTTTATTTTCTTATTTTCTTATTTTCATTGTATGTGACTTTACCGAAAGAACCAAGAAGATGAATCCCTACAGTCACGAAAGCTTGAAATCGAAAAAAAACCCCTGTATTATGGAAGATGTCAATTCTGTTTTTTTGTCAGCAGAGGTCTCTCTATAAGAACGAATCGAGCCGTGGGGGTGCAGTCATGGGGCTGGATGATTTTCTCGCCACCCTCGCTCCGCCCCCCAAAAAAAGAAATCCGCAGTTTGGAGGTGCGCGCTCGAGACTTCGCGTCTCGAGAGGATTTCCCTCGACCCGCAAACAAATCTTGTCGCGCGTCATCGAGCGAATGCGCACGTCTTCACAATTTTGAAGAGAGAAAAAAAATATCATACATTTTCTTTTGTGTGTGTGTGTGCGGCGGAACCGTTTTGTCATTTTCTTTTTTGTTGCCCTCCGGAGCTGTGACTGGCAGTCACCGAGCCCCCCCCCCCCCTTTGGCCTTTCAAAAAAAACAAAAACCGAGAGTGCGAATCGACCGACGTCGACAAAGTTTGGCTCGACAATGAAATGATTGCGTAACTGCCGCTTGCCATTGTCAAACAGGTTTGCGACTCAAGATTATTATTGCAAAGAGCACACACACACACTCCCAGATTCCAACCTTTCAGATAATGCCGTTACACGTCACCTGCGCAGGTGCGTTCAAGGGCAACACGCAGAGAATGTAATGATTTTCTTTTATCTTAAGGTCTTGGGTGGAGTAGGGCAAGCATTATTTACATTGTTTTTTTTTCTAAAGGGGGAAAAGGCGGACCGAAGTGTGACGTTTTTACGAAGAGACATCTCCCGATCGCCGATTCGCTGCCTCAACATCATGTCAAGGAGGTAAAGGAGCAGCCCTGCAACGACCCTCTGCTGGACACTGATAGCGGGAGGACATCCACTAGAGGGAGCTCAAGCGAGGGCAATTTTGGCCTACTACTCCAAGCTGGTCAGACGCCTTGGAAGAGGGGGAGAGGACTCACTCACCCCCCCCCCGCCTTACCTCCACTCTAATCACAAGTCATCTGCCTTCTGATCGTCGGACGGTGGTGAATCAATCTTGTAGGGTATCCAGTACTGCCTAGTGGACGGGGGCAGTGATTTTGATGGGATGGCTGCTTGTCACTGCCCCCTATCGTTACCCCTTACCGCGGGAGGGCAGCGATTCCGGATTGCCCTCGTTCCTTCCATCGCGTTGAGGGTGCATCAGGTCGAGCGAGCTTGTTGAACGCATTTATCTGTTGTTTCTCGCTCCTTTTTGAAATTCCCACTGTATTCGGGGTACATTTTAATGACAATAATAAAATGGTGATATATATACAAATATACTGCCTCTTTGTTTCCACGGCCTTGCAGGGAGATCGCATTTGAACCCGGTGGCCTAACCATGCCACATTGGCAGCATCGCAGTGGCGTTCGTAAATATTATTTTACGTATGTACGTTGAACTTATTTCGCACCGTACATAGCCAACCATGCCAATCGGAGGTGCGGGGAAGGACAACAAACTAAACACACATTTTTTGTATTATCTCTTGACCAGTGTTTTGCTGGCTACATTGACCCAGGCAGTTGCTGTTGTTCTTGGTTGATGGAGATCACTGCAGACAACGTCAGAGTTATTGTAAAAACATTTACTGCCGATGGTGGTTAAGAATACATTTTTGTATTGTGCTCTCAATTCTAGCATTGGAGACTTGTTGAAGGATAAATGCACCTCTTAGAGGCCACAAAGCATTTGATATTTTTAGTAAAAAAAAAACATCTTTGTCTATGTTGTGTGTCTCTCTCTGTGTCTGTGTTGTCTCTCTCTGCGTGTGTCTCCGTGTCTGTTTTTGTCTCTCTCTCAAATTTAGTTCGAGACTGCAAGTAATTCAAAAGGTCTATTCAAGGGGCCATGTCATTTATTGGACGCGACGATAACATATTCGGGTATGCCGCTTGTCCCAATACTCGTGCGCTTGGGGGGGAGCGTTGATGTTGTGGTTAGCGCACCACACTACGAACCATCCCAATGCCCTCCGTTAAATTCCCTCAACCGTTCCTGGGTATCCCCGCACCTACAATTGACCATCACTGTGAAGTTCAGTCAAACAATCCACGTGATCCAAAATAACAGAGGCCTTCATCCAGCAATGGGCAATGGGCTGTAACAACTAAATAAAGTTTTGTCCTGCACATTATGGTGTTTTTTTTCTCAAACGAACCCCTTCACCAGATCCAGACTGCAGATTATCTCCCATTGGCCAACCAGGCGTTGAAATCTCGGTGTAGGCGTGGTCTGTGGGATGAGTTGCCAGGTAGTTTACAAATACAATGTAGCTCTCTTGGCCTTTAGATTTGGTTCTACGTTTGTTGTGTATATCGTCTGTACTGCATCGGTTTTTTTGAGAATTGTGTCTTCTACAATCACTTGCCGAGTAATCAGCTCCAATGCCCCTTTGCTGTGTCGCCTCGAGAGAAGAGGCCCGCAAACAACGTGGCGATTATGCGAGCGCTGCCCAATTTCCTTCTGTCTCTCTCTCTTTGAATAGCCCAGCAGCGGCGTAGCCATTGAGTGCGCAGGTGGTGCAACTGCACCGGGGGGCCCACGCGAAAGAGGGGCTCAAGGTGCTGAGTTAACAAGGAGGGAGGCGAGAGGGGGAAATGGGAAGGAGGGGGGAGGGGCATGTCATGTCATACACCACGCCACCCAAGCCACCACCAGGGGAAGCTCGCTGATGCTGCGTGCGAGCTTGGGGGCAGTGTGCGGCGCGTGTGTGTTTGGGTGAGTGCCCTGTGGGCACAAAGAAAGATCCCCCGTATAGCCTGAACAGACTGATGGGGCAAGTGCCGTTAGCGAGCACCTATGAAGGCCAGCACGGGGAGCGGTAGTGTAGCGGTTAGCACGCCGCGCTACGAACTTGACGACCCGGGTTCGATTCCCGCTCACGGCCATCACCAGTGACGATTGTTTGAACCGGTCCTGGGCATCACCTAGGTCAGGGGTCGGCAACCAAAATAACAAGAAGAGCCATTTCTTTCCAATTCGGTACAAAATTCAGTATTTCAAGAGCCGCAATGCATCTGAGTACATACTGTACATACGTACATATTGTCAAGAAGCAGCCCGTAAAGAGCCGCATGCGGCTCCGGAGCCGTAGGTTGCCGACCCCTGACCTAGGTCGACTCAGCCTCAAATGAGTACCTGACGCGGCGTGTAAACTTCGCCACCGGGGAGACAAAGGCGGCCGGGCGTGGTGCTGGTCACCCACCCCCTCGTGTGCTGTGCTGGCCTTCATAGGTGCTCGCTAACAGCACTTGCCCCAACAGTCTGTTCAGGCTATATGGGGAATCTTTCTTTGTGCCTGTGGGGAGCGGTAGTGTAGCGGTAGTGTAGCGGTTAGCACGCTGCGCTACGAACCTGGCGACCCCAACACCAGTGCCGATGATCTGAACCGGTCATGGACCTACCCTAGGTTGACTCAGCCTCAAATGAATACCTAGTGAGGTGTGTAAACATCGCCACCGGGGGGGACAAAGGCGGCCGAACGTGATGTTGGCTACCCACCCCCATCGTGTGCCGTGCCGGCTTTGATTAGGTGACTGGCTATAACAGCACTTGCCCCAACGGTCTGTCCAGGCCATACGGGGGATCTTTGTGTGTGTGCGTGTGTCTGCGTATGGGTGCGTGTCACCGGCGCGCGCGTCCACCACGACCACGATAAGCCACCGTCATCCGGCGAAGCCTCGCGGACACTCGGTTCACCTGCAGGGTGGACCCTCCTCCCGCAGAGGGAGTGAGGCGCGGTGCAGCATCGCGGCTCTTTGAACGTCGGGGCGAGGAGAGGTCTAGTCCCACGCGGCATCACGGGGCGTTTTGCAGCTGCCAGATCTTTTCTTTTTTTTCTTTTTCGGAAAGGTGGACAGACGGACGGCTGCTGAACGTCGTGATGAGGTTCTGAACTCGCTCTGGGACCCCAGCGAGAGCGATTTAGGTCTGGGCCGCTGATAGCCGATCCGTGCGCTGCATCGCGTCTCCGTGCGTCTTGACGGCGCTTTACGAGACTGTGTGTATGAGATGGGAGACGCGGTGGGGGTTTATTCTCTCCCTCTCTCTCTCTAGATTTTCTATGCTTGTGTCATCTTAACAATGGGCAGCCAATAACTTCTGCTACGGAGCCTAACCATGAAAGGACATCTACACGAGAGAATATTCCCTTCTCCAGCAGTGGTGTAAGGGTGCATGCCTTTACCTTTTTGTGCTTTAGCCACTCATCAATGGTGATGTTTTAATGGGCGAGGTTATGGCTGGGGGCATCTCCTGATGTGTGGCATTGGGTAACCTGCTCCTGGAGGTAATGGACACGAATCTCGTGTTATTAAATGAAACGGACAGCCCCGTCACGGCCTACCCAATTATGGAATCCATCCTTTACCGCTGTTCAGGCCACCCCCTCCCCACCCCGTTTTGAATGGTTTGCCCATTTTTGGAGAGCCATCCAAATAGGCTCGGCTCCGTGCAAGAAGGTCATCCGCTAGCTCACCGTGGCATTGCCGAAAGCACAATGCCCGATGGAAAGAAACAAAAACGTTCGTGTCACCGTGAAAAGGGAGGTCCGTGAACCCCTCCACCATGACCCCCACCGCAGCGTCTCACAACGAAGCGTGGTTGATGGCTTTTTGTTGACGACGACGTTCACAACCCCCGTAATGTTCCAACAAGCGCGTGCGACATTCATTCGTGGCCTCACTGGACCCTTCCCCCCCTCCACCCCCACTGGCCATGAGACGCTAAGAGAGATTGACCGTCCCCTGCACGGCAGCGCGGAGAGACGCGGCCGGTGCCCTTTGTTGTTGTTGTTGTCGTTAACGGCTCGAGCCACCGGGCCCTCCTTTAACGACTCGCGTCGTGACCAGCTCGCGCACGGCCTGCAAAAAAGACGGTGGCGGCGGCGGTGGCAAATGAATAAATAAATGCAGCGGTCCCCTTGAACCACAGGTGGCAGTTTGTCTCTTAGGTTTAATGATAGGGGAATGGGGAGGCGGGGCGAGTGCTGCATTTGCTTGCAAGCCCCCATCCAAGGCTTTCAACAAATTACCAACGCCGGCGAAACGTGGCCAAAAGAAATGAACGATTCCGAGGGAGCGCGTGCACGCGCGCGAACGGGTGCCCGATTCTTTTTTTTCCTTCCAATTTTTTTTCCTCTAAGCGCGCGCGCGCAGACATCAAATAAGAGAAGAGTGCAGGCGCGTGCGATCTTAATTACATCTGTCACGGGGGAATTTTCTTTTTTTGGGGTTGCAAAACCTGCAATGCCGCCGCGCCCATCTGCGCCTGCTCACTGCTCGGTTGTTTTTGTTGTTGTTGTTTTTGTTGTTGTTTTTGTTGTTGTTGTTGTTGTTCGACCGCTTCTTGTTTCGGCTCCTGTCGGCCTGCTTGTGTTCTTGAGTTTTGTCGCGCGGTTTGGGGCGACTCCCAAACCGTTTTAAACTCGCTCCGTTTTCAAAAACCATAAATGCGCTGATTCTTGCATTGCCTTTGTTTGTACCGTTCGCCCTTCTGGCGTTGTTCTTCTGTCTGACGCCGGTGGAGAGACGAAGCCATGAAGAAGGCTGCTGTTTCTGGTGTTGGCCAATCGGTTTTCAAAGACAATCTATATTATCGGAGCATGTTTGTTTGCATGTTTGTTTGCATGTTTGTTTGCATGTTTGTTTGCATCTTTTTTTCTCTAAACACGAGCACGTGTGCTTTCTGCAGACTTGATTTCCTTGCAAGAGCTGTATCCATTTTGTGTTCGAATATCTTAACGAAACTGTTTTATTGCCATGAATGGGTAGAACTTGTTTTATTTCTACCATCCTTTTCTTAAATTTTGATTTAAAGCTTTCGTGACTGCAGGGATTCATATTCTTGGTTCTTTCGGTAAAGTCACGTAGAAGGGAAGTAATAAAATAATAAGAATAAAACAATAAAATTCTCACGACGTTTCGATTGCAACACAAGCAATCATCATCAGGTGTGAAAACCACAGCAAGAAAATTTGAAAAAATCGAAACGTCGTGAGAACTGTATTGTTTTATTTTTATTATTGTATTATTTCCCATTCTACGTGGCTTTACCGAAAGAACCAAGAATATGAATCATTTTCTTAATTCAAAAAAATATTCGCGTCGTTGTGGGGGACACGTGGCGCAGGTGCGTACCGAGCTTACAGCGACTGCGTTCGCGACAGTGCTGCCCGAGTCGGCTTCCACTCCTATAATTATTGCCAAGTGCCAAGCGGAGGAGGGGTGGTGCGGGGGGGAACGGATTGTACCCAATTACTTGAAGTGCATGCCTTAAGTATTGAGTGGCAGGGTACAGAGCTTAGCCGTGGAGAGAGGATAATGTAGCGGCCACGAATCCGCCGACAATGCGTGCTGTGCTGCAACCCCTTTTGTCTGTCCTAAAGATGTAAAGATTGTTTTTCTTCTTTTTGTCCATTTTTAAAGCATGTGTTTTATGGAAA
The DNA here is from genome assembly GCF_964198595.1 of Lampetra fluviatilis. Taxonomy (NCBI): domain Eukaryota; kingdom Metazoa; phylum Chordata; class Hyperoartia; order Petromyzontiformes; family Petromyzontidae; genus Lampetra; species Lampetra fluviatilis. The sequence continues at coordinate 2,800,025 of NC_136283.1, forward strand.
TGAAAAACGCGTAGCACTTGGTGCAAAATTGGACCATTGATAGGGAATGACATCTGTCGGGACATTTCTGCCGCTGCTTTTAGAGACGTACTCAAATATTGGCATTTTTGTCTGTTTCGTACTTATAATTAATTATAAAATGCACTTAACCTGCAGAGACGAGTATTTTTAGCATAATGAATTTCAGAGTGGCTTCGGGGACGTTTTTTGGGTCACCTTGGACTGTAAATGGCGGCTCTGATGCCTAAACATTTCCGAAACGAGGGCGCGTACAGGCCTTTAAATACGAATCAACGTTTATCATCTCCCTCATTCAGTCGATTCATTATGCGGAGTGAACATCACTCGGCGATATCGCGCGCGTGCGTGCGTGCAAGACAATTATTTATTTTCCTCCTTCTTCTTTTGTTTCATTATTGTCACACTCGTATCTCGATTGTTCCACGCGTTGTTGCGATCAGGGGGGGGGGACAGCGCTGACTTTCATTGAGGCCGCTCTCCTCCCCCGCCCTTCCCCCGATATAACCACGCTCGCCTGTTCTGCTTCGGACATACACCCGTGCACATGTCTAATTTAAACACAAGTCGCACACTTAGTAGGCACGGAACAGCTTGAGATAATGATTGCCATCTGTTTGGCGAAGCCTGCCAGTGCTTTGTAGCTGTGAGAAAGATTATGATTGATTGTAAAATTAAATGTGTTGTGTACTTGAGGGTAAATAAATCGGAGGCTATAAAAGTCGTATTCTTAATGGCCCATAATGATACCCATGTAGAAAGTGCTCAATTTAAATGTTTATCCACATGACTTCTTCATTGCTATTGGTTTAAGGCTAATTATAATTATGCATTTTAAAATATTTTTTGGTTGTAATTACGATGGCTAATTTATTTATGGTTCTTTGCCATTAGGTGGCCTCCCGGGAGTAGTTTAAAGAAAAATCCAAATTCAATGAATGTCATAACAAAACTGGCGGCAAGATTGCTTTGCGTGCCCATCAACATGCCAGCAATGCGTTACTTCAAGTGTCCCAGTTTGGATTTTTTGACAGCTTTTATTAACATTGCATAACGAAGCATTCAGTATGAAATTATGAACACATAAACACAATTACTGGGGTTTGTACTCTGCATGCAATCATCGTAATAATACGGTACCGGGCAAATTATTTCAATACGTAATTTAACTTCAATATTTTAATTTTAGGACAAATGTAAAGGCAGGGGAGGTAAGTGTTCTGAAACCATGACCCCCCTCCCCCCCCCCCACCTGAACCACAAGAAGGTAAGGGTGAAAGAGACGTGACTTTACGTTTTATTAATGTAAATAATTAACGAAGCAAAAGCCACTCGTGCCTTTTTTATTAATAGAAGGCATGTGAAAGGCCACCGTGATGTTTTTTTTTTCACCAAGTGAAAAGATTAATTAACCAACTACCTCTGCGTGCAAAACTGTATTCTACCAGTGGATAATTAAGGAACTGGGCACGTAACACCGACGCATGTGGTGCGCTGCAAATTCGGCACTGGTTTTAGTCAAATCGTATGAACTGGCATCGTAGAATAATAAAAAAATGCAAACTCCCCCGAGCGAAAGCCCTCGTTTCTATCATATCCTGGGCAGAGAATCGGCCACTTTTTATCTGCAAACATTTATGCTGGTGGCTTAATAAAAGCCACGTCCTTTAAAACGAGGTGGCTCAGAGGTCAGAGTGGCTGCGCTGGCACCACCAAGATGCTGAGCTTCAATTCGCGCAGCTGCCTGCGATTATAGACTGGGGTTCACAAGTGTAGTGAGTTGGTCTCGGCCAGGTCACCAATTATTGCACGCAAAAAAAACCCCCACCATATTAAAGTTTTAGTGTATTCAATTTATCTTGATTCCAACTCTCCGCATTCTAAAAAATAAAAAATAAACTTTTGCTTTGACTGTCATGCCACACACATGCCTCATGTGGCAGGGCGAGTGGTAAATGTCTGCCCCCTACTGTGTGGAGCGGAACAATCGTTCACGCTGTTGTAGAAAACATAAATAACAAAATCAATAAGCAGACTCTCCATTTGGCATGACTGTTGATGAAACACTGTGTCGAAACCAGTCCAGCGCTTGCTTGCACTGATCAATGCTGCTGGAATGATGCAATCCTCGAAGGCCGTAGGGCTGATGGGCTGGGTACAAATGTTTCTTTCTTTTTCTACGTGGACAGACATGTGAAGGAGACCATCACTTGCTTATCTATTGTGTCAAACAGCGGCCACGTGAACGGTTCTTCGACGGAGTTTTGTGATAGCTGCATCGGTAGGCCATGAATTCTCTGGCACAAAGGGCTGCACTGCTATGTGAGAAATCCTATTGGATATTTTATTTCATGATGCTGAGAGCACAATCTGGATAGCATTGGGGGAAAAAATGACCCAAACAGGAGGAACATTTCCCCTAAAATGTGATCGAAGGGTCTTAACTGAGATGAACGTTTACACCTTAGAGATGGCCAGTGAAGAACAACAATGTTCCTTCATTTCCACAAGCTTGAAACAAATATTATCACCCAGCCTTATAGTTCTGCAGTGCACGTATCGAGCGGAAACTTGTCAAGACCTTGACTTTGAGATGTCACCTGTGATTGACAATTGAGAAACGAGATGACGAAAACGGATAAGAATATAGGTTTATATATTTTGTGGCACTTGAATGCCGGAGCACCCTCCAGCACTTTACAACACAATACAGAAAGCACAAATCGGTGAAATCAGGGGAGAGGCGAGTTTATATAAAGTAACACATTCTAAGACAACATAGGAGAAGGGCAGGATAACAAGCCCATGCACAGGCGAAAGGCCACATCTGCTACTGAAGAACAATACCGACGCGCCAAAGGAAAAATGGATTTGAGATGGAATAATAATTTAAAAAAAACACTGATTTGTTTATATTGATAATTTACAAATGAACAAGCAGACACACGGACAATGACACTCAAGTAAACATTTGTACACTGTCGGGGGGCTATGAAAGCCAATGTGGCGCATGAGGAGGTGGTCCAGCCAATGAAACATCAGCAGGGAGACTACCGGTTTCATCATCAGCACTAATATTGTTCCCATATTCAGCCTTTGTCAAGCCACTGCTGGATGGGGCCCTTCCCAGTGGCTTGTGGGTTAAGGCGGGGGGGGAGGGGGGGGGGTATTATTTGACTATTTTACCATGCTAGTCAGTGCGGGTTGGTGAAGCACTGTAGCCTATAATACCTGTTATGTTCACATGTTGAACTTCTTTTGCACAGTATGTAGCCAACCGTGCTAAATCGGAGGTGCGGAGGAAGGGAAACTTAACGCAAAAAAGTCTACAGAAATGAGATTTCAATCTGGATGAGTTAAAAGTGCATAGTTCCGGTGGCTTCCTAATATTGGAAGGAAAAGAGCGTTCCAGACGGTCGCAGAAGCGTTCCTGAAACACGCGATACATTGACCGTCTTTGTTCGATGACTAGCCAAAAGCCACTGCGAGGGTAATCGGAGTTCGCGTGATAGTTTATGCTCCTTGATGAGATAAGCAAGGTATTGCAGTTCATTTGTGGCAAGCACTTTGTGTGCAATGAGTGCCACCCTTTTTAATGCATGTGTAATGACGACTTGGACGCACTTGTCTTGAGATAGTTTATTTTATTATGGAGCCATGTGATCACATTCGAACAGGCGGAGACCCCCACTGCAACAGCCCCAAGTCTCCCGCGCATCTCCCTTATATACGGTCCTAGGCCACGCCCCCATTCCCGAACCTTCTCACTGGTTCTAGAACGCTCGCTCTACCAGCAGACTCCACCGTCCTCTTCCGTTACCTGGCCACGCTCCTATTCTCAATCATTCCCGCAGCCACCAGTCCACTCGTACTGCAATCTTACTCCCCTGTCATTACCTCCCGTGGCCACTAGTCCATTTGCACCACAGGCTGACTCACCTGCCATTACCTCCCGTGGCCACTAGTCCACTCGCACTGCAGGCTGACTCCCCTGTCATTACCTCCCGTGTCCACTAGTCCATTCGCACCGCAGGCTGACTCCCCTGTCATTACCTCCCGTGGCCACTAGTCCATTCGCACCGGAGGCTGATTCCCCTGTCATTACCTCCCGTGGCCACTAGTCCATTCGCACCGCAGGCTGACTCCCCTGTCATTACCTCTTGTGGCCACTAGTCCACTCGCACCGCAGGCTGACTCCCCTGTCATTACCTCCCGTGGCCACTAGTCCACTAGCACTGCAGGCTCACTCCCTTGTCATTACCTCCCGTGGCCACTAGTCCATTCGCACTGCAGGCTGACTCCCCTGTCATTACCTCCCGTGGCCACTAGTCCACTCTCACCGTAGGCTGACTCTACCGTCATTACGCATGCGTTCGGCAACTGGAAGCCCAATGCGGCTCAGCGAGCACTGGGCGGACATCGTCAGATCTTCGCAGCTCCCGTCACGACATGTGCCAAAGAGTTGATTATGGATGGTGGCCGGCCATCCGAACCATCGTCCACGCTCGGCCCTCGCTTGGCTTGCGAGATCTGACGATCGGGCGTATTCCGCGCGACTTGTTCCTAGGCACGGGACCTTTTGTGCGTTCCTTGGAACGTAAAAAAAGTTGGTTCACTCCTTCCAGCATGTACAACAAGTCTCTGCTGTTGATTAAATAAATCGGTAATTAAGTCATTTGTTACATTAATAATTACTGTAGTGAAGTTATTAAAAATAATTGCTTCACCGCTGCGGTACGTTGACAAAGCACACGCCTTTTGGTTGCTGGGCCACGTGTGTGTATGTGTGCTGCATATGCACACACGGTAGCATTTCAAACAGATGTCCACCAGTATGTCCCATTTAAAAGCCGCATACTGTCGCTTAGAATAGTCGGTATGCATATTTCTCAATTGGCTACTTGTTTGGCCTTTGAAGGAATTGAGGAAGTGCATATTTTGAGATCACTTCAAAGAGATGCATAACTGCACTGTTAATTTCATTAAATTTCCTGTTCAATTAACAATACATTTAGGATAATTAGAAATTAATTACTCCAAGCTGTGCCTCTTTTTTTGTTGTTGTTGCGGGTTTTTTAAAGCAGAGACCATTTTTATTGACAACTGTGTCCCTTGCAATACTTTCACTTGGGGGGGGGGGGGGGGCTGCATCTGCCGTTCATATGGAAGGGATTAGAGCCCACGAGTGCAGCCTCTTGCTCGCTTGTTTACAGGCCACGGCAAGTGCTCCGTAACCATAGTAATGAGTACGGTAGGTGCCGTAGTCATGTACATCTGCCGGCAAATATAAAGGGGCTTTTTCTTCTGGCTCTTGAGCGAGAGAGAGAGAGAGAAGAGAGAGAGAGAAAAAAAACAAGAACCCACGGGCCTATTTGTACATCGTAACCGCAATTCCTTCAAAACGAGATGAAATAAATGTAAGCACCACCTGCCCCGAGTAAACGCGTGGCTGCTGCCGGCGGTTTTCGGATGGTGTGCGCGATGTGTGCAAAGCACGTGCTCTTTTAAAACGTACACGACTTCCCCTCGTTATTCGCGGTGGGGGCGGGGGGGTACGTTGCGGAGATGCTCGTGAAAAGCAAATTTCGCGAATAACGATATTAGCCGACGAAAACACATTTTAAAACAATGTATTTGCTTTAAATACATAAACACATTCCTGAGGAGGGAGCTGGTAGGAACGTTGGGTTGCTCGGTCAATGGCCAGGGTCAACGGCGGCGTGGTGTATTCCGCAAATATGGCCGACTGTGAGGGCGGGCACAAGCCGGCGTGAGTAGGTTAAACGTTGAGTTTTATAAGGGCACCACGGGGTGAGCAGCCCCTCCCCACCCAGCCCCACCCCTCCCACCCCCCACCCAGCCCCACCCTCCCCACCCAGCCCCTCCCCACCCTCCCCTTCCCACCCAGCCCCTCCCTCCCCACCCAGCTCCTCCCCACCCTCCCCTCCCCTCCCCACCCACCCAGCCTCACCCTCCCCACCCAGCCCCTCCCCACCCTCCCCTCCCCATCCAGCCCCTCCCTCCCCACCCAGCCCCTCCCTGCACGACGGACGGACACAATAATCCCCTGTGGGCTGGTGTAACCAGGAGGTTCCTACCAGTAATACGTTTTCTCTCTCATCACGTTATCTCTCCCACGGCTTCATTTACTCACTTCTCGCATCACTTTCTTCGTATCTCAACGCAGTCGCATCGAGTTCCAGATGCGATTCGAGGATCGACAAAATCTCGGACAGCAAGTTCGCGAACAACGAGGGAATACTGTATTTAAATACGTGCGGAGTGTCGTAGAGTTGTCATCGTCATCTGCCATGGTCAATCCCCGCACTGGCGTGTTGGTGAAGTGGGTGATACGAATTGGCGGGGGTGAACGTGGGGCCATCACTCATTCTGATATCACTCCCCACCTGATGTTCGTCATCGTTGGGAATCGATCTTTAGTTGCTGGATTCATAGCAGAGCGTGCTAACCACTGCCCCATCAATGTAATGCGTAAGGCATTGAAATGTACTACTTTCAAATGGTGAACTGGCTGTTCCACATTCCCACAACTGTTCCAATTTATGGTGATGGAGCGCTATAAAATCGACAAACTTTTACTATTTCGCATCGAGACTTCTAATAAACACATCTCAATCTTTTTTTTATTTTATTTGGCCATTACGCCGATTCCGCTCCGATCGGGAACACTCGCTACGCAGCGACGAGTGAGTCTTACGCGCACGCCGTCTCCTGTTTCTGACCCAAGCCGCGTGCGCAATAACAACGCGCAAACAACGGGACGATGGCCGATGGTCAGATAATAATAATAACAACAGTGGGGGAGCGGCAGACGTGGGATGGAGCGTGCTCCAGAGAGGACATCCGTCGAGAAAACGGAGGAACGAGATCGGCTCGCGTGCTCTCGCATTGCGGGCATCGTTAGAGATGGCGGCAGCATGGGAGAGGACTTCATCCAACGGTGGATTGACCATGGCTGACGATGATGATGATGTCATAGTTTATCAGGCCAAATACATTGACGTTTAACCTTACATGGAATACGAGCATGTCATCCGTCGGACGTGGGTTAAGAGTATTCAATGTTAACACACAGGCACACACGTATGAATTGAAGACGTTGAGAATTACCGCGAGCAAAACGGAGAATTTACGACGACAAAAACATTAAATGGAGTTGAAGAAGCAAGACGTGTAGCTGGTAGCGTGGACATCAAATGACGGATGGTGAAATGTGACAACGCAATGAGGTGGACGGAGAGAGGTCGACATGAAATGAGATGGAGGCGGGTGTGGGGGGGTGGTGGACAAGAGGAGAAGATGGAAGATTTGGGGGGGTGTGGAGGGGGGCACACTGGGTGGAGGGGGCAAAAAGAGATCGCGTGAGTGGGAGACGTTGTGGGGGGATCCTTTGCCCAGGTCTGCGTTGTGGCAAGGACGGGGAGAACGAGAACGCTGAACTGCAGATGGCTGAAAACGGCATCGCGTGATTTTCGAGAGGTCATTTAACGCTTTAAATAATGATGATATATTAACCAAATGAAGTCATACGATCTGTGTATGTCGAATTTTTTTCGCACCGTACGTAGCCAACCCTGCTGATCGGAGGTGCGTGGAAGGACAACAAACTACACAGACACGAAAAAACAATGTCAAGTGAGATTTTTGTTTAGTATTAATCTGAGTTGTGAAGCCGTGCATTAATTAATAGAAAAGTGCAAACATATTTAACTCTAAAGCTACATGAACTATTAACGTTCCAATCTACAAACATTCAAATATTCTCCCTTACGCGTGCATAGTGCGTACAACAAACAGACTACTGGTGGCCCATCACACAAGCGTGATGTATGGGTGCACGATAAATCTACCGGTGATGGAAGTAGATCGTGAGTCCAAGTGTGCTTTGAAGTTGACCTAATTGTCCTGTTTTCTTAAATGTGGCAATTGCTTTGCGGTTAGGGGCGCCTCGGTGGTGCAAATCCGAAGCCCTCTGACCTACTTGGGTGGGCATTTTGCTTCTGATTTCTGCAGCGCGCACAATTGTCTCTGCCTTGTTTTCTTCTGGCGAGCATCAAACACCTTCCTCTGAAAAGGGTGTGTGTCGCCAACCCCCCCACCCCACCCCGACACCAACCCATCCACTGATGTAAAACAGAGCATCTGATGGGCACCGTGTTCAGAAGAAATCGTCGAAAAAAACCCGCACGAGAGCGAAAATGGGATTATTTAATTTGTATATCTTTTTTCTTGCGATGGGACCTCCAAAAATAGAACGGGTTAAAGAGAAAAAAAGGCAGGGCGGTATTTTTGAGGCGCTCTAAATTGAACAACAGTAGGGGGTGGTCGATTGGGCGGGGTTGTATTTTTTTTCCCCCAAAAAACCCCACCTTTTTGAATTCATTTATAACAAAAATGTGCCCACTTTTGTTGGAGGCTTAGAAAAAAAAGGCACATGCCTTCACAAGACTGTGTCGGCACCGTGCAGCTGTAACTAGATATTGCCGTGGTAAATTAACCCGCATCCCAGGAGGTTTTTGCGGTAATGCAATGCCGTTTTGTGCTTTGTTTTATTATTCTGTATTTCTGTTCTGCACGTGTTTCTCCATTGAACTCTCACGTCCAGTTTCAATAATTTTCTCATCTCCGCGGCTCTGGTGCGTGATCACACACGAGGAGTGTAGGATGGACGATGGCTCTCACCCCATCCACCCGAGAGAAATTGCACGCGTTCCTTTTTTTGGACGCGAATTTATTCATTTATTAGCCCCTTTTGTTAACGGTTACTCTATAGCGTTCATGGCCTGAAACCCATTTATTTATACACGTAGGGAGATTTTCTTGACATGTTTATTGTAAATATTATACTTTTGATCACGGCATATATAAATCATTGCATGCAATATTGTATGTTTTAGACAATATCCATCCTATACAAAATATTTTCCTGTGCCTCAGCCATGGTATTGCTGTTGAATAAGAAAACGTTAAAGTGATTTCCTGCCGATTTGCAGTGACCGCTCATCTCCTGTTTGCAACGCTTATCCAGTGATGGAAATTCCACGTTCCTATGTTGTGCGTGGGTCTTTCCCGCATGGCAACCACTCCTGTCTTGCACATGAAGTTCGACTGAAATCAGTTGCACTGATTCTTTTGATCAACCTCGGAGGGATGATGGGCCGAGCCATCCCCTAACCAGGATTTAAACTCGCAACCTTCTCATTGTGAAATGTTCGCTCTACCAATGAGCCACCTCATGTTGAAGATTTTCTTATTATTTAGAAATCGTTGTCAGGCTATATCCTATATAACAGCTCTGATAGAGCTTTCAAATTAGAAGGTCTTCTGTTAGCAGTAGCACGACCAAGGCATTACAGGGGTGTACAATTTTCCTGTTTACGTGGCTGGCGATATTCCATTTGGCCTTAGCTGGCTTGGCATCTTGAAGGAGCTCGCATCTCACGTTCAAGTGCAAATGACATTGCGTGTATAGTGAATGCGTACAGGTTCTAGGGCTGGGGACACAGTTCGGCGTTTACTCGGTAAAGCAACGGGAAGAGAAAACGAATACAATGTGTCTGTTCTTTTTTTAAAGAACAATACTGCACAGAGTCAAATCCTGAAGATGTTTGCAGATGGAGACTTTTCTCAGACCAACGTGTGTCTTCTACTTTATTTTTTATTTTAAAAACAAACGTGCTCCTATTTCTAGATTAGAAGTTACCGTGACTGCAAGGATCCAAACAAAATAAAATAAATGTAGTTGTTTCATTTTTATTTCATTTTGTTTTCACCTACGTGACTTTACCGAAAAAAACAAAGAGAATGTGCTCCTATTTGTTTGCTCCGATGACAATATTAATTAAGCAGCTATTCAGACTTAATTTTGTCCAATTAAGAGTGTTGGCTGCATGACAAGGGATCTATGGTTCCAATTAGCATTTGAACTACGGTTAAAGCACTTTTGGTCCCCATGTATTTTGAAATGACAGGAAAGGGCTTGAAATAATAATAATAATAATGATAATTTTTTACGCGCACAATGTTCACTTACCCGATGGCAGCGACCCGGAGGCGCGGAGAACAGCTCAGAGTTACGTTGAGTTAAAGTCAGACGCAAAAATGTGCTCAATTTTGACTTAAAACTTTCGTGACTGCAGGAATTCATATTCTTGGTTCTCTCGGTAAAGTCAGGTCGGTAAAGTCACGTCCATCTACGTAACTTTACCGAAACAACCACGATTACAAAAATGTGTTGCTTGAGAAGGCAATTATAGGTAGGCAAAGAATCAGCGATGCGAATACGGAGGGAGGTGGTGGCGTTCCAGGTGGTGGAGGGGCCGACAACAGGGAAACGACGCGTGGCGATCGTGGTCCTGCCTCCTGCGCAGGGCTGCGGGCAGTTCTGGCGGGGGTTTGGGTGCGGGGCGTCATCAGGGAGGTCCGAGGGGCACGGAGGGCAACCGGTCCTATGGGCGGTGTGAACAGAGTCAGGCGACTTTGAAGGTGATTCTGATGGGGATTGGGAGCCAGTGGAGGGCCCGGAGAGCGGAGTCATAGGCCAGACGCGGGTGGTGGGAGATGAGACGTTGGAGTTGTTTTAGGTTTACTTCTTGTGAAGCCTAAACTCCCGATTTGCCAAAATGTTGGATTTACAGTGCCCGAGCGGCATTGGATGGTAAACCCCAAAAAATGTACCCTACAGCACGAAAGCCATTTTGGGGGAGGGGGGGGGGCACAGGCTGTGGCATTGATACCATGCAGGAGACATTTCGAATGAAAACAAGTTACGGTGACAAAACTGACTTCATCAATACGCATCGTGCAACTGATTTTCTTTTATTACTTGCAGCGCATTAATTCGACGCGTGGGCATGTAATCTCCCTCTATTGATTAGACGCGTGGGCACGTGATCTGGCTCTATTGTTGCATTGGTAACCTTGGGCAGGCGTGTGGGGCTTTGGGGGGGGGGGGGGTGCAGAGGGGGTTACAGGAACCAGTGATTGGTGATCCGCCAAAGCAAAAATTTGTCAACCACTGCCCTGTAAGCTTCGTGGCTGCTGCTGCTTCTGACGTTTGTATGGTGAAGTCCATTCGCATCGTACGTAACCCACGAGGAGTCCTGTGAAAGTTGAGAGAAACCGTGGCCAAGGTGTCTCGTGCACCGTCGTACAATGCGCGCGACACATAATTGAACGGCGTGTTCGCTCTCACCAAGTCGCCCTGGTCGCCGTGGCGAGCCGCTTAACAGCCCCGAACACATGATAATTGTTACTCTTAGTTCTTTCGGTAAAGTCACGTAGGAAAAAACTGAAATAAAAATTAATAAAAATAAAACAATAAAAATCACGATGTTTCGGAGGCAACACAAGCTTCCGTCTTCAGGTGACAGTTTGCCTCCGAAACGTCGTGATTTTTATTGTTTTATTTTTATTAATTTTAATTTCATTTTCTACCTACATGGTGACTTTACCGAAAGAACTAAGAGTATGAATCTTTGCAGTCACGAAAGCTTCAAATCTAGAATACATGATAATTGGTTTTTTACCCTTCTTTCTGGCAACAAAACTGACACCTTTTTTACAAGGAGTCATGTTTGCATAGACCACAATACCTGCAGTCATAATGCAAACAAAAAAACACAACCCTGATAATGTGCACTGTCCTTGAAGTTGATTGGTCCACACCCGAGACAGCTTTCCTTAGAGCCTAGTCTCACATGAGTTGGACCAGATGACGCCAAAAGGCGCACAACTCAAAGACAATGCACCATCAGAGTATGAGAGCTCGGGGTAAGCATTTACACCATTGGAACCTCATTTGCCAGTAAAAATATGATCATTGGGTTTAACCCTTCTATCTGGCAACAAAACTGACACCTTTTTACAAGGAGTCATGTTTGCATAGACCACAATACCTGCAGTCATAATGCAAACAAAAAAAAATAACTCTGATAATGTATGCACTGTCCTGAACACATTTAAACACTCGCGAGGCACGCCAGGGTTGTGCTCGATCAGACCGGGGGAATTCGTTACCTGTTCGGCTGTGCGCTTGGCAAAGATAGACTCAAGATTTACAGCTTTCGTGACTGCAGGGATTCATCTTCTTGGTTCTTTCGGTAAAGTCACGTAGAATGGAAATAATAAAATAATAAAAATAAAACATAATAAAATAATAATTCTCACGACGTTTCGGCCACAACGCAAGCAGCCGTGCTCAGGTGGTTGCGTTGTGGCCGAAACGTCGTGAGAATTATTTTATTATGTAAAATTTTTATTATTTTATTACTTCCATTCTACGTGACTTTACCGAAAGAACCAAGAAGATAGACTCAAGAACCCAACCCCAAAAGGCTTTTCTCGCGCGCAGCTCGAGTTCGCAGGGACCGATTGCTGGACTGACTTTTGATTTGCGGGACATCACCTCTGTGGGAAATTGTCATCGGACGAGTGCTGATGAGTCTCTGGACGATTGCAGCAACTCTGTTCAGAAATTAGTCGCTACGGTGATTTTTTTTCTCTCTTAAACAACACGGCAATAAGAGCAGCCAGTGAGTCTGTTTTCTTTGCCATCCGAGAAAAGTCTCACTGGGTCTCAACATTAATTCTAGATTGGAAGTTTTCGTGACTGCAGGGTCCATACTCTTTGCTTTTTTCGGTAAAGTCACGTAGGTAGAAAATAGTGATTTAATTTATTTTTCATTTTATTTTTTACCTACGTGACTTTACCGAAAAATCCAAAGAGTATGGGTCTCAACACTTTCTTTCAAGATCACCCTGTAGTAGCGCAACGAGGGTGGGGGGGGGGCAGGGGGTGCCTTGCCCCCACCTCTTCCCCTGGTGTCCGAAGCTACGAGTCTGGGCCCCCCTCGACAATCACCGTGAAATGTGTGTTCAACAACAGTGTAAACTAACAAAAACGCACTTAAAACACGGTTTAATGATTTTTTTTTAATTAAAATGCTTTCATTTACTTTACATGTTTTGTTTTTATTTAATTAGAGCAGGAGCGTTTGGCTTCGACACATTGCGCAAAAATCTAATATTGGGGGGCCCCACCTGATCTATTGTCGCACCCCCTGAGCTGATAATGAAGTTACACCACTGGCCCCTTGTTTGCGAAGTTCGGGCCGTACCTTACTTTAGAGAAAATCGTATACAAAGGTAAAGGTGCAGCCCTGCAGTAACTTGTCCCTGCTCCTGCTAGCAGAAGGACCTCCACTAGCATGAGCTCGAAAGGGCGCACCTGCAGGGTGATTTGGTCTCTTCTTCCATGCGGGCCATACATCTTGAACGACGTGGGGGTACCCACCGATCGACTCACTTGGATGTATCTGTTTTATGGGTCTAATTTATGTGCAGGGGCTAACCAAAGCGGCTGTAGAAAAGTGAACATTTGTGGGAAGAATGATTAAACTCCTCCAAAGATCAGCTGCCTTCTTCTTGTAATGCATCATGCTCTATGTCCCATGTTACTTCTGAAGGCTGAACTTGGTGCAATTCATCAACCCCACGTGCTAGGTTTGCTGGGTTCCAAACACGTCTCACCACACTCGACCAGTGCGGCATAGCAGTGATGTGTTCCTGACCTTTTGATTCATCCGAGAAATGTGATCATCTGGCCTGTATACGACATGTTGGAAGATTCTAAATGTTTTTGGTTTGTTTCGGGTTTATACGAAGCTATTACATTACAGGAAATGGCGTGAATTATATGACATCACTGCCGTGATTTTCCTGCCAAAAAGTGGCGTCGCAAGGCATTGGGTGGCACACAAAGACACGTGATAGTCACTTAATAAATATAATTTAAACGTCTTTTTAAAGTGCAAAAAGACGATCTGAAATTGTCTTTGAGTTCCAAAGGACTTGAATCCGAATAAAACAAAAATCGAAATTGATCTCTGCAGTTTAACAGAAAGGGTGCTTGTCAATAAACGTTTGGCATTTTTACCAGCTTGCTTGATGCGATGCTGGAGGGACAGATATGAAGTGTCATGTTGTCTTCATGTTACATATTGTGTAGTGCACACCTAGAGATGAGTAGGAGGCGGAACACTTGGTCGCTCCATCACAGAGGCTGATAACAACAACAACAACAGCAGAGAAACAAGGAATGACCCTGCAATCCATAAACTAAAGCTATTACAACATTTTTTTTATTTTACCAGGTAAGGCCCACTGAGCTATTAGCTTCTTTTTCAGAAGCGACCTGGCCACAAATGATAGCTCAACGAAGTGGCTTATCATCACGTGCAAATTTATGGCAGCCAAATAATATAAACGCGTGTTTATAAATTCTGTCTTGATATGTGACCGGGATCTATGACTGAGACCCCAAGCTCGGTAGTAATTTCAGGATCACTGTTCTGCGTTCACTCCTCTGCCAGAGGATGCAAATCCACCTTGTCAAACCACCCCCGATATGTCGACACGACCTCGGAAAGCGAAAGCACGCCTCAATCATGAAAACCAATTTGAGAGACAATTCACATACCCAGGTGGCGTGTTTTTTTTTTAGGCGACACCACACGGGCAATCGTAAAGGTGAAATGGAGGCTCCCGTTTGTTCCAGAAAAAAAAAGAACAACTGCGGTGATTTGAATCGCTCGCCAAATTGTAATGGACAAAACAATAACGTGGCGTGTTCCATTGTCCTTTGTTGAAGCGGACTAAGAATCCTATTACGGCGGTGAGTCGTCGCCCATCAGAATGGCAACAAAAAAAAACAGAAGTCGCGTGCAATTCATCCCTTGCTCGGCTATTACCGGAACAATGAAATGAAAGGGCACGCGACATCGGCGTTCATCTTTCACAAACACATTGTTCCGCGACCGCTGAGATTTTTTCGAATGAGTAATGAGCGTGGGTGCGCGCGCGGAGTTTTAGCTCTGGCGCGCCGACGAACATGCCACAATTTATTTTGTCTCCCATTGAGACGCGGAGAACGACAGCCGAAGCCTAGGCTAAGTTGTAACACTTAAAATTTCACCTCTTGACAGGCAGTAGCTGTCGCGAGGACGTGGGCAGCTTACGGCTAAACTTTGGAGAAAGCCTCGCACGGGGGATGGGGGGGGGGTCTCGGAAGGCATCTGGAGTCGTTAACAAAAAACAGATCGGGGAGGCGCTGCTGTGTATTTATTTACTCTGCTTGTAGAAAATATGGAGCCTCCCAAAAGGCAACGTGGTGAGAATACCGCATCCTTCTGCGGCTGGTTTTAAATGCCCGGCAGCACTTGGTTGCATCGTCCCTCAACTGGAATTCTGTTAATCTCGCTTCCGCGCGCTGTTGTTTGTCAGGGCGTGCGTTTTTTGGGCGCAAAAACGCTTTCCGCTTGCACTTTTTTTTTCGCGAGGGTGGCCGTGGTTCGGTTACGCCAAGGGGCGGCGTGCGGTAGTGCCCGTGGCGTGTCCCGTGGCGTGCCACTGATTAGCCCGGCAGATTTTTTTTTGATGTCAAAGTCAAAATTTTCCATTTTGGACAAAAAAATAAAAAAACAACCCCGCGTGGATGGTGAGCACGCGCCCGCACAAAGCGCAGGGCGACCGTGGCTTCGGAAAGTTTGGCGCCTTTCGCTCTTGCCGTGTTGATACGGCAGGAATCTACTCCGAAGCGAAGCCCCACGACACAATAGAGAAGTTGGGGGGGGAGGGGGGGGTGAGATTTTGTGTTGTTTCCTTATTCTTGGCAGATACATGGCTGCGTTTGTATTTTTGGAGAGGAGAGGAATTGCAAGGGAATATTAGGGAGGTCTATTTTTGCTACTACAAGACATTTTTAAATAAACACATGACAATAGCGATTTCACTGAACTCGTGAGATGAAATTAGCTATATTCGTGATTAAGCAAACTTTATTTAAGCTTAATTTAATTTATTGCGTGCTGGTGGTTTGGTTTCTGTAGGTTGTGAAACTTTTTATTTTAGGATATGATCTCACTTTTCACTCTGATACAAACAGCATCTGGATACAGACGCATAATATTATATTAGACGTATAAAATACACGATGACACGGGTGTCTCTTGAGGCTGCAGAGATCACATTTTTCACATAGTGAAGAGAAGCGGAAAAGAACCCTCATATTACGCAATAAAAATATTGTATCAAACATCAGTGAAGTGCAAAAAAAAAAACACGTTTTCTCTGCAAAAATGATAGTTTCAACAACCACATTGAATTCACATCCAGTTGAGTGTTCCTTACACGGACGCAGCGGTGGTATCAACTGCCTGGTGGTGACGGGGGGGGGGGTTGGTGCGCAGATTCTGTTGGGGGTGCGGGTGGCTGCCTGGTGAGACCACAAGCATCTCGCGGGGGAAGGGGGAGAGGGTTGTGGCGTGCGCGTGTGTTCAGTTCAAAGACGAACTTTGCGAAAGCGTCTCCGGGTGTCAGACATTTGTGGACTACTGCCCGGTTCCAGGGCCGGAGGAGTTGCACGAGGCCTGCGGTGGAGGCTTTTCGCGGTTGTGCCGTCTGGGTTCTGTGATGTTTAGATTGTTTTGGGTTGTACACGCTTGCTGTGTGGTTTTTTCAGAGGCGGATCTAGAAACTTCACGAAGGGGGGACGGGGGGGATAGTGGTGGCAGTGGAGGGGGGGGTGCAGAGGGCGAGGTGGTCTTAATATGTCAAGATTTTTAAAATAGGGTCCAACAATATTATATGTTTTAAAACTGTAATGGTTAATTTTAATAAAATACCGCTGTTCAGGGTTGCAAGTGGGGGCTGGGGGCTGGGGGCAGGGGGGGGGGGGCGGGGGGGTGATCGCCCCCATCGTTGAATCTGACCGCCACTGAATTCTGCATGAGGCGTCTTCAGCAGATGACGTAATCAACAAGTGAAGCGAAACGTCGGACATCTTGCCAAACAATGCACCGCACAACCCGAACGAAAATGCATCTGAGGTATATGCACGGCTTGTGGAGCAGTGGGTGCCTCCTTCTTCATGCTTCCCTACCCCCCCCCCCCCCCAATTATATTCCAAATGTGCTATTGGCATCTTGTCACAAAGTGAAGAAATTTCCATTCCACGGTGCATCAGCCCGTGTCAGAAGGCGCTCGGAAGATAACGTCACACGGCCGTCTCTGAAGTCGCCCAGCATTAGCCACACCAGGAGAAACACGTTTTTTTTTACGCCCGGAAAAACTCCTCCACTGCATGCCAATAAAATCAAAATGCGCACGTGTTCCGAGCTGAAATTAACCAAATTAAGTGACAAAAAAAAAGAATATGTTACGGGAGTTTTTTTTTTTTGGTGTAGCCACTGATGACTGGGCCGAGGGCCATCGGACTCGCCGCACTTGAGAACCGATGGTTTGATCGCAGATGGCGGGAGCTCTAATTGGAAGCCAGCGTCTCAGCGGCACTGGCTAGGCCCTCTGACCTCCCGAGCCACGCGGACCCACCTCTCGCTCACGGGGGTCTCTGCACAGAACCACTGAAGAACGGTAGGAGCGGCGGGGGTGTACATCTCGGTGTCGCAGATCCATTTTGGCAGCTTCAGCTGGAGGCCACTACCCCCCTCCCCGCCCCCCACCCAAGTCGACTGCGGTTTGCTGGAGGCAAACAAAGCCTCTGAATTGAGGTGCTACTTCGGGTTTTACACCCCAAGGGCAACCAGTGGGAGTTCAGAAAAGCACTGTGGAGCTGCGAATCCTCGAGTCTAGTTTCGTGCAGACGGAGAACTTCAAAGTGTGGTGAGCAGCAAATTAAAGTCGGACATCGTTTGGGGATGATGCTGCTGCTGCTGCTGCATTGGCGGTAGTGGCCAAAACACAACAATGATAATTCTAGATTTGAAGCTTTCGTGGCTGCAAGGATTCATACTCTTAGGTTTTTTCGGTAAAGTCACGTAGGTAAAAAATAAAATTAAAATTAATGAAAGTAATAATAGAAATAAAATGATGAAGAAAAAAAAATCACGACGTTTCCGAGGCAACACAAGACTCCGTTATCAGGTGGGACCGTCACAGCTAGATTTACTGTATGAAGTGACGGTCCCACCTGATGACGGAGACTTGTGTTGCCTCCGAAACGTCGTGATTTTTTATTTTTTTATCATTTTATTTCTATTATTACTTTTATTAATTTTAATTTCATTTTTTACCTACATGGTGACTTTACCGAAAAAACCTAAGAGTACAACAATGATAAACTCAACATACATTAATCGATAACACCGCGTGGAATCAAAGGGATACACATTTAAGTAGGCGACATTTCGGGCACTTTGACCGAGCGGCGAGTGAATGCACCATGGGGGCTTGATTTAAAAATAACATGTTGGGAATGGTTTCGGAAGAACAAACTTTGATTGGAATAGTTGGTACTGAGCAATTGGCAGTGATAATGGTACACACTGGGGGAGGACTGGCCAGTGTTATGAATGATGGTTACACGGTATACCGTTTTTAAAATCATGTAAGGGCTAGGTGAAGCCAGGAGAGGCACCAAGACAAAGTTCTGTTGGACTTTGTGACGGTATTTGATGGGTTCCATCGATGTTGCTTCCTGAGAGGAACTGCGCACCTAAATGCATGTTGCACGTGTGTTGAACTTCGTTCGCCAACCGTGATAATCGGAGGCGTGGGGGAAAAAGAACAACAAAATCCCAATGCAGGCTCCCCCATGTTGCAGGCAGCCTGTACTGCCATCATCATCATTGTGTATACATATCTCGTATGGAGGCGCCAGAAAAGAGGTAATTGAGATAATTAATTGAGATAATTAGGAAGTTATTGCAGGCAAAATACATTGTTTAAAAACGTGGCAGTGCAGTCAGTCTGCTTTTATTTAATCGGCGGATTAAATTAACCCACTGGGACACGTGAAACAACATTGTCTGCTTGCAAGAGAGGCTTAGGTTACAACAATGTAGATGATCTACACAAGACATGTGCTTTAACTTCATTGAAAATATAAAATGTGTGCAGGACTGCTTTCTATCTGATCCACTTAATTCATACACTATCTGAAAATGAACTATTTATTCTAATATTGATCAATTGTTGGATGTATTAATGGTATTTCTGGGTAAGCTTGTATACAATTGGGAATTAAGAAATTGTTTATTCGGCTCCTTGAAAGCCCTGGACTATCGCTCCACCATCCGCAGGCCACTCTCCTCGCCTTTCCTCGTTACTAAAGTCAACAACTACTTGCATTTATATTGAGCCTACAACTTAACAAACCCTTGATTGCACTGCCCCCAGTTGCATTCAACTAGACACCCTAAAAAATGTGGGCCACCAGGATAACCCTTGGGGTGGCAACCGCGCCCCTCAGCAATCCCGAGTGGCAAATTTTCCACTGATAACCAAATGACTTTATTAGTGCTGGCACCGGTAAATGGAATTATTTAGGTATTTATTGTGATAGCATTCTTACTTCAGAAGAAGTCTTTCCAGTGCATCTTCTTGGATAACATTATCGGCACAATATATTTTGAACCGCCGCCTTTTTTCGTGTTTATTTTAGTTCGTTTGAAATGCTATTAAATTTGTAACGTGTGCTTTTTTTCTTCTCCAAAGTATGAAATCGTGTACAAACCAAAGGTGGATTTTCTCCCTCCCGATTTAAATGATTCAAGTTTCAATGCAACGCTAAGTGCCACTGCTGTGAAAATGAACGGAAAAGACAGCTGGGTCGAGTACCTTTCAAGGCACCACCCCCCCCGCACCTCCCTTCGTTTAAAAACTCGACCATTCGTGGCTTTGTCAGGAGACCCGAGTCGTGATGGTTTTACATTCGGAGCGGATCGCCCTGTCCGCCTCTCTCGGCGTTCAGGTCGACGCGTGGCTTGTTGGGCGCTGGCAGATGATCGACTTTGCTGTGGCCCGGAGAGCAACGCTGGAGATCCTGGTTGTGAAACGAGGATGGGAATGTAACGCCACGCGTTTCCACTGCGAGCCGACTCATTTTTTGCACGCGTTACCGCAGCAGTTTTGGCGAATGTCAGTGATTCGAGGTGTGTGTATTTGTATTTGGTGGTAGCGCTTTCGTACAAACGAAGACGTGTGTGTGTGTGTGCTAGAGAGAGAGAGAGAGCCGCAGCCGTGTGCCGGTTGTCGAAATCCCAGCACAAAAGCCATTCGTTCGTGTGGCAGTCGTAGCTCGCACGAGAAAAAAAATATCTCCCCCCCACCACCACCACCCCCAGTAGAAATGTGCCGGGTGTGCTCGCCGCCAGATGATACGGCGGTAATATCGTGGAATGAAGGGGCACAACGGGCGCGCGCGCGCGCGCGCGTGTACGGACCCTGCGCTCGTGGGCGGGACGCCGTAATATATCACAGCGACCAAGGCTTGATGGCTTGTTTGGAATGAGGGTCAGGGGACCTCAAAAGTCTGAACCCCCTTTGCGGCTGACTTACCTTTTGGGCCGGCCATGTGTATGTGGTCGGAATGGAATGACAACATTTTACCAAATGTATCACCCAGCCCTGGTGCAGGAATGCATTCGGTGGAAACAGTCCTGTCTCACGAACAGCGAGCGTTGTGTGCGTGTGTGTGCGCGTGTGCGTGTGTGTGCGTGTGTGTGTGCGCGTGTGCGTGCGTGCGTGTGTGTGTGTGTGTGTGCGTGCGTGTGCGTGCGTGCGTGTGTGTGCGTGCGTGCGTCTGCGTGCGTGTGTGTGCGTGCGTGTGCGTGCGTGCGTGCGTGTGCGTGCGTGCGTGTGTGTGCGTGTGTGTGTGCGTGTGCGTGCGTGTGCGTGCGTGCGTGCGTGTGCGTGCGTGCGTGTGTGTACGTGTGCGTGCGTGCGTGTTCGTGCGTGCGTGTGTGTACGTGTGTGTGCGTGCGTGTGTGTGCGTGCGTGCGCACGGATGGCCGAATGTATGCGTTGGACATTAGGGAGCGATGGTGCAGTGGTTAGCTAACTTAGAACTATTCAAGCGATGACCGCAGTTCATTTCTGGGCCACGAATGACATCAGTGGAAAGTGGCATTTGATCCTCTTCTAGGACTGCAAGGTAGACTCAGCCTAAAATGAGTAACCGGTGCTATGTGTTCATGTCAAAATGGGAAGGCAAATGCGTCTGGGTGTAAGGCTGGCCACATTATCCCCTCATGCCGTGTTTGTTTTAATGCATGCTCACTAACAGCACTTGCACCAACGGAATGCATGCCTAATTAGACATTGTTGGATGTCAGCCCATAATTTATGTGTATGGTTTGTTTGAAGATTAACTGACATTTTATTTCCCAACCTGCTCCTTGTCCCCCTCTTTAAGTCATCATTTTTGATCCTGGCCCTCATCCAACAACCGCTCTAGGTCTGCACACTCTGATGTGTTTTCCAGTTCTGTCCAGCGAACAGATATCTTGAGAATGAAAACCATTGTTGCCAATGTGCCTAAGAAGTGTTGCATCGGCGTTACACTGTTTTACCTTTTGTGACGTTTGAAACAGAAACGTTGACATGAAGAAGACCAAGGAGCAGATGAACATTTACCAAAAGCTAAAAAGTGCAGAAGGAAGTGTGAGGGACGTGCATGATTGGTGTTACACTGAGACAGAAAGATAAACAAAAGCATTAGAAATCATCGACACAATTATATTGACTTTTGAGAAAAAAAGGAACCATTGCCAGAAATTACGATGGCTGGTGGCTGAGACTAATGACAGTGTGACAGCCAAATGAGACGAAATGCCCAAGAAGGAATCCACCACGGAGATGGAGCAATGGGATTGGCGTGCAGAGCGTGTCCAAGGGGCGAGATGGATCTTTGCATTACAAAGCTCATCAGGGATGTCCGACGGCTTGTTGACTTAGATCAAGGCTGCTGAAAATTGCAATTCATGGTAAATTCATTGTAATATTGAATGCTATTAAGGCACTTTAAAAAAATGTATGTAATAACAAAGACAGAAATCCGTCTTATGGCCGAACCAGACTTTTGGGGCAAGTGCTGTTAGCGAGCACGTCCTGAAGGCCGGCACGGTACACGACGGGGTGGGTGGCCAGCACCACTCCCATTGTCTCCCCAGAATTGATGCTTATGCAATGAACCTGGTACATATTTATGGCTGAGTAGACGTGGAGGAGGCCCAGGACCGGTTCAAATATTCTTCACTCTCGAACACGCCAGGTTCATAGTGCAGTTCGCTAACCACTGCGCCATCGCTCCCCGCCATATATATATACACGCACGCACACACACACGTTTTAAAATAATGGTTTTTAATTAAAATTCGGCAAGAACGCATTATGATGACATAACCCAAGGGAGAGAGCTCCAGAAAGCAGTCATTGGTCATTCACCACCGGCACATCCAAAGCGTTTGCCGTTACCTCCCCCCCTCCTTCCCGTCTCCAACCTACCCCAGCCCCCATATTCCATATGCCAGGAAAATTTAAGCGCGTGTAATAATTTATCGCTTTTGATTGAAAAAAGGAAAACATCCGTCACAAGAGGGCAACTCGGAAGTTATTCGTAACGGACATTGTGTTTTTAATCTCACATCTTTTTTTTGTGCTCGACGCTTTCCCGAGCTGTGACCGGACCTCGCAGCGCGGCCGTGGCCGAAGGCACTGCCAGGCAGAGGTCGCAACCGGGTACCCGATACCCGTACCCTACCCGATACCCGGCTACCCGTACCCGGCCGGGTACGTGTACCCGTTTGCGACCCTGGTGCGGCCGGATACGGGTACGGGTAGACCGTGAGTCACTGGTGAGTAACCGTTTGTCACTCATTTCCCAACGTCTTGTCCCTTCTCACAATTCACGTTCCTAGAATAAACCCACCCGCGCCTGCAACATGGCTTCATCCCAGAGGTCGCAATCGGTTACCCGTTTGCGACCCTGGTGCGGCCGGGTACGGGTACGGGTAGGCCGTGAGTCATTGGTGAGTAACCGTTTGTCACTCATTTCCCAACGTCTTGTCTCTTCTCACAATTCAAGTTCCTAGAATCAACCCATCCGCGCCTGCAACATGGCTTCATCCCAGAGGTCGCAATCAGGTACCCGATACCCGTACCCTACCCGTACCCGGCCGGGTACGGGTACCCGTTTGCGACCCTGGTGCGGCCGGGTACGGGTTACGGGTAAGGAATCAAAACCCGTTTGCGACCTCTGCTGCCAGGGCCCCTTCACCAGAGGCGACCGGCGGCGCTTTTAAGAATTCCCCCCCCCCACCAAAACAGTCCTCGCGCGCTGAAGTTAATGATGGATGGTGGCAAAAAAAGGGCTGGGTGACCCATTTCAAGGTGAACTGCGATTCACATCTGCAGCAACGTGTGGTGTGCGCGCGCGTGCGTCGCGCGTGTGTGCGCGCACATCTCATCAGCACACGCATGCCTGCGCGAGCACGTTTTCACGTGCATGAGCACGAGTGTGCACACGTGTTCCTGCTTGTGTGTGCGTGTCCGCGCATTTGTGTGTGGGCATGGTGCACGTGTGTGTGTGTACACACACACGCAAAGACAAAGATGGCCCGTATAGCTTTAACGGGCTGGTGGAGTAAGTGCTGTTAGCGAGCACCTATGAAGGTCGGCACGACACACGAGGAGGTGGGTGGCCAGCACCACGCCCGGCCGCCTTTGTATCCCTAGTAGCAAAGTTAACACACCGCACGAGGTACGCATTTGGGGCTGAGTCGACCTAGGGGAAGCCCAGGACCGGTTGAGATAATCGTCACTGGTGTTGGCTGTGAGCGGGAATCGAACCCTGCTCGCCAGGTTCGTAACCAAGCGCCCTAACCACTGCACCACCGCTCCCCATACACACGTGCGCTCATACACACGTGTGAGTCCGTGTGTTGCATGCGTGCCGGCATACAGAGCGCGTCTCTTGCCTACAAACAGATTGTTTCCCTTCCACTGCGCGTGAAATGACTGCGCTGTTTTTCTTTGCTACCGCTCGCTCGCGGCTGTTTTAAACACCGACACTCTGTCTACCTGACATATGGCATGACGGCAATGTGGCGGCTGTGTTTGTCAAAACCGAGGGGCCCCCTTTGCGCTGGGTGCTCAGCCAGGGCTCACTGAATATATCTGCCTCTGGATTTAGGGAGGCATTGCCCGCGCCGCAATGTCGTTTTTAAATCGAGACAAATCAAGCGGGGATGTTCGGCGCGACGTACGATGCGTTCTGAGAGGAGACACCAAATGTATTACTGGTCATACTTTTTTTAAAACTTGCACCAACATTTTCGCAAGCAAGTTTTGACGCTCGTTTCACGTGTGCACGGATGTGTGGGTAGCCGTGGCGGAGCGGTTCGCGTGGCGTGCTACAAACTTCTGCTCACGGCCAACACCCAGTGACGATTATCTGAACCGGCGATGGGCCTCCCCGAGGTCGACTCAGCCTCAAATGAGTACCTGGTGCGGTGTGTAAACATCGCTACTGGGGAGACAAAGGCGGTCGGACGTGGCGCTGGCCTCGCTCCTCCTCGTGTACCGTTCCGGCCTTCATAGGTGCTCGCTAACATTCCTTGTCCCAATAGCCTCTTAAAGGCTATACGGGGGATCTTTGTTCTTGTACATGGACGACCCCCTGCCAGTAAACGGGCAATGTTTGGGTGAACGTTCGCATGTAATTGGAACCGTTGAAGCAACGTTGGCCCAACTTTTCATGTTCACTAGGCCTTTGTCAGTCCACTGCTAGATGAGGGTTTCCCTACGCCTCTGTTTGGTCCTGGCGATGATTTGACCAAACACCACCATAGCGGCCACTCCCAGCTGGTAGAGACAGGGAGAATATAAATGTGGGAGCACAGAGGATGGAACAATACGCAATCTATATCGGCAAATGTTCATTGTGGTCGATTATATTATCTATGGTAGTTGGGGCCCTCGTGTTGTCATAATTGAGCCATGAAAATGCATTGTATTAAATGATGTGATTTGTAGAGCGAATGAAAAAACACATATTAGTCGTATAAATTATTGGAATAATTGTCCTTCATTCGGAAGACAATTTGTATTTGATGGGCGCGACATTAATTGAGCTGCAAATGTGTTTATGAGGCTTACTTTACTCTCCGCGTGCTGCGTGTGCGTTTAAAGTGCAACACACATTTTTTTTTTAAAACACAGGCAGGAAGAAGTTAGAGAGAATTACTTGCTAAATTAATAACCACGATTCCCTGAAATGTCCCTCTTTGCCCCTGTTGTCTGCTTAAGCTTATTATCTTTTTTGTATCGGGCGGCACAATCAAACTGCCCTGGAGAGGCCGGCAATTAGACCGGTGGCCTCTCTCTCTCTCGGTCGGTCCCAACGCAGGAAATGGCGGCAGCGTGTGGCGGTTTTGCAAACAAAGGTACATCTGTTAGCCATTTTCCAAGCATGTGTCAGCTTCGCGGCAAAATCCAATCGCCCTGAGAGAGAGGAGAGAGAGAGAGGAGAGAGAGAGAGAGGAGAGAGAGGCAGGGCCCACCTTCAAAACGGGACTTGAAAAGACGCAGGTGCAAGGGGGTAAAAAAGAAAATGAAAGTTGTTTTGCTCTGGGTACGTTTATTTAATTAGGTTGGCAACGTGTTTCTTAATAGGTTCATAATTGTGGGCAATATATTTTTTGCGCGAATTTTCAACAGCTCCTTGTCCATCAATGCTAAACCTGTCCGAGGCGGTCGAGCAAATGATTCGTTGAAGGGATTTTAATTCTGTTTTGAAAATGTTATTTGGCGGTGGAGGGGGAGTGATTTTGAATTTGTACACGTGCTTTGCTTTAAGCGCGTTTCATTGAAAACGTGTCATTTTAGATTATGCTCATGAAAGACTTCTACAGATTATTTTGTTCCCCGTGAGGTGCTGTACTGCAGGCTAATACATATATAGGCTGCGTTTATCTAACGGTATGAAGGTACAGCCTTCAGATTACTTGCTCAAGCTACTGCTGGTGCAAGGTGGTTCACTAGAGGGAGTTTGATACAGCCCCTCTTGGGGTGGATATTATTAGCCGACATATACACCACGCTGGCAAGACGTCTTGGGGAGAGATGGCAGAACCCAGGTTTGACCCCACCAGATGGGATCTGCCGATCGACTAATTGTGGTGTACTCATTGATACTACTGGGTGGATGGGAGGCAGGGTACTTTTTAGAAACCTGCACCATTGTTCCAACTGTCATGCCAGGAGGTCGTATTGAACCCGGTGACCTCTGGACTGCAGGTCCAGTGTGCTAACCGTTACACCATGGCAGGATCCTGAATTCTTAGTTCTGTTTCGTATTTACCACGGCGAGACGGTGCTACACAGATAAAGGAAAAAGCAAGTGCTCTCATGGCTTGCAGCACAGGAGTCGTGGGATAATTTCATCATGCCCACTGTAAGGTTTTAAGAAGGATATTTTTTCAGCCATGAAATATATTGTCCACGTATTATAGCAGCTATGTAAACCGACGGAAAGCCAAAGAAATTGCTACTCAATAACTCGATTTACAGCTTTTCACCCAAGCCTTAAAATTGCCACGAATAGCAGTAAAGAAAGAAAACGGTGAAAATTGGCGATTTTTTTTGTCCCGTGGCTAATATAATCCTTCCCTTTGCACACGATTTGAGATGATATGGTGAATTATACGGCTATCTCGCAGATACGTCGAAGGTGAACTGTCATTTGCCAGTGAAAGGCTGCTTTATGGCCGGCAGTCATCTGCTTGCACGCTGCTCCTTAGCGAGGCACAGTTTGGCTGCCAAAAATGGGGCTCTGCGGAATGAATGAAGCCGGGCTGGCAAAGGTCACGAATTGCAGAATTCATCACGTTGGACCACACGAGTAGATGTTTAAAATCGCTTGCCTCCAAAATTGCCATCAAAACCCCATAACCACGGCAGCACCCTTTGTTGCATTGTAAACTAGTGCAAGCGTTGAAAAGATCTATTAATTTTTTTCCGAAGCGAAAATGTTGGGGAGCCATCAATAGTTGGAGAGTTTATCTGTTCAAGTACAAACATGGCAATGGATTTCCCTTAGGATGAGGATTCATTTTCGCTGCAAAACATAGAATGACGTAGAGAGGTTAACACGTGTGAGGCTTTCGCGACCAATATTATTCATAGTCAACGTTTTTGGGTTTAGATCGCGTTATTTATAAATGTGTCGTAACCCTCCACCACCCGAGAACGGGAGACACAGCAGAGCCCTCACCATTCTGGCGAATTGCCCGATGATGCTGGATGCAATTACCAGCGAAACGTCGTGCTCAAATTGTAAATGTTGTGGTTTCACGCTTCAACACACCGGTGGGCTAAAGCAGTGAACTATTTGTCTTTTGTCAACGTGACACTTTTTTACTGATTGGCCGTGTCGGGTGGTGGAGGGTTACGACACATTTATAAATAACGCGATCTAAACCCAAAAACGTTGATTATGAATAATAACGTAGAGAACTGATTGTGTGGGCATGGAACTCCTCAGTTCTTTTTAACTTGCGCAATCTTCCAATTTCAATCCTCTTGCCACCATGCTGAGCGCACGGTGACACTGAAATGTGTTTCTAGTGGCTGGCGCATGCAACAAAAAACCACCCAAAATTACCTTGCCAAACGTATTCAAATGTTATCCTTGGCTGCCGCGGCTGGTTTGCGTGCGAGGGTGCTTGCAAAAAGAGGCTTTGGCACGGGATGCCGCGGTAGGTTGAGCAGACGTTGGCCAAGGGGGGCGCAGTGGTCGTGGTGACGGGGCATGGTGAGCCAACGCGGCACAAGCGAGGTGCCCCAAGTCGCTCGAGGGTGTTGCCAGGCGAAGGTCACGAAATCGTGAACAAAAAATAGGGGGTGCCCCAAATGTGTTGTATCGGCTCGCATTCAGATGCTGAATAATCATAAGTTCATAATTCGCATGACGGTACAATAACTTTAATTGTTCACAGGTGTTCATTATCGTCATCATCATTAGCCATGATCAATCCACTGCTGGATGAACGCCTCCCCAAGCCACCACCACCACCACCTCTCACAATCTTGGCACCTGCACATTTAACTGATTTCATCCCTCCGTCTCCCCCGTAGGAGCGGAAGCTTAATTATTTCACACGACTGTATCATATCATTTACATAATTTTGTTCAGCGTGTAATGTATGTAAGTCACGTGATGTACCAAAATTAATTGCTGCTCAAGGCACCCCCCCACCCTCCGGCACCGTGGGCTGGCACCATCAGCGGTCACGAGCGTTGGGGCTTTGGCGGCCGTTGTAAGCGCTGACTCTCCTCCCTCCCAGCGCTACTGTGGACATCGGGAACGCCACGTTCCTCTGCTGCAGCCACCAGCCACGGCACCGTGGGGCCACAGCGGCGGCCGTGTAGTCGGGAGTGACCTTGGCTGGTAGGGGGGCGGGCGGGGGGGGGATCCTTTTTAGCGGGGAACAAAAAAACGAAAAAAATATTCGCGGGACTTGAATGGAAAACTAATCAGCAATGTAACTTCATACCCTGAGTAATTTACAGTCCGCGGGTAGGCATCCTTCCATAAGTCAACTAGAGACGGTGCTAGGACCTAATTGAGTCCATGCCGCTGCCTATAATTTTGCCCAGGCACGAAATTCACTAAAAAACATCTGTTTGGAGTGGGAGTTTGTAAAAAAAAAAAGGGGGAGCGAGCGAGAGAAGACTGTTTTGTCTCGTGGGGCTATTCGGCTAGGCATAAGTAGTTTTACAGGGTGTGTTTCTTACCGCGTTATTTATTTATTTATCCCATCTCACGCTCGCGCACTCTTTTAAAATAGTTTTTTTTTTTCCATTTTTACACGCACACGTACAAAGGTGCCTGCACGTGTCCACATTGGGAGAAACGGGAAAGGGGAGGACGGGAAGGTGGAAAGGGAAGGACGGGGGGGGGGTGGGCAGTGGGGTGTGGGGGGGGGGCAAAGGGGTGAGCGTTCCATGTGAAAATTGAACCATTCCACAAGCGTCTTCGGAGCTTGTTTCGCTCCATGGCAAATTCGACTGTCGTCTCCGCCTCGCCACTGGAGAGTACCCCAGTGCACAGATGTGCAGGCCGAAAAGCGAGTTATATCGACTACAAATTACGTCTTTTTTGTTTTGCTATAGTAACGATTGAAATAAATATCTGACGCGTACGGTGCAATGTATTTGCATTTGCGTAAATAAATATGCACGTGCCCCATTTTATAAAAAAAAAAAGTTTTTTATAGCATGTGCGTATATAGCGCGGCTTTAATTTTACGTCAGCGTGGTCATTTATCGAGAAAAGCCTCGCTGAGCCTCAAGAGTTCACTTCGGGAGGGTCCTGCTTGCATTGGGATGCCTTTGGCCAATTTCCATCAAAGGGTATTTTGCTTGTGAGCAGGGAACTGATGGTACTCAGAGAAAACCGCCACTCATGTAGCGGGAGATCACTCAAAGGGTTCCACACCAGATCGGTTCACAACCCATTCTGGTGTACCAGCCATCACCTCTCCACCCCCGAGTCTCAGTGGATTTGGGAGTTTCAGATATAAATAATTAATGCTCATCTTGGAAACGTCCATGAAGGGAGGTGTTTTTTTTTGGGTTAGAGTGCGTGAATATAAATGTGTCGTTGAACCCGCCACCACACCGCACATCCAATTAGCAAGGTTTGCCACGTAAACAAAGCGTGCCAATTCGTTACTAGTTCAGCACACCGACGTGTTGGAGAGTAAACCCACAACATTTACAATTCGAGTACGACGTTTCGCTGGTAATTACAACCAGCATCATCAGGCGACAGCCATAGTTGTAGAGAAATCCTCCTCTTAATTTTGGAGCTTTCGTGACTGCAGGAGTTATTCACTCATTGACATGCTAATTTTTTCTCTGCCCCCTCCCTCTCTCCGCCCCCGCCCCCTCTCTATATTTAAGGCCTCGTCATAGAGACGACCTCTCTCTTTGTGCCGATACGTGTTCTCTCTCTGTGTATCTTTGTGATATCTGTCTGCTTATATGTCTATCTATAGTTTTCTGGTTAGATTTTTGTTGCTATTTCTTTTATACCTGATGATGATTGCTTGTGTTGCAATCGAAACGTCGTATTATGCTATTATTTACTTTATTATTTTATCTTTATACGTGACTTTACCGAAAGAACCAAAGAATAAATCCTCCTCTTGTTTCGGTCTTAACAAAAAAAAACCTCTTGTGGCTGGTATTGATCGCGACTGCCTACGTGTTCAACTGTGAAACTTCCATTGGGGAAATGCTTAGCACACTGGACTTGCGATTGAGATGCCGCTGGATTGATTTGATCCGCTGGCATGGTATCTCATTAAATCGCCCCACCTCGATCCACCCAGCAGGAAACCTTGATGTTCCAGGGTGTTTTTGGCAGGGTTTACATGTACTCTTTGCTTTTTTCGGTAAGGTCACGTAGGTAAAAAATATTTAAATATATAAATGAAAAAACAACTAAATTATATCACGACGTTTCGGAAGCAACACAAGCATCCGTCATCAGGTATGACTGCTCCAGCTACAGTAAAAATTTTTTTTTATATATTTTACCTACGTGACTTTACCGAAAAAAACAAAGAGTATGCATCTTTGCAGTGTGTGAAGAGAGGGCCACATTGCTCTCGAGACTGCGTCTCTGCAGAGCTCCATCTTGTGGAGGCTCTTCTGACAGCAGTGTGTCATAAGTGAGCAATTGCCGAGCTGCGCCTGTACCACATCGTGTGCACTTTTAAATCTCGATTGAAAGCTCATTTCTTTAGAATTGCTTTTTGCGTTTAGTTCGTCCTTCCCACGCACCTCCGATTATCATAGTTGCCTACGTAAGGTGCAAATGAAGTTCTACATACGTACTTGATAATAACATGCATGTTATTCGCCGACCCTTGCCCTCTAAAGTGCCGGATGACATGCGCTACCACACTCGGGTGCTGTTGCAGAATAGCACCTTGCTTTGATCCCCTATCGTAAAAACGGTGGAGTGTCGGGGAATCTGAAGGAATGGGGCAGTGAAATAAAAATGTTCCTTACTGCAGCTGGTTGGACAGCTGCTTAGCCAACGGAGTGAGTGTCCTGACATGTATGATTACATTTGAGGCCAATCATTTGAACCGATGTGAGTACTTCTGGAAAGTATTTGCACAAAACTGTGCAAGATAATTACATTTGATTGTATGAATGTACGTTGTCAAATATGTAGACTATTTTAATTTGCACAACCAAGACTATGAGGTTCACGTTGCCTATAAATGATCTCATTGCTATGTCTCTACGATCCAGGGATTGCATCTTAAGTGCAAAGGAATATCCGTAAGGAAGGATCGTTATTGCAAAATATGTTTTTTCATTGTTTTGATTCATTATAATGGATATTTTTTACGCAAAATGCCAGGAAAGTGTCTTCCTTCACTTTGTGCATTTTTACATTCTTTTATAGAGTCGTGTTATTGAAAATACATGAGGAAATCGAAGACAGGACGAAGCTTAATTATATTTTGGTAGAGACATTGTAATTTGGAGAGCTTTTCTGATATTTACACGCCGATAACATTTGGATTAATAGAGCATCAATATGTGGCTGCATTTCTATTTCATTGCACAACATAGTTGTATTATTTTTTTGTTTTCCTAGGAAAGCCTCGCTGAGTGTCATAACTCTTTCAAGAGGATCCTGCCAAGTTTTGTTTTGCGATTGTTGGCAATGGTTGTTTTGTACAATTCCGAGATGAGTAATTTACGGGCGATTTTTTTAATTTTTATTATTTTGAGTCGGGACCATGCATATTGAGATAATTTGAAAAAAGAGGATATTTTCTTAAGTGGAAAATCACTGGCAGCTATGTGTAAGCATCGTTGACAAATCAAAACAACAGGAGGCTTTCTTCACACATGGCCTGTTTAAAGTAAAAAGGCCTCTTCTTCCCGGCAAATGCAGTGCTCCGTGGAAGAGGCTCATCTGATAAATACTACGCGTAATCTTGTTTACGTTTCCTCAAATGGTTCCGCTTTCCATAATCATTTCGAAACGAGGGTTGCCTTTTTTTCCACTCCTCTCTGTTCTACTTTGTAACTGCGCCGTATAAAATGAAACATAGAAAATAAAGCCTGCTATTTCTCAGCACGTGGTCCGCATTTCCAAAGTTTCGCAATATTCGTGGTAAATAACGCAACCAAAATGTTGTAGTACCCTCGAAGAGTATTTAAGATAGATCAATGTGAGAGGAGCTGTATCAATTAGCAATTGCAAGTAAATAACTCTTGACTACATTTCCCATTTAAGTGCAGAAAAAATTGATCCATTGAATGTGTTCGCAATATTTTTTTATTTATTTTGGATCATTGTATTGAAATAGCTCATCACTGGGACGTAATTTCAGATGGGTCTGTTTCGGTCAGCAAACTGGACAAAATACTTTCATATTCCGGCACACCACATTCAGTAGACCTCTCACTATGGCTATGGCTATTCGTCGTGTGCCACCTATCCCAGTCGAGCAATGATCTGGAAAATGTTCAGTGATAAATGATCCCGTCTTCTTCATTATCCTCATCATCACAAACCATGCATGTATTTTTCACGACACTGAAAAGTGGCTAACTACAACACCCATTGTCGCAACTTGTTTCTCTGTTCGCAAGGAGTCGGGTGGTCGAGGTCTTGTAGCGAGCACAGAGCGAGGGGAGGAGGAGGGACGTCCAAACATCAGGTGGACATTGACGACTCTGGTGATGTTCCCAACAGCAGAGCACTATGTGCTGGCATCACAACCGGACGCACACATTTGAACATTGCGTTAAGTTGTTATGGGCGAAAAAAAAATCCACGATTTATTTGCGTGGTTTATACCCCTTGGAATAGTGAGCAATCTCATCCGTTTCTAAATGGAGATGAAATTGAATAAATAAATTCCATGTTTTTCTAGCCCTAAATGTGTGTTTTTTTTTAAATACTAAAAGCGCAAATAACCACCCCTACTATTATAGATTGGTCGCAAGTACATAACAAATCAACATTAAAATTTAATTAAGTGTGCATTTTTTAAATAATTATTTAAAAATAATGACAAAGTTTTTTTAAAAGTACTATTACTACGAATTAATTTACTGTACAGCCACAATGCTTATTACTTTTCTGTCTGGTTCCTTTTGAAAGCATTATAAACATGCCAGAATTAATGGAACAACTGTAGGCTACCTCCAATTTAATAACCTTTGCTCTTGGCACAACTGAGATGTCACTAATTTCAAACAATTTGTGGTATTATTATTTAAATCTCCATTGCCTTTAAGTCCTCCTAGGAATTGGCAGTGTGACTCAAGCACATACCTTACAGACTCACCTGAGAGTTCATGTTAGATTCATAACTCAATAAAGTAAACATTTTACATTGCATTTTGGAATTACATGCTGCAATGTATATTAATTAAACGTAAGTAATGTCACTAAATACGTACCTTACATTGAAGTGCAGACTCAAAGCTTATATAATATGGAATAACACTAACATATATTTATAAATGTGACAACCATTTTATAATTAAAATGTGGAATATTTTCCCCCCTCCACATTTATGCACGGTGTAGCTTGACGGCAATTAGAATTTTTTTTTTAAGCAAAGAAAAATAAACTATACGAAAGCATTACATTATAAAGGCATTCGCTAATGTTTCGGTTTCATCGTTTTTTTTTCTGCTCTCGCGTGCAGGAACGTTTGGAGCTGCCAGCTTGTTTGTTCAACTGCTGCAGTAAAAAAAACACGTGGCCAAGTTGCAGATACGCGCCGTAACGCGTGAAAACGCTGGGGGGGGGCGTTCCTGTGACCATCTCGGCCTCACCACAGTGTTTTGATTCTCATACCAGTCGATCGGACTCCCAGTTGCCAAACGCTCAACTCCCCCCCCCTCACCCCTCCCCATCGCCGATTGCGCAATCGTCCCCGCAGCGGTCCCTCCGAATTAGCATCGAGGCCAAGCCAAGATGTGCAGATGGGACTCCACATTTGTTGGCCGCGCTGTGTTTATAATTAGATATGCGGAGCTGCACTTTGCACGTTTTCACCAAGGCCGGGCGAGCGAAAGCTGGTCTCCAAACGAACATGCGTTGAACGCTCAGCAGCAATGCGACACTGAAATTAGGGGGCTGTGTGTTTGGCCGTCTTGGGGAACCGTTTGAAGCTTTTGTTCCTCGTGGCAAAATGTAAAAAATAGGGTTCCGTTTTTAACCGCTTTCCCCCATAAATGCGGTCTCTGAGCGCGAGAAAGTTTTTTTTTTTAAAATGAAAGCTGACAGAAATATGATTTCTTCCTGGAATATATGTGCGAGGAGCGTTTCGACCAAAAAAAAAAGACGGCTCCATTCTCAATGTGTGGTGACGATGGATAAGAGTTGGTCAGCGCACAGTCGATCAGGGATGAGAGAGGGGCGGTTGGCACACTGCACAATCAACGAGGGAATCCTGGCAACCAGAGTTGAATATCCGGCTAATCGGTGATGACTGATGTCAGAAAAGCTCCTTCACCCCCCTCCCCTCTTTCACTAACCCGCCCTGACCGGCATGGTAAAGCAAGGTATCTGTAAAAAATAAACAACCTACGACTGAAATGTTTGCTGAACTTCTTTCGCACCGTACGTAGCCAACGGTGCTAATTGTTGGTGCGACAAAAAAAAAACTGACAGAGAAGGCGGTGAAGAGGCCTTAATTTATTGGTGGATTTTAAATGGATGAATTAAACATGAATATTTATATAGTTAATACATAATCAAGAATCTAACTTTGTTCGCCATCAAGCTACAAGAACCATATGCACGGGAAGGCTGGAGTGTAAACAGAGGCTCTCATCCATTGTTCTACGTTTGGTTCTCAAGTTAAGAGCAGAATAATTACGAAACATATTTTAATAGATCCGTAGCACTGCGATAATTATGATGATGACGATTAAACGATTATTTCATTTAATGGGCAGTATTGATGTTGATGATTCGTAAAATGTAATTACGACATCTGTCAATTATAAGTGAGCAATTACCACGATCCAACCCATTAAATGCTATTGTCCGCTCTCCAGGTCAGGTCATGTCCCGTAAAAAAAAAATACAAAGATTGGATTTTCTGGCTTGTTTGGCATATTGATCTTCTTTACGTTAATCTTTTATTGCATCAGAAGTAACATTACATAGCGTGCATGTGTCGGTGTTCAAATCAGAGGCGTTGCATTCACAAAGTGTCCGGCTGCATTAAAATGCACGGCATGCAAGGTTCATTGCATCGTTAATACATCTACGAAAGCGACGTCAGCACTCGATGATGGCGACGGAGTTGAGACTGCCGAGGTGAATGTGCGGAGTCGGTGCGAGAGACCATTCGAGATGCGACGAAAGTGTGAGACCACGTGCGTCGTTCGGGGGGGGGGGCTGAGCGTCAACAGACCGAGATGGGTGTGGTCGACTCGTGGCCAAGAGGGTCGGCATGGCTGCGTTCGAATGAGAGTTCGGAAAAGACAAAAGATTGAGGGAAGGAGGAGGGACAATGAGGAGGAAGACGACGCGGTGATAAGTTGTCAAAGAGAAAGACGACGGCATGCCAAGAAGATGCAACTGGTATTGGCAGCTCGTTTCTATTTTTATTTAACGAGGTAAGGCTCACTGAGTTATGCAGCTTCTTGTCAGAAGTGACCTGGCAACAAATGATAGCTCAATAAAAGTGGCTTATTTGGAAATTTATAGCAGCCAAATACTTTAAACGCATGTTTCGAAATGTGGAGGGAAAACCCCGGAGGACCTGGAGAAAAATCCACGAGAACACGGGTAGGGAGACACGCAAACTCCAAATATACAGCAGGCATCGGGGTGGGGATTGAACCCACGACCTCCTGGATACCAGACGAGGTAGTGAACATCTCGCCACTGGGACGTTATTGCTTTAAAGCATGCGACTGCTGGCTGTGTAACTGTCATTATCGGCGAAACGTCGTGATCGAATTGTTAATGTTGTGGGTTTACTCTCCAACACAGCGGTGTGTTGAACTAGTAACGATTTGGCACGTTTTGTTAACTTGACAAACCATACTAATTTGCTGTGTCGGGTGGCGGCGGGTTTAACGACGCATTTATATTAACGCGATCTAACCCAAACACCTCTATGTTGGATGATATTGGTCGCGAAAGCCTGCGTGTTAAACCACTGGCTGTGTGTGTGTGAGAGATAGAGATACTCTTTAGGACATTAGGTGACACGGAGCAGAGGTCACGTGACGCAGAATTCTCACGGCCCAGTCGCGCGCTCGCTTTGCGCTCACGAGTGACTCGTCGAAGTCTTTCATCCAGAACTAATTCAAATCGATGCACAACATCCTCCCTGACCAGATACACATTTGCAACGATCCCTCCGGCGACTCGGCGGCAGGTCCCCGAATGACGTCGTGCGTGCGTGATTGTTGACACGAGCGTGGGGAGCGGTGGTGCAGCGGTTAGCGCTACGCTGCACTACGAACCCGGCCACCCGGGTTCGATTCCCGCTCACGGCTAACACCCAGTGACGATTATTTGAACCGGTTCTGGGCCTCCCCTAGGTCGACTCAGCCTCAAATGAGTACCTGGTGATGTGTGTAAACATCGCTACTGGGGGAGACAAAGGCGGCCGGGCGTGATGCTGGCCACCCACCCCCTCGTGCCGGCTTTCATAGGTGCTCGCTAACAGCACTTGCCCCAACAGTCTGTGAAGGCTACACGGGGGATCTTTGTCTTTGTTTCATAGTCTACACGTGCGTCGACCTTCGTTACCCCCCCTCCCACCTCGTAGACTTGAGCGCGATTCCTGGATGGAAAGAAATAAAGCAGCCCCCCTTCCTCCTCCTTCTCTCCCCCCCCTTTTTAAAGACATTTGGCCAAAGAAGCAGGAACCCTCGTTGTGACGTGCCCACTTGAAGGTCTGCGCCACCGTCTGGAGCTCGTGTTCGCTCGACGGACACGGCGGAGAAATTTGCCCGCAGCTCGGGAAAGATGACGTGGGGGTATTGACTGCGACGAACGGGGAGCTAACTTGGAGACGCTGTGGCGATATTCCTCGGCGAGTTCCCACCTCCTCTTCCTCCTCCTCCGCAGTTGTTTCTTTAAAAGGAACGGGCAACCTCCACCGTGAGGTGAGGCAATGGATGGGAACGCGGCTTCATTGCTCTGACTTTCGGACGTTTATTGACGCGTCGGGTTCTGTTTTTGTTCGGCGTGCGACAGAGGACAGTGTTGAGTAACACCACGCGCGCGCGTGCGCGCAAAAAATAAAAGATCCAACCGTCCCCGGGGAGGCGCAAGAGCGCTCCTTTTGTGCCGTGCTGGGAGGAGGACATTGCGATGGTGCGAGGTGCACATTCCTCGTCACCAGGCGCAAAGTGTCGTCCATAGCGTCTCCCGTTCAGTGGCCTCCTGGGATATATGGACACCCCCCCCCCCACCCAAGTTGAACTCTTAATCATTAAGGGATGTATTGGGTGTGTGGCCTAACCTCTGAGAGACACTCTACCCAGAGGCACAAAACAATTAGAGTTCTCCGTGTTTGTTGATTCTGTGTTTTGTCTGTAATGTTTTTGTTCAACATGTTCATTTAAGGCCCACGGAACGTGTAGTCTCTGAAAAAGCGCACCCACGGTTGAGTAAGTTCGCCATGTGAAAAAGTGGGTCCGTATAATTCTCCATAAAAAAACAACAATAATTGTGTTTTTAAAAATATTTTGCAGAAACAGCGAGTACAGGAAAACGGAGAACCAGCGTACGTAACTGCCAGGCAACTGACATACATATTTATAACAGTAGTTGCTCCCAGGCTATGGTTAAAGAAACCAATAGACAAGCAAAAAAAAGCAAGTGTAGAGAAAGGGAAGCATTGGAAGAGATAGAAAAGGGAAAGGAAGATACTATTGCATTCTCAAGACGGATGAATTCTTGTCACTACAGATAGAAATCTAATTTCCCCTAACGGTGATGTGTGTATTCTCTGCCATGCTGGGACTGGGGAGGCAGCAATGAGTTGTGGGTTTGGTGGGAAATCGTTATAATGTAATATAACTAAGAACCGGGGAAGATTATACTTTATATATATATGTGCTTTCTAAATGTGATTGTCATAATCATGGTAAAAATCAAACATGTGGGCAGTCATTATCATGGGACCTTTTTCCAGTGTCAAAGTATGAAAAATAAGAAAATGTTTTCCCCTTTATGGCAATAAAAACAGATGCTAACATGTTTAACCACCCAACAGATACCTTTTTGCAAGGAATCAAATCTGCATTATCCACACGTCCGTGTGGTGAACAAGCAAGCTGTTTGCCTTTGGGGCATCTCTGCTCTGACACTGGTGTGACGAGGCCACGAAGAAGGCTGTCTTTGGTGTAGTCCAATTCAGTTTCAAATCCTAGATTTGAGGCTTTCGTGACTGCAAGGATTCATATTTTTAGGTTTTTTTCGGTAAAGTCACGTAGGTAAAAAAATATAATTAAAATTAATAAAAGTGAAATAAAAAAAAATTAAAAAATCACGACGTTTCGGAGGCAACACAAGCTTCTGTATCAAGAGATACAGCTGTCGTGCTGTGACGGTTCCACCTGAAGATGGAAGCTTGTGTTGCCTCCGAAACGTCGTGATTTTTTTATTTATTTTTATTTTACTTTTATTAATGTTAATTTAAATTTTTTACCTACGTGACTTTACCGAAACAGCCTAAGAATATAGTATCAAATCCAATGCATATATTACCAGAGCACGTTTGTTTGCATGTTCACCGCAAGTACGTGTGGTTAATGCATTACGTTATTCCGTGCAAAAGTTATCTATTTTGTGTTTAAACATCTTGACACATGTTTTATAGCCAACAATGGTAAAAGCGATTCTTAAACAAAGAATATGGCAAAAGCTATTCTTA
Source organism: Lampetra fluviatilis (assembly GCF_964198595.1). NCBI lineage: Eukaryota > Metazoa > Chordata > Hyperoartia > Petromyzontiformes > Petromyzontidae > Lampetra > Lampetra fluviatilis. The sequence goes on from NC_136283.1 coordinate 2,838,828, forward strand.
TTTAATCTTGATTTAAAGCTTTCGTGACTGCAGGAATCCAAACTCTTTGGTTCTTTCGGTAAAGTCACGTAGGTACAAAATAAAACAAATCACGACGTTTCGGGCGCAACACAAGCGTCCCTCATCAGGTGGGAAAGTTATTCTTATTTTTCACGTGTACAATGTCTGGTTTGTCATGAACTAGACATGTAACGGCCAAAAAATGTGAGCGTCCTCTCCATCCTCTGTCACTGGTGACCCAATATGATTGTGTTTGGTCCTCGACGTTGAACATTTAATTTACTCCGCGTTTCCTGAATTCCTCGTGTAACAGACCTATGCAGTAATCACGTGGAATGCTCTTGATCTCATCAGATCTCACAGAAGGCCAGCAAATGCTTGAGCCTGGATAGTATTTGGATGAGCGATCACCGTGCATTAACAGTTGTTGTGGGCGATGTGGCAAGGCAGTACTTTGCCCAAACACAGACACTCACTACCTTCATCAATCTGCACGGACCTGCATGGTCAAGTATGGTCAAATTGTCGCCATAAGAAACATCAGCCTTCTAAGACATCAAGGGACGTGATCTTTATAGAGGAACGTGCTATTAAATGCGCATTCTCGTAGCAACACGAGAACTTAAAAGGTAACACAAAAAAACGGAAGGACTGAAAGTTTGTCACTGCGTCGAACTATATTTGGGGTGGTGCAGTGGTAACACTTGTGCCTGAAGGCCCTGAGTTAAATTACAGACTCTGCAACCTTTCTCTGTGGAGTTTGTATGTTGTCTGTGGAGTTTGTATGTTGTCTGTGGAGTTTGTCTGTGGAGTTTGTATGTTGTCTGTGGAGTTTGTCTGTGGAGTTTGTATGTTGTCTGTGGAGTTTGTCTGTGGAGTTTGTCTGTGGAGTTTGTATGTTGTCTGTGGAGTTTGTATGTTGTCTGTGGAGTTTGTCTGTGGAGTTTGTCTGTGGAGTTTGTATGTTGTCTGTGGAGTTTGTATGTTGTCTGTGGAGTTTGTCTGTGGAGTTTGTATGTTGTCTGTGGAGTTTGTATGTTGTCTGTGGAGTTTGTATGTTGTCTGTGGAGTTTGTATGTTGTCTGTAGAGTTTGTATGTTGTCTGTGGAGTTTGTATGTTCTCTGTGGAGTTTGTATGTTGTCTGTGGAGTTTGTATGTTCTCTGTGGAGTTTGTATGTTGTCTGTGGAGTTTGTATGTTCTCTGTGGAGTTTGTATGTTGTCTGTGGAGTTTGTATGTTGTCTGTGGAGTTTGTCTGTGGAGTTTGTATGTTGTCTGTGGAGTTTGTATGTTGTCTGTGGAGTTTGTATGTTGTCTGTGGAGTTTGTCTGTGGAGTTTGTATGTTGTCTGTGGAGTTTGTATGTTGTCTGTGGAGTTTGTATGTTGTCTGTGGAGTTTGTATGTTGTCTGTGGAGTTTGTATGTTCTCTGTGGAGTTTGTATGTTCTCTGTGGAGTTTGTATGTTGTCTGTGGAGTTTGTATGTTCTCTGTGGAGTTTGTATGTTGTCTGTGGAGTTTGTATGTTGTCTGTGGAGTTTGTATGTGGAGTTTGTATGTTGTCTGTGGAGTTTGTATGTTGTCTGTGGAGTTTGTATGTTGTCTGTGGAGTTTGTATGTTCTCTGTGGAGTTTGTATGTTCTCCCGCTACTTTGCATGGGTTTCCTCTGGCTTCTTCAGTTTCCTCTAATCGCAAAAAAAACTAAACACAACGTAACTGATATTGGCCACACATCGCAAAAAATGCTGAAAAACGACCCGCAAATCACTCAATTGAAATTGCACATCGCAACATCGGCCCACCCCTCCCACCCCCTACTGCGCAAAAATCAAACTTAACTCTCCTGAAACAAAGCCACGAAGCACAACAATTACGTTTTGGTAATGCTATATATATATTTATATTTTTTATATTATTGTACTATAGTGCTTTGCACACTATTCTTCTGAGATTGTAACGGTGGAGCTGATGGAGGTGGCACGAGAGACATGGGGAGGGAGCACGTGGGGAGCACGTGGCTGTCGAGAGATGGAGCTGTCGACGTCGAATAAAAAACATTTGGTGGGGGGGGGGGGAATGGAGATGGGATACACCTGGATGGAGGTGCTGATGAGGGATTCTCGGCATGGGTTGTTATATAATGTAACACAGTCGTGCAAAAGTGCTGCTAGCTTGAATAAAATACGCTTCGAATTTCTCTATTATTGCGGACGCGATTCTGTGGGCTTTGCGCAGGTTTGAAGTGGCCACATTTTGGCTTTATTATTTTACGCGATCACATGCTTCTCATTGCACGATCGTTTCTCTTGCGCACATTTGTTCTCGTTAGAGCAGATTCATTTGGCTCAACAGGTGTGAGAGAGAGCGGAGCGGAGCGGGCGGAGGTCGGACACGTGAGCGTTCGTCGATGCTACAAATACACATCAAAGAGAGTGACTCCAGCGATGGATCGATTGTCAATAAATAAATAACCATCACTTTGGGAGGAGGCGGGGGGGGAGTCTGAGGCACGAGGGGGAGAAAAAAAGAGACCCAATGCAGATGATCGAACTAATGGCAGTCATCAGTTTCCCCCGAACAGAAATTAATTGCAGATGTGTTCGGGCCCCTCTATTGGAATATTTATGCGCGAAATGCGCAAATTCATTGCGTCTCGTGGGGAAAACTGGGATAAATTAAAAGACCACTCACCCTGAACCCACAACAGTTAAGACATCCCAAGCAGCGCAAGGACAATGTGTGTGGTTTTTTTTCCCTCTCTTTCTCACACATTACGTTGAAACACCCTAATGCTTTAATCAGGACATCACTCCTGTGTATGGGTGTGTCTTCACGAACACGCTCCATAAAACTAATGAACTGATGAAACTAATGACTTCCCATCTCCCTTGCTTCGGCTAAATCTCCAGCAGGAAAGATGTTTTGGAGGTAATTAAGGTGGCCAGATGTGGTGGGAATGCTGGAGGGGAAGATGCACACGGCGTGATCCATTTACACATACCCCACGCTACGCCCATGTCGAACATTCAATAGCAATATTTTTTGCGGGTACGTTTTTTGTTAAGAGTCTGACTCAAAAGCCACCAGAAAGGTGGTGAAGCCCGCTGCCAATGACTCGTACCTATATATAAGGTGATGTATATATATATAGGTACCCCACGATACTCATTGGGGTGGAGACGAAACAGTATTTTATTTCAAATCCTCTACACATCTCACACCAATCTCAATGCGCTTATTAAAATATTTCAACAACTCTCCTCCTCTGTAAGACGAAGAGCAATCGATTTCACGAAATCCAATCGCCAACTCAGAGGTGTAAAAAGGGCATTAGAAATCAATGGGGGTGTCTATAAATGGATCATCCCGTGAATGAATCATCCGGTCGTTTACGCCACGTGCGTCCTCCATCCACCCCGCAGTGTGAATGGAGCCACCGCAGTAGATCAGCTGGTCACATGCGACGGGTTGTACAGTGTGGGTGCTCCCACCTATTCCAAGTTGTCTGCCCATCGTGGAAGAGTAGGCCAAGTATCCTCTAGAGTGGCACTCTTAGGCTTCCTCTTCTGCCGGCGGTGGCATTAGGAGGCGATTGCAAGCCTGTGCATTTCCCTTCATCTTATTTTATTAACAGCTGTACGTGTGTTGCTCCGGCAATTTTAACATTTCTCACTAACAAGACACTTAGCACAGCGACCAGCGCAAGTGCTCCTGCTGTGCCTATTCCGGCTGATGTGGCGGCACATTTGGTAGCAGCAAAGATTAGACACGGAAGGGCAAAGTCTGTAATTAAAGCTGCACCGAAAGTCATTCCATGGACTTGGCCATTAGCGGAGAGCTGATGAGCCCCAATTTATTTTAGGGAATAGGGCTCTCGTGGTATTTTGGCCCCTAAGCCGCAGCTACAGGCTGGATATTGTATCCCAAGCAGACATTCTTTCACGACTGATTTGTGGCCAAGCGTTTGAGATTCCTGCATAAATTTCTGCAGCCGTGTTATACGACGCTTGTGGTCACATTGTAGCACTTTGACGTTACGTGCTTCTGCGTGCATTATGTATGTGCGCTTAGGGCATTACATTCTTTGTAAATATATATACAAGCATGTGCACATTCACACACAGACGCGATGTGCACAAAGGGTGGTCAGTCACAAGTCAAAGTGATTTCCTGCTCAAATTAGCATTTCGGCAGTGATCATTTCCTGTTTAATAGCCCTGAGCCAGAGGTGGAAATCCCACATTCCGACGGCAGGGTTGAGTATCTCCACATGATAACCACTATTGCTTCTTCAGAAAGTGGTTCTTTATTTTATCAACTCCAGATGGATGATGGGCCGAGCCAACTCGAAATTAGGGCTTGAAACTCGCAACCTTCCGATTGCCAGTTGCTCGCACTGCCGCTGAGCCACTTGACAAGTCCCATTAGGAGTGTAGCGATGCTTTAGATGAAATGATTAATAACGACTCTGTAAGCTCGCAATGCGTACGTCGAATTGTGTGTGTATGAATCGATGTTGTTCTATTCGTACACGTTGTACGCCGTCCGTTCACGTGACCCCTGGGGACACGGCAGGCCGCTACGTTCACCGCAGTTTTAAAAACGAATTAGTTATCGGATTTAATTGTGACCCAGTATCACGACGAATCGTATAATCGTGACACCCTCCCTTAACCTTTGCAGACAAAAAATCGTGAACATTTCGAGTGAACTAATTGTTTTCAACCTTGCCACATCGTTACTACGTTTACGTTTGGTGACTGAGGAGCCGACACACCTGGGAAACGCCAGGGGACGTGAGCTTGACACACACAAAACTCCTCCACTGACATGTGCCCAGGTGAGGTGCTGCTCTGGGTCTGTTCCTGTGGTGCTACACGTGTCATCTTGGAATTACTCTCCAAGGTTCTATTCTTCACTAATCCCCATGTGCCCACCCACCCTGCCTACCTCTCCACTCTCATCTCATTCTACTCCCCTCCACATGCTCTCAAACCTCTCCACCTTTTCATGTCGCCCAACTCCCTTCCACTCTTCTACAACAACTGAGACCTTTCTGTCGAAAGCCATACTTTAAATTATTATTTTTTTTACCTACGGGACTTTACCGGAAAAAACCTAAGAGTATGAATCTTTGCAGTCACGAAAGCTTCAAATCTAGAAGCCATACTCAACCCCGCACAACCATCCTTGCCGTCGACTCCATGCACCTGTTTCAGTTCAGGCTCAAAAAGCCTGCTATCTCTCTTCTGCCTATGACTGCCTCATTCTGCGTGAAGGAAGCCCACTGTTTGACTACAGCGTCTTGAGATGCAGTCGTATAAAACAAAAACACACCGTGTAATATAAATCCACATTGTCTTTTGTAAACTCATGTAACTACCCATATAGTCACACAGAAACCCATATGGTCCTAAGAGGGAACGATGACCTACTAGCATCCTATAAAATAGACATGCCCAGTGTTTCTGTACGGCATCGTGAGATACGGTCATATTAAACGACGATATGAATCCACGTTGGATAGTATAGTTCAGAGCAGAGGGGGCACACCGCTGCTGTGCCCGTTTAACAGACAACAACCTTGGGTACCGGCGATAAAACAACGAGATACTCCCATCGCGTGTTCGGCAATGTGACTCGCCGTTGTTAAAGCTGATCAGTGGGCTAAGCTTTGGCAACCGTTGCATCAAGACTTGCACTGATATTTCACGGGCGGGTAATTCAATTTCGGGCCCGGATTTGCCTTCCTGGCAAGCAATCGCAACTGTTTGCGGTATCGGATCGCAATGATGCAAACAAATAAAAAAACGAACACCGACGGAGTCTTTGTTTCGAATTCGAAGTGACTGACTTTGGGGGATTGCGTCGCCGCTTGAGTGGGGTTTTAGGGCGAATAGCTGTTTGTGTTGCAATTTATTTTTCTTGAACAAGCACGCGTGGCCCGGGGCCCCGTTTTTGATAAGACATTGCGGACACAGCATACAAATAGCAAGCGTGCGGCGCACAGGGGACAGCCCACGTTTATAACAGGGAAGCATGTAATGTCGTTAGGCCTGGCCACCCACTTTGTGTTGAGTTTTAATGGGAACGCTCTGTTCGATTTGGTTTCGAACGTAACTTGGACCAAAAGCGTTTTTTCTCGGTAATCCATCATCGATTGTATTTTGTACGTATGTTTAACTTCTTTCGTACCGTACATAGCCAACCATGCTCATCGGAGGTGTACATCGCCCATAACCGGTCCAGTCGTTCTGTGGTTGAGCGAGCGGCTCGCGACATGGAGCTTGGGAGTTCACAACCTGGTTGAGGGGTTGACTTGGCACATGAACTCTCTCTGTGGTTATTTAAATTGAGTGTCGCGTTGTGGGGAAGCCAAGAGTAGTTGCCCTACGGATAGATAGGAATGTGACATTTAAATCACTGGCTCAGCACATTGCCGTGGAGTTGAGAGAAACGCCTCGATGCTCATTTTGAGCGAGAAATCACTTTGACGTTTGACGTTGACACTGGTAACAACCCACATGTTTATCAATGAAGCATCTCACGTGATTATGCCCGACTAGTGATCGATGAGAACCAGGTTGAGCGTCGGGTTTTGTTCCGCATCTACACTCAACCGCAGGGCAAGGGTGAGCCGGAACGTTCTGTTGAAGACGAGCGACGCGGCCGAAATAGGCCCAGGCGGCGGTGTCGGACGAGGTCCTCTACGTTGGGCAGGCGAGTGCGGGATGTGACGGTGACGCTTGCGACGAAGTCAAACCACCTGAGCATGCGCGCCGATGTTCAGGTGAACGTGAGAAGTCTCCAGACGCTTGATGTCGGACGCGAGCAGCGTCCAGGTCTCTGAGCGACCGCGCGCACCTGGCAGGATGCGCGCGTGTATCGATAAACTAAACTTATTTTTATTTTACCAGGTGAGGCCCACTGAGCTGTATAGCTCTTTTTAGAAGCGACCTGGCCACAAATGATAGCTCACCGAGGTGGCCTATCACTTGGGAATTTACAGCAGCCAAATGATCTCAACGCGTTGATGTTGCTTCTAAATTGGGAGGGAAAACCCGTAGGACCCAGAGAAAAATCGACGTGACAACGGGGAGAGAGACGCGCAAACTCCAAATATACAGCAAGTTCAAGTTCATTTATTAGGTATAGCCCTGTGAGCCATTCAGCTCTTGAATCGGGTTCAACCGCAACAAACAAAAAACTAAAACATGAACAAAAAACATCTTAAAGTGAATATGTGACTGAGTGCAAACAGAAAATCCAAGAAAAGACAGCAAAATATTGCAGAAAAAGCACCGTACACCAACGCTGTGTGCAAAAATCCCAGTGGGATGCAAGTCAAACAACCAACAACAACCACAAGACAACTTAGATTAAGGCCATCAGTCTAACTCTGTACTACAACAAACAAACATGGCTAAACCAATACACTTTTCGAAATCACGAAAATAAATCAATGAAAGCAACGAAACAGTGATCATAGGAACTGTGCAGGCGTCAGGGTCGGGATCGAACCCATGCCCTCCTGTATACCAGGCGAGGTAGTTAACATCTCGCCACCGTTGGCGCCCATAGATGCGTAGTTTTTGTTGTTGGGAGAGGCGAAGTTTTGGGGGAAGGTGGCCATGCCGATTCTTTGCAGGATCCACACTTCACTTCGACGGGAGGGGCCGCGGTAGATGAAGTTGTCCACTCCCCTTCCACGGTCTGCTGCTGCTGCTCTTCGTGCCTCTGGAGTGTGGCGACTGTCGGACCCAACCTACAGGTTCTGCACCATCGTCTTGGCTGTCGTCACGGACTTATGTTGGTATTTGTAAGAGTGCTCCGTTCCATTGCTTAAGAGTTGAACTATGATAAAAAAAAAACATGTTCTTTGTTGCTCATCACCAGATGTATTATATACATCTATGATATTTCTCAATAACAAAAACTAACAATAATACTGTATCTGTGATGTTAATAGGAGAATTGACGATTTGTGTGTGAAAGGGGTGAATATTTGTATAGAGAGCGGTGAATATTTGTATATATACAAATACTGTTTCTTGGAATTTTTCTCACTTGATACAGCTATCGTGCTGTGACGGTTCCACCTGAAGACGGAAGCTTGTGTTGCCTCCGAAACGTCGTGATTTTTATTTTATTTTTATTTTACCTTCATTAATTTTAATTTTTTACCTACGTGACTTTACCGAAAAAACCTAAGAATATGAATCCTTGCAGTCACGAAAACTTCAAATCTAGAAGAGAGGGGTGATGTTTGATGGGGAGTGGTGCAGTATGACCCCGGCGACACGAGTTTGATTCCTGCTCACGGCCAACACCGGTGATGATTATCTGAAATGATCTTGGGCCTCCTGTAGGTCGACTCGGCCTCAAATGAGTACCTCGTGTACTGTGTAAACATCGCCACTATGGAGATAAATGTGGTGCTGGCCACCCACCTTCTCGTGCGCCATGCTGGACTTCATAGGTGCTCGCCAACAGCACTTGTCCCAACAGTCAGTTAAGGCTATATGGGGGATTTGTGGTAAATGGAAGTGGGCATGTTATTATGCACCAATTAATTTATTTGATCAGGTCTTACGTGCATACATTTAATTGAGCATAAACAAATCAGTTTCCTATTCAAATTAGTATTATGTTGCGGTTTAAAGGAACAAGCAAAAACCCAGTACGAACGAGACGTAATAAATGAGAAACATTAAAAAAGAATTGGTAAAAAAAAATTCAGGCCAAAGTATAATAATTCATTTATTTGACTGAATCGCGACCCAAAATTGTAACAATTGCCATCGTTAGATGGTGAATCATGACCGTGTCTCGCGGTACGTACGTTTGGTTACGGTCCAGGAAAGCCATATTTGATTCCTGGCCCTGCACCTCATTGCCAGTTGGAGCCGGGCGCTGGTACGGGGGGGGGGGGGGGGGGTTGAATTGGCCTAAAATGAGCACCTGCTGTGACGTTGTCATCGTCAGAACGAGGAGATGAATGTGAGAGGAACCCGTGTGTACGTTGCTGGCCAAACTCACTGCTTGTGTGCACTCGCTGTGCTGCCCTCAATTGGCACTCGAATTTTGAACACGATTTGCTCTGTCGGTCCATTCAGCGTGGAAAGGAAAGCGGTGGGGGGGGGGGGTGGATTCTTTCCATTAAAATTCGAAGGAGGAACCAGGGTTATACTGACCCACGAGACAACTCGCCATTCGCATGGGGAGCACCACCCTCAGCTCAGCCTGCAGAAGTATCCAAGGCAAAGCTATGAAAATGACGAGTAGTTTAATTTGGTCGAGTGTGTGCGGTTTCCAGCTATTAGGACCGGCTTTCTGAGCAAATGGCTGGTTGTCTGTCTGGTGGCATTGCCTTAACGCTGGTAGGAGGATGGGAGACCACCCAATCAATGTGTATTTTTATTTAAAAATGTATTATCACGTATTGATTTCAACACTTTCATTTGAGTTTAAAGTAAAGTTCCCATCACGATACGAGTTAATTAGGAAAAAAACATGTCATTATGTTGCAATATGAAGATATTTATTTGACCATCTGAAACTGAAAAAAATGGGCTTAAATATATGCAAAGCAGATTAAAATGAATATCGTGAAAAATATGACCGTCTTTTCAATATCATCAGATGCTCTGGAAAGTAAAATGCATCCCAAACGTGTGCCCAGTCTCAGTTAAATTCGAGTTATTTCCGAAAATGAACACATTGCAAACTACGAAACATAGGTCACCAATGAATGAATTCAGCAAATGCGTCCTGAGCAAAATTTTACATGCATGAAAAGCCTTGATGCTATATGAATGCATACATTCTTAGTTGCTCAAGCCGATTTAAAGGGGACTCCTGATGATAAAAGACGGTCCTTTGCAACTTGGAATAGGTGGCTCCTGAACGGACGTATGGAGTGAATATTTAAATGCGGGACTCAATTGCAAAACATGACTGCAGCGCACCGCAGGGACAGTGTTCAACACTTTTAGTGCAAACACGCCAAAAAAAATAAACATTGAATAATTACGCGTGGCCACATTTCCCTTTAAGCGTGTAGGGTTTTTGATTGGTCTGTTCGTTAACAAAAAATGTAAATGACGAGCAAACCCGCGTTATAACAGAAAAAAAACCTCGATTTAAAGCTTTCGTGACTGCAGGGATTCATCTTCTTGGTTCTTTCGGTAAAGCCACGTAGAATGGAAATAATAAAATAATAAAAATAAAATAAAATTAAAATAATTCTCACGACGTTTCGGCCACAACGCAAGCAGCCGTCCTCAGGTGAAGAACAGGTCCGTCGAGAAGACAGAGTCTGAATGATTCTGTCTTCTCGACGGACCTGTTCTTCACCTGAGGACGGCTGCTTGCGTTGTGGCCGAAACGTCGTGAGAATTATTTTAATTTTATTTTATTATTTCCATTCTACGTGACTTTACCGAAAGAACCAAGAACGATAAAAAACCCACAAGTTTAAAACAACACGCATAATTGCATACAAAAAGAACTCGGTCCTGTGCATTTTGCAACAAAAAAAACCCCATGAAAAGTTCCTGCGGTGCTACTTCTTGTTCAAAACCAAACAGATACATTTTTTCAAGGAATCAAGTCTGCATTAACCACATATTAAATTATCAGAGCATGATAATAGGTTTTCCCCCTTTTTTCTGCCAACAAAACAGGTGTTAAGATGTTAAAACACCAAACTGAAACCTTTTTCAAGGAATCATGTTTTCAGAGCATGTTTGTTTGCATGTTCTCCACAAGTACGTGTGGTTAATGCAGACGTGATTTCTTGCAAAAGGTTTTATTTGGTGTTTGAACATCTTAACGCCTGTTGTATTGGCAGAAAGGGTTAAACCTATTCTTATTGTTCATACTTTGATGTAGTTCTACTTATTCTTTGAAACGTAGTCTGTTCAATGCCAGGCACTGTGCTTGAATGCCAAAACGTGCTCAATGCTGCCATCTACTTTGACAAGACACCCACCGGTCTAACTTACTGCTATAATGAGCCAAGAATGTCTGTGTGTCCCGCGCGTGACGTCACTCCACGTCGGCCAGCCCCCCCTCATTAATAATCATGAGCGGGTGACGTCACTCCACATGGAGCACCCCCCCCCCCTCTTTAATAACCATGAGCAGGTGACGTCACTCCACATCGAACAGCCCCCCCTCATTAATATTCAGGTTAGAACCAGGCTACAGTCGACATTATAGACTGCCAGTACACTCACTCTGAATTACAACCAGGCTACAGTCTACATGAGTGTTTTTTTATTTTTATTATTACTTTTATTAACTTAATTTTTGTTATTATTTTTCTGTCTGCGTGACTTTACCGAAAGAAGCAAAGAATATGAATTCCTGCAGTCGCGAAAGTTTGAAGTCAAAATTTTATCATGAACAGGTGACGTCCTCCACATGTAGCACGCCCCCCCCCCCCTCAATTAATAATCATGAGCAGGTGACGTCATTCCACATCAAACAGCCCCCCTCATTAATAATCATGAAGAGGTCACATCTTCCAAATGGACACCCCTCCCCCACCATTAATAATAATTAGCGGCTGACGTCACTCCACATGGGGGGGGGGGGGGGTGCGAGGCGCCTCCTCCCCCCTCCTCATCGTCAACTCACAACCTTCACTTCAAAGGCAGAACCCTCACGTCACGTGATCTCCGTAACGCTGTTGAGACATAGAAGTAAAAAGGACGTCGTGATGCACAAGGGATTATAACCTTTAAATGAAATAAGTTTGTGTCACCGCAGCCTTACAAATTGCACACGAATTGATGCAATGAATATCACGTCGCGGTCTGCTTTTCGCTTGTAAGTTTCAGATTTACTGAAATACACCCGCCCTTGGACGGGCAAAATGCTAGTGGCAATATAATAATACTTGTACTTGAGCCAATATAAATTTTCAATGGTGGGGTTGCAGGCAGTATTGTTTGAAAAATCATAGCTAAAGCAGATTTGTTTTCTCAATCAAATTGATGTTATTGCAGTGGGATGCTGCCATGGTGAGCACACTTGGACTTGCAGTCCAGAGGCCGCTGGTTCGATCTCATGGTGAAGCAGTTGAAACGATGGGAGGGTGTGAAAAATCCCACAGCGGTATACATTTGTACACCATAGTTAGCTTGTCGGCAGGTTACCTATGGTGTGGTCGAGTGTGGGTTGATTCCATTTCTTACATTACGTCTGGCCAGCTTGGAAGAGCAGGACATATGCCCTCCGCAGCTTCCTTATAATGGAGGAACTTCCACATAGCAGTGGAGTGAACAAGTAATTGCGAATTAATTAATTTCTGTTCTTGTTCAAAGTCTCTGCAGGGCTTGTTTTTTTTATGTTTCCAGTTTAAATGATGGGATGCTGCGACTGATTTTTTTATGAATGTGAAATGTCCATGACGTAAAACATAGAGTTGCAAGTTGAATGGCTTTTAGGAAGTCCCTAGAGTCGCATGCCCATTCTGATAATTGTCTGGCTTGTATCTTCAAGATGATGAACACAAGTAAGAGGCAAGTTTCCAAAAATGTCAAGTTTAAAAAGCAGGTTAATTGGTTTTGGAGACACAAAACAGATGGCAGAGAGATCGTGGCTGGGAAAAATAAGGAATGTGACAGCAGACAGCAGCAGGGAAAAAAAAAATTGGACAATTGAAGAGCCAGTGAAGGGGGTGGGAAGGCATAGGCCTGCTGAACCAACTTGCCTGAGGGCCGAGGAAGACACGCGTTTTATTTTCATATTTAAGAATCTGACAGGACGGTGAACAATGCCGCGCTGAGAGAAAGTTATTTCCCTGCAGGTGCCATGTTGAGATACAGTGGCGGTGCTGCTTCATAAACCTTGACGGATGCAATTGTGCAAAACTTCAACAGCTGAAATATTTTTACTTCCCTTTTTTCCCAAAATAAATTTTCAGATGTTCGTATAATCATCTCATTTGACGATCACTTCTGGTGCAGCATCAGTCAAACCGTCTCGGGGTCAAACGGTGTAATGGGCAACAAATGTATCCGCGTGATGTTTCGTTGCACTCGTACGTAGGCCATAATGGATAGAACAGTTCGAAGGGTGACTAATTTCACACTCCGTCACAAACACCAGCTAAAATCGGCAAGAGAAAAGAAGCCGGTTTTGGGATTGATGTGAGAACGCATGAACAATGCCCCCCCTGCCCTTTTGGCGATCAACTCTCGTGCAAATGTGGCCTCTTGGGTGGCAGAATTCATTTTAAAGGTGGGTGGTAAAGCGAATGCCACCCCCCCCCCCACAGCTGTACGCTGCCTGGGTCAATCTTGGCTATAAATTTGGCCGCAAAAAAAACACAGGATACATGCTCCGCAGCTTAAATCTGTCATGTCTCTGACAAGTCACATCTTTGTCAAAAAAGTAATTCTTGAAGCACAATTGTGGCACTATTCCGGTATCCTGGCGACCGGCACGGTTGGTGTCTGCGGAAGCCCGCAGTCCTCATGCGAGTTGGAGCGTGCATTCTGCCCCACAGTGGCTTTCTGTCTGTCCTTGCTGAGAGATGTTTTTATGTTTTTGTTATTACGGAGAGAAGAATTTGACTTAAAGATAGGAGGTCCCATGATATCGATTAACAAAGTTTCATCGATGCCTGCGTGTGGCTTGAGAGCCCCGAATGTGCGTTCAACTTATTATTAAATGTCAGTAAAATCGGTGCCTTCCCCTACACTCATGGGAAAGGCAAAGGTGCAGCCCTGCAATTACTCACCCGTGCTACTGTTGGCAGAATATCATCCACTAGAGGGAGCTCCAGAGAGCCCTTCTACAGGGGCATTTGGTCTACTTTTGCACACTTGCCAGACATCCTGGAAGCACCCACAATTTTACCCAACCACATCCTAAATAAGTAATCAAATTACATAAATAATTAGCTAAATTTAAATTAATTATAAATCAATCGTGGTCAGTGTACCCCATTTACACACTGTTGGGTGGGACAGTGGTGGAGAGAGGAGTATAAACTTGTGCCATTGTTTCAACTGACGCCCTGGGTTGATCGAATCCAACCGGTGGCTTGAGTTGCAAGTCTAGTGTGCTGCTAATCATTGCATCTTTGTTCCATTCCACGTGAATGGAATGGAAGTGCATCTGTTCTCTGCCCCCGCTCCCCCGCCCCCCCAAATAATACTTATCATGAAAAAACTAAATAAATTAGCATAAATATTTCATGAAAAAAATAGCTTGTATCAACAAGCGTATTTGTGTGAAAGTCCCACCACATGCCTAAGCATTTAGTGTGGAAAAAAACAAGCCACTGAATAGTTACCCCATGCGTCAGACTTTGCATGAGTCATTTTGTTATTACAGTAAAACCTGATGGTGATCGCTGTTCTAAATCTAGAAGCCAAACTGCCTCCATGGTTTTGCGGTTAGTTTGTACGGGGTGTTATTTTAGAATTGTTTTACTGCACCACTGAACATCATACCTCAGCGCAGGCTGATTTGAAATATTTCCGACCACATGCCATGTTATGCAAGTTGGAAGTCTTCTTTGAAAAAATAAACAGCAAATCCAATTTGTGAAGATTTGAAACAAATGTAATTTCATGACATATACGAATGTAATCCTTTTCTACAACTCTGAATATGGGCTTTTCTGCAAGGAAAAAAAATGAAATGGAGACATACTTTATTTGGGTCCTAAGGGAGTTTGTGAGTCTCACTTTCCGGGAAAATCATTCTTGTGTGTCCAAGCCATGCTCTCATCCCCGTGTCTGTCTGGTCTGATACAGTCATCATCGGGCAGTACAATTCCATAGACAGGCAGCCAGAATATGTTCTGATAAAGTGACGTGATTCATATGTGGCCACAGATGTACAATGATATCTCTGTGTGAAAATGTGATGAGCAAAACATCTAATGTGATAAAAACAAACAAATTTGCAATTTCATTTGTATGAATGCCGGAGTGTGCTATATTTTACCAGATATATTTACGGTCCTGTGCACCTCCCTTACCCTTCACTAACCTGCACGGACCGAAATGGTGAAGTATGATAAAACAATCCCCATGACCAACACAGTTTGGAGAGGCCTTCATCCTGCAGTGGACTGATCAAGGGCAGTAAATTGTGGTTCGTATTATTAGAAGTATTTTAGCTCAACATTATATCTGTTTGGTTAGAACATTATCAAAAACTCGACGTTTACATGGAAAGTTAAAATAATCTCGAGGTAATGTTAAATAACAAAATACCCCAAAGCTGAAATATATATTGATATTAAATCCTGTAGATAAATACATTTTAACGTTTTAACCTTGCCAAAAAATTGAATTCATTATTTACGAAATGTTTAAGATTAGTGCCTGTGTTAGCCTGAAATCCCTGTAATACCAGTTTGATGTAAATCGCAATGCTTTAGAAAATTACATGGATTTACTGGGTTATCTTTAAATATCCATCCTGCTTGACAGCTGAATTCCTATGAAGGATTTTCTGCCGGCGAGATGGAATCAGGCATTCATAATCCCGATGATATTTTCTCTTCCCCATCTGTTTGCATGGACATTATTATAATGTGCCCGCAATGCACTGCACCATAACACAGTGCGCCGAAAAGTATATATCTTAATTAAACAAAGGCCATCGGTTGAATCCGTAGCCAAACATAAATGTATGCCATATGGATTAATATCAAATCGAGACATTTACAAAGCGTGGAAAATCTGAAAATGCACGAGCATATTTTTAGCACTTCAAACGCAATGAATATTCACTTACAATGATTACATGTAATGGGTGTGTTTGAAAATCCATCCTTTGCTATTTCATAATGTTTGATATATGTACGTAATTTGTATGGAAAATTGCTACACTCCACAAATGCAGGGAATATGCGCAAATTGTTAATGTAATCACTTTTAAAATAATATGATGGTGCGTAAAAAAAATGCATTCTTGCCAGCTGAAGCTACATAAATCACACACAAAAACATCTGATTGCAGACACCCAGCTTTAAAGTGAGAAAGTGAATGTGCCGGTGCTGTAATTTCATTTCTTTGCACTTATCAGCCGTCCAGATACAGAGGCGCGCACACACACACACGCGCGTCACACTCTATCTCCCACGAACACTGCGCGGGATTTCGAAAGAAGGCATTTAACGGAGACTACACAGACAGTTGTATAGGGGAAAGTGTGGTCTGTGCGATTGAAAGGAAGCAGTGTGAAATGTTTTGAAGTTCATGTATATATATAAACCATTTCCCATTTTTGTTTGCACCTTTCTTCGCTCATCTTAAAATCTGCTTGGACCCAGATGCTGCCTGAACAGATTGGATTGCTGTAAGAGCTGAAAGGCTTGCCCGGAAAAAAGGCAGTAGGACTTGCAAAAATATATATTGCTTCTTGCACTGTTCTGACATGATGAACATTTCTTGTTTTTACGATGGGCATTCTCCCCCCCTCCCCAAGTGGTTTTGCATAGCCAGAATAACATTTGGAGATCCCATTACTGTGAAAAGGGAAATGTCTGAAACCAGTAGTAAAACAATTACCTTGCCATCGGTCAATACGAGGTCTGCTGTTGCTAATACTCTTATTACCTCTCCCAACTAATAGTTGCAAATATGCGAAATGTTACATTTTAAAACTATACGGTATCGCATATCTTTTTGGTGGTGGAAAACAAACCACCTCTTGAACTTGTGATAAACCTAAGAGGGCCCTGATTGAGCTTTGGCAATGATGCAGAGGTCAAACCCTCGCAGGGGCAAGGGTTACGGCCGGGGTGGGGAAACAGAACTCAGTCCATCTCGGCAGCAAATGATTGCTACCGGATGGACTGGGGCCATCAGGACGACATAGTGGCAGATTACATCGGAAGGAAGTGATTTGCTGTAAGGTTGGGGCCAGGGTTGTAACTGGGGAAAGGGTAGAGCAAGGTTAAACATCTTGGAAATCAAATTATGGTTGGAGCTAATGGATACCTCACTCGACGTTTTTAAAAAAAAACTAAAAATAGCAGTGAAAATAAACGTGTAATTTTGGTTATATTTAATGTTTTGCAGATTAAAGTATGAACAATGCATTAAAAAAAATAATCATCCCGAAGGCTATGCTAGAAACGGGGTGAGGGTAAGGTTATGTTAAATGCAGTGGATATGTCATTAAATATGCCACTTTGATTAGGAATCATTTAATATAATTCAAAAATTTCATTTAAAAAGGCAAGCATATTTTAAAAGCAATGTTTTAAATTAATAGCACGAATAAATATAGTTTATTTTAGAATCATATGTTTGGTTTTGGAGAATGTAGTTATTTATAGCCAGACTAAACACCAGTGCTCTGTGCCAATGTTATGATAAACTAGCGCACTCTGCATTAAATGCAAAACGTTTAATTTCACCTGCATGAAATGCAAATCTCTTTCTGTCACGCAACATTTGACATTATGTGACAATGACAAATACATAAAAAACACAATGCCCGTTAGTGAGTCATCAAGCCAGGCCTAGAATACCATCTAGCAAATGTTATTACCGTCTCTTCAGTCTTTATTCCAATGCGGTACACTAATTACTCGAGGACAAAAACAGGCTTTATCATGCTGTTTTAACTCCTCGGTAACCCACGCAAATAACGAACTCGTTCTTATCTGGTCTTCGCCGGCCCACAGTGTGGTCGAGGCGTTAATAAGATGAACCGTGTGTGGAGGTGGATCGAAGCTCGTGGAGGTGCGAGCTCGCGCGGGAACTGGAGCCGCGATTTTAGGGGACGGAGTGGGAAGATGCAGAGCAGCGGTGCTGGCACTACTGGCCACCGTGGCACGCCGGATGACCCCCACACCCTCGTCGTGTGTCCGAGATCTCCCAGATCTCCGCCACCCCCGTGCTGTTACCACCAGCCGAGCGCCGCTCCAATATCCAGGGGGAAGAAAAAAAACGAGACGTGCAACGAGGGATGAAAAAGGAAGAATGCGTGGAAAATGTATATCTCCATTTTTTTGTTACTATTTTATAGATCTTCTTGGTTATTTCGGTAAAGTCACGTAGAAGGGAAATAATAAAATAATAAAAATAAAACATAATAAAATAATATATATTTTTTATTTTACTATGTTTTATTTTTAAATAATTTTATTTTATTATGTTTTATTTTTATTATTTTATTATTTCCCTTCTACGTGACTTTACCGAAAAAACCAAGAAGATGAATCCCTGCAGTCACGAAAGCTTTAAATCGAAATATTTTATAGATGTTTTACCACAATGCTCTCATTGGCACGTTATTGACCAAGTAAAAAAAATTACATGTTGAATTTGCATAGAATCGGCTTCATTGCAAGAAAAAAACAGTTTGTGAATACTAAGTGGATGTTTGCTGTCTGTCCAGGTGGCCTCTCAAAAGTCGCTAAAATAATAACTAATAAATGTATACGCCCCTGTTAACCCACTGCTCATCCTTTGCTGAATCAGTCATGGTGGGGTGTTTACCTATGCTTCACCAGTGATATTGGAGCAATTCGGATATCACTCACAACTGATATTAGCTACAAGAGGAAGCGGTCACTGGTTTCCTAGCAAAGGGTGCTAACCACTGGGCCATTGCTCTCCCCATAACCTCTCATGAATAATATGTATGGCAATGGTGTACAGACAAAATTTATAAGAAATCCGGACTGGTGGGGGGGGGGCATGACCTGGATTTCATGTAATGTATACGACTTCTGTTTAAATTCAATTGCACCGTGTGGTTAAAATACAAGGCCTCATTCATAATATAAATCGAATCTCTAACACAAAATCAACTCTCTACTTGTATTGTCGTGTGCACCATCGCGTTGCCCTTAAAATCCTACGCGTCGGCACAGCAACAGCATCTTGGGAGCCGAAGCGAGCTGCCCTTTTGGAGGGGAAGTTGAGCTATGCTTCGGGTCTGCTTGGGACAAGGTCGTAGCAAGTAACAGTGGGGTGGGAAAGGAGTCAGAGACTTCGTTGTTGGATGTTGAGATAGACTTTTAAACTGAAACCAACGTTGTCTCTCCGATGTGTTTCACCGTGGCACTGCTGCACAACGTCCGACGCTCCGTTCCACGTGATCGGAGGTTTGTTTACGAACTAAAATGTTCCTTCGACAAATGGAAAAGTTATAGACCAAGGCGACAATGCGACTGTGGCCATGCAACTCACACTGCGGTCCGTGTGGCAAACCACCATAATCTGCGCTCCTTCAACGGAGGAGAGAGAGTGGGGGGGGGCAAAACTACATGAACTCTCTCCTGAAGCCCTCTCGTCGTGACCAGCCGACCTCGAAATTGGCATTTAGCTCCTGAACAAAATTGCAGCCATGCGCAAGAATAGAATTCGGATCCCTTTGACGCTACAGTACTCCACCACCTCGGCCAGTGTGGCGTGGTGAAGGCGGTTTGGCTCAGGACTGATTGTTTCAGAAAAGCAATATTTAAATGACTAACGTGACAAGATGTTATAGTTTATTTTGTCATGCCGTTCTAAGGTCCCGACGAGGCTCCCAGAACGTGGGGCGTAAAGCCAGCACCTCGTGCAGCACCAGGCACGTGGTAGGAAATCGACTTATTTGGGGGATATCTCAAATGTGTAATGACCTGATGGGCTCGTGTATCAGCTGCAGATGAGATTCTGCTTTGCGGAAGTACAGGGGTGGGTGCGGGGGGTGTCAGCGCCTTTTGTTTCAGAAGACGTTTTTGATATAAGAACATCACATCGGCTCGTACCCGATAGACTGATTCACGTTACACCACTTGTGTACAGCACATCCTTCACAAGATGATTGCGTCGTCATCATCAGCCATGGTCAACGATTTAGAGTCGAGACTACGCATTATATAATGATGTAAGTTATTACTTTGGCAGTCTACATGTGTCATCATCAGGCAAAGTAAATCCACTGCTGGATGAGGGCCTCACCAAATGGCGGCTTCACAATGCATCAAGGGCGGGGGGGGGGGGGAGGTGGGGGTTGGTTGACCATACTTCACCACGCTGGTGGTGAAGTATGGCACGTGCAGCGGTAACTCTGAGATCTTAACGAATGTGAGTTTTTCGAGCCACGGAACACTTTTTGATGTAAGCACTGCTTAGTTGTTTAACACAGACAACGACTTGCATTCGACATCGTGTACATGCGTGGCGTGTTTACTGTCGCGCACATATATAATCCAGGAATATTCGTTTAAATGCGCGTGCATTGAATAGGAAAGAAACATAATTATATCACATGGGCGCATGAAGGTAATGAAAACGAGGGAAAAAGATTAAACCGTAATGATGTTGAGTTCCAGGTCTGTATTGCTGGGTTGCGTGCTGGTAAATCTTAGTAAGCTTCTTAAGTGCTGAAACGAGCAAAGCGGTTGCTAAGAATCTGTGTCGTGGAGGTCCAAAACATTGATTCGGACCTAATCTAGAGAAGATGAGTTTACTTACAGTGGATTAGAGCCTCGGTACATTGGTGCTAATGTAATCTTCCGCTGCATATATTTCGGGTATTTTTTCCCCATTGGGGATAATAGGTGCTTCAAACTCATAACATGTATTGATTAGGTCCCAGTTTAATCACTTGAAAAGGTATACCCGTTGCTTATATAAAAAAAAAAACATTGGTGGCAGTAATGGAAATGAACCATAATTCGAAGATTGACTTAGAAACTGACAGCTTCGCTTTGTAATATTTGCGCGTAATGAAAATGTCTCGGTTTGATGGCATCATAAAATCATTACTCACTCACAAAGCTGCATTCACGCACGCACGTGTGTTATGCGTGTGTGTGTGTGTGCGTGTTCGTCGTGGTGACGTCACCGCCACTTAGTGGCGAATGGCGGTTGTTGTTGTTGTTGTTCAACTTGTGGGGAGCGGTAGTGTAGTGGTTAGCGCGCTGCGCTATGAACCCGGCGACCCGAGTTCGGTTCCCGCTCACGGGCCAACACCAGTGACGATTTTCTGAACCGGTCCCGGGCCTCCCCTAGGTCGACTCAGCCTCAAATTAGTACCTGGTGCGGTGTGTAAACATCGCCACTAGGGAGGCAAAGGCGATCGGGCGTGGTGCTGGCCCACCTACCCCCTCGTGTACCGTTCCGGCCATCATAGGTGCTAGCTAACAGCACTTGCCCCTACAGTGTGTTAAGGCTATATGGGGATCTTTGTTATCTTAGTTCCACTTGGAGTGGTGGCATAGTGGTTAGTGCACTGCGGCACAAACCCAGAGGCGTGAGTTCGATTCCGGGCATGGCTCGCATCGGTGGCAAGTGATGACAGCCGCCAATTCGGTACCTCACCTAGGTAGACTCAGCCTTAAATAAGTACCCGGCACGATGTGTAAACATCGACACTGGGGAGACAAAGGTGGTTGGGCGTAATGACAAATGGGATGCTAGCCACACCACCCCTTCGTGCGCTGTGCAAGCCGTTTCATGTGCTCATCAACAGCCACTGATCCGGGCAGTGTAGGAATACTATACGGGGATCTTTGTTTTTATCTTTGTACAACTTGGGAGTGATTTTTTTTTTATTCTGGGTCATGCGGCGGCTCGTTATGGATTTTATTTGCAGATTATGTTTATTACTGAGCATTAGCCTAGCTTTTGTCAAAATTTCATTTTATTGGTCTAGATGGGGAGGTACGTGGTATGCACCAATCAGAATATCCGCGAGATTGAAAAAATGATGCAAATCAGCTCGGGCAGGATCAAGGACTAAGCTTGGAGATGCACGCTATACACGCTGTATGTAGGATCCTTATTATTTGCCCTTGTGAAAATACCCAAGCCTCTTTTGCCAAAAAACATTAGTAACAACTGAGCGATTGTATGTGGTATTGCTGTGCTTGAAAACTAGAGCCTCAGTCATCGTCACTGATTTCTTTTTTTAAAAATCCAGCATTTATGTGAGTCTGCCTGTACGAACCTCGGTCATTAACACTGACCCTTAAGAGATCCAAAGCGGTCGTGGTCTTGCCCTATGAGCCACCGATGTATGGACATGCTTTATTGTGCATGACTAGGCCACTTGGTTTGTGTGTGTTTGTGTGAATATATATACACACGGTCGATATGCCAGTGGCACACTAAGTATTATATGTAGAATGTGGCCCTGAAACAAACATGCAAATTAAATTACAATAATAACAATGTCTGTTGTTCTGCCGTTTGTTGTAACTGTACAATGGTCTATGTCTCGTTCACTTACAACACATTCGTATGAATTGTTGTATTCTTTGTTTAATTAATAAAAAAAACTTGGTGAATCCTGCAGAGGTGGTGACCTAATGATGATACCCAACCACGGCTAACATCAGCGGCGAGTGAAACCTGATCCGGTCCTCTGCCTCCCCCTTCACCAACCCGCACTGACCAGCATGGTGAAGTATGGTCAAACAACCCCCAGCACAAAAAAAACGGTATCGGAGTCGACAATTCAGCAGTGGATTAATAAATGGCCACACATTAAACATGTCATATCTTATTTTACAGGGGAGATTTTACGAGGTGCATATCTATTATTTTTCTAAACCTTTACATTTGTTTCCATTTTTTTGTGATATTTTTTTTCGAATAATTGCGAATGGTGTCGAATGATCTTTGTATTTCATCCAGCGTGAAACAAAAATCGCCGAGTGGACAGATCTGAGAGTGTAAAACCCGTGCCAACTGGGCGATTAGCACGCTGAATCACTCGACCGTTCGCCAGGTGTTGTGGGCTCCAAGTAGCTCAAGGGGCCCAGGGTTTAATAAACTATGGGTTTAGCAACGAAAGGCTTTAACTCGAATCACATTAAATATACAAAGACGTATTTACACAACCACACTAATTTTCTTGATCTCGCCTTGTTTGTATACAGCGATAGCTTGACTTTCACCATTGGAACCTCATTTGCCAGTAAGAAGGGTAAAAAAACAATTATCATATTATTTACTGGCAAATGAGGTTCCAATGGTGTAAATGCTTACCCCGAGCTCTCATACTCTGATGGTGCATTGTCTTTGAGTTGTGCGCCTTTTGGCGTCATCTGGTCCAACACCATGTGAGACTAGGCTCTAAAGAAAGCTGTCTCGGGTGTGGACCAATCCACTTCAAGGACAGTGCATATATTATCAGAGATATGTTTTTTGTTTGCATTATGGCTACAGGTATTGTGGTCTATGCAAACATGACTCCTTGTAAAAAAGGTGTCAGTTTTGTTGCCAGATAGAAGGGTAAAAAAACAATTATCAGCTTGACTTTCATTCACTTGACTTTCGACGCTTCGCTCTTTCGGCCAATTTTCAACGATAACCACATTTCAAATGTCGTCCACGCGGCTTTTCTTTTCCGTCCGATTTCATCCCCAAACCTTCCACGACGTTCGCGCCACGCGCCGCCTTTTTCGTTCGGACTTTCAATAGAAGTCGTTCAGTGAGCATCTCTTACATTTGTGTTGATTCATATATTATTAATGCTGTACTGATTTTTGTGATCAGACTCTAAACAATGCATAGCTTTTTTTGTGATAACACTATAACACTACGCTGTTCATAGATATTTTCGTGATTATAAAAAACGTGTACAGTATTCATACTGTGCTCATGTGTGTGATTATTGCAAAATACTTCATAAAGGCTCTGATTTGACATTCGACAATTTTTGACAATCGTCCATGCTCTCGTCCCTAACCAGACGAAAGTGCACGGTTTTCCTGTACATCTTGTCTCTCTCGCCTCGCTATATTTCTGTTTCATCCGCATCTCTCCTCTCATCTTGCTACGTCTCTATCGCTTGTCTGTATATTTTGTGTCATCTCATTCCGTGTTAAAAATTCAAAACGGGTGCGTGGTGTGGGGGGCGAGCAAAATTTTTCCTGCATAGTGACCCCCCCCCCGCCCGCAATGGGCCACACACCGCCACCATCCACTGCTGCCTGGCGATGCCCCTTAACAACACGGGTGGGGCTGGCGCGTTACAAATTGTGTCATAAAAATTAAGAATAACAATAACACTGGTCAACAAAAAAAACCATTTTTTTTCTGGCCTGGAATTTTGCAGCTGTTCTAGACTAATTTCAGGGTGCTGATTCCAAATCTGATCTCAGATTTGCTCTATCACATCTCGTTTTTATGCTATAGGCATACCCCATTTTCAT
This sequence comes from Lampetra fluviatilis, assembly GCF_964198595.1. Lineage (NCBI taxonomy): Eukaryota > Metazoa > Chordata > Hyperoartia > Petromyzontiformes > Petromyzontidae > Lampetra > Lampetra fluviatilis. The sequence goes on from NC_136283.1 coordinate 2,862,970, forward strand.
TGATTTTACCCGAAATTAACTCCATCACTTATGATTGCAAGTTGTTGCGAGTCAGTGACTGCTCTAGTGTTAAAATATGGTGCTGTATTTTTAGGATAGTGTGTTTACAATATCATTTTATGTAGATATCCACATTTATTTAATATTTTTCTTCTGCAGTTTTTATTGAAAATGCAATATTTGATATCTCAAAAACCTGATGTGATAAACAAAATCTGATGCCAGATTTGGAATCAGTTTTTGTCTATCCGTTGGAATACCTTATGCCAGAAAAAGTGTGTTGACCAGTGTAATAGATGAAGCTGCGAAGGTGCTGACAGCCCTACTCAAGGTATCTTCGGCGGCGATAAAATAAACGCTGATAAAAAAAAACGCACGCGGCTGGCTGACACACACCAGGACGGATGGCGCGACATTCCACGTGGCGAGAAGGTTTTTGCAAGCTCCGACTCGGCCGATGTCTGCGGTGCGTAACCGGTGGCCGGACACCGCTCGCACGCGGAGTTGTGCGGTTGGAGAACGTTCCAGCGGGGCCAGTGAACAAAGCTTTGTATTTTTTTTATTGCTGTTGTGAAGGATTTGACAAGGCCAGAGAGCCCCCAATTGAAAAAAGATGCAAAAGCCCAAGCATCAGAAGCTGCAAAGACAACTTGTAGTCTTTGACTTCATGGTTTGAACACGAGTGGCGACTTTGATGTACGGAAATTCTCCGCAACCCTTTTTGGCTTGAATTTATAGGTTTGTTCCTTAATGCAAACCTCCTTTTTGGAGACACTCCGATGCTATGTATAGGAAAAATGACAGTTCTCTTCCATGAAATGTACTTTACACACAGCCACACGAGTCGGCCATACATGTGTAGCAGATAAGTCGGAGCAGTACAGCTGTGTGCAGTAAATGTTTATTGAAGTGCAAACTTTCATAAGCAAAACATACATTTTTTTGTTAGAAATGCATGCGTGCATTTATTCGCAAAGATATATATTTTTAATTTTAACATTTAACTCGGCGCAAACAGTAATAATATACAGTGCCGAGAAAAAGTTTGTGAACCCCTCAGGATGTTCACATATTTAATATTTGTAAAACCTAAAATGTTATTAGATCTTAATCTCATTCCTAATAGTAGAAAACGATAACCTGATTAAACAAATTACACAAAAACTTTTTCAACATGTATTCATTCTCAATTGATTCTACATTCAATAGCCACGTGTGAAAAAGTACGTGAACTTTTAGCTTCATTAACTGACGACACCCCCTTGAGCAGCAATGACTACAACTACGCGTTTCCCGTAACCATTGGCCAGTCTCTCTCACATCGGATTTGAGGAATTTTGGCCCATTCCTCCTTACAAAACTCGTTCAACTCGGTGATATATGAGGGTTGCTTTGCACGGACAGCTCGATTCAGGTCCTGCCACAACATTTCTATCGGGTTTTAGTTCGGACTTTGACGAGGCCATTGTAATAACACGGAATATATTCTTCTGCAGCCATTATTTTGTAGGTCTACTTATATGTTTAGGATCATTGTCTTGCTGCAAGACCCACTTTCAGTTTAGCTTACGGACGGATGGTCTGACATTCTCCTCTAGAAAATTTTGATACAATGCAGAATTCATGGTTCTGTCAATCATGGCAAGCTGTCCAGGTCCCGAGGCAGCAAATCAGTCCCAAACCATCACATTCCCACCACCACGGTTGACGATTGGGATGAGGCTATTCTGTTTGAAAGCAGTGTTTGGTTTTCGCAAAACAAGGTTTTTTTATGGAGGCCAAAAAGTTCTAGCTTTGACTCGTCTTGTGGATTATCTGTGTGCTCTTTGGCGAACTTCAGATGGGCAGCAATATTCGTTTTGGAAAGCAGCGGGTTTCTCCTAGCTATCCTCCCATGAACGCTATTCCTGTTCAGTCTTTTTCTAATAGTTGAGTTATGGACATTAGCCCAGGCGAAAGTGGCATGCAGATCCTTGGATGTGTGTCTGGGTTCTTTGTGACTTCCTTGATGATGTTCCGGTGTGTTCTTTGAGAGATTTTGGTAAGACAACTGCTTTTCCATTCGTAGACTATATGTCTGACAGTGGATTGGTGGAGCCCCACATCCTTAGAAATGGTTTTGTAACCATTATTCCGGACTGATAAGCATCAATAACTCTTTTTCTGAGATCCTGGGAGATGTATTTTGATCGTGCCATGACTTGTTTCCACACACTTCTATGGTGAAGACCAAACTCACAATGTTTCTGATCTTTACATAGAGTGGGGCCTCCCAAACTCTCCCCTGAAGATCTCGCGAATTATTTAAACACCTGATTCAAATTATTTTCTTAATTGAGCTAATGAAACCAGGAGTTCCACTTACTTTTTCACACCCTGATCCTCATTGTTTAATTAATATATAATTTTGTTTGAAAAGTCACGGAATTGGTTAATTTAAACCATATTGGGTATTTAAGAAGATACTGGTTTTGATTTAAGAACGCGATCATGGTAGAACTATGGAATTTCCATGATTATCATTGGGGGTTCACAAACTTTTTTTTCGACACTGTAAATATGTTTTTTACTCATATTCATCTTCATCAGAGCTTAATGTGACTGACCATTTATGCAGGCGAAATAGTTTTAAACCAAGACAAATTGCATCGCAGATGTAATCAACCTCCACAGCCATTGGCCACTGACAAAAAGAAAAACAAATATATAATAGGCGATGATTCCAGCAATGGGGCCCCTTTTTCATAGCACGTGTTCTTTAATGAAGAACCATTGGTGGGAACATCACCTGTTATATACTTTAACTCCTAGGGGCCACAGTGTTATTGACGAATGTGAGTATTTTTTTTTAAATCAGGTTCCCGAGTTTATTAGTAGAACGTTTTTGGGCATTCATCATAACATCTAAGAATCTAAAAAACACATGTTGAACAGTGTGCACGCTTTATACACCAGTGGCAGTGCCAGACATCTTTTGGCAAGGGCATTGACATGGCAAAGGAAATTATGTTGTGGCAAACGATTAAAAAAAAACAGAAATGTGACAGCAGCTCATGGTGAGCCAAAGTTCGATAAAGGAGGGCTAGGTTCTGCTTTACTATCTGTATATTGGCCTTACAAATATCGTGCTTTCAATCAAATGAATCCATGCTTGAACCTGATCCACATTTGTCTCATGCGGATTTAATATTCTTTTGAGGATCATTACGAGATGTGTAGTGTGCCAATTCACAGACACGAGGAAGATGCACTCTCTCGCTTTTATTCCGGCCTTCACAGCCTTAGGGGATAACCACACACTGGGTCGGGACAGCCAACACGCTGACAGACCCACAGCTTGAAGAGGGCTAAGATTGCGACGACGACGATTTCCACTCCAGATCACGGCAGCCTCGACAGCGAGGCGGAGCTCGCCTTTTATCCTTTCCAGCGTGGCCAGGCTCCGCCCTCGGCCCCGCCCCCCTCTGGATCTCCTAGAGCAGGGGTCTGCAACCTTTAAGACATAAAGAGCCACTTGGACCCGTTTCCGAAGGAAAAAATAAACTGGGAGCCGCAAAACCATTGCAACATTTAAAACAAATATAACACTGCATATATTGTTTCTTACCTTATTGCTATATACAGGATCGTGCAGTCAGCTGTCAATCTGAATAAAAAATTGACTTTTTCACTTAACAATGTAAAATATATTTTTGCAAATTAATAGCTAAATTACCTGGTTAATGGGATTTTTGCTCCTGAACCTCAGTGCACAGTGTCTGCACATCAGGGCTGTAAGACGTCACCTTCATTTTCACACAGGCTTGCAAGCTGTCATCTGTGAGGCGTGATCGATGTTTGTTTTTAATATAGTTCATGTTGGAGAAGACCTGCTCACATACATGTGGAGCCGAAGATCGACAGGACTCCAAATGCATACTTTTTCATGTTTATATAAGTGTTGGGGATGGCATTCCATGTTTCGAATACAAGTTTGTCCTGTTTGGGAAGGTTTTCAATATCACTCCATTTATGATTCTGAGCCAGAATGGCCTTCTGACGGGCAACATCCTCAAGAGTAGCGGTCAAGCATTTGAACTTGGACACCCATATATCTTTGTCAGCTATATCGGCCAGTTCCATCTCAAGATCAGGTTGACTTACACCTGCAAATGCAGTCATATTCAATAGGGATGGATCGATCGCCAGGGGAGTGACAGGGAAGGATAATGTCGTTTTTTCCTCTCTGAACTCACAGAATCGTTTCCCAAACGAACTTTGCATTGTGGTGATTGCAGACTTGAAATATTCCAAATTTATCGTATCATGACTTTGTTTGAACTCTCTCAAAGAGGGAAAGTGAGACAGTGTACCTCTCTGTAAATCTTTGACAAACACTGTCAACTTGTGCTCGAATGCCAAAACCTCCTCCAGCATGTGCAGGGCTGTGCCTCCTTTCCCCTGAAGGGTTGTATTTAGCGTGTTTAGATGTGCTGTCATGTCTACCATAAAATGTAATTTTTCCAGCCACTCTGGCTGTTCCAGCTCAGCAAAGGTGAGCTCTTTGCTGCCCAGGAAGGTTTTTACTTCTTCCAAACATGTGACAAAGCAACGGCAACGTTATTGCCTGTCACCGGGCGGGCAGTGTGGAGCGGAGCGGCGACCTGTCAGCAGCGGCAACGCCACAGCAGGTGTCACAGTGCGCCTCCTCCCCTCGCTAGCATCCGCCCCGGAGCCGCGGTCAAGGTTCAAAAGAGCCGCATGCGGCTCCGGAGCCGCAGGTTGCCGACCCCTGTCCTAGAGGGCTCCGTGCCTTGCCCACAGGTGCAACTGGTAGAACGGGCTCCTTACCCCTAATTCTATTGTCTACCAATCTCCCAGCGGCACGCGCTACAGTGACACATTCAATGTCACGACATATGTATGATTTGGTAATTGTCTCATATGTGTGTGTCATCTATATATAAATCAGTCAACGACCAAATAATCTGATCTCAGAGGTTAAGCACAGTTGAGCCTGGGTCGTGCGTGGATGGGTGACTGCTATATGCAACAGGTTGTGTGCAACATGCCATGTGGAACAGGTTGTTATAAACTAGTGGGTTTATCTGGTGGGCACCACAGCACAATGCAGGGAAGTCTGTTGTTGTACTGTACTCTACGCTCCCGCATCTATGTTCCCCTGCCTACACCAATCCGCATGACCTGGGGGAGGCCTAATTTTGGCAGTGGACTGACACAATAACTGTGCATGTTCATCAAAACCATCTTTCAATACTACTACACAGTTTTGTTTTTTTGCAGTTGTGCTGCAGAGTTCCCCCAAACAACGCCAGAGTACAACCCGCCAACACATCAGAACAGCTCCACAGTCTTTCAATATTTTTTTTTTCCTTCCTTCCAGTGTCTCAGCGAACACGATGATATGATTGCAAGATGACACACACACAGTTTCAGCGTGACTCGTAGTTCCCGATAACACGGAGCCTCGGTTCTTGTGAGAGCCTTTGTTTGTAACGCCCAGGAAGACACTGACGTGTGAGTATGTTGTAATTGCCTTGTTCGCAGCTGCCAGTTGTTGCCCTTATTTTGGTGTTAATATTTTTAGCTCGAGTGTGTGACCACATTTTGCTCTATTTAGTGCCACCCAATTTGGATCCATTGAAATGAGCAGAAGGCAGACGATGCATTTAAATTGCAAATGCCATTACGAGCCGTTGGGTCGGCACCAAATTATTGGTTCAACTCTGCCCACACCGCAGTTTTTGAGATGCCTCCGTCGAAGGATGATCGTAACCTGTTGCCAAACGGAGGAGGAACCCTGGTCTGCCGAGTAAAATGAAACATATTTATTCGAATTGATATTAGGAAGACATAAAGTATGGCTTCTTGCGCGTACGTACCACGCACAATTGCACGCTTGTTCCATTATGAGTCACGATGACCCAGACGTTAACGTTGTGCTGAGCAGTCATTTTGCTGTTGTTGTTGTTGTTGCTTCGTCATTGGTTTTTGGTATTTTATTAGAAATTCAAATCTCGATGATATGGCAGGGGGTTTAAAGCAACTGTTAATTTTCCTGAACAACAACACAAAAAACGGAGAGATTTGTGTACGTCTCTGAAAGCATTAATTTTGTGATGGGCTTGTCTCGTGTGCGTTAAATACGAGGCAACCCAAAGTCGCGTGTGGGAAATTCTGTAAATGACACGATCGCACAGTTGAACGTTTCTTAATCCATATAATAATACACGACGCCAATTTCAAATGTACTGATCTATAGGTAAGGAAAATACAGCTTATTTATGAATTAAGTGAATGGTGTGACGCATACACAAAAATGAACGCATCTTCGCCATCCCAGCGTGGATGAAAAACTCAGTTTGTTTACGAGCAATTCTACATTTTCAAGGAAGGTGGACAAATTATTTATATCTGAATCACAACGATAATTTGATGACGTAATTCTAAGCCCGATTTGTAAAAAAAAAAACCCAAAAGGTCATTTTTCACGATTATACAAACGGTTAACCACTTTTTTTTTCCAAAGCGTGTGCCGAATTGTGCGTTCGAAATCACTGCCCATGCAGTCCCACGTGATGACGACGCACGAGCGAGTGCGTCACAACTGGAATGGTGAGCTCGGCATTACGTGGTGCCGTAACAGCCATACAGCCACCCACCCCCGCCGACTGACAGCTGCATACTGTAGATGATGCCGATGTATCGCATGAGACGTCCCACTTAAGTGCGCACTGCTTCGCATCACGCGCATTCAAAAGACAAATTCTTTTCAGTCAGTTATCAATACTCATTAAGCTGCCTCCTATCGCAAACACCTGCTGCAATTAGCACATTTCTAGCAAGTTATTGAGATTATTTTTTTTGTCAAAGGTAGGCAGATTGCGGCCGCGTTGGGAATGATTTTCGTTGTCACGTGGCTACGACGAGGCATTTTCGACAAGTTCCGTTCGCCTTGATAGCTGAGTTTATACAATCCAGCGGTCGCCGGTTTGATCGCCTGCAACGGCAAATTTAAAACATGGGGCAAGTTTTATTAAGTCTCCCCACCTCTGTCCAGCTACCAGTTTGCACTAGATATAGTTACAGTAGTCGACCGGAAGGTCCCCGTGTGGTGGGGAAAAGTGTGGGCATTGTCACCTTTCGTGGAAGAGTAGGCCAAAGTACTCTAAGGAGGACCTATCTAGGAGCTTGCTCTTGCAGTGGCGTAAGAAGGCATTTGCAGGCCTGAAACTTTACCTGTTACAACACGAGGCCAATGGCAATTTGCTGAAGTTAATTGAACTCCCGTGTCCGAAAACCTTGATAACTCCGACTGAAGGTGAATTGGAACTAACCTCAGTTTGGTTCACCAGTAAGCTTTGTGGATTCACATTTGATTTGTTTTTAAATATAAACTTGAGCGAGTGTAATTATAGAGCTTCCCAAGAAGTCGCGGCGCTCTATATTCATTAGCTGTGGCGTCCTGCTGTCAACTCTTTCAACTCTTCCGCCCCCCACACACTCACACACACACTCACACACACTCACACACACACTCACACACACACTCACACACACTCACACACATTCACACACACACTCACACACACATTCACATACACACTCACACACACACTGGCACTCACATACACTCACTCACACCCTCACACCCTCACACACTCACACACACACTCATTCACACACTCACACACACACTCACACACACACTCACACACACTAACACACACTCACACACTCACTCACACACTCACACACACACTCACACACACTCACTCACACCCTCACACACACTCACACACACTCACACCCTCACACACTCACACACACTCACACACTCACACACTCACACCTTCACACACTCACACACACTCACATACACATATTTACACACTCTCACATACTCACACACTCACACACCCTCACACACACTGACACTCACATACACACTCACACACACTGACACTCACATACACACTCACACACACTGACACTCACATACCCACTCACACACACACTGAAACTATCATACACTCACACACACTCATACGCTTGCAGTGCGACAGTAATGAGTTGCCATAAAGCCTGATTGAAGGACTGGAACGATGTCTGATGACGATGATGGTGGTGATAATAATACTACTAATAAAAAGGATTGTATTTTTTTTTACGTCCAATTTTTTACCGCAATTTCACCGGAACCCCTCCATTTAATTGAGAGGGCGCTAACGGTAGACTCGAGCGGTGAGCATATCGCTGATGTAGGGGGATGTGCACAGCACGCGGGGACAAATAAAACGTGGGCAGCTGGTTTCTTGCCGAGGCGAGCGTCTGCTGGAGCTGTTCAAATGAATCCTCGTCCCTGACCTCCTTCGCCGTGGCGCGCAGCGAACGACCGCGCACGCATCTTTCCTCCCAGGAACGAATTGGACGAATCGTCACAATTCGGGGGCCATGATGCGGTTCAAGAAGAATGTTTTTGTTGTTCAACTTAAGGAGTCGATACAGCCATTGCCCAAGGATTCTGTCATTGCGCAAGGTGCGGGGTGGATTGTTTATAGAGCAGGGTCGTGTTCGGTAGTGGTGGCTTTGGGGAAGGACTTGATCACATTGTGGATTGGCCATGGCTGATGATGAAGTTGATGATGAATGTACTTAAGCTACTTACTTGCTCGTGCTTTGCTTTCTGTATTCTGACATTTTATGCAGAAAGTCTTGCTTCGAAATCCATAATATAGGGTTTGTTTTTAAGGGGGGTTAGATCGTGTGAATATAAATGTGTTGTTAAACCCGCCGCCACCCAACACAGCCAAATAATAAAGTTTGTCACGTAAACAGAACCTGCCAATTCATTACTAGTACACAAGTGACGTCATCACAGCTATCCCTCTGTTTAAGAAATGAAACAGGAGGATTTCTCTACAAATCTGGCTGTCGCCTGATGATGCTAGTTGTAATTATTGGTGATACGTCGTACAGACTCTAAATGTTGTGGATTTGCTCTCCATCACACCGGTGTGCTGTACTAGTCGCAAATTGGCACGTTCTGTTTACGTGACAAACCTTACTAATTGGCTGTGTCGGGTGGTGGAGGGTTTAACAAACACATTTATATTTACGCGATGTAACCACAACAACAACAAAAAACATATATTATCGATATTGCTCGCGAAAACCTACGCGTTAAAGTTGCTTCGAAATGTGCGTCGCGTGTGAGGGGTATTCTGGAGGAAGAAATGAAACCTTGATAATCCACATAAGCTCTGTAGCCTGGATAGTCGGGGTGGATTACGTGGATGGAGTGAACGACTGCTGGAAGTTTGTTGCGTGACCACCTGTCGGCAGATGATATAACAAAAAAAAACACGATCACAGGAGGGATTTTCAAGAGTTTCATTGAAACTAGGGTGTCTTGTCGAGCATGTTGGGAAGCCACTGGAGCGATGCACGTTTAAATCTAGATTTAAAATTGGGTGCGAATGAGTTGATAGACACGCCGATACTCAGGTCCCTATGGATGTGAAACTCTCTCCATCGATATAAAATCAAAGCGTCCTTAGTTGTCCTCGTGAAATTGCTGTTGCACACCCATTGTTCTTCTTGGTTCCTGAACGATGAGTCGGCGATGTAGCGGAAATTGTAGGAATTGACAGAAAAAACGTGGGGTGGAGGGTGGGGGCATTCTTGGCTTGACTTGCATGGCCTAAACCTGGCACCCTGGGGTTGTCTTTTAATTCTCTGGAAGATGTGTTGCAGATGCTGCATTCCAGCGGGCTGTTTCTTGCACGACTATTATCCTTGGACACATGCCGCAATTAGTAACAAGGTCCTCGAGTGTAATGCTTTTGCGGGGCGACAATTAAGTGTCCAAGGCTCATGGCATGAACAGTGTTACAGTGACGCGCGCATAATCACCGAAAGAAGTAACGGGGAAGATGAGAATATTGCAAACGAGCCTCTAAATGAGGCCAATGTGATTGTCCTGATGTCTGACCGCAGCCAGATGTTTCGACTTTGCGGTATCGTCAGTGTTTATTACCAATGCTTTAATCCGCATTACCCGGCCGAGATTCCCACAACCTTAATACGGCAGAGAGGAGGCAATGAGAAAAATGTGACCCCCTTCCCCGATGCATGCCTTGCTTTACACGTCGTAAGTTGGCCAGCATCTCTGAAGTTCGGGATTTTGTATCTTGGGCATTCCTCGCGAGAGATTTTCCTTCATGTCCCTGCCCCGTTCCCTCCACGCTAACGTGCTGCACAGTAATTTATCAATGAAGCGATGCGTACAGCAGCTTTGGCAATGATTCACACAGAGCCGCAGGCGAAAGGACTTTAATCTTTTCTCCAGCTTGAACCAAAGTAATGGGAAAGAGAGCCACAGGCTTAGTATTTGCGTTGTTTGCAATTATTGCATTTCTCTATGCCTGCTGCCAAAACGCGTCACTTTGGGTTTGGCATTGTAGTGCAGAAGCTGGATTTCCCCCCCCACCGGCAAACCAGCGAAAAATTTGAAAAAATTGTTTATTTACCTGTGTCGTTTTAATATTTTAAAATTGTTATGCGTGAGACAAGAGTTTACCCAGGTGCATCCATCGGTAAGAAAGTTGATTGGACTTAAAGCCGCCTCGCAAACAATGGCAACCGCAAAGAAAGCTTGTGACTGTATGGTAACATAAACCCCTAATAACAAACGGAAGACAGTGAAAAAAACAATTATTCAATTGAATTGGAAATTTGAAATATGTGCTTGAGTAAGCAAGCAAGCGAAAGCGTGGCCAATACGTGTCGTTGGAATACAAGTAAAGTAACTGAAATCTGCACCAGTGCAGACCACAAAAACCGCAAAATCGCCACGAAGTGCCAGGCTATGTTCACTCTTGAGGCCACGTGAACACAAATAGGATGGGACGGTTAAGGCCAGAAATGTATGTGCGTTGAACTTCTTTCGCACCATACATAGTCAACCGTGGTAATCGAGTAACTATATAATAAAAAAATTGTATTCAAGGTACATTTTTTTTCTTCCAAAACTTGGCTGTGTATGTAAAAACAGAAAACTATCAATACCTTGGGAAAATGAGCTTTCTTTCTTATGGAACTATGAGGTGACCCCACCTACGACGATGTTTGAGATTTAACTCAGGCACGCGTGTGGGCTTTCTCCAAATACTCCAGTTTTCTCCCACATGCACAAATGATTGATCGGAAATTGGTCAAACATGCCCAGCAGGACTCTCTCTGAAAAAAAGTTCAAAACAGAAGAAGCCTTGAGACTCAATCGAGGTATCGCTGGCCACACCGAGCAATTTCTTATAACATTTAGTTATTTATTTGCTCTGCCAATCTTGTGGTATGGGAAAGGGCCAATTATTGACGGGTGTCCTCGTGGTAATGTAAAGCCCGCGCCTGTGAATCTTCACTTGGCAGCGTCGGCGGTGACGGGCGCACAAAAACTGCGGTTTATCTGTTGCGGGAATGCTGTCATCGGACACCGCTCTTCCCCTGGATTCACGCACTCCTGGAGCCACGCACCTGGCCTCTTCCTCATCGCCCCCTTCCCGCCTTTCATGCCGCCAGACGTCCCGCGCGCACCGCGGCGATCAATCGTGCGGTGCTGCCAGTTCAGGGGCGCATGATGTATACTCGCGTATTCCTTTTTTTGTTCTACTCTTCGGTTCTTTCGGTAAAGTCACGTATAAAGAGAAAATAATAAAGTAATGAAAATAAAACATGATAAAATAATTCTCACGACGTTTCGGCCACAACGCAAGCAGCCGTCCTCAGGTGAAGAATGGAACACCTGAGGACGGCTGCTTGCGTTGTGGCCGAAACGTCGTGAGAATTATTTTATTATGTTTAATTTGTATTATTTTATTACTTCCCTTCTACGTGACTTTACCGAAAGGACCAAGAAGATGAATCCCTGCAGTCACGAATGCTTTAAATCGAAATAGAAAAGAATAAATTAAGTACTAGCATACGACGTTTCGATTGCAACACAAGCAATCATCATCAGGTATAAATGGATAGAAAAACAAACCTAGTATACTTAGAAATGTAATGCAATACAACAGAGAGTCGGATAACGTAACAGTCAGCACCCTACCTGGTTGATTACGTTCTTCCTGAGAATGCTACATTTGAGAGAGAGATAAAACACAGAACCAGAGACATATAGACATACATATAAGCAGACAGATATCACAGAGATACATAGAGAGACACAAACAAAGGCACTGCCACTATACAACATTTTTTTAACGTATTTCTCACTTCTCCCCCCCTCACCTCCCGGAGCCGCGCTGGGCGTACGGAGGCGACGTGGAAGCCTCTAACGGTAACGTAAGCCACTGGACCCGCGATGTGAAATAACACGCGAGATTTCCTTTTTGCTCTGCTCTGGCTCGCGGTCTGCACTGTCTCAATGCGAATGTAACGCAGATGAGTCTGAAGCGCATTTCACATTCCATTTGTGTTTTTTTTTTTGTTCCATTTTAATATACAGACCCTATTCTTAGGTTTTTTCGGTAAAGTCACGTAGGTAAAAAACATTAAAAAGTAAAATAAAATAAAAAATAAAAAAATAAAAAATAAAAAATCACGACGTTTCGGAGGCAACACAAGGTTCCGTCTTCAGGTGGTACCTCCGAAACGTCGTGGTTTTTTACTTTTTTATTTTATTTTACTTTTTAATGTTTTTTACCTACGTGACTTTACCGAAAAAACCTAAGAATATGAATCCCTGCAGTCACGAAAGCTTCAAATCTAGAATATACAGACCCTTTGTCAATCCACTGTTGGATGATGGTCTCCACATTGCACGTAAATAAATTAAATTCAATTTTGACCTAAAACTTTCGTGACTGCAGGAATTCATGTTCTTGGTTCTTTCGTTAAATTCACGTGGATAGAAAATAAAATGTTAAATAAAATTAAAATAATATTTTAAAAATGTTATTACATTTTACTACTTATTATTTGTATTTTCTATCTACGTGACTTTAACGAAAGGACCAAGAATATAATAAAGTTCAGACTTGCTATTGCGACGGTAGGCATATGTGAGATGAAGGGGATGCGTGCCCATGCTTCAGCATGCTAATTGAGTGCAGGTCTGCGATGGGGTGGGGTTCAGAATTTGTTCAGATTTAATTTGCCGCTGGTGTTAGCCGCGGCTCATAGAACTGAACTTGGGTCACCAGGTTCACAGCGCAATGTGCTAACCACCGTGTTGCCACTCCACCCATTGCACTTATTACATTTGCAAAGTGTAAAACAAGGTGGAATGTCATTATTTTTTTAAAGATAAAGTTCGCTAATAAACTATTGGAACTGGAAATGTGTAAGTTAAAATACACTGCACTACTGTAGGGTCAAAGCACAACATCGTGAGTCGTGCTGGATTGAATTCCTGACAAAGTCACAGCAATGCCTCAGCTGAAATGAAAAGGAACCTTAAAACCAATAATGTTACGTTAGAAACCACGAAAGACCAATTATCTATACGAGAAGATGTTGGGCTCTGTGGGGGGCTTGAGGTGGGGGCTTTAATTAGAACATATGAAGCCTAACCTGAGGCATGCAATGGTACAATCGAGACTACTGTAAGTAAAAAAAAAACAATGTACTAACTATTCGTCATGCTATAACATATTAGAAAAGTCCCCTAGTGCTATATATTAATAAGCCAATAGTGTTAAGTGTACAGTTCAATACTGTACATGACAGGTTTTACTGAAATTGACGCATACATTTTTATAAATGTTTAAACAAAAAAATCTTAGTAAGAAAAACAGAAGAATAGGTTTAACCCCCCCCCCCCCAAAAAATCTTAAAGTTTCTTTTTTCTTCCTCTGCTTCAGTAACTAACCATTTGTGGAAAAAACTCACTCACTTCCTACGACGTTCAAATGCGAGTCACGTCTGAAGATGGGCCGCGAATTAAGTTTCTGTGCCATACATCGATCAGTGGTGCCCTTATAATGGGCGTCGCAAATCGGACTGTCATAAACGGGATATAATGTCTCCCAAACTTTAAAAATCAACGTTTTTACTGACATTTCAAGACACATGAATCAGTACTTGATTGAAATATTGATGTCTCACAAATGTTATGCGCTCAAAAAATGCGCTTTAAAAAAAAAAAATCCAGACAGACAAAACTCACACTTGCTCCATTCTAGTCTGAATAACAGTTCGTACCCAACTGTGTAACACCGTGTTTTTACCTATCTTGGCATCCTCGATGTAAATGAACACGACTTAAAGTTAATGTAATAATTCACTGCTCTTTGACATTAAATCCACTTCTGGATGAAGGCCTCTTCATGATGTCTTGCTCATGAGGGTTGTTTCACCGTACTGCTCAGTGTAGGTCGGTGGTGGTGTGGGGAGCCGGGGGGTGATCCAGGACTGGTTTAGCTATCGCTCGCCACTGACGTTTATCGTGGCTACGGGACATATATACTCTTTGTTTTTTTCGGTAAAGTCACGTAGGTAATTTTTTTTAAAATAAATTAAATCACGACGTTTCGGAGGCAACACAAGCTACCGTCTTCAGATGGAACCGTCACAGCACCTGAAGACGGAGGCTTGTGTTGCCTCCGAAACGTCGTGATTTAATTTATTTTACCTACGTGACTTTACTGAAAAAAATAAAGAGTATGAATCCTTGCAGTCACGAAAACTTCAAATCTACGGGACATCTGTGCGAAGAGAGCTTTATAGCGCATCCGATTCCTCGGGTATAAATACATATTTCGGTTTTGATTCTCGCTGGGTTGTCAAACTCAGCCGCGGTCAGCATGCAGTGTCGATAATTTACTGGGGCCCCAGAACACTGACAGAGTGTGGGGGAAACTACATCAGTGTATTCCTCCTCCCTTCCCTCAACGCGATGTGTATTGCCTGTGAGCGTGCCTCCTCAAATGAGTACCACACATTGTGTAAGCGGAGTTGAAGCAGCGCTCTTACTATTGGGATTCATTTCGCTTTGTTCACTTGATAATAAACAATTTCCCCCTTTTTTACAGACATTTACTGGGAACATTTTCTCTACCAAAACAATTTGCATAATGCGATTGAAAAAAAGGACAATGAAAAGACTTCATAACGTTAACAAGAGGAACGTAGTAAAAAACGAACGCAAGTGAACGCACGCTCTCGGTCTTGTAGTTTAAAACGCAAATAAAACATTTTAAAACGCGTAATCAAAAGTGCATGCGCCCCAAGGTACACATATGAATTGACAACATTATAGCCAAATAAATTGACTGCATCTCTTTTTGTAAATTCCGCACACACACACAAAACACGAGCTGGAACATGACCAAATGTGGCATGTATTGCCAATAAAAGAGCCCTAAGCAGATGTGAACGAGCCCGGCAAAAGTTTGGCCACGCGCGCGGGGTCGGCCAGCGGCGTGCCGCACGAACTTCTCTCGTCAATCGCCGTCGGAGGGAGAAGGCACTACCCGTCGGAGGCCGTCCGACTGCGAGAAGGGCTGCGTGCAGAACGAGAGAGAGCGAGAGAGCGAGAGAGTGAGCGAGAGAGTGAGCGAGAGGTGGGGGTTTTTACGTAAAGCTAAGTTTAAAAAAAATACGAAATGATGAACGAAGCAAAGTGCCGAATACACCGAGCATCTTCTTGTTTCCACTGATCGTAAAAAAAAAGACGGCTCTACCGGTCGCGGGTGTCGCGTGGTGTCACCGCGTTCCTGCTTCACCGCGACCTTGACAAAAGGTGGCGGTCGGGGGGTAGGGGACACGGAGTCAAGCGAAACGCGCGCGCCGAGAAAAAAATTGAAACTGCCCTTCCCGCCCCACCCCCAACATTTTTTTAATTGTGGGCGTAAGCAATTTTGTGAAGGTGCTACAAAGCCATCAGCACCGAACTCCCCCCCCGCGCCCCACCTCTTACAAAGCCTCCGCCGTCTCCATCCCAGAGGCCGGCTCGTGCGCCTTAACCTCGAGGCCGAGTAGCCGCCATGTGGGAGCCAGCACACTTCCTCTCTTCACCTTCCCTCCTCATCCCCTCTCTCCACCACCTCCTCCTGCCACTAAGCGCAACCATTAGGGCTGAAGTCTCGCCCGGAGCTAGGGCGGGCACATGCTGCTTATCCGATGCCTGAGATGCGTTTGTGGCTTGCGGCCGTTCTGCTCGTGTCGCGGGGGGAGCGTGGGGGTGGGGGGTGGAAGGTGAAACTGCTACGTGAATAACCCGGAGCGCTTTGACGGCATTGCGTGTGACCGGAGGTATATGGGCCGGCACGGACGGCAATCGTAGTGTGGAGCGAATGGCAATGTTATCCGGAGGCCCTGATCGGATGTATCTAAATGTAATTAATATGCCCTCGATATGTTTGTTGAATGGACGGACCTATCCAGAACTCGAGTCAATACAATACATAAGAGTACGTATGC
The DNA here is from genome assembly GCF_964198595.1 of Lampetra fluviatilis. Lineage (NCBI taxonomy): Eukaryota > Metazoa > Chordata > Hyperoartia > Petromyzontiformes > Petromyzontidae > Lampetra > Lampetra fluviatilis. The sequence continues at coordinate 2,879,395 of NC_136283.1, forward strand.
AATGTAATGGCAGGGCTGGCAGGATAATTTTTGTGGTAAATAGCGTCCAAATGTCTGGTGTAAATGAGACCTCCAAAATGCCCCATTTATTACAATGGGGCCCAGAGTAGAAATATTTTAAAGTTTTTTTCTTCTTCCGAATCGCGTTTCACAACAGCTTTAAAACATCTCCAATTGTGCACAACATTGCCCAATCTGGCAGCCTTGAGTAGCGGCATCAATGCGTCTGTGTGTATTTTGTGCGCGCGCGTGTGCGTGCGTGTGAACAGATGATTCGCGCTAACCCATAACACCTGGGCCACAAGCAGGATTGCAATTACAAAACAGAGTTTTTGGGATGTTCTGGATTCACAAATGTAGCGCTTGGGTCAATGCTTGATATCGAACTCCCGATATTCGAGTTGTCACGACTTCAAATGCAAAGGCATGCTGGAAATAATACCACAAGACCAAAGATTGAAATACTATGGTGGAATGTCATTTACTTCTACGATGTTATAGGCCTGCAAGCATGCGTGTTATCGTAGCATGCATTCTTCATTATATGTTTGTGTTGAGTAAAAAGTGCAGCCCCGCAATTGTTGGCTTGTACCACTGGTGGCAGAAGGGCCTCCGCTAGAGGGAACTTAGAGAGCTCCCTTTAGCGGGCATTTGGTCTGTTAGTCTATGTTGGCCAGATGTCTCGGAAGAGGTGGAAGTACCCACACTTTACCCCACCACATACAACCTTCCCATCGACTCTCTGTGGTGTGTCCATGTTTGTGTCGGGGAAGAATTTAGGCCCTCGCACCGATGTTTCAGCTGCCGTGCCTAGAGATCAAACCAGTGGCCACGGGATTTGCAAGTGGAGTGTGTCCTAGCCATTGCACCCGCCGCAATTAAACAACCAGTCTTAACCTTCGAGAGCTTTTGAGAAGAGAATATAAACGTTGAGTTTAAAGGTCTGTTAGGCATATCGAAGTAATTTAATTGTGTAAGCTTCTTATTTCCTTTGCGGTTTGGTTGGATCGAGCGGCGCTTAATTAAGTCCTGACCTGCGAATGCTTTAGACCACCGATCTTTTATTGCATGATCGTCGTAAGGGAACAAAAAACAACAACCCCACACCTCTTCTCTGGTGACCGCATATTCTCAATTTAGTGACGTTGGGAAAAAAAAATCCTCGTACGACGTTTAAGAAAGGCGTCGGTATCAATTAGAAATGTGTAAAAAAAATATATAAACGATGTATGGTCACGAACATAGCCATTCATCATTCGCAGCGCTAATCAGCGCAAACCCCCCGTGGAAGGGAATGCACTCAGCACTGGGGAAGTGTTTTGCGCGGACAAAGTCAAACGAGTGCGGCAAACCGAGCACACACAAAACAAAAACCCGCCGCTGCTTTGAATTAGCGGCCGAGTGGCGTCCCGGCACGAGCGTCGCCCGCTTTGTCGAGGCGAAGAGGCGTGCTCCGATTGACGCCCCCGTGTCTCATGATCGCACACCGCAGTGTTCGCGTAGCCGTCTAAGCTTTAAAAAAATAACTTCGGTCGCAGTCTTAGGTCTGCTCGACGACAGCCGGTGGAGATTGTTGTTGCTGTTGTTGTTGCTTCAAGGATTAAGTTTTGTGGATTTAAGTTATGCATTCTCTTTAGACGAGTCTACTACTGAAAGGGGTAAACAACAACAACAACAACAACCGTGTCATCGTCTAAGCGTCATTTTTTTTTAACGACTGAAATTTTTTCAGGTCAGCCAATCGGTGAATTCAGGCTTTTCTTTATACACATATAGTCGATTACAATTCTTGGCCTTCCTCCAGTGCACTGCAATCCCCTAATGATATCATCTCAATCTGCGTCAACTTTATTCGCACGAATTAATTTCGTCTCGTCTTAGTCACATATTGTCATTATCTTCGTCAGGCGTGATGATTTTCAAGGACGTATAGTCATTGCTGACTTGAATAAAATAAAATAAAAGCTTCTTTGTGGAATATTTTCATCACTCGCTCCACCATCACTGGCTTCATCATCACTAGCTCCACCATCACTCGCTCCACCATCACCAGCTCCACCATCACTAGCTCCACCATCACTAGCTCCACCATCACTAGCTCCACCATCACTAGCTCCACCATCACCAGCTCCACCATCACTAGCTCCACCATCACTAGCTCCACCATCATTAGCTCCACCATCACCAGCTTCACCATCACCAGCTCCACCATCACCAGCTCCACCATCACCAGCTCCACCATCACTAGCTCCACCATCACCAGCTCCACCATCACCAGCTCCACCATCACTAGCTCCACCATCACTAGCTCCACCATCACTAGCTCCACCATCACTAGCTTCACCATCACCAGCTCCACCATCACCAGCTCCACCATCACCAGCTCCACCATCACCAGCTCCACCATCACTAGCTCCACCATCACTAGCTCCACCATCACCAGCTCCACAAACACCAGCTCCACCATCACTAGCTCCACCATCACTAGCTCCACCATCACTAGCTCCACCATCACCACCATCACCAGCTCCACCATCACTAGCTCCACCATCACCATCATCACTAGGTCCACCATCACCAGCTCCACCATCACCAGCTCCATCATCACCAGCTCCACCATCACCACCATCACCAGCTCCACCATCACTAGCTCCACCATCACCAGCATCACTAGCTCAACCATCACCAGCTCCACCATCACTAGCTCCACCATCACCACCATCACCAGCTCCACCATCACTAGCTCCACCATCACCACCATCACCAGCTCCACCATCACCACCATCACTAGCACCACCATCACCAGCTCCACCATCACCAGCATCACTAGCTCCACCATCACCATCACCACCATCACTAGCATCACTAGCTCCACCATCACCACCATCACTAGCACCACCATCACCAGCTCCACCATCACCAGCATCACTAGCTCCACCATCACCAGCTCCACCATCACCACCATCACCATCACTAGCATCACTAGCTCCACCATCACCACCATCACTAGCACCACCATCACCAGCTCCACCATCACCAGCATCACTAGCTCCACCATCACCAGCTCCACCATCACCAGCTCCACCATCACCATCACCACCATCACCAGCTCCACCATCACTAGCTCCACCATCACCATCATCACTAGCTCCACCATCACCAGCTCCACCATCACCAACTCCACCACCACCAGCTCCACCATCACCAGCTCCACCATCACCACCATCACCAGCTCCACCATCACCAGCTCCACCATCACCATCACCACCATCACCAGCTCCACCATCACTAGCTCCACCATCACCATCATCACTAGCTCCACCATCACCAGCTCCACCATCACCAGCTCCACCATCACCAGCTCCACCATCACCAGCTCCACCATCACCACCATCACCAGCTCCACCATCACCAGCTCCACCATCACCATCACCACCATCACCAGCTCCACCATCACTAGCTCCACCATCACCAGCTCCACCATCACCAGCTCCACCATCACCAGCTCCACCATCACCAGCTCCACCATCACTAGCTCTACCATCACCATCATCACTAGCTCCACCATCACGAGCTCCACCATCACCAGCATCACTAGCTCCACCATCACCAGCTCCACCATCACCAGCTCCACCATCACTAGCTCTACCATCACCATCATCACTAGCTCCACCATCACGAGCTCCACCATCACCAGCATCACTAGCTCCACCATCACTAGCTCCACCATCACCAGCTCCACTATCAACAAAATTAACACTGGGCTCGCGCACATTTCGCCTCTCGCGGCTTCGCATGCAACGTGGGATATGCTGCTCTTGCGCTGTTCCACGAGAGGATCCCTAGCTACTGATACACAATGCACGCCCAATGGAACGCTACTTAAATTTATTATTTTTTGTATTATTTTCTCTGAACCTATCTATGTGACTTTACCGAAAGACCCTAAGAATATTAAACTTGCAAGCCAATGTGAGTGACAGTCCGTTATTCGCACCGACAACGTATTTACCTTAATCTAAAAGGCTTATTTTTTATTATTTTTTATCCTGATAAGAAGGGTTGATCTGTTCGTGTCAAACCGGTGAAATGTACAAGCGCGGCGGTGCATTGCGCAGAAATAAGACGTCGCTATATATTTTATAAACATTTTACGTAATAAGCTGCTCGTGAATGTTGTTCAGTGGGCCATCTTTTGGAGTAAAACACACACACACACAAAAAAAATCTGTTTCGATTACATTTCTTGTTGCCTCCCTTGTATGGTAGAGAGAGCATTTGAAACTTTGGCAGGGGGCCCCTCGGTTGTTGGAGAGTGATAATCATTTACAAGTTCCAGGAAAATAAGAGGAGGAAAAACACATCTAATGTTGCATCTCTGTGCCTGTGCCCCGCGTCTCACGACATCGCGCTTGGCTGTCTCTTGTGGCAAAACGTGGATCATGTAATTTATGGGCCTTTCAAACAAGCGCATGTGGACAACACGTGCAAGATGCCCCTGTTTTTAAATCGCCACTTGTTTATTGTGCTTTTAAAACTTTTTTTTACGGAGGACAATGCTAACACCGGTTCAGCTTATTTATGTATCGATGTAAGCTTTTTTACCGCGGCACAAGTCCGAGTTAGACCCCGATGCTTAGCCATCTAAAGTTATTGACGTGTGTTTGTTTACATCGTGCCTCGTGGAATTACAATGTCTCACTGCTTGGTGCTGTGGAAAGAAAAGAAAAAAAGTTAAATTGATTCAGATTTGGAAAGTTTTGATTTCAAACTCCAGTTGCGGATATTAAAATATCCCATCAGCCCCTGGGGGATGTTAAAATGCGTACCACATTGTAGGATGTCAACAGAAAATATCCGATGATGAGACTGGCTCCCGGCCATGGAAATGTGGAATGTTCCACCCTGGGCTCGTATTCGTGAAAGTGATTTGAGCACAGCCCGGATGCTCGTTTGAGCACAGGCACTTTCTTTTGGCGACGTTTTTTTTATTGTAGTTTTATTAACAGGAAAACGTTGAATGTCACAGGACTAGAATGCATTAACTTTTATCTTTGTAAAACAAAACGCTTCATTTGGCCTTTTGCGACAGTGTCTCGCCAGCGGCTCAAGTAACCCAGGCGTCACGCGGAGGTGATGCACTGCTCGCTATCATGCCTCCGGACTTGTCGTCCGCTCAGACAAAAAAGGAAAGAAAGGACCCCCCCTCCCTCCCTCCGCCACTCACCCGCGGTTGACTTTTCTGTGACGGGAAACGATGCAACGGATCGCGCCGTTATAATCTTGTTTTTGATGGCCAGAGTTCGTGCTTCGCCGGATATTTTTGTTGCCGTCAACAAAAAATAATGTTCCCCGGCGTACACGCAGACACCTCTATGGAGACAAAAAAGCTAAACCACCACGTGGGCTGCTTGATTAAGTTTCGTGGCACAGACGCGGTATGATGGCGTGCATCAAATATTCACCAGTCACCTCCTGGGGTAGTGGTTCAAGTCCCACCAAAACAATGTTTAATCAATCATGACTAATGCCGAATGTATAAGCAGGCAAGAGCCAAGCCTGATACGCTGTCCAGGTATTTGCGAGCAAGATATTGGCTTAACAGGAAGCTAAGTGTATCACAATCGTGGGAACATTTTAACATGAAAAATAAAAACTGACAATTTGGTGAAAACAACAGGATTACTTTCGCATAACATTACCTATCGAGTATAAAACATTCCTATTGATAAATTTGCTGAATGTCTAATAGGAACTGTTGGAGCAATATCGTTGTATACTGGAAAGTAACCATTACATCCTTTCATCAGCAGATAATTTATATTATTTGACCGTTTTAGTATAGCTGACAAAATACTAATCAAATGTTTTATTTTGAAATATATATGAAAACACGAGAGCATTAACCAAGTGACAGCAACAATGAAATAGACTTAATGAGAAGCAGCACGCGCCTTAAGGGAGTCATTTAATATTAAAGAGGATGAAACATTACAAAAGGTAATCCAGTACTAGCCAACCCAGACCCTGACTCATTGGTAGGCCGGTTGTTACAAAATGCCCTGCATATTAAAGGACATTCGTCTCAATGTGCTCCCTGATTTAGTTCCCTGAAACGAAAAGCTTCGCCAAAATGCTGTCACAACTACATCCGATGTTCAAACTAGGCTCGAATCTTGACCATATTGGCAAACGTGTTAAATGATTATCATACTAATAATGCGTTGTATAATAAGGACAAGTCATGTACAGCTTTTTGAAGAGATGAAGACAGCACGACAAGTTATTCATACTTTGCCGAGCTGCTCAGTACAGGTTGGTGAATATTGTGGTCGAGTGGTGGGGGGGGGCAGAACCGGTTTCGGACATTTCACTTGTCACTGATGTCAGCCGTGGAAGGGCAATCGAACTCAGGACGCGGAGAACATTGTGCCGTGTAGGAACCACTGCGTCTCCGCACGACCCCTTCGTTTTATCAACCAGCGGAGTTGATTTACTGATGCGTATTTGTACAGCCTGGTGGTACACAGCTGGAAAAAACCCTCTAATGCACGTATTATACAGTCTAACAAGAAATCGCAAAGCTCATGCTGCAAGGTCAGCTCCTCTTGACTCTGCCATTTCCCAGTAACGAGATGCAATTTGGGACTTTAAAGCCATATGAGACGATGCTGTTGTGTACACTCTAGCATTTTCGAGTTGCTCCATCTTTCAGCGATGAGCAGTGGTGTCACAATCCCACCAACTGCATGCCCAGCAACTGAATTAATTTACAGCAGGATACCGTCAACCAAACGAGGATTTGAATGGTGCACACACACACACTTTTCCCAGACATAGGTAATTCTACCTTACTGATGTCATGCCTTCGTGAAAGTTTGCTCATTTAAGAGATAAAGGTGCGGCCCTGCAATTCCATGCTCATGCCACTCCTGACAGAAGGGCCTCCACTCGAAGGAGCACAATCGCAGCGTGATGTGCGTGGCAAGATGACATTACCATTCGCGTGCATGAATTTTAACTTAAAGCTTTCGTGACTGCAGGAATTCATATTCTTTGAGTCTTTCGGTAATGTCACGTAGATAGGTTCAAAGAACATAACAAAAAAATAACAAAACACCACGACGTTTCGATCGCAACAAGCGTTCGTACAACACAAGCGTTCGTCATCTTCCTGGTGACGAACGCTTGTTCTTTTTGTTCTTTTCTTTGAACCAATCTACGTGACTTTATCGAAAGACCCAAAGAATATGACTTCCCGTCCATGTTCTGTCACATCATTATGATCGAAACCAGTTCTAAAGATTGGCGGGGTTTTCATTTTTACTTTATTTTTTAAAATCAAAAGTGACATACAGAGATATAAATAGCATTACAGTTATTATCACATCACATCATTACACCGGACATAACCCCCGCTCCATAATTAAAAAATGAGGGGGTGCATCAATGAGAAAGGAAGAAACGAAGCACGCAAATCATCCACCTGGTTTCTGGCAATCTCTAAAAATGCAAGGAAGAAAAACCAATCTCAGCACACACCACCACCATCATCATCATCTCAAACTAAACTATTTTTTTTTATTTTAGTAGGTTTGCAGTTTTCAGTTTCATTTATGAGGTATAGCCCTGTGAGCCATGAGGCTCTTGACTCGGGTGAGGCCCACTGAGCTATTCAGCTCTTTTTCAGAAGCGACCTGGCCACAAATAATAAGCTTAACGACGTCTCCTATCACGTGGAAATGTACGAGCATCCAAATAACTCTTAACGCATGTTGATTCGAAATGAGGAGGGAAAACCCGGGGGACCTGGAAAAGATCCGCGTGACCACAGGGAAAGTGTGAGGCACGCAAACTCGAAATATCCAGGCGTCAGTGTTTGGATAAACCCCACGACCTCCTTGCATACAAGGCGAGGGAGATAACATTTCGCCACCGTATCGCCCCACGATCCATCCGAGCCTCTGCCACCTGCCTGCATTCCAGTCAATCTCGTCACTCCATCTTCACGGTGGAGGTGTTCTTGGAATCCTCTCCTTCCAATAGCTGCCACTCAGTAGTAATGTTTACCGTGTCATCTGAATCATGAGGGACAAGGTGAATAATCTGCAGACAATGGTGGAGGGCATTTAAAACAGAAGGACAACGAGCCACCTCTACATTAGTTTAATTTTTAGACTCGCTGGTACCCTACAGCTAAGTACTGCCTACTCATTATTTACACTCAAGGGGAATTTTAATTAATTTCTTTGGCCAGATAAAATTCTTCAATTTGGTGGTTCTCTATGCAACACTCGCGCATCTCCAGGCAGGTTGGGGCAGCTTATTAATTTTCCATATTCTTCTTCCGTGGCCATAAATATCCAAACGAATTTGGAACACTGCTGCGTAGGTGGTCGCGAAGCGCGCATTGTTCGGAAATGATGTCCAACGTTTCAGGAAGCGAACTGAGCAGCCCGCGTCGCTCGATTTTGTTGTTGTTCACAGGCTGCAATTGTGAACAACATCCCTGTCAGCCATTAATACATCTAATCGGCATAATCGTTGGCTGCTGTTGCTGGTCCTGCCGATATGATCAAAGTAGAATGTGTAAAATGTTTGTAAATGTCCACTTCGAGTATTTTGCCTTGAGCGCTCCAATGCGATATCGGGTTATGCCGCGTGTCGTTTCTCAACAAAGCGCCGGACGGGCTCGGCTCCATCCAGTCTCTGAAGAAGCTCTCGGTGCGTGGAGGGAAATGTTGGACATTGTACCAAACAACATGCGGTCCAACCCGTAACGCACACACAAGTGAGTTGTTAGAATTTGAAGCACCGACCACAAGTGTTCCATCTGTCAATTTTGGCCTTTGCTTTGCCACCAAACATTCTGTACGGCCGTTCATGAAGTACAGTTATTCCCTCATTATTCACAAACTTGCTATCCGCGATTTTGGCTATCCGCGAATCGCATCTGGACCGCTACCCGACTGCATCGAGAGGGATTAACGATGCGATGCGAGAGAGTGATGAGATAAAGGGATGATGTGCAGCATAAGCACAATTTAAGGGAAGTTAATTTATAAATTATGATTTAATACTTTAATATTTATTTTCATTTACTTTGTTTCTCGTAAGAATGTTTTATTGTTTTGTGTTACAGTATGATAATTGTCATGTATTTCATAGATTATTTAAGTATTTATTTTTCGTAATTAATTCGGCCAATATCATTATCCGCGAATTGTGCTATTTACGGGAATGTATTACCATTCATGAATATAACTTATTTACATGAAATGTATTAATAATATTAATATCGTGCCGAATTGGTTGCATACCAACGATTTATTTTCCACCAGCGGCAAGCAATCGCTGGATTTCATACCCAGAAGACTCGACCAGTGTCCATGGCAGATGGCACACTAATTGTTTCATGTCCCAGCGTCTTTTGCCAGTTGCTGTAGAGCCATATTTCTATCTGGAGTGAAAAAGAGCCGGAGGATAGGTTTTTTTTGGGAGAACGTACGGTTGCTTCTCAAGCAAAGTATGCGAGAATTTTGCCAAACCGTGTGATTTTTATCACATCATGGTATTAAATTAAGTTATCGCATTTAGTAAGCAATTGAATTATACATTCGAGAATGGCTTTTGATGAAAGTGAATACATTTGTGAATACATCATCAGGATTTGTTTTAATATTATTTATTCACGTTGTTTCTCCATGTGTGTACCTCCTGTACAATTTCCCTCTCAACACTCCTCAATATTTCTTGTACAAGTTCTGCATTGTGGCAGCTTGACTATGGGGCGACCGCTCATTACAACAAGCAAAAAGACTGTGATGATGACTTGGTCATAGTTCACTTAATTGCATTGTGCATAATAATTTGGATCGTGAATCAAGAATTTACGTGGCCTCTATGTTTTGCTTTGTGGTTTGTAAAAAAATCAAATTTATTCAATTTATGCCACGAGAGTAATGTGATGAGATAAAGAATCCACTCGGAAATCTCACCCAGTAGCATGCCCCCATGTGTCACGGAATGGCACGCACAGGGTATTTATCCCAAGGCCTGTTGGCTGAAAAATCTTTCAAATTTACTTTTAGCCAGTGCACAGTAGGCGACGCACGTTATCATGCGCTCTGCAATGAGATTGTTTCTCGCATGACAGTCCAACTAAGATGTTTTTTTTTTATATTGTCTGGGCAGGAATTTAGCCAAATAAATTGAAGAACCAAGTTTAATATGCTAGTTTTTGTGCGGTCATTCGGGACCTGGCTCAAGCCAAATCGCAACACTTGAGAACGTAGGCTCAAGTGTGCCTGGTCTAATTGTGCTGACCTATGAATCACTTGTCTACTGGGCCTGTTGGGCTTGTTTATGATGAATGTTGTAGAGCCTTGACGACCCACCTGATTGCACATCATGCACATTCATAACACCAGCATTAGTTTGAAAAGGCAGGAATAACCTTTGCAACTTTCCACGTGCATTGAAAAGCTTCCAAATCTCGGTAACAGATCACCCATCCTCGTGACAAAATGTATGCCTTTCATCGTATGTCTTTAATCTTCTATCCATAAATGTATTAATATCTTCACGTCATGGGATGTAACCTTACATTGAGCAAATGAATGGCAGCTGCAACAGCTGAAGTCCATTCAGTCAACCAAGACAAAACAATGTTTTTTGAAAACATGCCATTTAAAGCAAGCTGTTTTAAATAACCTATTTGTCTTGCTTCAAGCAACTTCGAGTTATGAATGAATTGTTTCCAAAAGGAAGAGTGGATTCATATGGGTGCATATGAAGAGCACTCTTACGTTGCCTTTCTACAAAGACACGATCTTAATGCAAGCGTCTCTTGCAAATTCACACCGAAAGATTTGTCCTATACAGCGTACTTAGTGGCACACACTTTTCACCAACTTTAACGCACACGTGGCTGCAGCGACATCATCACGGCGCTTCTGAAAGTAATACCTGGGCAACTTGCAAGGGCTGTTTTAATCAGTGAGCATTACTTGATGGGACATTGTTTAGAAACGCGATGATGATAATGATGAGCAACTTGAGTACGTAACAACAATTGACAGTGAACGAGGAGGCACGGAGAGATGCACACTTTGGAATTACATCGAAAGGCAGACAGAGGGACACGTGGATTGGAGAGCATGAACAGGTTAATGATAACATCAGTCCCACGATTCAGAAAAGGGGGCGCAACGCCTGAAGAGATGAAGGCATATTGTCAAGAATAATAACTAGTACACTCTTTATTTTATTTTACTAGGTAAGGCCCACTGAGATATACAGCCCTTCTTCTTGGTTCTTTCGGTAAAGTCACGTAGAAGGGAAGTAATAAAATAATAAAAATAAAACATAATAAAATAAAATAATATAATAATATAATATAAGAAATAATATAATAAAATAATATAATAATTTAATATAATAACATAAAATAATAGAATATAATAAAATAAAATAATAATATAATAAAATAATATAATATCATAATATTATTTTATTGTATTGTTTTATTTTTATTATTTTATTACTTCCCTTCTACGTGACTTTACCGAAAGAACCAAGAAGATGAATCCCTGCAGTCACGAAAGCTTTAAACCGAAATTTATACTGCCCTTTTTCAGGAGCGACCGGGCCACAAATGATAGCCCAACGAAGTGGCTTATCGCCTGGAAATTTACAGCAGACAGGTACTCTAAACACACGTTGGTTCTAAAACGTGGAGCGAAAAACCGGAGGACCCGGAGAAAACTCCACACGACCACGAGGACAGAGACATGCAAACTCCAAATATACAGCAGGCTTCAGGGTTGGGATCGAACTCTTGACCTCCTGCAGACCAGGGGAGGCAGTTAACATCTCGCCACCGCGGCACCCTTAGCAGAGTGGCGGCCAAGAAATGTAACGCGTACGAGTGTTGCTTCCACAGAGGAGATGGAGCGATTCAATCAGTTCGTGTGCAGGTGCAGGGTGGATTAATACATCTCAGGATTCGCGAAAGATGTCGGCGGATGGAGGAAGATCTTCATTCAACAGTGGGATTGACCATGGTTGTTGATGATGCGAGAGCTATATTGTGTATTAATAGCATTTCCCTTTGAACGCTGAGCATCTGTTTGCACTCATTCAACCTTTGGTAAAGTTAAATGAGCTCTGCTAGTAAATAGGACGAGTTATTGCCCCCGGTTACTGGTCAAATTCACTTTTTATAATCCTGTTTTATTATCTTATATCATGCTGTTAAAATTATTTGGCGTTTACAAGCAACCGTGGACTGTCGTATTTTTTTATGAAAATATGCAAATAAATACACGCCTGATGTGTGTGGTAGAAACCGAGCTTCAAACTGTAAAAGCAATGATGTACTTAATAATAATAAAAACAATATCTTCTTGGTTCTTTCGGTAAAGTCACGTAGAAGGGAAATAATAAGGTAAAATTATCATGTTTTATTTTTATTCTTTTATTATTTCCCTTCTACGTGACTTTACCGAAAGAACCAATAAGATGAATCCCTGAAGTCATGAAAGCTTTAAATCGAAATAAAAACAATACTATTCGAGTGTAAATGTCAGCACAACTTAATAAGGCGGTGCAATGCAGTGGCGTAATGGGTAAGCGCGTTTAGATTTGCATTCCATAGGTGGTCAAATTCCCGCCGCGGCTGAGTAGACAATTTTAGATTTGAAGCTTTCGTGACTGCAAGGATTCACATTCTTCGGTTTTTTCGGTAAAGTCACGTAGGTAAAAAATAAAATTGAATAAAAATAAAATAAAAATAAAATAAAAATCACGACGTTTCGGAGGCAACACAAGCTTCCGTCTTTAGGTGGAACCGTCACAGCACGATAGCTGTATCAAGTGAGAGAAATTCCAAGAACATAGTATTTGTATATATACTGGTTGAGGGTGGGAGGAACCAAGGTGGGCCCTGAATATTATTTTTGTGAGGTTCGGTGCGGCTGAAGCACGCTGTTAGGAATGTGTAAACTAGGTGCGGATGATGTAAAGGTGCGTGTAAAAAAGAGTAGACAATTGTCAAACGTCTTCATCACCCACCCCCCTCCTTCACCCCCAATCCGCTGCATCCGTCCACCCGCCAGTTACAATGTGAACGTCATATTTCGATTTAAAGCTTTCGTGACTGCAGGGATTCATCTTCTTGGTTCTTTCGGTAAAGTAGCTGTCTTCAGGTGAAGACGGCTACTTGCGTTGTGGCCGAAACGTCGTGAGAATTATTTTATTATGTTTTATTTTTGTTATTTTATTACTTCCCTTCTACGTGACTTTACCGAAAGAACCAAGAAGATGAAAATGTGAACGTCTCTAAGTCGCACGGGTAGGTCACGTGTGGTTGGTTAAAGTGTGGGTTATTCCCACCACCTCGACTGATACGTACGTCTATCCAGTGTGGAAAAGTAGGCCAAATCTTCTGTAAGAGGGGGGGGGGGGGCGGTTTCTCTCGTGGAGACGCCTTTCGCCGGCAGTGGCTGTGAGCGATTTAATTGCAGGGCTACGCCTTTATCTGCTAGGGTTGTATTCGTTGAATCTCTTGTTGGTGTTTGTGCCGGACATTGTGTGATGTTGTGATGTCATAATGCCCTTCCTTCACCATCTTCACGGTCAAGTTCACGAGGCGGAGGAATTCAAATCACCGACTCCCCCCTTGATGAATCACATTAGATTCAAACAATAAAGGCTTCTAATTCGTCAAACAACACGAAGACCACGTGTTCTTGTTGAAGTCCATCGATTAGGGCTTCTTTTCAGCCGGAGTTGTTCGGGGACGAGCTCCAGAAAATTAGAATCGGAATCTTTATTCAAACCGCAGGAGGAAATCCGATTAGCCACGGAGTTCTATTTCACAGACGTCCAGTCGGTGCTGGTCGGAAAGTCACAACAACAATACATCGATAGGAGTGCAAGAAAGGTGAGCGAGTCACTAAAGATAAATACATAAACACGCACAATGGAGCTCCAATCCGCACCTTCATTGAGCTGGGGGGCCATCCGGAGGGACGTTGTTGGTGTTGGGAAGGTGGCCTCCGAATTAAAACGCCGCGATAAATTACCCCTGACCCCGGAATCACCGCCTCCACACATCAAAGCGCCGTTGTTTACCCGACTGAGTGGCAGTGAAAGCATGTCTCAGCGGCGTGCGCGTGTTGTACGCCAGTGTGTGTGGGGATAAAAGCAAGAGGAAGAGGAGGAGGAGGCGAGACAGCGCGTTGCCATCTCAATTCCGGTAGAGAGCGCCGATAAGTCACAAGTTAAACACCGATTCCCACGGTTTCTCTGCTCTCCGTTGCGGGAGGATGGATTGACTGGGATAGTGGGGTTCGCATATGCTTAACTGTGGGACGCTTAGAACTTCGTGCTTTTTGGGATATTTTTCGGGGCCGCTTCAATCCCCAGTATCCCCCCCCCCTGCCCTCATCATTTCTCGGAGGCTTGGGAGGGGTATTTTCCGGAGCTCAGTCCCGGAATTCTCCGGATGAAATTAAGCCGTGCGAGCAACGACTCGCCGTCTGCTCGTCACCCACAGCGACGATTGGACAAATAGGCCGAGATTCAAGATTGATCGAATCAATAATCGACAATTGTTTTTCGATTTAAAGATTTCGTGACTGCAGGGATTCATTTTCTTGGTTCTTTCGGTAAAGTCACGTAGAAGGGAAATAATAAAAAATAATAAAAATAAAACAATAAAATAATTCTCACGACGTTTCGGCCACAACGCAAGCAGCCGTCCTCAGGTGAAGAACAGGTCTGTCGGAAAGACAGCGTCTTCGGAAAGACAGCGTCTCGGAAAGACAGCGTCTTTCCGACATACCTGTTCTTTACCTGAGGGCGGCTGCTTGCGTTGTGGCCAAAACGTCGTGAGAATTATTTTATTGTTTTATTTGTATTATTTTATTTGTTCCCTTCTACGTGACTTTACCGAAAGAACCAAGAAGACAATTGTTTTATTTTCCAAATGTGAATAAATTAGCGGCCGATCGAGGCTGCAAGGCGTCACGTTAGCTGATGACAATGTGCACGATTTAAAACCGCGCTTGTTTTACGATTTCAATGCGTATAATACACGTTTTAGAGTCGATATTAATCCATGAATAATTAAACTCCGATGAATTCGGGGTTCGTGTTTTAGACAAATATGTTCCCTCGATAATATTGTGCCCAATGTACGCATTGTTCTTGTTATCAGTCATCGCTGACGTGCGCTTATTGTTTCTTTGTGAATGCGTCATTTAAAAGAATTGGATACAATATTCGATTCTTTGTTTTTAGTTAAGGGATAGGCGCCAATAGATAACATTTAAAAAGTAGCATCGATTTCTAATCCAGAATCATATCCGTGAGATACTGTATTGAATAATCAACATAATCAGCCATGGTCGATGCACTGTTGGATGAAGCGCTCCGTAAGCCGCTAACATCTCTCGCGACCCTGCGATGTAATGCCACAGGTTTCTTAACAAATGATGCCCTATTTCACAAATCGCTTATTTCACTCAAGAAGCACCGTTTGTGAATCACACAGTTAAATAAAAAGTCCAAAACGCTACACCAGTCATGCATATGCACGTCCTCTACTCCATCCGTATAGTCTAGCCTACGCATAAGGTAATAATGTGACATACCACGTTGGGGGGATGTATGTACTATATGTATTTTAATTATTTTATTATTTCCATTCTACGTGACTTTACCGAAAGAATCAAGAAGATGAATCCCTGCAGTCACGAAAGCTTTAAATCGATACTACATGATCATCAACCACGTTCAATCCACTGCTGGATGAAAGCTTTCCCAAGCTACCACCGCCTCCGCCCTCATCTGTCGCGATTTCGCGATGTAACAATTCACCCAGCACATTCACTCGAGCTGATTGAATCGCTCCATCTCCTCCGAGGAGCTATGCTCGCGAACGCGTGCCATTCCTTGGCGGTCACTCCGTCGTTATCCTGGACCAAATTGCGCGCCTTGCAAGTTGTTTATTATTGCTAATATTGGTTTATTATTAGTGCATTATGATCATCCGGTTTCAGCAACGGGTCCTGTCCAAGTCCATCTACTTTCATCAACATTTGAAAGTATCCATCTTTTATCTAACCCATGTGTTCGTTCCCCATTCTGTCACTCAATGCAATTTCCCAGCGTGCATTCATCCTCGCCACGATTCTTTGCGCACTCTTCCGACGTGTTTTATTTGTTCATTTGTTCTGACGTTTCTGTACCGCGTGCAACACGGCACCGATGATGATGTATAGCGTAATTCCGCAGTGTGTGTGACTGTGGTCCCATGTACAATGCGTATCTGTGGCTGTTCTAGAGGTTGTCGTGGTGGTGGTGGTGGTGTGCGGAGGGATCCAATTATTATCGGTCGCATGAGAGAGGGGGGATGCTCGAACGAACACGTGCGTTGCTCGCATCTTTGCCGGTGTTGGCGGCCGGTGCGGCTATTAAAGTGCTGCTGATGCGTTCATTTTTTCCGCAATCACACAGAGCGCACGGTCGCGTATGTAGAGGGAGAGTGGTGGGGGGGGGATATCCCTACGTGACCAATGGGTTATGCGAGAGGCATAAATATATACAGCCTCACTCTCAATCCACACTCCCCATTCTCACCGCTCACCTCACAGCCTTGCGCTGGGCAGATTTTAAGAGGTAAAACAAAAAACAAAAAAACGCGGGGGGGGGGGGGGAGGCGGGTCAGGCACGCTGGTAGTGAAAGCGAGCGAATGATAGTGATGGTAATAATAAAATAACACGAGACAGCGAGAGAGAGAACGAGCGGAGAATAATAAAAAAATAAATACCCCCCCCCCCCGCCGCATCTCTTCAGAAATGTCTGCATGCCGTGCAGTATACCACATGTACCGCAGCGGTGCAGCAAGGTACAGTGTGTGCACGCGTGAGATGTCCCGCTAGCGTGGTGCTGAATGATTATGTAATATTAGCCACGCCGCCGGTTCGCATGGCCTGTCCGTCCATCGGACGACTCCCCTCCTGATCCCCGTCCGCATGCAGCCTGCCCGCCCAGCCCACACGACCGAGCCGGCGTTTGCGTTTGCGTGCGTGCGTGCTTGCGTGCACATACGGCGCGTGCGTTTGCGTTGCGTGCGTTCAGAGTCTCTCTCTCTCTCTCGCTCAGTGCCATCCTCCTCTCTCTCTCTCTGTCTCTCTGGCGTTCTCTCTGCTTGTCGGTCGCGTCTAACGCGCGGCGGAGCTGGGTTTACACGCGCGCGCGAGAGTGTCGCCGGATCGCCAGCAAGCTGGCCAGCTCGCCGCGTCTCTCGTGTTTACTGTACGACGAGCGAGCGTCGCAGCTGTGTGCACGCGCGCGCGTGTGTCTTCTGTCTTGTCTCGTGCTTCTCTTCTCCTCCGTCTGTCTGTATCTCTGCAGGAATTACCAAAAAAAAATTAAACCTCTCTCTCTCCTGCCGTGCGTCCCATCCATCCATCCCTCCTCGCTCGGCCAACAAGAGTCGCAGTTCTCCGCGGACCACGTAACCATCCGTGTCCTCCTCCTCCTCGTCGTCTTCCAATTCGTATTCGTTCGCATCGGTAGAGAATTGGAGATGCCAGGAGGCTCCGCGCGCACCGATCGTAGCGCCCGGAGGAGGTGCATCTCGGACTAAGCGCTGTCGCTGGGGGAAAGGGCGGTGCTTTTTTTTCTTCCAGTGTGAATGTGAGCGCGCGCGCGCGCGCGTGTGAGTGAGCGTGAGTGTGTGTATATATATATTTATACGGCAATGCGCCGCTTCGAGAGGGTGTGCTTGCTCGCTCGACTGACGTCGTTCCGCATCCGGAGTTCCCCCCCATTCAAACGTGAGGACCGCGACATGGGATACTTAATGAGTGCAGGAGTCAACACAAACCCGTGCCGCACATTGCAACGCCGTCGTCTGCGGAGCGCTTTCCTCGCCACTGCCTGACGGGGACTCGCGCCGCGCACAACTCCTGCGAGCACGCGCGTGCGCGCACGCCGGGGAGAGGTTGCTTGGAACGCAGCTCTTCTCCGGGGTCCGGGGGGGGGTCATTTGTCTTCTCCTTAGGGATGAAGCCTCCTGCCGTGCTGCTGCCGGTGCTGCCGCTGCTACTGATGTGCACCCTGTGGCACGTCATGCCCGGCCAGGCGTGCTACGCGCCCAGCCTGCCCTCCTTGGCCGAGCAGGCTTACCGCTCGGCCGTGGTGATTGAGGGCAAGGTGCAGACCGCCACGGCCACCCCGGTGAATTCCGCGGCAGCGCTGCTCGCGGGCACGTCGCAAGGCGCTGCTGCTGCCGCTGCCGCCGCCGCGTTCCCGGGCAGTCGCTACACGCTGCGAGTACGCGTCTCCGACGTGTGGTCCGTCAACAACGGTGGACTCGAGCGCGGCCAGTTCATCACCGTGGGCGACTTCGGCACGGAGCCTTCGTGCGTGCGTCCCAGGCGCAACCAGCGCTACGTTTTCTTCTTGGAGCTGCTCGTGCCAGCGCCGACCACGTGGAGCCTGGTGGCCAACGTGTCCGTCCCAGACGAGAACGGGAAGGAGGCCACCGTCAATAGCAGCAGCAGCAGCACCACCACGAGCAGCAGCAGCAACAGCAGCAGCAGCACCACCACCACCACTACCACCACCACCACCACCACGATCACGCACCGCCAGTTGAGAAGCCAACAGAGCAGCGGCATGTATAGAGCTGTCTACTCCCCGCGGCAGACGGCGTCCAGTGGACAGAACATCAAGCGCGAGATCAACGGAATACTGTGCGACCAGTGCGGTAAGCGAAGCTGCTTGGCTCATTACTATTCTCATTCGTGTATTGTATTTGGCCACCATCGTGGGTCATTGGGATGTTCTGGTGCAGTTGGAGAGAGAGAGAGAGATAGATGCTTCAGTCGTGTTTTTGTGATCGTGCGGTACTTTATGAAATGATGGGCAGGAGAGAGGTCTGGGTCTTGGTGTGTGTGCAGAAAGTCTGCGTCGAGCGTGATCTGTCCGGCACCACCTTCCAGGTAACACGTGGGGTTGAAGTGTTGGTCAAAGTTTCAAAATTAATCGACGGGATACATTAGTCGAGAAAGAAACTCGCAGCGGGTACCCGAGTGTGCAATCTGATCTGGTTCGCACTCACAAACCTTTTAGGACGTCACTGCACATGTTTACGCTCGAGTTATTTCAATGAAAAACGCCATTCCCTTCTAAAACAGGAGCACGTTTTTTTGTTGTAACACTCACTGAACTTTACTCCAGCCTATAAACAGTAGCGTGTATGATGCCAGAAACACATAACCGCACGTGTTTCTCTATTTTTTTAATAGACGTCCATGCGCTGCGCACTAGTTAATTATTCTATTGTATTTATAGAAACAAGAAATCTCCAGATACCAAACGTCACCAGAGTGCAACGTCAACGAAGCATCCGCAACGAATGTCGTATCTCAGATGAATTTCGTGTTTACATTTGTAGCTTCTGATGTCAAAGCACAACGGTTACCCACGCATAATCAACGATTTTTGGGTTTAGATCGCGTTATTTATAAATGTGTCGTAACCCTCCACCACCCGACACGGCCAATCAGTAAAAAAAGTGTCACGTTGACAAAAGACAAATAGTTCACTGCTTTAGCCCACCGGTGTGTTGAAGCGTGAAACCACAACATTTACAATTTGAGTACGAATTGCCCGATGATGCTGGATGCAATTACCAGCGAAACGTCGTACTCAAATTGTAAATGTTGTGGTTTCACGCTTCAACACACCGGTGGGCTAAAGCAGTGAACTATTTGTCTTTTGTCAACGTGACACTTTTTTTACTGATTGGCCGTGTCGGGTGGTGGAGGGTTACGACACATTTATAAATAACGCGATCTAAACCCAAAAATCGTTGATTATGAACAATATTGGTCGCGAAAGCCTACGTGTTAAACTGGTTACCCACGCATAAAATAAATCGCTTTAACGCAAATACATAAAGACACGTTGAATTCACATGGACGTTAGAAGGAAAACGCACTCGTGTATCCTTTTTTAAACAACTTTTGAGCAAACATCTTAGAGCGTAATTTTTGCCATGTGTTTAATTTATTTCTCTCTCCACTTTTTATAGGTACGTACAAAATTCCAACAATGTATTTCAAGTTCTGTTAGATCGTGATGGGCAATACATTTTCTAATTTACGAATAGATTATTCTCACAGACTGTCGGCAGTCTAATGGGTCTCTGTGTGTGTGTCTGTGTGCGGGTACGCACAGGACTCTAGACCCCCATATCAGCACACGTTTAGCACCCAAGCATTGCCAGGTGTTGAGCAGAGAGCGAGGGCTCGCTCATTGACGCCTTGCTCGCAAGGCTCGGGACATGTGCTTCAGCAAATGATGACGCTCACTTCCAGGGTGTTCCGTGACCTTCCAGGTGTGCCCTATGCACGTCTCTTTTGAAGTGTTAGCGTTCTCCTGGGATGCACGCATATACACACACACACACGCGCGCGCGCGCCCGAGTCGCGGGGAACCCTTGTGAGAACTAGGTAATAAAAAGTGCGCAAAGAGACCTGCCGTTAATTATTTATTTTACACTCCTCTCTCATATGTGTGTGAGTTGCGACTCTTGGCAGCGGTACGCACACGCTTCGCCGTTGTACAAGTGGGTTAAACGTAAAAGTTCCAATAAATCAGCAAACATCAGGTCGGTGGGACGTCTTTGAGCACAAGCATGTTCTTTAAAGTGTGTAAATTTGAGTGAGCCGTCGACCATCACATACATAGTAAGCATGCTAACGATGCCGTTGTAAGTAGCTGAACTCTTTGAGTGGTTCCAGCACCACCAAACTGCCGCAAGGCAAACTGCTGGCATGCAGATGATGACAATGAAGATAATGATGATGATGTCTCCTAAGTACTCGGCCAAACGGGGGTGTGCAAAACAAACCCGAGAGCTCTTTGGTCGACCTGTGTCGTGGGCGAGAAGGCGGCCCTTTCGTGTTTTATTTACGCGCACTGCAAACATGCGCGCGCGTGCGTGCGTGCATCATCCACCGCGCGTGTGTACGGCTCGACAGCTGCTAGTTCATTCAGATTGGGCAGGCCACCCACGGCGCACTAAAAAAATAAACCACAACACCACCCCCCCCCCGCCGCCGCAACCGCCACGTACCAAAAAAAAGAATGTCTCTGTCGCTTAACTCAGCCGCGCTTTTCAACACCAACACGACGCGACGGCGCCCTCTCCATAATCAGCGGTGGAGGGGCCGCAGGTTCATATTTGCTATTTTGTATTTGTGAACACCCCGAGTAAAAAAAAGAAGAATAAGAAAGAAATGGCCCTAGATCGGCTTTGCGCGGTAGTAGCCCACATCGCCTCCCCTTGTCTTTGTCGTTCGGCTTCTGCCTTTACGCGCGGCGCCGTTACGCAACGCAGGCGTGGAGGAGGGACGTGGATGCATCATCGATTGGCATGCGTGCGTGGGTAAGCACGTGCGTGCGGCCAGCTCATCCATGCACAGATAATGTATTGTCCGCATTCTAGGACGCACCGGGAAATGAGACGCACTCCGAACCTGTTGGCCCCGGTATCGATGCAGTTATACAGATCTGGCCTCTCTCTTTCTCACACACACGAACGCACCTACCCGATTTTAAAATGAACCGCCAACGTAAAATAATATTATTAGGGGGGAGGGGGCGGAGTGTGCGTCTTATAATCCGGAGACTACGGTGATAAAGAGATACATCCGCCGCTTCGTTGATTTCAGTTGTCGTGAGGTCGTGGCTCGCGCACTTGAGCCTCTATGGAACCCCTCAGCCGAGTTCGATCCCTAGCCACCGCTGACCTCAGTGGGCGAGTGATATCGAAACCCCCGTGCTGGGCTTCTGCTTTCTCTCCCTCGCATTAACCCGGATTGGTGAAGTATGGTAAAGAAAAAAGCAATCCCCATTAACAGCGCATCTGTAAATTATTGCTAATCATTATGATTTTTATTACGATTGATTTGACTTTTTTTTCTGGGAGAGACTGCACTGATGTATCCAGTGTAATTTTTTTTCAAAGGTGACCTGGCTAACCAATCGTGAGATCTAAGGAGCGGTGGGAAATTGCGAGCTCGTCGCAGGCTGCCCGTCGCTCGATCACGCCACAGTTGAAGCGTTTCTCTGCTTGGTGTCAAACGCACAAATGAGAAGGTTGCGCGTCAAATCCGTCGGTGGCCCCGAGTGGTTCGGTGGTGGAAACTCTTCTTAGCTGTGGCGGAGTTGAGTTCTACATTCATAATGAATGTAACTGTTTTTGGAGATCTGTTGCCGGGCGAAGAACTCACCACGCCGTGTGAGTCACGTGGGCTGTTTGACCACATTTCCCCGCGCTGGTCAATGCGAAGTGGTAAAGGTGGCTGCCTCGTGTGAGGAGTAATTTATTCTTGAAATAGGTGTGGTGTGGCCACAACAAAAAAAACATCAAGATCAGCAAGTTAAGAAAACTCAGCCAATACTGAACGTAAGATCACGTTTTTTTTTGCTGAAATTAAGAATCGTAATGAAGTTATTTACTGACTTACAATGTATGTCAGATTACGTATAATAATGTCAATTAGTGACAACAGGAAGATAAAAAAAATCAAGGGAGACAACAATGTGTGACATATAAAATACTTTTTTGGCATTACTTAACAAAATTTCGTGGAGCTGTAGTGTAGTGGTTAGCGTACTGCACAATGAACCCGGTTACGTGAATTAAACTATAATAAAAATCTAAACTATTTTTTTTACCACCTAAGGCCCACGGAGCTTTATAGCGCTTTTGTTTCAGAAGCGACCTGGCCACAGGTGATAAGCTCCACGAAGTGGCTCCACGAAGTGGCTTATCAGCAGAAAAATGTTGGAAGCCAAATTACTCCCGGTCACGGTTAACATCAGTGGCGAGCGATGTCCGAGTCGATCTTGCCGCCCCTCCCCCAACCCGCACCGACCAGCGTGTGTGCGGAGACGTTCATCCAGCAGTGGATTTATAACGGAACAGTACATTGTACAGGACTAGTTCAGACGCTCCACGCGTTGGAGGGTGAAAACACAAAAACGTGGTAGGTGGATCGTTTCAAAATGTCTGTTGCGCCATCAATGCGATGGGTTCTTCATGTGCAGTAAATCCATACGGGGGAATTCTACACCTATTCAATTCTAGAACCTATTCAAAACCAGTACGACGACGTCATCAATTGCGGGCAGCATGAATTGGCATTGTTGTACAAAGCTTCCGGTTGTTGCTGCAAGTGCCGCTCACGCGAGAAAGGAGCTTTCTGTGTGTGTGCGTACCTGTGTGTGTGTGCGTACCTGTGTGTGTGTGCGTACCTGTGTGTGTGTGCGTACCTGTGTGTGTGCGTACCTGTGTGTGTGCGTACCTGTGTGTGTGCGTACCTGTGTGTGTGTGTGTGCGTACCTGTGTGTGTGCGTACCTGTGTGTGTGCGTACCTGTGTGTGTGTGCGTACCTGTGTGTGTGCGTACCTGTGTGTGTGCGTACCTGTGTGTGTGTGCGTACCTGTGTGTGTGTGCGTACCTGTGTGTGTGTGCGTACCTGTGTATGTGTGCGTACCTGTGTGTGTGTGCGTACCTGTGTGTGTGCGTACCTGTGTATGTGTGCGTACCTGTGTGTGTGCGTACCTGTGTGTGTGTGTGTGCGTACCTGTGTGTGTGTGTACCTGTGTGTGTGTGCGTACCTGTGTGTTTGTGTGTACCTGTGTGTGTGTGTGTGCGTACCTGTGTGTGTGTGTCTTTCTGTGGACTTGTGTGGGAAAGCGGCAGTGTAGCGGTTAGCGCGCGGCGCCACGAACCCGGCGCCCGAAGTTCGATTCCCGCTCTCACGGCCAACACCGGTAATTATTAATTATTTGAACCGGTCCTGGGCCGTCCTTAGGTCGACTCGGCCTCAAATACGTATCTGGTGCGGCGGGTAAGCATCGCCTAGGGAGACAAAGGTGGCCGGGCGTGTTGTTGGCCACCCACCCCCTCGTGCGCATTCATAGGCACTCGCAAACACAGCACCTGCCAAACATTTTGTTACGCTCCATACGGGAGGGAGGGGATCTTTGTCTCTGTGTGCAGGACGAGCGGGATTTCTCTGGGTCGCAGCTTGCACGAACAGGGCGCGCGTGCGTCATTCTGCGCGATCGCCGTGAACGCGAAATGATTCAGACACGTGGCCTCTGCTGGAACACGCCGGACGAGCGAGACACCTACCCCCCTTCAACCCCAACGGGTGGAAGTGACACGGCCGCTCCGTGTCACGACCGTGCCACTTAGATTCACAACTCTATACGCGTGGCGTGTGTGTGTGTTGGGGTTGGGGGGGTGGGGGTTATTGCACTACGATCTCTGCAAACAGAGTTCGATTCCCGGCCACGGAAATATCGGTATGCTACGGGGATACAAATATTGTAACGACATAGGAATTGACCTTCCCCTTAGGGTCGCTTCAAACTTAAATGAGAACCTGGGAGTGGTTCCACCTGAAGACGGAAGCTTGTGTTGCCTCCAAAACGTCGTGAATTTTTATTTTATTTTACTTTTATTAATTTTAATGTTTTACCTACGTGACTTTACCGAAAAAAACCTAAGAGTATGGGAGTGGTGCGTTAAAACACTAGCACCGGGGAGACAAAGGCGGTCGGGCGTGGTGCTCGGCACACCCACCCCCCTCGTGTGTTCACGAACACGAGGTGCCCCGAAACAAACTATTAGAATGCTCCTCCACCGTGGGGACCTTTGTCTTGTTCGTGTCGCGTTGGCGATATTCACCCCTGCGTGTGCGTGTGTTGTAAAGTCGTTATAATGACGACGCTTAGTGGTAAGGCGATACCCATGGATTCTCTAGTCGTGGTGGCAAAGTTAAGAGCAACACGAGCTTAAAAAAATAGACTGTAACGCGGTGATTATCCAATCAGCGGTAATACCGACCGCTGTAATTGTCGCAATTCTCATGCTAAAAATGTAAACGTATTATGCGCTTCAAATTGTGTTATAAATTAATAATATTAATCATCATCATAATCATCAGTCATCAATCACGACAATAACGCAACGCGAAAAATGTGCGGGGTGGGGGGGGGCATTTAACCCAATTGCAAACGGAATTCGTAACAATTATTGGGGCCAACCGAATGATGCATACGAATGCGTTCGTCTTACCACGCAGTTTATTGTTTGTTACTTTCGGCAGTGTGTCGCGCGCACGTCAGACATGCTGCAGCGGCGCCTGTTATAACCGCTTCAATGATCCACACGTGGGATAGGCAAGCAGAGATGAAAATCGATCTTCGTCACGGCACGCATTCATCATCAGTGTGTGGCGGGGTCGCTGTGACGTTTTTTTTTTTGCGGCAGGCATTGCGATCGCCACCATATCTCACGGCCCTGTGAGCTCGTGTGGCTCCTCTCTCTCTCTATATATAAACTGCACCTCCTCCCCCTGCCAGCTTCATGTGGCCTGACCATTGTGGGGCAGATAGAGGCAGAATTAAGCGTTTAACGTGCCAACTCCAAGCGGCGTTCAGATTTATTCCGGCCACGCCGAGAGAGAGAGCACCTGGGAGGGATGGGACAGGGAAGGGAGGATGTTCAGCGTAATGATTCTTGTTGCGTGTGAGCCGTCCACCCCCTAGCTGAACGCTCAGCTCACCTTCTAAATTCGTAACAGGTAACTCTTGAAATCGCAGAACAATAATGAGTACAATCAAGTGATGCGCGTCGCGGCATTTGCGGGAGCAAGAGTATAACTCGTTTTTAAAAAAAACCGCAGAAGGGGTCGTTTCTCGTTCTATTTAACGTCTAACGTTTGAGAAAGTGTTTTTATACATTGACTGCATCGTGCCCTTCCATCCCCTGGAGGTTTGTATGCCCCCCTCTTTAAACAAGGTCATGCTGCAAGGGTTGTTGCGACTACATCAGCTCTTGAGCCGATCCAACTAAGGGGTGAGGCCGATTGAAATAAAGTTTCGAAATGACTAAACTTTAGACTCCCCTGGCTCGCGATCAGCAGGAGTGTCATGGCTCGCGTCACACGCGACCGCTGAACGTGTGCCAGTCCATGTACGTGTATGAAGAAGTGTCCAATGCAAGCCGGACGAGACGCTGAATGTCCAAACTGATCCGCCGTTTTGCTTGTGTTGAACCTCTGCTGCTGCTGGAATTGTGCAGAAGGGGTCGTGCGGTTGATTGGATGTGTAAAAACAAATGTACGTGTTGTTTTTACGTGGAGAAGCAGATGTGTGCGACGGGGAAGGAGGGAGGGAGGGGGGGCGTGGAATTATAGTTCGCTTATTCATCAAGAAGCGGACCATGCTTGGGATTTGTTTTAAATTGCGTTCAGAACGCGTGAACCCCCCCCCCCCTCTGATTGTGTCGACGCGTGAACGCGCGGTCCCGGGTTCGGCCCTCCGCTGTGCGGTGTCGGCGAAGTTTTGAATGCGATTGGAAGAAAAATGCGCATCGAAAGCATCCGTGTTGAGGAACAAAAACAAGTTTAAACTTCAGAATTCGCCCAGAGTCGGCGTAGGTGCATTGATTTTTAATGCACCACGTCGGGTGAGTAATTAAGTCTAACAGCGGAGTAACGATTTAAAAATTATCACGTTTCACATAACTGTGCCCAATTAATGTCACACGCGCAGGAAACGGGCACTCATTTGCTCAAACTTACATTAGCCTACTTACGAGAATCGTTTTCAAAGGGTGCATGGGCTCTATTTTATCACCGGAGTTACCACCGTTTTCTTGCCACATGGCAAGATTGCCGTGACGTGAACGCACGGTCAAAACCGTTACAAACACGATACAATAATACCACCCCTTTGCCAATCTACTGGTAAGAAAAAGGCTCCCAATGGCAGCTTGGTTATGGAAATTGTTTGACCATACTTCACCATACTGGTCACTGTCAGTTGGTGAAGGGGGGATGAGTGTTGTGGGTTGGGAACCTGCCTGTTCAGATATCACTTGCCACTGATGTTACTCGTGACCGGAAACATAAAGTCAGGTCATCGGGTTCACATCAGAGCGCCACGAACTACTGCATCACCACTCCAACGGTTTTTGAACAATGCGCAATGTTAAATATCAGCTCTGGTCTTAAGCCACGGTGATTCCAGGATAACGAGGGATTGAAGCGTTTCTGCAAAGATTTGTCATGATTGGTCGATAAATTACTCATTGGCCAGCATTCATTATTTAGTTTGCTCAATTATTTATAGGCTGCGGTTTATACATTGGCTGCTGCAGCATTCATTCAGAACCCATGGATAAAGTATAGCATACGATCAATGACCTTTTTATGGTATTTTTAAGCCTACCGTGCAGCTCGTTTTAATTAAATGTACGTCTTTAAGCAGCGACATCAGGGACGTGAGACCATACAATACGTTTGTCCTGTGATTATGCTCATCTGGGCTTTAGTCAACAAAAAAACATGTTGTTTTGTGTTGAATTATTCACTCGAGTATGTATTTAAATGGCACGCATATTTGGAGCGTCGTTTAATGCTGACATGAGTAAAGGATTTGACACTTCCTTTCCAGTCGACTCATCATTGCCATGGCATCTCTTCCATCCCCTACCCCTTCCAAATAGGAAATTGTCTTCTGGGTTTCGGGTTCATGAGACCATAATGTTGAGACGTTAATAAGAACGTTGGTTTTGCACACAAATAAAACACACGAGCACATTAAATATATTGAAATATCGGAAGGTACCAATGCACAATAAACACTTGCAGCAGTGCGGATATTTTACACGATACCAATTCTGCAACTCATAAGGGGGAATTCAGGAATTGCCACATTTAACTTGAAAAGGGGATGCAATTGACTTTTATGGCTGTAGACATTTTCTGGGGGAAGAAAAAAATATCGCACGATCTTAGCCCTCGAGCAAAACATTGAGAGCTATGCTTGTTTGTATGCTGCTGCTACTACCACAAGTGCGCATTGACACAATTGTCCAATACACACACGTGCTCCGGGCAAATGATCTCAGCCTTAACCAACAGTTGATACTTTGAGTTGTCCGCTGTGTTTTTTCAGTTTTGTACCGTGTGCTGTTCACGGTGATGTGCTGTTCCCAGCACACGGAGTTAAAATTCCAAATATTGCGTCGAACAGAATGCAGCACGACCCATAAACGCATAGGAGAGCTACGTGGCGAAAACCGCAAACATCATACTCAATAGCTTTTCTTACATTTCTCCGTGTGTAAAATTTTAGTTGTGGACTGTTGTGAATTTTGGTGGTCACATTCCTGCTGTGGTCTGTAAGCTCCAAGCCGTCTCAACCCGATGGTGGAGCATCTGTGAATGTGTCAACATTTTTTTCCTTCATATTTTGAAAGGCACTGATTGTTGTGCCATTTATGGTTACAGTTGTATCCAACTTGCAGGACAAAGTGGCGTTTCTGAAAGAGCGATACACTTTACTCGATCTTATGAGTGACAGGATACAGGTGGACGAAGATTGTGTGCTTACCATTTCTACATCCCTGTCACTTCACTGCTGGATTAACATCTCTCTCCGCGTCGTGCGGGTCATCATGACTTTTTGACCATACTTCACCACGCTGGCCAGTGTGTGCGTTGGTTCAATTGTGTGTGTGTGGGGGTATAATTTCAGTTATCGCTCACCAGTCATGTTACACGTGGCTGGGAATTGAACTGGGCCACTGATCTCAACTCGGAGCACAGTGCCATAACCAATGGCTGATCCACAACACTTTTTTGGTGGGATATTTGTTTCGTGATGTTTCACCGCTGGCTTCAGGCGTCTTCATACGTTAACAGATGCTGCTGGTGATGGAGGGAGGGGGGGGGCAGTGTGATACTAATACCGGTCCGTGCATCACTCGCCAATAATGCTAACTGAGCACGAGAATCGAACTTAGGTTTCCGAGTTTTCAAGGCGCAGAGTACTCTCTGCGCGGCAGCTGCCTCCATTCTGTGGGTACTGATATGTTTATATATATGAAGGTATGTAACACGAATTCTGGGGTTATGATTCACAACTTTGAAACACGAGGCTGTTTCACTGCCGAAACACGAGAAATCATCTCTTTAACCTTTTCACAGATGGCATTATTTATTTTATCCACCGCCACACGAGATGAGATTCACATGGACACCTTGAGAAAAATTATACTTGGAGCCGGTGTTTGCGAGAAACGTTTATTCAGAGTCCAGGGTGCACCACTTACAATCTTAGCATATCTGCACGTGGATAGAAATGATCGGAAGACGTTAACTCCTCTGCCATCTCCATAATCACATACACGTAGAGCTGGAATATCAAATTAGTCAAGAAGTCACTCCGCCGATAATTAGTTGCGTAACTCGACTAATGGAGAACGTCAAGATTATAATAAAGAGTATCAACTGTTCCCACGTGTGCCGCTAGACGGGAGGTGATGGTAACAACTGACATCGGCTGTGGATTTTAGGGGAATTTCCTACCTCTGATGTCAGAGCGACTGACATTTGTTTCAATTAATCGACGTAATTGTTCCATCTCTACACTTGTGGCTAAGGTGTTGCCTCTGCGTTGTATGTGATGTTACAGCTCAGATAAACAAACAGATGGGTTGCTACTTCTACACTTGGGTATATCTACAAATCAATAAATGACTAATTAGATGCATAAATTATGCAACAACGAAAACAAAGGCAAGAACATTTCCTGGGTTAATGGTCGTATATCAGACAGGATTCACAGAGAGGCAAAATATCAAAGTATAGAAAGACCCGTGAGCTTCGAGCAAGACACGGTTGCATTGACCAATCTGGAAACTTCCATCCATATCTCAAAATCGTTGCCTCAATTTGACCAGACTCCACGAGTGCTCGTCTTTGCTCGCTATCTCACAGACGTAAGCGAGCGATTGGCCGCATTGCCAGCTGATTAGCTTCATTGCACAGAAGCCTCGCCCTGGCCTTGGCAAATGAAGTGCCATCGTTAAATTTTACGCAAAGCTTACCGAGTTGTATTAGCCTTGCGTTGTTCACACAATCAATGCGACATTGCCCCCCCCCCCTACGCACTTTTTTTTCTATTGCCACTGAAAATAACACGAATGTAATTATGCGAAGGACAAAAGGAGTGTCTTGCATTGTTAATGTGCTTGTACAGCAAAACCCTTTATCAATCTACTTGCCGAATTAAGGGGCCGCCCATAAATGACGTCACGCACCTAGGGGGGTGGGGGGGGTGTCAGACATTTGTGACGATGTGTGACGAGGGGACGGGGGCGGTTGAGAAATGTAACGTCATATCAAAATGCGCAACTTTAAATAAATATAGACAACACGTGTTACTTAATTAAATAGACTTATTAATAAATGTGTCCTCCTACAACATCAGAGTGCTGCGCCACATTAAATATGCACTACAATGACACTAGTTTAAAGCGATTTGAAGCATGTTTTATTTTCAAAATGAAAATATGGTTTTGGGGGGGGGGGGGGCAGAGCTTTGTGACGTCATATTTGAGGGGGGGGGGTCTGACTTTTTGTGACGCCGTGACGAGGGGGGGGGGGGGGGTAAAAAATCGTCAAAAATCTCGTGACGTCATTTATGGACGGCCCCTGAGGCCTCCCCCACGAATTCGGCAGAGATGTTGCCACTCCGCTGGTCCCGCATGCCCGGTGATGCGGGTGCCTGGGGTCTGGGCTGATCTGAGCCGTGGTCGGGTATTGAACCCAGGACGCTGATCCTTAATGTACTTTATACAATGCAGTGCACAACCATTCTAATACATAGTTCGTTGTGCGGGGGTGGCGGTGGTGGGGCGAGTGGGGGGGGGGGACGGGTGGGTGAGGGGGGGGGCGAGTGGGGGGTGTGGGGGACGGGTGGGTGAAGGGGGGGGGCGAGTGGGGGGTGTGGGGGACGGGTGGGTGAAGGGGGAGCGAGTGGGGGGTGTGGGGGACGGGTGGGTGAAGGGGGGGGGGGCGAGTGGGGGGTGTGGGGGGACGGGTGGGTCAGGGGAGGGCGAGTGGAGGGTGTGGGGGACGGGTGGGTGAGGGGGGGGTCGAGTGGAGGGTGTGGGGGACGGGTGGGTGAGGGGGGGCGAGTGGGGGGTGTGGGGGACGGGTGGGTGAGGGGGGGCGAGTGGAGGGTGTGGGGGACGGGTGGGTGAGGGGGGGCGAGTGGAGGGTGTGGGGGACGGGTGGGTGAGGGGGGGGGGGGCGAGTGGGGGGTGTGGGGGGACGGGTGGGTGAGGGGGGGGCGAGTGGGGGGGGGGGCGTGACGTCGGCACGACGCACGGACCGCGGCTCACCGCTGTGGGATACGGATGACGTCATCACGTAGATCACGGTCGATGTGCGCCGTATGGCGACCACCGGGCCAGCCAGCCAGCCAGCAAAACGTCTGTATTTAAACAGCAGAGTTCGAGTATTAATGTATGAAGCCTTGCTATATTATTGGTCTTTTGTTGGTTTATGTATTACAAGCAGGAACATGATGCCAATCATAATTATAGTTTGCAACGCATTAACCAATCCATTGAAAAAAGAAACGTTGACAGACTTCTACTTGGGAGAATTTGTGACAAATTCACCTCCTTCAGCAGGTGGTCTGCTCAATTAAAAGCCCCGCGCGCGTTAACGTTGACTGATGAAACTAAAAAAGGCAGTCCTAATTAATTACTGCGCAAGTGTAACGGCAATGCCTTTATTTCCACCTTTCCTTAATGGACTTCGCTGAGACTGCTAAGGTAATTGAAGAAAAACATCTCTCCTGTGCGCCAGTCCATCGAGAAGATGCAGTAATGCAAAAGGATAATTATTTTTTGTTATTTTTAAGGTGCGTTTACCAGACGGAAACAACACCGGCCGTAATGGTTGCAGTGTGGCATTGCGTGTTTGGCATTGTGGGTATTTGCTAGAACAATGGGAGCGCCTCCTGTCCCATTTCTCCCCCTCGTCGTACCACGACCACTTGGGCGTTTCTGACATGTGGGGGCCTCGGTGCAGTTGCACAGCCTGCACACTCGATAACCACGCCACCAAGAAGTGGTTTCCACTCAACGCACCCTTGGTTCAAGAGACCGTTGCTGGATGGACGAGCGGATTGAGCTCCAGGGTAGTAGCAGCGCCGAAGCCGCCGTCAATTTCACCCCGGCTTAATCTCGCCGCTCAGGTGAGATTTTGACGAGTTCAAGGATTTCACTCAGCCACACGTTGCCTTTGAATTTCGGCTCAAGGGTAAAAAAAAACTAAGATGTAAAAAAAAAACACGCAAAGCAACTTCGCGGCGTTATCAGAACGTGAGTGTTACCTGCTGCGGCTCGCGGCCAAAGCCTCCACGGCATCATGGAATTGGCGTGAACAGAGGAGGCGTCGCTTTAGGATGCCGGTTTAAGGTGCCTCTCTGTGGCGAAGCTGGATGTAAATTCGACATCGCTGCCAAGTCTGCCTACGAGCTCGGTGTGAGGGAGCTGGTAGGAACGTTGGGTTGTTCGGTCAAGGGCCAGGGTCAACGGTGGCGTGGTCTATTCCGCAAATATGCCCGACTGTGAGGGCGGGCACAAGCCGGCGTGAGTAGGTTAAACGTTGAGTTTTATAATGGCACCACGGGGTGACCAGCCCCTCCCCACCCAGGCCCACCCCTCCCACCCCCCACCCAGACCCACCCTCCCCATCCAGCCCCTCCCCACCCTTCCCACCCAGCCCCACCCTCCCCACCCAGCCCCTCCCCACCCTCCCCTACCCACCCAGCCCCTCCCTGCACGACGGACAGACGGACACAATAATCCCCTGTGGGCTGGTGTAACCAGGAGGTTCCTACCAGTACAATAGTCACTGGGTTTTCATTTGACGCTTGTATAGTTGTGTCGATGCTGAGGTTCACGCCCGCCACCGAGCAGATATCTCAACTGGTGTAGGACCCAATTTACCTAATCCACACAAACCAGTGTGGTGAAGTATGGTCAAATAAATCCGACCACCGACAGCATTTCGGAAGGTCTTCATTCATCAGCGGATTGACATTGGGACTGTACATTATTGTAAACTATTATTCATCCAGCGAAAGACAATACAGCTGATTTGTTATACATTCAGTCGTTTGTGCACCTTACTATGAACCTGGTGATCTGAGTTCACTTACTGGCCGTGACGAACATCAATGGCGAGTTATATTGTTGAAATGTTCCTGAATTTTTGTTTCAATGAAATGGTAAAACATTCCATGGGAAAATAAAGTCTGGCTTTCTTGAAGTCACATCCTTGTGCCAAGCCCAATTAGAATCCCTGTTTTTTTTGTTCAACTCGTTTACATAAAGGCTTAGAGAAATAAGTAGCGTGGCCATGGGTTATCTTCAACGCTGTTGGTTGATACATATCGTATCGGTCCTAAAGTTATGTAAACATTGATAGATAATAAAATTAACTGTTTGTTTATATTTGCTAGCAGATGCATGAATAGATAAAAAAAAATTCAATGTAATTTGTTTTAACCGAAACATTATATTAGCTTTGTCATTTTACGTGCACTGATTACGAATGAGTGAGTGTGTGTGTATAAACTGTTAATTTTGAGTGGCATGGCATTGCAGCGGGTTCACGCACTGCACTATGAACTCGGAGTACGATCCCGTCCACAGCTCGCATCTGTCGTGAGTTATATCTGAACGATTCTTCAGAGGCCCAACCACACAAGTATGGCAAGATAACCCCAAGGCAGTCAGACAGACACAGCACGAGGGAATGCCTTCATCTAGCAGTGCATTGACAAAGGGCTGCATCTTACTATTACACTGCAACGTATATATATAGCGGGGTTTTCAGTACAAGCACTAAAACCATTACAAGGAGATGCTCAGTGTTGTCATGGAAACGAGAAAGCCATGCCCCACTGCTCACTGAATGCATGTGACGCATGGACATCACATGTGTGTGTGGTGTGTGTGGTGTGTGTGGGATTTAAGTATCTTTCACAGCTCCGCTTCAAATGGGTGGGGGGGGGGGGGAAGAGCCACTTTCGAGAAATAGAACATTCGTAAAATATCTGTTAAACGCGTGCGCCCTTTATCTGAACAGGGTGCATCCTTAACGATAGCATATCCACAAATGGCCTAATTTTAAAATGATGGCTTTTTAGCGAGCGGGCAGGACGCTGGAGGTTCGCCGACGCAGGTGTGGCGCGCTCCTTGTGGTTGACAGCCTTTGAAATCCTGTTGCCGCTGGTGTCATTTCTGCGGGCCTTTCGCAAAAAAAGCGCAGCGTACTCTAAAGTGAATACTTAATCTGTGATATCTGTCCCTACTATATGTCTCTGGTTCTGTGTTTTATCTCTCTCTCTCTCAAATTTAGCATTCTCAGGAAGAACGTAATCAACCAGGTAGGGCGTTGAATGTTATGTTTTCCGACTCTCTGTTGTATTACATTACATTTCTAAGTATGCTAGATTTGTGTTTCTATTTCTAAAGTGAATGCAACAGCTCCGTGACGTCACTTTTAAGACCTCCAAGGTCGTCGTGCAGCCGGCGTTGCGGTGCAAATCAGAAAATGTAAAAATGATCCGCCGATGAAATGGCGAAAGAGAAATCTTAGCAAGAATCGAGAGTTGTTGTGGGTTTTATTGTAAATAAGGCAGCATCTTAACCCTTAGGCTTTCGCCACCAAATGTTATCCACTATCGAGGTTTTTGGGTTAGATGCCACCTTCCATAATCGAGTTTTTTGGGTTCGATCGCGTAAATATAAATGTCGTTAAATCCGCCACCACCCGGCACAGCCAATTTGTAAGGTTTGTCACGTAAACAGAACATGTTACTAGTTCAGCAAACCGGTGTGTGGGAGAGTAAACCCACAATTGTAAATCTTGTGGGTTTTTATATTGACGCGATCGAACCCAAAAACCTCGATTATGGAAGGTGGCATCTGTGGCTTAGAAACCAAACTCGCGTATTTTTTGTCGAGGCCTTGAGCAGTGGATTGACAAAGGGCAGAACATTACATGTTTCTTTAAACTTATAGAATCCTGCACCATGTATTCTGCAATTGTAAAAAAATCTGTGTTTTGCTTGTTATTGATGCAGTTGTTGTGATACATCGATATGTCTCTCTGTATTGACAATGACATTTACCAAATATCCGCAACCTCTTATTTAGTCATTTAAAGTCCACAACAAATGTTGTAAATGCCGCGCAGTATAGTGTCAACAAGAATTTGTCCTTAAGCTACGGATCAATATGTCATTTTAAAAGTGGCGTAGTTAAATATAAATATGTACACATTGTTCTCACAACAATCAACATTCTGCCCCAACATTATTTTTCTCTTCTGCTGGTTATATATATATATATTTAAAATCCCTAACATCCAGCTATGAGAGAATATGCAAATTAACTATCATGGAGTTACATTCAATGGTGGTGGCACGGCATCAAAAATAAATATGCACGCAAGTTTCTGTTTAATAATTTACATATGTGCAGCTTAGGTTGCATTCTAATACACGCGCACGCACGTGCACACCCTTCAAGCGGGACTTGCTTTGGCATATTTCATGCGGTTTATGCACTCTTTTATGCACTATGGCGTGATACGCAAAAGCGAAACACTTTATAAATCCGTTAATAATTCACCATCTATATCATCGTCAGTATCAGCAGCCAAATCCCATCCGCAGCTGGATGAAGGCTTTTTTGGTGCAATCGCCATCCTTCCTGGTCCTGCGATGCCGAAACCCACGTCGCTCCAGCACATTAACTCACCCCATCTGTCCACGTATGAACGCTCATGCACGGCGTTGGCCGAACATCCTAGTATAGGACCATGGAACTTGGGCAATTGTTGGGAGGGCCCGCCGCTGGTTGCCTTCCCGCTTGCCGTTTGGTTTCCCGCACTTCTATCTGACAACTTGCACGCGCTACATACCCTACCGCGTTTTGGGGTGTGGTTAGCATGAGGGACGCACCTCCGATTAGCACGATTGGCTACATACGAGTTAGCATGTTTGTGTTGTTCTCACGAGTAAGCGTGCCCACCTTCATCTCTAACATAACCGCCACTATTCTGTCTTGAATTGTCCTGAGTACTTGACCTTAATTGTCCTTCATATACTCAGTGGAGTTTTGTTTTATTCTCGTGTGCATTAGTTAATAGGTTATGTCATTTTTTTATGTAATCATAGACATTTCCATTAGCAACGCCATATAACCCAATGCCGTCACAGGGACCCCTCCTGGTAACGAGATGCTGTATCCAATTTATGTCTCCGATAAACATTATCACGTAAGTAAACAAACAAATGCATGCAGATGACAGCAGGTCTGCGTTATTGCCATTAGCTGACATTTGTGAATTTAAACACTCCTAATATTCCACGTCTAATTATTGTAAACAGCACAATGTGTGTGTCCCAAGAGATTGATGTACGTGTCAAGTCTTGATGGTAATGTGCTTCCTCCCGGAATTCCTCGTCCCATATGTGGATCAGCTCATGGATTTTAGAGGGGAACATTCTTCATTTCTGGGGTATTGGACCCTTTTGCAAGACAGGTCTTTTAAAGGTTATTAAAGCCATTTCTAACTGCTGAAGGCAAACAAGTCGGTAGCATTTTCCTGCCAGGCAGCAATTAGCCTGGCCTGTCGAGCCAGAACATTTTTGAGCGGTGTGGCCAACCCCGAGGACTCTGGGAAGTGCCCCGATGATCAATCTGTCGTGCAAATGTGAGCCATGGACACGCTGTAAAAAAACAAAGAGCGAGCGCCACATGTGTTGGAAAGGCCGCGCTTTGCAGACCCTCTCTCTTCGTCACGATCCGGGACATTAGCGAGGCTGAAGGCTTCAGCGCGAGCCTGTGGAAACCATAATCCCCGTGACCATTTGCTCTTCTGCAAGGTCAATGCCAGGTGGAACCCCAATGAGACTGGTCGCGAGGGGGGAGAGGGGGGGGGCAAACAAACACGTGTTTGTGCACATGGGGCGCCGTCCCACCCACACCGCAGTCCAGACCTCACACATCACAGGGAGGCATCCCGCGAGCTCCCTGGTCAGCAGAGGCTTGGAGAGTGTGAAAATGACCTCCTTACAGGGCCGCTCGGCCACGATGGAAAGGCGCAGCGAGGAATTATCTTCATCAGGAATCCGCATATCCACAGGAGATGGGAGATTACATTGAGCAATTGCACATGCGGGATTGTGGGATGGTTTTTACATTAGTTACAGAATATATTTAACTACTGTATAAGTGGATTATAGATCTATATTATCGTTGGGGAAGGAGAGGGGGGGGGGCATAGTGTCTCTAAATCCCAATAATCTGAGTTCAATCCCTGGCCATGCATGTTGGTATTTGAACCTGGCCTAAGTATCCCGTTGGTTAGCTCGGCCAGAATGGGCGCACATCAGCATTCAGCAGACAAAGGCAGTCAGGTTTACGGCTATGCCTGTTCCACCTCCTCATGTGGTATGCCAGACTTAACAGGTATTCTCTCACAGTAATTACCTCAACAGTCGAATGCGCAATCATTTTTTGCTTTGTACATATGTCGGTGTTTGTGTTTGTATTTTTTTCTCAGCCCTAAGATTGACAGCATTAAATAGACTGCCTGAGGGTAAGAGAATCACATTAAGAACGAAGGTACCCTAATGGAACAGAATTGGCGATACCATCACAGAATGCTTTACACAAAGCACAGGACCGTACTCGCAATGTATTGAATTTTAACACCATCTGGACTACGTGAATGTTTGAAAGCATAAAAAAATGAAATCCCAAACATGCATGACTTTCGGGCAAGCGCTACATGTTGCATTTACTACTGTACCGAGTGTTCATGTGCCAGGGGCTGTGAAGACTTCCAGATTTTAGCGCGGGTCCATTTAGCAAATACAAAAAAAGCGTAACACACTTCAGAAATGAGTAAAGAGAGAATGGTGCTCGCATCTTCAGTCGGAGGAATATCAAATTAGCTCATTTTGAAAAAAAAAGCAGCTGGAACAGTTCTCACCAGTATGCTTGATGAACCTCAATGGGGGAAAATATGAAGTGCATCAGATTTTTTGTGAAGAGGGTTAATAGAGTGTTATGAGTAATCAAGGTGTATGCCAGGGATGAGCTGAAGGTTTTTGCTCATCCCACGCCAAGCTCATGTTCTCTTCAACCCTGCAGGAATGTGATCATGTTTAACGGAGAAGGGAGGCGGAACAACATCGTAAATGTTGAGCAAATTGTAAACAAATGTTCGAGTCTAAAAAAGATTGAGATGTTTACTCCCTCGCCTGGTTTACAGGAGGTCGTGGGTACGATCCGGACCCTGTTTATTTGGAGTTTGAGTGTTCTTCCCCATGGTCACGTGGATTTTTCTCCCGGTCCTGCGGTTTTTCCTTTCACGTTTAGAATCAACATCACGTGTTTAGAATGTGTAGCTGCTCAAAGTGCTCATACATTCCCACATCATAAGCTACCTCATTGAGCTATCATGAGTGGACAGGTCGCTTTTGAAAAAGAGCTATACAGCTCAGTGGGCCTTACCTGGCAAAATTAAAATATATTCTTGGTTCTTTCGGTAAAGTCACGTAGAAGGAAAACAATAAAATAAAATAAAAAATAACAAAAATGAAGAGGGTTAATAGAGTGTTATGAGTAATCACTTTTTTCAAATTTTCTTGCTCTGTTTTTAACACCTGATGATGATTGATTGTGTTGCAGTCGAAACGCCGTGAGAATTTTATTGTTTTATATTTTTATTAGTTTATTATTTCCCTTCTACGCGACTTTACCGAAAGAACCAAGAATATGAATCCCTGTAGTCACGAAAGCTTTAAATAAAAAAATTAAAAATAGATTACAGTTTAATGATTCGCTTGGCTTTTGTCTACTATGCATTCATTCAGCACTTGCTCTCACCCTCCCATGTAAAAGATGAAAGTCAGCGATGCCCATTGCTTAATTGTATATTTTTTTGTTCAGTCCCCTCCAGCTATTGCATGTGTTGACTTTACAATAATTACTTACGTTTCCAAAAAATCCATACCGAGTCCTTTGTCGTATTTTATTTCTTTATAATTTGTATTATTTCAAGATGTGTTCGGCTAATTAATGTGCATTTATACTTGTGAGATGAAACCGGAGCACCCGGAGAAAGCCTGTGAAAGGACAACACCCCTAATCCCTACAGATGGAAACAGATGGCGACTAGTCCGCTTGCTATACTGCCTTCACGTGGCGAGCCAGGGTATGGCACCCCTTCGACGCCCATGGGAAGGGAGTTTCACAACATTTGTGCGGTGATCCACGAACCCTTCACAGTGCTGGATTGCCGGTCACGTGCGCAACCACCAACCCCGTGGCTGCAATGAGAATTTCGGATGTGTGTATGTTGACCTTCTTTCGCACCGTACGTAGCCAACCGTGCTCATAAGATGTGCGGGGGAAGGACAGGGGGGGGGCGCTCAGAATCTCAGAATGTTTATTTATCCTGGAGAAATCCGATGAGCTATGAAGCTCTTTGTCACAGATGCCCACCTCAAACGCCTTCAACCCTTCCCACCCCCATGCTATGGGGCTGGTTCCCTTTGCTCATGTAATTATAATGCTGCTCCAGCCACAGCCATACAGTACATGTCATATACACGGCGCAACATTTCGGTAGCCTTGGAAGAAAGTTACATTTCAATGGCTATCGCAAAACAGTCGCGTACCACATGACTGAAAGTGACTTTTTCTCACAGCATTCACGATTGCATGTTTATGAAATGCATGTTGACAGCGGAATAGAAAACATGATTGGTGTGATTTCTGTCGTCGTCATCATCAGCATCATTATTTATCAATCGTGTTCTATCCACTGCCTGATACAGGCATACGGAGTTGTTCACCAACCCTCGCGGTCTTGTCATGCAACAATCCATCCACATCCTGCACACGAGCCCGAATGCCATTGCTCCATCTCATTGTCGATGCCAGAGCGGAAACACCGAGTGCGTGCATACTGCAAATAGATCATGTACTACTCAGGTTCACTATATACAAAGGGTGCGTTATATACTGCTGGCCTGAGCATCGTCGCAAATAGAATTGTGGGAAGAATCCGCGGAATGCATTATTCACTTACAGTCAACCTCCCGCTGGCCAACAGCTTTAATCGATTGCTGATCAAATGATTAATGAATATCAATCTGTTGATTAATTGTCACCGTCTTCATTCTGTATGCATCCGCTATGTCTAAGTCTGAACACAATTGCATGCGCTTGCACGTGTCATTTGTCCAGACAATCACATTTCCTACTTTCATTTGGCGCAGCAATGTTACACAACGTTGTCTTGTCCCAATGGGCCGTCGTAGCAGAGCGTTGGCGAATGGCAGTGCGGAGGGTAGGCTTCTGGGAGCCGGAGGGACGCGCGTGTTTCCGTTGGCACGCGTGGGTTTTCTCCCGTTGCCTCCCACGCACGAAGTTCTCTGCTCGTGGAAATTCTCTGCAAAGGAATTGTCCAATCATCCAAAATCGCGATAGTTAATGAGGCTTACCCAGGCAAACGACATTATTATTATTAAGGTGTAGTAAACCATTTTTTTTTTATCAATGAGTACAAGCTGCTTTGACTATGGCTCAGAAACGTGGGCATTAGCCCACACAAAAAAATGCAACAACAACTTAAAAGTGTCCATAGAAGCATGGAGAATTGCACGCTTGGAATTACATTGAGGGATAGACGGAGGAAAACGTGGATTAGATAATCTGCAGGTTAAAGACGTGATTCAAATTTAAACAAAAACTGGGCTTGGTAGGTCATGTCCGCTGGATGGAATGACAGCCGACGGTCAAGAATAGTGACGGAGCGGGAGCCAAGGGATGGAATGTGTCGGAGTGGACGAGATGAGTTTGCGTTTAGGTGCTGGATAGATTTCTGGATTGTATGAGATGGAGGCGACTTGGGGGGAACCCTTCATCCAAAAGTGGATTGATAATTGCTGCTGCTGATAATGATGAAAACAATTAACATAAAACAAACGATAGCCACGATTCATAATTATCTAAATGTTTCAATGGGCCTGTATTAACACCTAATTGTGACTGCAGCAATATGTGAAATAAGTGGAATCTCTGTTAGCCATTCATTTCCCTGCATTTCTAATGTAGCTATCAAATATGCGTCATTATTTGCAATAATCTTCTCCTAACCCCCCCCTCCTCCCCCCAAGACGGAATGTCCTAACTGCAGTGTTCTATTCGTAGAAATGCTTTGTTGTCATGCAGAATACAGTTGTCCACCCAGCAGTAAAAGCGACGCACCTCATTAAGTCCGTCGGTGGAACCCATTTTCGCGGCTTAAGTGCGGGTTTACCCTTCACCTTCAACCCACCTTTCCAGCGGTGAACGGCAAACCAAATAGCGGGCTAAACGCCTCGTGATGGAGGAAAGCCTTCCTCTTGCAGCTGATGTGCGCGTGTAATGCTTCCCCCCCCCCCCACTGTGCAAACCGAGATGTGCCGGTGCATTTCAGAGCCCACGTGGCTCAAGAAGGCACCAAATGTTTGATTGTGTTTCCACCACAGAAGGCATGCCGCTGATTTCACGTACAGTGAACGAGGCGAGCGCTGACCGATGCAATGTATCACGAAAAGTATTAGCCCCGCCCCTGGCCCTGCTTGGCTCCCCCCCCCCCCCCTGAGCCAGATTTAGATGTTTACTATGAGTTTCATGAGTTGGTTCTGGCTTGGCTCGGCAAATAGCCAGTGGGGGGGGGGGGGGGGGAGATACTCGTTACCGTGAGTATGCCATAATAGCTTGGTTTCGATATGCTCGTGCCAAAGGGGGGTATAGATCTCAGTTGCACTATTACGTCAGGTAGATTGGAATGAGAATGTTTGCAAGTTGCATCGAGCGCTTTCAGACGTGCTCCTGCGGCCGTCTGGAACGCTTTTCCTTCCGATATTACGAAGCGATGGAACTATGCACTTTTAAATCAGCTAAATTGAAAACGCATTTATTTGGAACTGCTTTTGTGTTTTGTGCTGTCCTTCCCCCACACCTCCGATTACTATGGTTGGCTGCGTACGCTACAAAATAATTCCCACGTACGGTTAAAATGAAAACCAAGCAGTGCGAACCAAATATATTTACTGTGGTGGAATCATGCTGGCTTCTTGGCCTCTCTAGGCCACTTCCTTTGCCAAGCCACCTCGAACACCGTCTGTCGCTTAGCATTGCACAGCTTACAAAACAATGGGAACATGAACGATTTCGGGGAATTATTGTCAAATGAGTGCTCAGATGTCCAATGGACTAGCAAAGTTGCAAGCTTAATTAGCAACACTTTTTTGTATTCTGCTACGCACATTTAGTTTTACAAATTGAATAATAATGAGAAATGAACTTCAAAAAATATTGTTTTAAATATTAACGTGCAGTGTTGATCGCAGTGTTCCCGTGATATAAAATTACATTACTACATTGCCAATTTTTTTTCTCTGTCACTTGGGACCCTTGCTAATTTATTTTAAGAGCCTTGATGTAAAGAATTTCATTTCGAAGTGAGTTTATTACATTTCATGTAACACAATCTGTTATTTTAAGCGTTAATTTGAATTGCCACTGTGTGTTTTATGAAGACTACATGAGGAATATTCTGTATTGTGTCTCGTGTGCACGGGTTGATTGAAAGTGGATATTTCAAGCATCTGCTCCACACACGTTCACGCACAGCAGGCCTGGCTGTGTTATACAACGTAATTTAACGTAGTTATGTCTAATTAGCATTTACTAGACATATGTGTACTGCTACATAAAAAATATAAGTTTTTGCAAATTGAAAGGATGGAGACGTAATTGGGAAACTAACATAAAATTATCATAGCGTGGTTGGCATGAGCCCCTGGTGGTGCAAGGAATTAAATACGCCCCTCCCCGTTCAATATCCCCTCCTGTTCGTAGTCCATCACCTGGATCCCTCCAGCCCCTGGACACTGGTGCAGTTTCACCGCCTGCACACTCGTT
Organism: Lampetra fluviatilis; assembly: GCF_964198595.1. Taxonomy (NCBI): domain Eukaryota; kingdom Metazoa; phylum Chordata; class Hyperoartia; order Petromyzontiformes; family Petromyzontidae; genus Lampetra; species Lampetra fluviatilis. The sequence goes on from NC_136283.1 coordinate 2,922,375, forward strand.
GCTACATGCTCCTTAATTGAAGCAGATGGGAGCCTTAGTCTGACTCTACGAGGCTTTTGAATTAACGCTTAACCAATTGGCGTAGCAAGGAATTAAATGCCCTTCCCTCTTCCCCTGTTCGCCTGCCCCTCCCCCCCCACCTCTCAACGGCCTGATACGTGGGACCCTCCAACCCTGAATCGGCCCCAGTGCAATTGCACTGCCTGCACACTCGATAGCCACACCGCTGGCAACGTCATCCTCAAAGATGTGTATCTTCAATACGTGTTTGGGCTTCAAAGACCTCGACAAATTGCGTGCAATAGAATGACCACGGCGTTGTTTGGTGCCAAGTAGGGATTACATGGGGAATATAATGTAGGAGAGCGACAGCTTCGGAGTGAGTCTGCGCAGTACATTTGTAATTATGGAGGAACAAGCAATATGAGAACGATGCCAAGGCCCCCAAAATAATTGCTGACAGGTACGGAACGTACGGTCAACGTTAGAAGCGAAGGAAAAGCACACAGTGGCATTTACTTAGGCACGCGAAATCGGACAAAATGCAAAACAGGCAAATTTGGTCGGAGAACTGTTTGACTAGGATGGGAAGTGCATTCAGGATGAGTTGGGTAAGTCACATTATTAACAGAAGCACGTAAGTGACCATTGATGAGTCAAGAGGACATTGAGTGTGTTAAACACTCAAAGTGAAACAAGCATCGAATGGCTAAGACACAAGCAGGGCAATGTTGGAGAGGTCATCCTTGGTATTGTACGTGGGGAGATGAGTCATGCCCTTTGCGACATGAACAGCAGAAGCCTATGGGCCCCGATGTAAACACGGACGGTTTACTTAAGAAAATGGGAGCAAATGTAAAATGAAACCAGCTGAATTATTCACTAGGAGCCTGAGTAAAAAATGAAAATCTTCAATCATAGATTAATGTCTGTCATTTTTTTTGAAAAATAATAAGAGAAAGAACAAATGATGAAATACGGATCAGTAAAGCGTTTGATTATTCGGCGCAGCAGTGTGCCCGGTTAGTACGTAGACTCAAGAATGTCAACAAATGGTATTGTGAATAAATAAGACTAAAAAGGAAATGGACTTGGCTAGGAAATGGGAAGCTTGTCTCTAGAAGTGATGAACATCGTCAGATAAATTAATGATGGCATAGCAGCCAAGAAAGGTGAGCTAAAGTGGAGATGGTGTGATGAAATTTCAGCGAATTTGAGAGCAAATTAATTTGAATTGAATTTTCAATTTGCCTTGGAAATCCTCATCAAGTCTCGAGTGTCCCTTTTAAAACAACGCCCTTCTTGGGATATTTGTCCAATTCCTTGTGAGATTTTTTTTTATGATGGAGGCAAAACCTCATCACTCGACAGAAGACCACACGTATGTGGAGTAAAAGATTCAAACTCTGTGAAAATAGAAGTAGTGGCGTCAAACCATTAGCAGTGAATGAGAGAGGTTTTCATCCATCAGCGGCAACAACAAAAATAGTTTGAGAACGACGATTCTATATGTTCTTACATGTGTTTTATAAGTTGCGAATATAAAGCACGGAGTGTTTTCATTGTTTACAAATACTGATTTAAATCATTGCGTTTTACGCTGGTACAGAATCTGAGATGTGCTTGTTGAATTTTTTAATAGAAGTTTACAAATTGCCTTTGCTCAGGAATACACGAGCGGGCTTTAAAGCGCCCATGTTTAAAAATGCTTGCGTTCAAACAATGGGACGCAGTATTCATCAAATCGGATGCCAAACAGGCAAGCAAAAGCGGTCGCATGGATTAAAAGGGATTGCACATTCTACTGCAATGCGGAATGAAATTAAAAACTGGGGAGCATTCCATCCACATGAAAGGATTAATTTGATTGTCATTCTTAATTGTCTCTGACCCCCATTCGTCTTAATCAGTTTCTGCAGAAAAACGATTCTGGATTAATCACTACTGCTGTTAGCGCATCACTTTCATTATCAACAATGCACTTCTTGAAGGTTCTTGTGATTGCTCGGATGTTGTAAAACGTACAGCTGATGCTTTAGTTGCGTTATATATTGTTTGTGCCTATTGCATTCTCATCAATGTGTGAATGTATTTTCAAACCACCTTGGGGTCTGCAGTTGTTATAGATGTACCACTGTATCAAAGGTTATCTTGTCCCCTCCCCCGCCTTATAGTACATATAAGGCCTGCGATAATATATCTATTGATAAATCAATATATATTCTTACACTCTTGGTACATGCGTAGAATTACGCGTGTCATTTCTACGTATGATAATTTTACGCAAATGCTACGCCGATGTTACGTTCAAGCCAACCGCTAAACGAAATGTATTAGAAAAAAAAACCAGAAACGATAAAAATTAGGAATTGATAATCGAGTAAAAATCGTACCCTTGAAATGTGACACTGCATTCATTCGCTGGAGAAATGAATGGTCATGCGCCGAAGTACGCGTGCTGCTTAAGCGCTGGCTTTATACAGGCATTTCATGAACCATGTGTTAAGACTGACCATCTGCCTGGCCAGCTCTAGGGCAATACATAATGCTTAAATTGGATTTTCTGTAGGGTCGTACTTCAGAGATTCTAACATGGGGGAGGCTATCTTTAACCTGTCTCGTGTTAACTAGAAAGTTGATAATAGCTCAGATTTTTGTTTGGGTCCTGTAACTAAAATTTACTCACTAACCAGTGGGGTGAAATTTGGTCAAACAACATGACTTATAAAGCATGGGGAGGCCTTCATCCAGCAGTGGATTGACGCAGGGAAGTAAATTATGATGAATATTAATGTATGACTTAATTAATTACTGCTCACAGCTAAAACTAGCAACTTGTATTCTAAAACTTCCGTGGTAATCATTCGCGGAAAGACAATGCCTGCAGTTCACATACACGTGGGCATTCATTCATCGGTTAATATTCGCCCAGAAGAGGAACACACAGGGTTATTCTAGAAAAGAACAGCGCTGCAACGTAGCAACATGACCTGAATTATAATCATTCTGTACACACAGGTTACGTGGGCTCAGACCTAAGACTAAACGCAGCGATGTTCGCCTCCCTCTCCTCAACGTGCCCCCCCCCCACCTTCCCCAATGGAATAGAATGACTTCAGCATCTTAAAAAACAAACACACACGTATGGAATGCTGCAGTTTAAACGTAACACAAACGAAATGGGCGTTGCGTGTTGGCACGTAAGGCGGTAATGCTGCCGGACAGATTGGCATGTGATTGACAGCCAGACGTGCCAACTTAACACCTGGAGTTGGTTACTTTTATCCTGTATAAGCCTTGCTTGAGTTAGCTGGGGCCGTTAACATCCTCTGCATAGCAAGTGGCACTGGAGCTATTTTGCCAGCCCACAAGACAAATGGCTTTCCCCTCTGCACAGAAGGGCTGAATATATCATGGGCTTTTTCAGAAATGTTGCTCTCAGCATGCCCAGTAGATCTCACTTCATGGAGCTTCACAGTTTGGTAAATTTCACTATTGGGTCAATTTCAGCCAGGCTGATATTTCCAAAGAAATTCTGGTGGCAAGCAGCAAGTTTTTTTTTGGCTTTCAAAGTGCATTTTATTTACAAAAGTGACAGAGAGGTGTATGGATATACCGTGGTTGTTTGCTAGGTTTTTTTTTTAATGCTGAAATATCACATTTGACCAAATATCAATTTGCTTTAGAATTCTGACGTTTGCCTCAGGCCAGGCTAGGTCAGATGGGACCGGTTTAGTCCATTTTGGATTAAATGTAAAAGTTTAAAGGCAAATATATACGGTGTATTTATATGGGCAGTGGCAGAAAAATGAATGGCTCTGGTTAATTCAATAGATTGATAGGAGGCAATTATTTATGATGTATGGGTCAGTCCTCTAAAATAACTGTTCTCTTAACTGATGAAATGTTTGACAGCCATTCAATACCATACAATTTTAACATGACTGCACTTAGCTGTATTAACAAAGTATTGATTTCTTTACGGGCAAATGTAGCTTTTAGATTGAACGGTGTCTCAAGTGTATTTGTTGTTCTGTCTTTCAATGCGTATCCTTAATTCATTCGAAAGTATTTTTAGCTTTGGCCATTGTGAGTTAAAGTGAAGAGAGAGAGAGAGAGAGAAAAAGCATTGCATGGCTATTGACTTTCAAGGGTTTTAAACAAATGACACGTCTTTTATTTTTTCCTCTGACTGTTTAAAGTGTTTGGCTTCTAAAGTCTGCACAACACAAAAAAATGCATAGGCCTGAACAAAAAGACAAACTGCGGAATATCTTTTTGACCTTGCTGCCTCTTTTGAGCCGTGGGTATTAGCAGCGGCTTCCATTTGCATGGCGAGCAAATGCATTGACAACATTGTTGGTTTTGTAGAATCAGGAAGGGGAAGAAAAAAACCACTTGGCAAATGCAAACATATTTTCACAGCTAGTTCTTGCCAGTGCATGCAGGGTCATTATTGACTCGGTAGAGCCTCACAGCTGTTTTTGAATGACTTCACAGGCGCACGGGCATACTCAAGGTCCACCAGGGATGTTGGCCATCGGGGCTGCACGAGACACATTATATGTTCGTGGCCCTTGAAAGACATTCTTCTCTTTTTCTCCTTCTTCAGAGTCCAAAGTCCGATTGTCGCATGGGGTCGGCTGCTCGGATTTTCCCTCTGCTAGCACCGTCATTTTTATTCCGCGCCTCCATCTCTCATCACATGCACCGTCCTCATATCTCGTTGCACCGCATTCTCCCATCTCACCCTTGGTCTCCCTCTCCTCCTGCTCTGCACCAGCCACGATGAAATGCCCTCTTATCGGCTGCTTTTCAGAGCCGCGCTCATGCAGAGGGTATTTAAGGCAAACTGCAAACACTATATCCCCCTGTTCTTCAAACCCCACCTGGAGGAGACTGCCGTAACCAAGAAATCTGCCTGCAAAATCTGGGCACCATGTGGACTGCTCGCATTGCCGTGGACAGATGGTCATCATCATCATCATCCATGGTCAGTCCACCGCTGAATGAAGGCCTCTCCAAGCTGCGGCCACCTCTCAAGATCCCACGGTGCAATAATCCGTCGAGTGCCCAAACTCATTTCATCGCTCCATCGTCCTCTTTGGAGATGTTCCACTACTCGGTTGCTGCAGACAGATGGTGCTCAACAAGTCATACGTAACACCCCAAGGGCGCAGCACAGTTGTAGCCTCTTATGCAGAACAAGTTTTGGACGCCACACATAAATAATTGCGTATCGTGCTTCTCGTGGGGGAAAGAAATAAGCTGTTTGGGTTTTTGGTTTTTTATTTATAAGTATATTTGTATGTGCGTCGTTTGTTGTTGTTTTTACTTGTTCGCTTTAAAAATTCAGTTTGTTGACGACGAATTTCATTCAGAGATAAACAATATACCAGATGTTTAATCGCTGACACATTCCTGTAACAGCCTCCGCATGGGACTCTTCTTTTTTATTCCTCCAGAATTTGGATATAAGGGAAACTAACTGCAGATAGTCACCTATGTATTATTCCTCCATGCCTTGTGGTATGATTTTCAGCCAAAAAAAAATACGTGAACTGTGAAACAGGAGATTAGGGATTATAGTAATCCCAGGGTTGGTAATGAGCAGTTAAATGCCACGTCGAAGGGATATTTACAAATTTGCGGGATTTCTTGCATCCTTGCCTAGAGACAGTGAGCTGACTCGGTTGCACGTGGTTCACATTTTGTGTTCAGAAATGGTAAATTTGTCAGGAAAGAATTTTTTTTGGAGGCCTGACGTTGCAGGAAATCGGGTAACTTCAGAAATCAGAAACTAAAGAGCAGTTATTAAAGTTTGCAATTATCCATATACCTTAACACAACCGTTTACAGTAACGGTAATTCAACATGGGCTAATGTGTGGTTAAGTAACACAACATCTGTTCAAAACTTGGTCTCTTTAACATTCTTTTAGGTAATTATTGGGCATACATCATTGTTACATAACGGTGCACTGAAACATGGACAAAACAATAATATCAGAAATTGCTTGTCCACGTTTAAGTCTTGTGCGTTGTTTACTGTGCCTCAAAGCCTCGCTGTAAGTCCACGCAGCTCACTAGAAAATTAGTTCATCCAGAGTAAACAGAAACTGACCTCAAATGGTCTGAAATTGATACTCGCGAAATGTGTCTTGCTTCTCCTACCTTTTGTGAAGGCCATACCTATAACTCGTCTTAAACAAAAGAACAGTACCGGGTTTGCACGATACTAAAGAGGCTGATTTGGGTCTTCGTAGGTAAGGTAAGATCATTTGCAGAAATGCTTAATCAAATCATTCCTGGTCTGAAGCATGTGATGAGGCCCCTAGGCGCACACAGAAGGCACGATTTATTGGCTATCTTATAGGCACAAAGTGATTATTGTGTTAAAAGTTTCATAAACGCCCCTTCATTGCTTTGAATTTTTTTTTATTTTGGAAAAACCTGCATGCTCGAGGCAGGCATGAAATGTTGCCAAAAGCTGGTGATTGTTCAACAGTCCTGCCCTTGGAGCAATACAAACGAGCAAGCTTTGTATGGGAGCAGAGGTGCAGTGGTTGAAAGGTTATTATTGAAACACTGATGGATCACGCTCGCAAGCAGTGCAGTGTGTCCACTGTGGGTTTGGCGCGTACGCTTTGGTCAGGGGACTGATCTGTCTGCCTCTTAAAACATTTTGCATCGACGGTTCATTGTCTGCATGCCTCCACTTCATCCTTTCCCCTTCTGTAGATGCATATCATGCATTGGCTTACCTTGGGGGTGGGGTGGGGGGGGGAAGTGCCCTTATATTAAATGCTATGCTAAATTGAGTAATCCATCATTGAAATAGTTTTCGGTGTCTCTGGCGGTTGCGTTAATGTGTCGTGAAATTTCAGCAATGATTTTGAACTATATTAAACTAGGGAGTTAATGCCATGTATGACTAGACTTTTGTTAAAATATATTCAAGTTTTGTGAGATGGATGAGTGCTTCTGCATGAGTTCAACTTTGCAGTCAATCTTCGTGAATTCCCACAATCGCACACGGTGGTAACATTTTCTAAATTTGTGACTTTTCGTTTCAACATTTTTTAGTTTTTGTTTTCAAGCAATGCGAGTACAATGCGATGCAATCTGGAGTTATTTAGCATCCATATGGGAATGCATCTAAAGACGCTGTACAGAATTTTTTTTTTAAATGTTTATTTCGATAATTGTTTTTTTACCCTTCTATCTGGCAACAAAACTGACACCTTTTTACAAGGAGTCATGTTTGCATAGACCACAATACCTGCAGTCATAATACAAACAAAAGACATAACTCTGATAATGTGCACTGTCCTTGAAGTTGATTGGTCCAGACCCGAGACAGCTTTCCTTAGAGCCTAGTCTCACATGGGTTGGACCAGATGACGCCAAAAGGCGCACGTGTTGCCAGATAGAAGGGTAAAAAACCAATTATCATATTTTTACTGGCAAATGAGGTTCCCATAATGTTTATTTCGATGGACAGAAGCAGCCCGTCATAGGCAGAGGAAGAAATGAAAGCCTTGAGCCGCGACTTCATCACGGGCAAAGTAGTCGACAGCACCAATAGCTGGGGGAAGGAAATTCCATACTCTTAGTTCTTTCGGTAAAGTCACGTAGGTAAAAAATTTAAATTAATAAAAATAAAACAATACAAATCACGACGTTTCGGAGGCAACACAAGTCTCCGGTCACACCTGATGACGGAGACTTGTGTTGCCTCCGAAACGTCGTGATTTTTATTGTTTTATTTTTATTAATTTCATTTTTTACCTACGTGACTTTACCGAAAGAACTAAGAGTATGGATCCTTGCAGTCACGAAAGCTTCAAATCTAGAAGGAAATTCCAGACTATGGGAGAAGCAGAAAAGAATGAGCCACCTCTCACTCGGCGAATATCGACTGCGAGTTTAGATAGAACACTGTAATATGCAATACGTTAATATTTAATAATACCTAAATCTTTACTTTGCTGTAATGATGCATGGAAGTTGTGCAAAATGACTCTACTTAAGCTACACGCATGAATGAGAGAGTGATTTTTTAAAATTGGTATTTTGTGGAATATTGTGGCAGGTATTTAGTCTTCATGATGGAACACAATGTCTTGTTTTTTCAAAGTGTTTTGGGAATTATTTGGAACAAATTTTTTTGCAAGAGCCGTTTTGAGTTAGTGCCCATACCATGGTCAATTGATGTCCCCTTGATGTAATGGTAAGCGTACTTTATTCGCAATCCAGAGGTCGTTAAGTCAATTATATGTGGAATGTGGTGTGATGTGGCAGTGGCTTAAGGAGGCCTTCATCCAGCAGTGGATTAATCGTGCCAGATGATGATAAGACCAAAACATGTTTGAACATTCTCTTTATTGACAATGATTATTGTCTGTACATTTGCATTTATTTGTGTTCATTTACATGCACATTAATTTCAAATTAAAATGTTTCCAGGAGAGTGGCGTTGAGTTAATTATCTTGTGTAATCCCATTAAAATGCCAATACTGATTTAAATGCCAAGTTGCAAATTGCAGGCAACATTCCCCCTTCCTCTTGGCTCCTACGAACTCCGGGCATTGTTGTGGTGCCTTGCAGCTAGTCGGACAAAAACTTGTGCAGTAATGTGGTGCAGCAGGACAGCCAGCACCACAGATGGTCATCTGCAATGTGACACTTATGTCCAAGATTTTTTTTTTAAACACAGGGCCACGCTGTAGGGAGAGAAAAAAAATTGTCAAATCGCCAGAAAAATGGACACTGTGGAGGGCTTGTTTTAATCAAGTAAAAAAAAACTCTCCAGTAAGGGTTGACTGAACCCAAATTATTCAGCTGGTCAGCAGAGGTTAGGGCATCTTGTCTCTGCCAATCCGGCTCTTGTTCCTGAGCCATCGACTGTGGAATGTTGAGGGAGGGAAAAAATAAATACCATTCTTGGACTAATTATAAAGGCCTTTTCCCCTTTTGTCTTCTCCTCTGGCTGGTCTGTTTCTCTGTCATTAGGACTGATTGAACTTGACTATTGTCATGTTTGTGCAGCACCGTAGCTGCCCTCTTTTGTGTGCTGCATGGGAATGATTTCAGTGACAGCTGAACCTGAAACAAATCATTACGTGCACATTCCTTTTTTTTAATTTTCACAGATGTCATTGGTTAAAAATAGGATCCGTTAGCTTTACATCTACAAAACTGTCTTTAGTTTAATGCAGCCCATGTCACCTTACAACCTCGACTGTGGAATGCTTTTATTTCCATTGATTTAACCCTTTCACCCGCAGTTTTACAAACGTGGTTGCGAAGGTATTAAACGGAGGTGACTCGTCACGTATTTTACATCATCTACTCTGTCATCGCACGGTGTGTGGCAATGATATCACACGGTTTGTGGCTCTGGATTGTGAAAAATTTACGACAAAAATACCGGTGGTGGCACCGGGCTCCAGAAATATATTTGTTTTTGCGCTGTCCGCGATAATATGTGAGCGTTTAGCCAAAGGTGACAATGTGGAGTGAGAGGAACAAAAATCGTTGACGGGGGTGCGTGGTGAGAGCGTTAACGGTAGGAGCTTCGAGGGCACATAGCAATTCACACCCTCTGTCGTCAAGTTTCTCGTTTCGGAACGGTTAGTCCTTTACCAGGGGGGCGGGGTGGGCTCTCATGCGGTCCGGCTGGCTGGCTGGCTGGTTGCCAAAGTGGTGTGCGCGCACTCCTCAAACAAGCAGCCTCCCGGTAACCGTGCAGGTGACGTGTGACAATGCAATTGGCCCTACGTACCAATGCGAGGTGGGGTTTCCCAACGTCGGCGTTCGGTCCTAATTCCCAATGCTGGTGTTAATTTTGCAACGGCTCGGTTCGCGCGCGCGTGCGCGTGTGTGCGTGTGAGTACGTGCGCGTGCGCGTGTGTGCGCGTGTGCGTGTGAGTACGTGCGCGTGCGCGTGTGAGTACGTGCGCGTGCGTGTGTGCGTGTGAGTACGTGCGCGCGTGCGCGTGTGTGCGTGCGTGTGAGTACGTGCGCGTGTGTGCGTGTGAGTACGCACGTGTGAATTTTTGTTTCCTTCTTCTCTAATGAGTGCTTTTCACGCTGACCTTCACGGAGCTATCAAAGTGCAATGTTGGTTTGCCCCTGTGTTTGGGGCCATGTGTTTAACACCAACACGGGGCTACCCTGGAGTCTGCCTGGTGGGTCAAAGCCTAATTCCCCGGACGTAAGGCTTTTAACGAATATTCAGCTGACGTAACAACACTTTTTTGCTCCGCGTAAAATTGTATTCATGAATTATTTCACGCGTCGTTGGAAGAATTGTAGATGTATTCTCTCAGTTGACTTAAAGGTTTAAGTTATGTAATGACTAATACCATACAGGATTTATTAGACGTATGCAATTATTGTGCATTCAAGGAACAATTACAATTGTATGCTCTTTGGTTCTTTCGGATAAGTCACGTAGGTATAAAATAAAATAAATCACTATTTTTTTTTATACCTATAAAATAAAATAAATCACTATTTTGTTTATACCTACGTGACTTTTACCGAATTAACCAAATAGTATGGATTCCTGCAGTCACGAAAGCTTAAAATCACGATTAATTACAATTGTATTTAGGTAGCGAATCCACACACATTTCTGTTTATGTTGAACTTGTTTCTCACCGTAAGTAGCCAACCATGCTACACAGAGTATGTAAGTCTATGGATCTCTATGCAAGCCTATATGAGTCTCTATCTTAGCTGATGGGTCTATATGTAAGCACATGGGTATCTACGTAATCCTAAGAGTCTCAGTAAGTATATGGGTCTCTATATATAAGCATACTGTCTTGTATAGTAGCAATAAACACAGTTCTGGATGCCCAAATTGATCTTGTTACATAAGGAACATTGACGTTTTCACATGTACAGCGCTCTGTGATCTTGAGACGAAAAGTCCTGTATAAAAATCTATGATTATTCTATCGTATTCACCTTCGACGACATATCTAGGATACACCTGATCTCGTCAGACCTCGGACAGCTAAGCAAAGTTGAGCCTTGAATAAGCACTTGGATGAGTGACCACCATGCGTGCAATTTTGTCAATAGGCAGCACAGTATGGCAGTGCAGCAACATTCATTGCTGCAGTGCCATTCTATGCTCCGACTGCAACACTCGCCACCGCCTTCATCAATCTGCACTGACCAGCATGGCGAAGTCTCATTAAATAGCTCCCATGGATGCCACGGGCGTGGGATAGCCCTCGTCTAGCAGTGGACTGACACACAGGCTGTATACATGTCCATGTGGGTGCCACGGTGGCCAGATGTTAACTACCTCGCCTGGTATGCAGGAGGTCGTGGGTTCAATCCCGACCCTGACGCCTGCTGCTGCAAATTTGGAGTTTGCGTGTCTCTCTCTCTCTCATCATAACCACGGTGGCTTTGAGATGTTAACTACCTCGCCTGGTATGCAGGAGGTCGTGGGTTCAATCCCGACCCTGACGCCTGGTGGTGTATATTTAGAGGTTGCAGGTTCTCCCCATGGTGGCGTGGATTTTTCTCTGCGTATTCTGTTTTTTTCTCTCCACATTTAGAATCATGCGTTTAAGATAATTCAGCTGCTGTAAATTCCCGCGTGATACACCGCTTCATTGAGCTATTGTGGCCAGGCTTTTTCTGTAGGCCTTACCTGGTAAAATAAAAATAGAAAATAGTAAAACATTTTTTTTTAACAATTGTTGTTTCTGAATAGCCAACTTAGCACGCACTAAATCAGCGGCGCAATAATGCAGTAGTGTTTAGAGCACCCTTGTTGGGATCATACTATTCCATTATGTACCCCCCACACAATGGCCTACTTTTGTGATGAGTGTCGTGGGATTGGCCGCATTTGCTGCACCGTATTCACGGTTACTAATAGTAAAACTTCACGAAGTTTGTGCTTAAGAAATGTAATGCATATTTCATAGTAAACCGGCGCGTTTGGCCACCGACAGATACGTCTCGAAAAGTTATTCTTTTTAGTAGCAGACACCCAAGCAGAATTCATTCAGGAGTGTTTAACTCATTAGGTCGTCTCATATGCATACAGTCACTGACAGATGCCAGAACCATTAACTTGTTGTCAGTTTGAAGCAACGCGTATTTACCCGCCGGTATGTATGTACGTTGAACTTCTTTCGCACCGCATGTATTCAACCGTGCCAGGTGGTTCGGTGATATATCGAGCAGCTCGCAACGAGGAGGTCGTGAGTTCAGATCCCGGTTCGGAGTTGACTCCGCTCATCTTTCCGTCTCAGTCAATAAAATTTGTGTCAATTTTTTGGGGGGAAGTCAACAGCGGTTGTCCTATGACCTGGCCACAAATGATAGCGACCTGGCCACAAATGATAGCTCAACGAAGTGGGCTTAGCATGTGGGAATTTATAGCAGCCAAATAACTCTGAAACGGATGATTCTCAATTTGGAGGGAAAAACCACAGGACCTGGAGAAAAATTCGCGTGAACCGTGGGGAGAGCCTGCAAGCTCACCCCCCGCCATAGAAAAATGGAATTTCCAAAACTGCCTCATCAGCGTTGAACACAACCTCACTGCTCATTTGAGCGGGAAATCACTGACTTTATTTTGAACAACTTAAAAAAAAACCTGGGAATTAATGAGCAACCGTTGGATTGCCGAAATGGCATTGATGAAAGTATATGTTCTAAAATATAATATAAATCTTTAATTGTATGCTTTGTCAGACACAAATAATCGTGTAAACGAGTGTTATTTTTGTTTTCAAAGCGTAAGGATTTAAGGAAGTCCCACTCCGCGTTTGATGAGAGTGTGAACATGTAAGGCACTCACGTGGTGAACATGTACGGAGAAAATTAGAATGCGTGTCAAGGAAAGGGCATTTCATTAAACAATTGTCAAAATATATTTTCTTGGGTCTTTCGGTAAAGTCACGAAGATAGGTTCAAAGAAAAGAATAAAAAATAACATAAAACTACGACGTTTCGATCGCAACGCACGTGGTCGTCTTCACCCTTTTCCTGATGACGACCTCTTGCGTCGCGGTCGAAACGTCGTAGTTTTCTGTTATTTTTGATTATTTACTTTGAACCTATCTACGAAAAACCCAAAAATATGAATTCCTGCAGGCACGAAAGCTTTAAGCCAAGATTTAATTGTCAAAAGAATAGCAGTGTATCGATATGCCACACACACACACGGAGTGTTAAGCTATCAAGACATATTGTGTTATTATCAAAGTACTATATTATGAATAGCCAATAGAAAACTGAAAGAAGATTTGTTCTATTTGATAGGCTTAGACGGGTGCATATTTCCTTAATATAAACTGTAGGGAGAAAATTACAAGCAGAGCTCATATTGTGACACCGCTCTTTTACGACTGTGGAATTTTATCACACGCTGAAGGATTGCGCAGTAAATAAACTTGTGGAAAATATGCATGTGCTCAGAAAATAGGACCTCAAAAGAAATTGATGATTTGATCTGATTTTGAACATAAATCAGTTGCAGCAAAAAGTCCCCACCCTAACAGTCCCATTATTTTAATGGCTAAGTGAAGACGAGGGCTTTGCTGGAAACTGCTTCGAGTTTGTATTGAATTTCAGGACAGTAATGGTATTATTATTATTATGCAGGCTTGCATATAAAGTCATGCACAGCATGTGACACCAGATCTATTTCGGTGTTTGAACTCTTGCTAGGTAAATAGAGACTTGAGGGATTAGGTGGAATGTTCAAGTCGTCAATGCAGTTCATGCAATTGTTGGAAAAGGGCTTCCCTGTGCCATACCGGTTGTTGGGGTTACTTGACGACACTCCACCACACTGGTCAATTTGGGTTGGTGAAAGTACAAAGCATAGACGTGGGGGTATAGAAGAACAGTACAACAGTGGGTTGTTACAACAGTAATGGACGTTCACTATTTACATTCAACTTTAAAGTATATTGACAATGTCCAGATAATTATAGTATCATGTTATCTGATATCTGATAGCTATGAATGAGTTTTTTTATTAAAACATTTCCTAAATAGAAGAAATTGGGGGGAGGGGATTTTCTGATAATTAACATTTGTTATATATGTGCGTGTCTGTGTGCTAACATGAGTGGCATCATCCAATACTACTCACATCCACTTTTGGCGGGAATAGGGTGGATGTAATTGGGACTCATCTAAAATCACTTGCAGTTTTCAAACCAATACAAAATATGTTTTCGCCTCATTATTCCAAATGTATTACATTAACTCCAACGTTTACATTTTTCTGATTAATGCAAAAATTGGGAGCACATCCCCATGGGAAACCTATATCTATAACAAATTAATTGATTCTGAGTTTTTAACCGGCACTCAAAAACGTGGTGTGGATGCGTTCTGGCTACCTGCTATAATAAAATAGATTTCTGCTCTATTGAGCATTAAGGCAGTGGTCATCGCCTGTCACAGCCTTAACTCGCTGGTGGAAATTCCACATTCACCCGCTGTGGGTGAGTCTCTCTCTCTGCAGGTTCAACCCACTGTTGCTTCTTCACAAAGTGGTGCTTGTTTTTTGTGTTTGTTATCGACCTCAGAGGGATGATGGGCTGAGTCGACCCACAACCAGGATTTGAATTTGCAAACATTCGATTGAAAACCGCTCGCTCGACCGACGAGCCACCTGGCAAGCTGCTCTAAATGCAAGCTATCAACTGCTGCCGTGAAATTTTTGATTTAAGGAAGGTGAAGCATTTCATTAGTGTCCAGGGAGCCATGAAATGGTAGGAATGGAGGGGGAGGGGAAGTATGAGCTTAAAAGTTCACAGAGTTTATTTTTGTACGTGTATGTCACCTACTGTATACTCATTCTAATGAGTATATATATATTTCGATGTAAAGCTTTCGTGACTGCAGGGATTCATATTCTTGGTTCTTTCGGTAAAGTCACGTAGAAGGGAAATAATAAAATAATAGGAATAAAACAATAAAATTCTCACGACGTTTCGATTGCAACACAAGCAATCATCATCAGGTGTGAAAACCACAGCAAGAAAACGTCGTGAGAATTTGATTGTTTAATTTGTATTATTTATTATTTCCCTTCTACGTGACTTTACCGAAATAACCAAGAATAGTATGTATATTGTTGCTTTATTTGCCAACGGGAATAGGCCTCGTGCCATATGTATTAGCCTATTGCAGAGAATTCTAATATTTTCATAGTATCCCATCCAGTTGTATGGCATGACTCAGAATGTGGTAATAATAACAAAAACAATCTAAATGGAATTTGCTTTTACAAAGCATCAATGTATTTAAAAAAAAATTGAACTATACATTGTAATTGAATGATATATGCTGTACACGTATCTGAAATGAGCAAACCACACATATAGCGTTGTTGCAATTATGTAAAAAGTTCATTACGGGGAGGAAATTATACCTTATTGATTGTTCAATTTTTCCCATGACAGCCAGAATAAAATTGCTCTTTTTTCCCGAAGAAAAATTCACTCTCATTTTTATTCAGGAGCAAACAAATGATCGCATGGCGTACCTACTTTCCACTTTTTCCTCGAACGTATTATCGTTGGATTTTTTTTTTTATGAGAATCATATGACCCTGAAAAGTGCACGTGTGTTTTGCTGGCTTGCAAGTCAGCCTGCATTGTTGTCATTGGAGTCGAGTTCATTGTTTGAGTGAAATTTGCCTGTGCACGATTCCAAGCAATTCGGCAGAGCTATTTTCAGAAGAGTAAGATTCACATTCAAACCCTCTCCGAAGAGACTGTGTGTAAACTCTCCAATGACAACCTGTCTGTGTGTAACATTAGAACTGTTCGGTTTGGAGCCCGTTTTGCTGTGTATTTTGGGTCAGTCCTAAGTTTGCTCATTTCTAATTCAGAGGACCTCATAACATTCGAGTTGTTTACATTTCAAACATTTCCTATTGGCGCTGATCCTTAGCACTCGAGTGTGTATGTGGTGTCCGCTGTTGTGCAGTGTGTCTGGGATCGGCTAAAGTGGTACATTTTAATACGTTAAATATGGGTGGAAGCAATTATGTTGGAGAAAAAAAAAAGGTGGAGAAAAAAAAAAGAGACGTATTCAGTTGTTGTCGACTGGGCTTGAAGATGGCAAACACATCAATCGTTTAAGCTGCAGAGGCTGACGGTTTTTTTTTTGTTGTTGTTGCTGCTGCTGCTGCTGGCTTCACTTTTAAAATTGATGCAGTGTCTGACCCGGGCCTTGGGAAGGGTTAACGGGCATACTTAACACGTGACTTGGTGACGGACAAGCCTTCAGACCTGTCAGCTTGCTCATGTGGGTGCCTTGATGTTTCTTGTCGAGGGACATAGGTAAACCAGATGGCCTGGGACCTCTCTCACAAATGTTGGTGCATTCTAGTTCAAGCGGAAATAACGGTATTCAAGCAATGCATCCTTTTTTGTTGCTTTACTTCATATGTCATTTCATTAATTACCCTTTGAAAACAGCATAATTAATTTTAACACGTAAGCTTTCGCGACCAATATTATCTATAATAGACACTGTACTACTTGTACAGCACACCGGTGTGCTGTACAAGTTACGAATTGGCATATTTTGTTAAACGTGACAAACCTTACTAATTGGCTTTCGGGGTGATGGCGGGTTTAACGACACATTTATATTTAAGCGATCTAACCCAAAAACCTCTATTCTGGAGCATAATTCGCGATCACATCTTAGTTTTATAAATGTAATGAACGTGCAAATTGCGTTAACGTTTGTAATACTCTGGCATTCGTGCTTTGTAAAAAGGGATTAAATAACTGATCTGGTGTTTAGATTTTCACTGGGGTGCAGGGGTCTGTACAAGAATGCAAACATTTCTGGATAAGTTTTGAAGCTTTCAATGTTGTCATGTTGGATTCACTCTCTTGGGAACACGAGTGTGCCTTTTTGGTCCAAGTTTCGCAATATAATCTGATGATTTATGACTTCATTGCACGACCAAGAAAGCTGGAAATGTTCTATTGTATGTTGTGTATCTCTGTTTATTTGTATGCTTTTCGTGTTACTTTGTTGACGTTAAACGTTACTATTATCATGATTATTTACTAAAATACTTTCGGAGCACTGGTCTCTAAAGTAGCACAGTGAAGTGTTGCCATTGTTGGCGGTGGAGTGGTGTTTGTGTGGTTCGCAGACTGCACTTTAAACCCGGTCACCTGACTTCGAATCCAGGTCATATCTAACATCAGTGACGAGTGATATCACAACTAGTCCTGATCCTCTTCCCCTTCACCATCCCACACAGACCAGTGTGGTGGAAGGTAGTGAAACATCCCCAATGACTGACAATCGATTGAGAAATGGCTGAATTGTTGTTCATATGTATGTTTAAAACACCATGTGACCGATGTGGATGTATGTTGAACTTCTTTTGCACCGTACCACAAGCAGTTCTAAAATAAGTTACGTTTCAATCTACATTTAAAAGAGCACAGCTCCAGTGGCTTCCTAACATCGGAAGGAAGAGCGTTCCAGACGGCCCCATAAGCGCATTTGATAAGGCATTTGGCAGTGTGGGGTGGAGGCCTTCATCCAGTGTTTGATAGTTTTTTTTATCTACGTGACTTTACCGAAAGAACCAAGAATATGAGTGTTCTATTTAACCTTTGTTGTTGGTTTAAAAAAAGAACAACTTGCACTCTAAAGCAATACTGAGGATTAGTTGCCAAGGTGTAGGCGAACAAAGTGTGTTTTGGTTGATTGTGTTCGCTCTGCAGCAGCGTTCGTATGCCACACGTCAATGGTATCACTTCACAGAGCAGACGGCTTCCTTTCTTGCTCTCTGTCTGCATCGGTGCCCAAGGGGCATCGGGGGTCCATATTTCAACATCGGGCATCATCGTGCACTCAGCATCACCCCCTCAGCGCCAGGCCGTAACCATATGCGGAAATGTTATTGGTTTAATATGAGGGAGCGTTGAGGGATTTGCTGTGGGGGGGCTGAGGGGTGCCGGGGTAGTGGTGACGGTGGGTAGAAGAGAGTGTTGGGTTCGCCGTAGGTGTACGGTGGGAATCTGTGACAGGACACAGGCACAGTCAAAAGTCAAAGTGATATTTCCTGCTCAAGTGAGCATTGAGTCATCTCCCATTTGCAGGCCTTCGCCACTGGTGGAAATTCCGTATTCGCATGGCAGGGGTGAGTCTATCCATAAGACGAGCACTGCTGATTTTCTCACGAAATGGTAATTATGTTACGACCACAGAAAATGGTGGGTTGAGTCAAAGCCCGACCACGATTTTGATTCACGGCCTTCCAATTGCGAGCGGCCACGCTCTACCGCAGTCACCAAGCGAGCGTAGTAGAATGGGCTTTAAAAGAAACGGTCCCAGGTATCGTTTAAAATGCTTGACCTTCGTTTACAGACGAAGATACATTCTTACATAACTGGATTTCCGTTGTATGTACATATGTATGTTTAGTGTATTTCACACCGTATGTAGCCATCCATTCTAATCGGAGGTACGGGTGAAGGACAACAAACTATACATGAAAAGCATTCTCAAGCAATCTAGATTTAAAAGTGCAGAGCTTCAATGGCTTACGAATATTGGAAGGAAGAGCATTCCAGACGGCCGCAGAAGCGCGTCTGAAAGCGTACAATGCAGTGACCGTCTGTGTTCGATGGCTAGCAAACAGATGCTGTGAGAATGACTACAGTGGGCGTGGTGGTTTATGCTCCTTGATGTGTTATAATTGTGTGATGCTGCCTGTGGTAATGAATGCGTTGCTACTGACGGTGGTTCCACAATTACCAGCCTTGTCGGTTTTGTTTAGAATGCATCGTTTTCAAAAGCAAGCTGTTACATCGTGACATAAATATTATTATGCAGATGTAAAGGAATCTTCTCATTGATTAATTCGCCCATTAATTGGCACTTGGGATCTGTTCATGCAAAGGCAGTGGCACCAATTAATTTATTTAGATTTCACAGTCCTCTCGTGTTCAGTGTAAAATTGGAGCCATGAATTTTCCATGCGCTCAATTTCACGTGAACAATAAAGCATGGAAGTCGGATTGTTGACCCCCGCATCTCACCACGCAGTTGTCTCCGCAATTGATCCTCCCCCCTCCCTCCGTGACATTTTGCGAGCTGAGCAATGTGCGGGTTAAAATGCAGATGCTGACATTTTCTCGGCTTGGCTGTAAACAAAGCAACGGACACCAAGTGGCAGCTCCAGAGATGATCCCGCTCACACTCATTTCAACCCTTGGGCTTGTTACCGGCGGCAACGGAAATTTGGCCCAGGGTACAAATCCCACGGAAAGTGAATTTGACGGGCATCTGAAATACCGGTCGGGGGATCACTGACGCCGCCCTGTCTGCTCTCGCGGACGCAAACGCACATCGCGAATTAGCTGACAATCTCGTAAGCGGCCAAAATCGGCACAAACTGCGTCAATGGGTCTCACGAACGGGCGGTGTCGGTTTGTGCGTTGGCGACTGCTGCCTGGCTTGAGGGAGGAAATAGTCTATCCTGTAGATGATTTGTATGTGTTTGTGAAACGTGCTATACAAACAGGTCATGTAAGAGATGGAAAAGTGTAGCCCTGTGGTTACTTGCTCAAGCCACTGCTGACAGCAGGGAGTCCATGCGAAGGAGCTTTAGAGAGAGAGAGAGACAATCTAAGCGGGTATTTTGGAGTGAGAGTTTGTGCTGGGCAGGCGTGGTGGAAGTAGTGGCAGTATAAATTTCGATTTAAAGCTTTCGTGACTGCAGGGATTCATCTTCTTGGTTCTTTCGGTAAAGTCACGTAGAAGGGAAATAATAAAATAATAAAAATAATTCTCACGACGTTTCGGCCACAACGCAAGCAGCCGTCCTCAGGTGAAGATCAGGGCTGTCGGAAAGACAGCCCTGTCATTCAGACGCTGTCTTTCCAACAGCCCTGTTCTTCACCTGAGGACAGCTGCTTGCGTTGTGGCCGAAACGTCGTGAGAATTATTTTATTATGTTTTATTTTTATTATTTTATTACTTCCCTTCTACGTGACTTTACCGAAAGAACCAAGAAGATAGTGGCAGTATCCCACACCTTTCCACGCTACACCCGTCCTGCCCACTAACTAAACTACAATCTATCCATTTGCACTGCTAGGTGGATATGGTTCGGCTGGTATTTAACGCACTTACCACACCGGGAGGTTGAACCGGTGAAAGTAAAGATTGCAAGTCCAGCGTGTAAATAAATGTGATTTCATTTCTTTAAATCTTTTTTTCATTTCTTTACCGACGTGACTTTACCGAAAGAACCAAGAGTATAAATCAATGTTGTTGTCCCCACCCGTAACCTCCGATTAGCATAGTCGGCTTACATACGGTGCGAAAGAAATTCAACATACATAACACGGAATTTAGCAGCGTCCGCATCCGATACAAATTATTGAAAGGGCATTGTGAGCTCTAGCCTGGGCGTCATCTTGGTTTTAAAGGAGGTGTTAAACCATTGGATGCAAATGTGCAATGACAAAGGAACTGCATAGTCATCTGCGGCAATTGAACGGCGAAGAGATACACGTGACATTTCCATGCAATGCACCTGGCGGGTCAGCGAAGTGCGTGAATGCAGCCCCGTTTCTCCGGCACCGCCGCTCAAGCCCGGCGATTGGAACAGATTCCGGTGCAAAGCGGCGCGGAGACAACGCTGACAATAATGTGCGCGCAAAAAAAGAGACCACTCTTAGCAGACGTGTGTCAAAAAAAAAAAGAATCAAGCGCGCAAGTCCTTTGCTGCCACGACTACCCTTCGCCCACGTTTCACAGCACATGTATTGGGTACAACAGCCGTGCACACACATTGTAAGCAAACGAACACAAGATAACGTAATGCAAGCAAACCAACCTGCCACATGCAATTGACAGCTGCCCGAGTGCAGAGTGCCTGTGCTGATATTCACAAATGCCCTCCCCGGCGTAGCGAGCGAGAGGAAGGGTGGCTACCACCCAAGCGATGTGATCCCATTGCTTAACGCTGCCGCGTGTGCAGCCCCGAGGCTTCGTGAAAGGCAGCTGTTTTCGAGCTAGTAAACAGGTTCGAGTGAGTGAGACCATTGTGTGGAAACATCTTTATGGCCCGCACATTAAAAACACGAGCGTTGAAGTAAAACATTGCACGAGTTTGCCACGTGGCGCACTTTGAAGCACATGTTGCGGTTCACGGCTGTTGCATGCACCTATTGTAGGGGTCTCGCAGGTTATATTTCGTACGGTAATGCTGGAATCGATGATCAAGAAGAAGAAGCGTAAGAAAGATTCGCTGGCCTTCCATCGAAGCGTCTGCTAAAATTGTTGGCGTCTTATAAAATATTCCCCGCCGTTCTCCAAATGCGGTGGCACGTCTCGAAAGAAAGACCATGTCAGTCAGGTGTCGATAGAGTGTATGATAAGAATCGTCGAAATGATGCACCGTCACTCGATTTATACAGAGAAGCACACGTGTGCGTCTGCCGTGGTGCGTGTTGTTGTCTTGGTTGTGGTGGTAGCGTAGCGGTTAGCAAGCTGCGCTACGAACCCGGCGACCAAAGTCCGATTCCCGCTCAAGGCCACTAACACCAGTGACGATTATGTGAACCGGTCATGGGCCACCCCTAGGTTAACTCAGTCTCAAATGAGTACCTAGTGTGGTGTGCAAACATCACCCTTCGTGCACAGTGCTGGCCTTCATAGGTGCTCAGTAACAGCACTTGCCCCAAAATTATGTTAAGGCTATACGGGGGGGGGGGGGGGGGTCTTTGTCTTTTTGGAGGAAGGGATTGGCAAGCCAGGATGACTTGCTTACCTTGAGGCCATCATTTCTCTCGAGACATTATTTTGACGCTACATTAAACCAAATTTTTCATCGTATCCTGTTTTCAGGAGCAGGTCTGCATCAGCGGAATCCGCATGTGGAATTTGGGCCGATGTGATATAAAAAACTAAGAGTATGATGTGATATGTGTCAAATCACAAAAGGTGCACCGAGCCTTTGGGTGTTTGCTGAAACTAATTCCTGCTTTAATCTTGCCAATGCACCTAAAACTTAGCATACATACTAGAGAGAGAGAAGGAAACCAATAATGACTTGTAGCTATTCAGTTAAAACTATTATTTTCTCGAGCGGGATCGAATGTTATTATTTCACTGGGTTAAGTATGAGCCAAATTTGTTGTGTGATAAATAAAATAGGTAAGGGGGGCTTTGTGTACCAGACTATGGCTGGCACGAGAAATATATAAGTGAATGTTTAGCAAATAGGCGCCGAATTGTATAATCCTTAAAATTGTACACGTTCATTATTACAACAACGAATACGATGAATTTCAACAGCTACAAAAGCGCCTTTCAAATTCAAATGAATGCGTAGTCGGCAACTTGATTCGATTTTAAATCGGCATGCGTGTGTCATCGCCGCTTATCGCGACCGAATTCATTAATTGACTACCGCCGTGGATGTTCCTCCGGAGTCAACATTTTATTTTATTTCATTTTGTTTGATTTTATTTGATTTGATTTTGTGTTATCCTGCGAGCCTGCGGCGGCGGCGGCGGCGATGACGACGATGACGAGGGGGTTAAGGAGGCGCCGTGACATTGCGTGAGCGGCACAAAGCGGCGGGTCGCGTACATTGGCCTCGGTAACTCTCTCTCGCTTCTGATGACGCAGCGTTGGAAGCCATTGGGGCGCTGATGAATTGCAATGGGAGGAGGAGGAGGAATGGGGGGGTGGGGGAGCTACGGTGCCTTTTCCCAGCCGTGCACACGCAGTTGGGACTGGCTTCCCGCCCCCCATTTTCTTCCCTCTGGGTAATCTGCAGTCGACCCCAAGGGGGAGGAAAACCTCCCCACAAGCTTTCACTCGTCGGGCGGTGAAAGTGTCTCGATTTGGACCTCGTTCCGTGTCAGAATCGAGGCAGCTACATATTATCGCTCATGTGCCATTTTAACCGCTAAGAGCCCGCATTTTAGCTGAATAGTTTTTTTTTCCCCGGGGCTCATGATGGTTTGCCGTTGCACTTAGTGTAGAACGTGGTTGTTAGATCGTCAGGATTCTTTTTTGTTTCCTTTTCTGTTCGGGAAAAAAAAACAATGATAAAAAAATCTATTTGAAAATATTTGGATTCTATTTTGTTTAATCTTCCTCGTTACCTGCTTTATTATCTGAACATTTTTTAAATTAAAAACGTATACTTAAATTTTCGTGACAATGCATATTATGAAGGATTGCTCTTCATGACGGGTCTGTCACGCACGGATTTGAAACTCGCACCGCGTGAGTTGAAATTGCAAGTGCCGCACCGATCAATGTTATTTCCATCGTAATGACCAAGTGATAAAAAAAAATTACGTCATTTTTTGATGACGTCCTATTTTCTAATACTCGCGCCTCTCTCGTCGCTCTCCAAATGTGTGCAGATACTACTGACTCTGTTGTATGTAGGGTGTGTAGGCAGATTGTTAGTTAGTAGATGCTACTGACTCTGTTGTATGTAGGGTGTGTAGGGAGATTGTTAGTTAGTCGATACTACTGACTCTGTTGTATGTAGGGTGTGTAGGCAGATTGTTAGTTAGTAGATACTACTGACTCTGTTGTATGTAGGGTGTGTAGGCAGATTGTTAGTTAGTCGATACTACTGACTCTGTTGTATGTAGGGTGTGTAGGCAGATTGTTAGTTAGTAGATGCTACTGACTCTGTTGGATGTAGGGTGTGTAGGCAGATTGTTAGTTAGTAGATGCTACTGACTCTGTTGTATGTAGGGTGTGTAGGCAGATTGTTAGTTAGTAGATGCTACTGACTGTTGTATGTAGGGTGTGTAGGCAGATTGTTAGTTAGTCGATACTACTGACTCTGTTGTATGTAGGGTATGTAGGCAGATTGTTAGTTAGTCGATACTACTGACTATTGTATGCAGGGTATGTAGGCATATATGCTTACAAAATACATGTATTTTTTGGAGGGGGGTGACAATTTTTGGAACCCCGTTGGATCAACTTTTTACCTACACATCTGGACGTGGTTCCACCTTCAATAACTTTTTCAATCAGGCCTTCTGAAAGGCTCTTATAATTTACTTGATGGACAAACATACAAACGGAACTCAGGGCTTTCGTAATATATATATATCCTTATATGTATTTTATTAATGTTAGAGAGTTTATCTTTTGTTTAAGTGTAACAATGATCATAGTTGATTGGTTTGGACCATTATAAAGGCCCCCATATAATATTAAGATGATTGCACCCCTTTTGTAAACACATTTTGCCCGAGAAAATTGTGCACCGTAAATAATGTAGTAATGTTAAATTAGCAAGGCAAATATTATCACTGGACAGAGATTAATTTAATTCCCTTAATGCTATTATTTGACACACACACACACGCGCGCGCGCGTGCACACCTAGTATTAACTGTTCATACATTTCCTGTGCAACTGAGCGCCTCGCTCTCAGCTTCATATTCTAATGGCTCCCTCATGTACCAGGCCTCAGAGGTTTAGGAAAATCAGCGCCGGGTTTTATTTCTAAAGCAACATTAATCTCGTAAGAGCTATCACAAAGGATCCCACGTGCTGTTTTATGTTCACAGATTAGACTTGTCCTAAATTATTCTTAGTGCACTGTATACGGTATTCATTTGGGACCGCTCCTCGACTCGTTTGTATATTACCTGCGTATCGATAGTTCAACGTTCACGTGCTATTTGATTGCGGGACTACTGCTGGCGTGGTGTTATCTTGGTGTGGTCTGGGAATGTTTTGTTGTTGTTTTTATTCCCGTGCCCAACCTTGATCAATCGGACTTAGACATTTAAATATTTGTAAGATTTATTTCATATTTATTGACTTGCTTACCAATTGCTCAATTTTACACTCCTATCGTTTTTGTTCCACTCGTTGCTGTTGTAACTTGCTGATGCCGCCCCATGCTGAACATCTGCGAACAAGAGCTTCGTAAATTTCGATTGAAAGCTTTCGTGACTGCAGGGATTCATATTCTTGGTTCTTTCGGTAAAGTAATTTCCCTTCTACGTGACTTTACCGAAAGAACCAAGAATAAGAGCTTCATAGCTCATCGGATTCCTCCTGCAGTCAAAATAAAGATTCCGATTCTGATATGCCGAGCGCGGTATATTTCACTCTGTCTATCTGACTTTGAGGGAACCTTCCATGATACGTCGTGGTGGAAGGTTGCAGCGCACTGAACTTGCAATTCAGATGTCGACAGTTCGATATCTCAGTTTGGCAGTGGAGACAAGAGGGCAAGTTTCTAAAATCCGCCCCCATCCTACCAGCACTTCTCTCTCCCCTGGCCAGCAGTATCAATGGGTACACCTCAGTTAGTCGATGATCGCCAGGTCGCTTGCGATGGGGTAATATATGGGTCCCATCACTTCTTCCCAGATTTCTGATCTGCCAGGTAGAGTCAGCTAAATCATCTCCAGAGTGGCTTTCTGGAGCTACTCTTGTAGAGGCCCTTGTACCAACAGTGGCATGTTATGAACCTGGCAGCCTCAGTTGGTTTCACTGGCATGCCTAACGTCAGCGGCGAGTCGCATTTAAATCGCGCCCTGGACCAAGCACTTAGCAAAAACCAACATGGATGAGCGTGGTGAAGTATGTGGTCAAGCAATTCCCATGTATGACACAGCGTGGTGCGGACTTCATTCAACAGTGTTGTGACAAGGTCCTGAAAATGATGTATTGTTGATATATCAGCACTGCCATGAAACATGGATGCGAATCGCATTTTTTTAAAATACTGTACGTGTATTCAAATGCATAATAAATATACGGGTAACTGATGTGATTGATGCGCATGATCAAATTCGAGTAATTAATTCGTGTTTAAACAAATTAATGCCACGAACCCAATCTTGCCCTTTCGCGATAACGTGGAAGCACACAAAAAAGAAACAAGCCCCAAGTTAGTGCTCGTTGCTCTGTTACGGCACAGAAAATGCAGCCTTCCCATTCACTTTCTTTCGATTTGAAGCAGGTTTCCTGTTCACGGTTTACAGCATGTTCAGCTTCCCCCCCCACGCCCAGTCACTCTCACCTCTGATTTGTGTCTTTCTTGCCGGCACCGCCATGCTGCCAAAGTGGCCTCTGCGGTGTTGGCTGGCCACTTGACAACAATGTGTGGTCGTGGAAGGGGTAGTGGGGGGCACGGGTTTGTTGGAGAAGCCCCCCAGAGTGGGCTGAGCAACATGTTTCTTTCTCTTTCTCGCTACGTGGAATAGACATTACGACGGTGGCGAGATGAGACAGGATGTTTCACTTTGGCGAGGGCTCTACGTATCGCCTAACGGGTTTTTTGTTACTGGGAAAGCAATTTGCTAAGCGCTTTGCTCATTTTGGAAATCTGGAAAGAAAACAATGGTAATTACACCGAAAAGGCTAACTGTCGTGTTTACCACAATTACAGTTATCTTAATTGCAAATCTTCAGTGGAAATCAACCCAATTTTACACGAAACTTGCCGATTGATCCCTGCAGTTTAGCGGTGGGTCTTGCAGTGAGTCGATCGTTTGGCTGTATATTATTACAGGGTAGTTCAGTAGCTGTGACTTAAATACACAAAGAGCGAAATTTTGTAAGTGGCCAAACTCTAAATGCAGATAAGGTAGCACATTTTTTTTTTGTGTGCTTCACGTTAATGCCACCTGACGCTGAACAGCTTTCGCGAAAGCCACGTTGTAATACAATTGTGTATACAGTGTGCTGGCGAAAGTAGAGGCGAGGCATTTTTTAACACGGAGTTCCATGCGATGGTCTCTCGTGACTCAGGGCAAGAGGGAGAGCGTCAACTGCTGGAATTCGAGAGTTCAAACCCTGGCCGCCGGTTAACTTGTCCCATCATCCCACCGGGGTCAATAAAAATTAGCACGGCAGTGCAGGGGGGAGGGGGAGTCAACAGCTGTTGTCCTTTGGATAGATTCCACCTCTTCTTGAAGATTGTGGAATTTGACACCATCAGCTCAGGGTTTGAGCGAGACTTGACTTTGACTGGAGTCTATGTGTCATGGTGATGACGAGTTTTGATTTTTACATTTGCAATGGACTGCTTAGCAGACGCTAAATATTTTTTTGCGTTTTTCAATTAAGCAGAAGGTTGTAAACACTTACGTTGTGTCCTTAAATAATATACAACTTAGTGAAAATTTCAGGGCATTCTGCTGGGTTCCTAATCCATAGTCCCTGGACCAAGTCATAGATTGATATAATAGAGTGCTTTAGATTGATAACGTACATGCATTGTAAAAAAAAAAATCAATGCGCGTATGAAATCAGTATATTGAAATTCCGTACTCATCACCAGCCATTCTCTATGCCCTCAGTCTCCCTCGCATTACAATCCTGCTACCATCCATCCATCTTCCTCCTCCGCAAGAGCCACCAATCTCACCGCTCCGTATTTTGACGCGGGCCTTCACCTATGACAAATCGCCATGAACGCGACCAAGCAGGCTTGAGCCTGGTGAGCACTTGGAACGGTGACCACCAGCGCTGTCTGGTGGTCACCGAGTAGTGCATTGTGGGCCATGGTGCTGCGAGGAGATGGGGAGTGTTGAGTCGAGCCCTCTTCACAAGCGTGGGCTTTCTCCGGTCGGTTACGCACGTTGAGAAAATAGTTCAACATGCGTACGATACAAACTACCCATTCGTGTCATTGGTGAAACGTCCCAATGCGACTACCTCTTGAAAACGTCTTGAGATTCAGTGAGGCTTTTTATTGGTGACGATTAGCATAATTGTTCACATTACATTGAAGTATTGCAGGTGCATGTATGTATAAGAAGCTGATTTACATCAGTAATTGCGTACTCATGTGTAGATGACATTATATATTGTATCAATTAAGCAATACTCATCTTTCACTGTTCAAATTATCCACTGCTCAATAGACATCATCTGAAATAGAAACTTGGGTGAGCTTAAAAGGCAAAGGTGCAGCCCTGCAAATGCCAGCATGCACCAATGCTGGCAGAATGCTTTCTATTCTTGGGTATTTGGCCTACTCTTCCACGCTTACCAAACGTCTTGGAAGAGGTGGGAGTACCCACACTTCTCCCCACCACAGAACTTGCCCCACTCTTTCAGCTGCCGTGCCGGGAGGTTGTGTCAAGTCCAGCGTGCAGCGTGCAGCAGCAGCAGCAGCGTCATCCCTGTGTCAGCAAATGTGGATGTATTCATTGTAATGCAGAACACATCACTGCTATGCTACTACACATTGGGATCTGCCCCGTGTTGTTGTGGTATTTCGCTGTCTTCCTTAATATCGTTCATGGGTTTTTCTCCTCTGATAACCTGACGGGCGTGTGCATTGGCACCTTTTGCACACTCCTTTCTTAAGTATTCCCCGACAGCACCTAACTTTGTTTTTTTTAAACGTAGTTTTTTTTCTACACGTTTCAACACCGATACAGTAATAGGAAATGGTCATTGAATGCTCTTAGGTTTTTTCGGTAAGTCACGTAGGTATTTTTTTTTATTACTGAAAGTAATAATAGATTATTATGAGTTTTAGTAATTTTTTATTTAATTTTTTTTACCTACCTGACTTTACCGAAAAACCTAAGAGTATGAATTTTTGCAGTCACGAAAGCTTCAAATCTAGAATTGGTCATTGAATGCATTCAGCGCATCCGTCAAGAACACTGACCGCAAAGGAACACACATATATACCAGATTCTCCGGGTTCTAAGAAGCCACGGAAAGTGAGACGCACACCCCCAAAAACTTGTGCGAGGTGTCAATAAACGTGACACATATCTGCCGTTTATTTCAAGTTGTTTAAAGGTGTGTCATGTTACTCCGGACAACTTTGCAGGCATGTAAATGGATGCACGTTTAGCTTTTAATTGATACCATTTTTGTTCAGGGACGTTATAGGAATTACTGCTCAGTCTAGGGAAGGTGATTGGGTGGCTTGGATGGGTGGAGGATGAAAGGGACAGGGTACAGCATTCACTGGAGTGTCAGATGCTCCCCAAAGTAAGCCGGTACCCATAACTTGTGCCCGGTGTTAGCAAAGTTATACAATTCTGGTCGTACACACAAACCTTTCGGATTCCAAGACGCACCCCCCAAAATGTGTTTAAAAATACGAGGGGAAAATGCATCTCAATCTAGATAATGTGGTACATTAGGTGACGTTTTGGGAAATGTGTTTTTGTGTGCGCATAGCAGAGAGACGAAGGCAAAGGGGGGTTGGGTGAATAACCGAATTAAAAGATTGAGTGCGCTGCACGTGCATCGATTCTCAGTGAATACAGGACGAGCATAATTATGAATGGCTGTGGTTATCATTATTGCCGCTTGTTCTCTGAGGTGGCACATCGGTTCCACCTGCGTTTAAACTCCGACAACTTGTTTTTGTGACGAAAACAGCACCGCGGTCTTACACGTGCACGCCAGAGACCGCATTACATTCTGAAAACGTGCTAAATAACATTCCTGTTATAACAATAAGTATGTTAATGCAATTAGAAGCTATCTCTTTGTACACATTTAATTCAATCAGTCATATTGACCTGTGGGCTGTAATGTGTTTTACCACTGGAGTGATAAACGTTTGCATGCGAATCACTTTAGGAGATTACAGTTCGGGTGGAGGGAACGGACGATTGTGATGCTAAGGCAGCGTTATCTCATACGTCTTGGGATGGCTGGTAAACTGCCTGCTGGCCATCGCGACTCGCAAGTGTGGACCTTGACTGTGGTGTTGTGTAGCCTGGAAGGTAACGTGAACATCTGTGAGTTCCTTCCAGTGATTCGGCGGCCTTTTGCTGCTCATTAGGGAGGAGGAATTTTTAGCCTCTTTAAAAAAAAAATCCAGACTCAATTTTCGATCTCAATTGAAACCGGAGATTTTATTTTCTTTCTGTAATGCTGATTGAGAAGCGCCAGATTTGGGAAATTGCATTCCGCATGGGCCGGTTTGACAGGCTGCCTCTCGGCCCAAACCATCGGCGTTTTCTCTTAAGTCCGTCTAATGTGAGTGTGCATCGTACTGCATGCAGTTGCTTCAGAAAACAACATTAACATACGATGCTCCAGCACACAAACATCATCAAAATTAACGCATCCTAAATATAAATCACATATCCTTCAGTCAGAAACGTGAGTACGGTTTACGTAATATTTTGAATGCCGAAATAACGCGAAGTAAGCGGATTTTATAATTCTAGATTTGAAGCTTTCGTGACTGCAAGGATTCATACTTATAGGTTTTTTCGGTAAAGTCACGTTAGTAAAAAATAAAATAAAGATTAATAAAAGTATAATAATAATCATGACGTTTCGGAGGCAACACAGCACGATTGCTGTATCAAGATTGCTGTATCAAGATACTTGATACCTGATACAGCAATCGTGCTGTGACGGTTCCACCTGAAGACGGAAGCTTGTGTTGCCTCCGAAACGTCGTGCTTTTTATTTTACTTTTATTAATTTCATTTTATTTTTTACCTACGTGACTTTACCGAAAAAAACCTAAGAGGATTTTATAATGTCCAGGCTAAATGGATTCACACTTATGTGTTGATTTTATAAATTAGCCCAATGCACGCTTGAATGCCCATTTCATGAGCACGAAGATATGGTAATATTTTTGATGTATCATTGAAATCCCATTTTCCAGGCAACACCGCCCCTTCCGAAATCTTTATAAGCGTACGGTAATTTGCGTGGCCCGGGATTTCCAATATGAACGATCCTTTTGTGCAACACATGCGCGTTGCCCTGCCCGTCCACTGCTGTGGCGGGCCATCGAAGCCGCAGGAGGATTGCGACGTGACGTGCAATTCACTGAGTAATTTACTCCGGCCGCTGCGTGGAGTAGCAGGAGTCGCTAGGAGAGACGCGTGGCTTGCAGAAGATTCACAGCCTCGCCGTCTTTTGGTGAATAATTGTAAATTGTACAGGTCTGTACAGGTTGAATGTTTTACGTGGTAGGCTTGCACTTTACATATGCTGGATGTTGTACGGGTAATTTAAAAGAACATTGCATAGGGATATACTTATATATATATATGCATGTTTATTGGAGTATAAAACCCGTGCCCTTAAAAGTGGTCTCTACAAATAAAACAATAAAAACACACGCATGCTATAAAACACATCTGATGGGTCCTCAAAAGCGGTGAAGCACGAACCTCAGTCATCCTTGCAAAATATGGAACATTCTACCTTCACGCGAATGGAATGTCAGCCACCGACTGTTCCATTTCTGATTGGGGGGGGGGGGGATGACGCCTTCACCCAGGTCTGTCAATGAAACACGCCGGCGGCGGCGGCTGTAGAATATCGATTACCGTAGAGTGCGAGCAAGGGTCAGTAACCTCGACCGCTTTTGCTCTCATCTGTGGGCTGCTCGCATATATAACGTAGTCAACACGAGAGCATCGCCAGCGGAAGCAATACACGAGATGGAAACGTAACGCACAGCGCTCACGGTGGGATTAGAGGGCGTTCGCTACACCCGTAACTCGATATACGATATACTCTATTTCATTTTACCAGGTAAGGCCCACTGAGCTGTATAGCTCTTTTTCTAAAGCGACCTGGCCACCCATGATAGCTCAACAAAGTGGCTTATCGTGTGGAAATGCACAGCAGGCAAAAACTCGAAACGCGTGTTTCTACACGTGGAGGAAAAAAACGGAGGACCTGGAGAGAAAAAAAAACACCCACGCGGCCACGGCGAGCGAGAGAGACATGACAACTTCAGAATTCTTCACCTAGAGAGTCCGACGACACGCCACGGGAAGAATTTCCCCCCCCACCTCCCTCCTCACGCGAGCCAATCCTCCTTGTGTCGGCCTGTCTCTGACTCTTCAGCATGCCCTGACTCTTCACCTAATTGAACAGACGGGAGACGGCCTCCCTCTCAGTCTCATGGGTTACTTGTCGTGACTGGTTAGGCGGTCCAGTAGTTGTCATGCTTGGTCACAAGCTTGGCATTGCTTTTCCTAAATCTTCAAGAGTATTGAGAAACAACATCAAACTTGCAGTGGAAAAAGTAACGACGTAAACCCATATGCGTGCGTCTGAAACTAAAATCATTTTACTTGCTTCAAAATACATTTCAAAGCTGCAAGGCAGCAGATTGCAGTGCATTTGTAAAGATGATGATAATATATTCATAATAACGCTGGGACCTGATCAGGAAAAGTAGTATACCAATGTGCTGAAAGAGGGCGGTTTTCAATCAGTGCGTACTACCTGCTGTTAACAAATCAAATGGAACACGATTTGAAAGCGCGCAAAAACATCACGCGGAGGTGCATGAATTAAAATTGAGAAACATAAAGAGGAGCACGTGGGACTAGAAAACATGGACGGGTTAACGACATCGTTTACATAATTACGAGAAGTGAACTTGGGCAGTACACGCCCCTGAGATGGGGATGATGGTCGTCTTGAAGAGTCTCCATCAAACTGCTCCGCCGTATCTCGCCGATCAGTGGCGTTTCTGGCTTCGACAGACCCAAGTCGACTTCGACTACGGCTCGCGGCGGACCTGCTGCTGTGCCCGCCGCGACGTTTTCGGGGTCTCCGGCCCAAAGACGCTGGAACAGGCTGACGCCAGCTGACGTTCGGGAAGCCATCCCTGAGTTTGAGCCAGTTCTGCAACAGACTCAAAGCGGCGTTGTCGTTGTTGTTGTCGTTGTTGTTTCGGAGAGCCCACTTCAATCTGAGGTCAATGCGCACTCGTGATGGACTGGACTCGTAAGAGTGTGCAATATAAACATGTTTTTACTTGCTAGTTGGTCAAGAATGATGGTGGAGCAGCAGCCAGGGAATAGAACACGTTAGAGAGGGTGGCCACCGAGGAGATGGAACGATGAAATCGGCTCGTGTGCAGCTGCTAGGGCCTTCATCCAGCAGTGGATTGATCAGGGATGATTACATAATTGATGAAAAATAATCTAATATTTCAGCAAAATGTACAAACATATTTAGTTACGCATCTGGATTTGTGGTTGAGCGTTGAATTGTGCTGTTTTTAGCCGAGAATGAGGCAGCAGTTGCACAAAATTTGTACCGTAGAATGTTTCTAGGAAAATGTGACGATAAGCGGTTCATCTGCAAATGTTCAATCTTATAGGTTCACACCTGTGATTTCAGCCACGAGACTTAACGCTGCCATATTGAAGTGTGCTCACTTACAATTTCACAGTATTCCTAACAGAGTTGGGCCATTTTCAACCCTGTTGATTCCTAATATTTCATAGCTAAGCTGATGCTGAGAATCCACACATGTCAAGCGTGATTCAAAACGTGTTAAAACTCGGTTATTACCCTTACTCATTTCTTCCCATTGGGAGATATCTAATAACGTTATGCGTTTGTGTGCGTGCATGCGCACGCATGTGTATCTTCTTTCAAAGCTTTGCATTCCATTTTTATACAAAGCAGGACACACGAATTTTAAATTGAATATTTAAAAGTTACTATATGTTACACTATCCTCCGATCTTTATTTGCAGTTTTTTTTAAAAATATACAAGCATGGCTTCTCGTCAAATATTTATTGTAAAGAAAAATATTGCATCTCCAGGCCTTTAAACCAAAGTCTTTGCTGTTTTGAAGCAGTAAAAATGATGAAAAGTATATTTAGAGTTAAGGAGGCTCTTACTCCGGAGAAGGATGTGACGACAACATATCTCAAAACATTTGAAAATGTTGGGATTTTGAGTTTAGGTTTTCGGGCTCAACCATTACTGTTCGTACTTTGGGCAGCTTCTGAAGAAGATACGGTTTGAAATCAACGAGAAATAAATAAACGGGACACGTTCGCGACAGCTGCCACTAATTTGCTTACATAGTCTTTGGATTATAAAAATGACAATGTGTGTGCCACTAAATGCAGGTCTCAATTTCACCCGTAGATTTCTGGGTCACTGACCTGGAAAATGTTCAGTCACCGGCACACCACATTCTGAATACCTCTTGCCATGGCTGTGGCTACTTGATCACGTTTCGACGGCAGTCTACCAGTGTCCTGGTAAATATTCAGCGAGAACTTAATCGCCGAGTAAACGAATCAATGTGACATGCACAAAAAATTGGCATACAAAACGTGATGAACAGTCCTTATTATCACTTTTAAGACGACATTGGTTTGAATGATTCTATTCACGTCATCAAGCGGTATACCCCTGAAGCGAATGCTTTAAACCAATTTCCAGTACATGTCTGGTGGAATAAATAGCACGCGCCTTCTTCAGTATGGCAATACTGGGTTACTTTAGATTTTGTGGGCATTGAGGTTTGGCTGCGAACTGATGCTTGACAAATCTCCCCAAAGGGCCTCTATGTGGTTGAGATCGGTTCTCTCTGTTGCGACTCCGTGCAAGGGACAGATGCTGTCAAAACTGGAATATCCAATACACTGTGACAGTGGCATTGAGTTCATTGTGGTAAAATGCCCCTGGGGGGCCCAGATGGCGTGGACTGCACTCCACGACATTGCGCCGCTCCAATCACTGCCATCAACGAACACTTGAATGCAGAGGCGTCTGACGATGACCTTGACAGTCATGGTGAATGCAGAGGCACATCTTTTAAACTTTACAATTGCCACCCCCCCTTCGCTCCACCTCCCCCCTCCATGTGTCACAAGCATCACGAATCATACGACAGAGTGCGGTGGTCTATGTCTTCCACTGAACGTGTACTGAACAACAGTTACAATAATCAAGTCAAGGGTATAATACTTTACGTGGGTAAAATGTGGGCACTCCAAGCAATTCCAAGACAACTGGCCAGCATTGAAGAGTGGGCAAAATGCTCTCTTTTGAGCTCTCTAGTGAGGCACTTGGGCCTGCTGCGGCATGAACATGTAATTTCAGGGCCGCACCTTTACCTTTTTTACCTTAATTGCTTTCATGGAGAAAATGAAGTCTTTAATATGAATATTGTCTTCAAAGTAGTGAGCATGACGAGTCATCGCAACTTGTGGCTCCTGTATCGCAACGCCTCATGCACATCACGCATTCCAGCGGTCCATTTACCCTCAAGCATCATCCCCCTCGAGCCCAGACCTGAGACCTTCCGTTATTTGCTTTGACGTTGGCACGCTGCTTGCTTACAGCAACCCTCCCGAATTAGCCCTTCCATCTCTGCCGTTGTTGTCACCCACCGTGGTCGCATGCATCGGAGGTTTTGTCGACTCCCCAGTCATCAAGGTGCAGTACAATTCACCATCTGCGCGGTGGTCACGGAGGTTGAGATGACTTTCACGTGCAGTGGTCACTCCACTGCTCAATATTCCCGTCGAGCAGTTTTGGTTTGTTTTTATAATCATTCATGTTGTGCGAATGTGTTCGTTGTATGTCTGTATACTTGCACCGTACATAATCTTGAGGTGCGTATAGTATTTGCATGCGATGTGGTATGCCGGTTTGTGCGCTGTGCTGTGAACCCAACGACCCGAGTTCGATTGTCAGCCACAGATAACATCAGTAGACCATGAGTAGTAGTTCATGAGTAGTAATCCATCAGCCGAGTAGTCCATCAGTAGTCTATGAGCCGAGCCCAGATATTGAATTCGTCATTACCACCCCAAGATGGCATAACTTTAGTGGTTTCAACTTCCTTGCGGCCAGTAATAGTGAACTTTGTGACAACCATTTCAAATGAGTGGGTTATTACATAATTTGCTCTTATTAGCCAGACAATTACACCGGTGCTGCAAGGTTTTGCAACCTTTGGAGGTACCAGTTTTTACTCTGGCCTATGGACTACATTGGTGAGCGGATATCTGAACCAGTCCAGCCCTCTCCCACTCATCAGCCGTCACTGGCCAGCGTGGTGAAATATGGTAAAACAAATGCCCACGTTCGCCACGGCATGGGCAGGCCTTCATCCATTGGCAGATTGAGAATCCACCAATTGGGTGCCACGTTGGCGAGATGTTAACTACCTCACCTGGTATACAGGAGGTCGTGGGTTCAATCTCCTCGTGGTCGCGTGGATTTTTCTTTAGGTCCTCCGGTTGTTCCCTTCGCATTGAGAAACACGCATTTTAAGTAATTGGCTGCTGTATATTGCCAAATGATGAGCCACTTCGTTCAGTGATCATTTGTGGCCAGGTCCCTTCTGCCAAAAAGCTATACAGCTCGGTTGGCCCTATCTAGTAAAATAACAAATAGTTAGATTAAAGAAATTGTATTGACATTATTAGTAGTATTATTAACCGAGTATTGACTAATCAAGTTATAGTATGATAATTGATTTTTTACCCTTCTATCTGGCAACAAAACTGACACCTTTTTACAAGGAGTCATGTTTGCATAGACCGCAATACCTGCAGTCATAATACAAACAAAAAACACAACTCGGATAATGTATGCACTGTCCTTGAAGTTGATTGGTCCACACCCGAGACAGCTTTGCTTAGAGCCTAGTCTCACATGGGTTGGACCAGATGGTATCGGGTGTGGACCAATCAACTTCAAGGACAGTGCACATTATCAGAGTTATGTGTTTTGTTTGCATTATGACTGCAGGTATTGTGGTCTATGTAAACATGACTCCTTGTTAAAAGGTGTCAGTTTTGTTTCCAGATAGAAGGGTAAAAAAACAATGATCATATTTTTACTGGCAAATGAGGTTCCAATCAAGTTATAGTAGCAGCACTTTGTGAATGTCTATTTCATGTTTTTTTTACAATTGAATCGTCGATTTGCCATAATGTGCCGTTGCATGCTTTCTGGCCACACAGAGATTCTAAACGGTAACCCTCAAGAGCGATTATGGAACACGGTGGAATGTTCGGGCAGAGCCAGAAACGCGGAGAACTCGCCATCAGCTGTGCAGTGTATTTGTGTGGCAACAATGATATAGTTCACCAGAATTGTGGGTAAAAAGCAGGGTAACAAGCAGGATCATGAACCTGGGGGTCGGTACAGCGATCTTGGTCACAGATGAGTAGCTCCAGACAAATGCCCCTGCCAGTGGTGAATCATGGGCAATCATTACATTTTATATGTGTGTTTTCAATGATTTAATGATACCTTTTTTCATTCCAACTTTAACGCTATATATATACAAGATCTACCATGTCGTATTACGAATTGTTGGAAAAAGTACTCGAAGTAGCTATTAAGATCATCTTGGAGGGTAATCTTGATTTGAAGCTTTCGTGACTGCAGGGATCCATATTCTTTGGTTCTTTCGGTAAAGTCACGTAGGTAGAAAATAAAATGCAATAAATCACGATGTTTCGGGCGCAACACAAGCGTCCATCATCACGTGATGAACGCTTGTGCGATGGATGCCACTACCACATCTGGACACCTTTGTGTCCCCAGTGCTGATGTTTGCACACCGCACTGGGTACTCATTCAAGGCTGAGTTGATCTCGAGGAGACCCAGGACAGCGTTGACACCAATTTCCATCCATGATGTGAAATCGAACGCAGGTCACCGGGTTCCAGTGCAGTCTGCTAAATGCTGTGCCATCGCTTGCCTCCGCACACGTACACACAGCAATGCTGCCGTTCGCCACTAAGTGGTGGTGACATCACCATGGTGCCAGTCCGTGGCGAGGTGCACTCTGAGGTCACGTAGAGTAGCGAAGGGTTTGCCGGCAACTCACAGGACAACACACTGGCTTGGAGAACAACTGCCCCAACTGCACTCCACCCAACCGTGCCAACTCACTGTGTTTGAGCTGTCTGACAATCTGCTCGTTGCATTTAACACGTAGTAGGCTTTCGCGACCAATATCATCCATAATACAGTTTTTTGGGGGGTTTGATCTCGTAAATATAAATGTGTCTAGATTTGAAGCTTTCGTGACTGCAAGGATTCATATTCTTAGGTTTTTTTCGGTAAAGTCACGTAGGTAAAACATCAAAATTAATAACAAATAAAATAAAATAAAAAACACGACGTTTCTGGCTGTGACGGTCCCACCTGATGACGGAGACTTGTGTTGCCTCCGAAACGTCGTGATTTTTATTTTATTCTATTTTTTATTAATTTTGATGTTTTACCTACGTGACTTTACCGATAAAACCTAAGAATATAAATGTGTCGTTAAACCCGCCACCACCCGACACAGGCAATTAGTAAAGTGTTGTCACGTAAACATAACATGCCAATTCGTTACAAGTACAGCATTTACAATCTGTGGATTTGCTCTCCAACACGCCGATGTGCTGTACTAGTAACGAATTGGCACGTTCTGTTTACGTGACAAACCTTACCGCGCGTGATTGTGAGCATCTCTCCTCTGCTTCCCTTTGTTGCTGAAGGGTGGCTGCGCGTATGCGCTTGCCTCGTCTCTAACGAGCCCACATTCGTTTTTAATTCTTCTTGCTTATGGCTTTGGATAGCAACTCGCTTGGTCCGTGTCCAGGTCTGTTAGCCAAAGGATAGCCTCGGGGTTAAGGCTGAAATGTACGTCTTCAATGCCCACCGTTGATTTCACCACATTTACAGTGGGTAGCATCGCGGTCTGCGGTCTGGTCAGGATTTCCATGAGCGGGGTATGGATTCGGTTTGAGGTCGCTCGCCCATTTACCTCTCTCCACACCCGGCCACACAGAAGGTGCATGGTCATGTGATGTGTCGGCATGTCGGGATATGCAACCGCAGCCTACTGGAGGAGCTCATCGATGGGACTGTCCAACATCTCTCAAGAATCTTGGAGCTTCTCATCCAATCCCAACAATGTGAACCCATGGATGTTTCAAGCCATTGCCACTCTTCCTGTAAGTTCGTCCATATTTTGCAGGCGTATAGAAAGAAGCAAGAGGATGTGTGTGGTTGAGAACACTGTGCTTATTTGTGGAACAACAGGCTAGGCGGCTTTTGCAAAGTGGTCCAAATGTCCTGTGACGCGAAATTAATTGACCCCGAAAATGTTTTTCCTTTGCATATTCATTTCTGTTTTAAATAAACCTTACTTTTAAAATATTAAGTTTCAGAGAATTAAATCTGGGTCACAAGACATTTAGACCACCTTGCACATTACGCAGCCAATGGAATAATAGCATTAATGTCGCTGATTCAAAGTGAACCCAACCGAGAGTTAACCATGAGCACACTGCCCAGGTTTCGAAACTCCTTCATTCACTCCGCAAGCACTCCATTACTCGTGAAGAGTGAGGGCTGTTAATGCTTCATGACTTGTATTTGCGACTTGCTGCTTGAATTTCGTGCATGATATAAATCTGGCTCTTTTTTCCTTTGCACGACAGACTGGTGTTTTGTGTTGGTGGGGCTGATCGTGAGGTTCCACGTCTTTTTTTCGTGGCAAGCTTCACGGTCAGTAGAAGAGGGGGGGGGGGAGGTCTCTAAATCATTCACAGAATGGGCAGCAATCGCTCGGACATTAGCATCAATAACATGTTTAGCAAGTAGGGAGCCATCCCTTGACCGCAACGTGGCATTGATCAGCCTCCCATTGTACAGATGCATACTGTATTCACATTGTCATTTCATACAGTACATAGGCAACAACATCTATTTGTGCGAAAATATGCGCGCATTTTGTTTGAGCATAAATACAGACAGAAAATGTGTTTAGCTAAATCGAACCCCACTGGATAAACACATTTGAATAGACTAAGAATGCAGACTTTATCCTAACTGTACCATTATAGTATTATTTGTATAGCATAGTGCACCCATGTTTGCTGCCAGTTTTACAGAAGTAAAATTTAAGTATAGTAATGAATTACAGCCCTTCTCAATCCACTGCTGGATGAAGGCCTCTCCGTTGTGCGTCATTGTGTAAAGTATCTCTGCAATTGCACGGGGATTTCAAAATATTCTAGATTTTAAGTTTTCGTGACTACAAGGGTCCATATACTCTTTGTTTTTTTCGGTAAAGTCACGTAGGTAAAAAATAGAAAATAAATTAAATCACAACGTTTCGGAAGACGGTTGCTTGTGTTGCTTCCAAAACGTCGTGATTTTATTTATTTTCTCTTTTTTATCTACGTGACTTTACCGAAAAAACCCAAGGAGTATGATTTCAAAATAGTAAATCAAAATCGCCCGAGCTGTCACGTGTCTAAACCTGATGATTGACCCCCTGGGTTATAATTAAAATGACTCCAATGTACTCTGGAGAAGCTTGCTTGTGTGTACGGTCACGTGTGTGTGTGTGTCTAGCCTGGGACAGGTCGAATCCACTAACACAGCATATGAACCTCGACTTAATAGAAAAGCATGCGCACCAGCACTTAGCGGTGTCTGGAAATGTTCACATTCATGACTTAATAACTTAAGGAAATACTTATCGTGTTGGTTTACATTATAAAATATAACTACAAAGCGACGTATTAATTTAATGAAAATAGCTTGCTTTCTCTTGGGCTTAAACTTTTCGGTATTTTTTTTGTACGTTCTCTGTATTCGCTGATAATACGGTACGACTTACAACGAAGCAAACGGTTCGTAGATGTGCCCACGGTATGCGTGCATTTGAGAGGCCCGTTCGAGGTGCCTCAGCAGCAACCGGCTCTGTTCCCTCGTCTGTTCCCCAAACACAAGGCGGTGCGCACTTGTTCCTGCAAAGAGTTCCCGATGGAAATTTCCACGTCGCAGCCGCACACTGTGAAGGCCGCCTACCGTGATTGGGGCGGTGGGGGTGTGGAGAGTGGTTAACATAAAACGTCGTGTACGGGGTGGTCCAGATGTCTTGTGACTCCAATTTAAATCTCTAATTTTTATTTTACTTTTATTAATTTTAGTTTTAAATTTTACCTACGTGACTTTACCGAAAAAACCCAAGAATATGAATCCTTGCAGTCACGAAAGCTTCAAATCAAGAAGGTTAATTTAACACGGACGTTAATATGCAAAGGGGGAAAAACGATGTTAGGGGTCAATTAATTGGGGGTCACAAGACATTTGGACTACCCTGTAGATTGCTTTACAAACAGCAGTCACCGCAGCACACTCAGAGCCTCTACCAATACCAAATTTCAGGCTTGTGTCTGAAAATCATAGAGTTCAAGCAAAATTAAAATCACTTCAATTCCAATCACTTCCGATATGAAAGCCAATGTATATCGCACTGCTGAAGCTTACAACGAGTGTAAATGCACACATTTTTTTTAAAGCCGTGGAATTGGCTCAGTGGCATGGAAGTGGCCAACTCTATATTTTCAGCATATCAGCCGATGCAGGAGGGAGGCGTTAATTTATGACGAGAGTGAGAGAGAGAGAGAGTGCGTGTGAAAAATAAAAAAAAACCCCACGGAAAAAAACCCGGGCTGCTCCTCAATCGAGGGGAACCTGACTGACTTTGGGTCTCATTTATTATTCCCGACGCAGCGGCAGGCATTCCCACCCAGTGACTGACGCTGCCAACCGCATCCGCGCGGCTATTTATAGAGCCTTTTAAATCGGATTTCCCCAAAGGGTGAGACCTTTGTGATTGCATTCGCCCTCAGCCTGTAAAAAAAATACATGTACCTTATAAATGTTGCCTTCTTCCGTAGAAGCCAGTGCCTTCTTCCGTAAAAGCCAGTGACAAAGAAAAATGAAAAAAGTATGACGACACCCGATTTTATTTCCCCTCCAATAAACATAAGTGGTTCCATTTCAAAGAAATGTACTCTTAATTCCCCCCCCCCTCTCTCTCTCTCCATTTCCATTGGTAAGTCATAATTCAATCGCGTCCTCATGGGATGTTGTGCTCGGTTGTATTTTATACATACAAAGTCGAGGTATGATGTGTGACATGCGCTGCTCGTGTTTCTTTTTCATTGTCCTGTCATTGGACACGAAGGGGAAATCACTGTACGGTTTGT
Source organism: Lampetra fluviatilis (assembly GCF_964198595.1). Lineage (NCBI taxonomy): Eukaryota > Metazoa > Chordata > Hyperoartia > Petromyzontiformes > Petromyzontidae > Lampetra > Lampetra fluviatilis. The sequence continues at coordinate 2,964,182 of NC_136283.1, forward strand.
CATCGTGACCTGCAGAAGAGAAAATGTATACACTGCAATGTTGACACTACACAGTAGTTTTAATCTCACCGGTACTTTAAAATTGAAAGAAAATGTGGCCGTTAATTATGAAGGAAATTAGCTGTTTTTAACCTCTTGCTACGGGAAATTAGTGTTTAACCAAGTCCAGCTTTTGTTACATGGGCTTTAATAGCTATCCAGATTATTAATTAGCTGGGTAACTTCAACATATTAGGATGGAATAATATGGTCATATTAAATGAATTTGAAAATTGTACAAATAGCACAGCATACTAGTCTCCTGTGAATATCAATGACATTGTCTATTCTGCAAGTAACAGTGCATTTATACGATACATTATGTGGTGCATAGTAAAAAGATCAAGGTGCAGCCCTGAAATTACTTCCTCACGCCACTTACTTTTGGCTGGCCATCGAACAAAGACAGTCGCCGCATCGCACGCTTTCAGATGCGCTTCTGCGGCCGTCTGGAATGCTCTTCCTTCCGATATTAGAATCCACTGGAGACACGCACTTTTAAGTCTTCAAATTGAAAACTCATTTCTTTAGAACTGATTTTTGTGTCAAGTGTGTTGTCCTTTCCCTGACACCTGCAATGAGCACGTTTGGCTACGTACGGTGCGAAAGAGGTTCAATGTGCATACATACTCCAAGTGGGAGAGACTCCACTAGAGAAAGCCCTCGAGAAATCCATTACTAGAGGGCATTTGGCCTGCGTGTCCATGCTGGCCAAACGTTGTGTAAGAACCGGCAGTACCCACACTTTACTCAATCACGCTTAGCCTGCCATTCGACTGTCATGCACCCATTTATGCTGCTGGGGTTGGATAGAGGCGGATGGTGTGTGGGGGGTGGCACGTTAAGAAACTTGCACCACCTGCCATGCCAGAAGATACAATAGAACCGGTGAAGAATGCAAGTTCCCAGTTGCGTTCACCGTCCACTTCACGCCACCATTGCCGCTTGCACAAAAAGTATAAACGTAACAGACACAGATCCCCATTTAGGCTGAACAGATTGTCGTGGAAAGTTATGTTAGCGAGCAAGCTGTGAAGGCCGACATGGCACACGAGGGCGCGAGGGGCAAGCACCACGCCCGACCTCCTTTGAGGTTGAGTCGACCTAGGGGAGGCCCATGATCGTTTCAAATATACGCCACCGTCATTGGGCTCGTAAGCGGGAATTGAACTCAGGCCGCCGGGTTCGCAGAGCAGCGTGCTAACCACTTCACTAGCACTCCCCACGGAGTGCAAAACGGCATTGAGTGATGAACCATAATGCATGTGACTCTTGCTGACATGCATTCATGCCACAAGGCGGAATTTTTGAATGTCACTTTGTTCACCCCGCCTTACTGTGTTCTCAGCCTCGGTTTACGCGTGTCGTTGAATGAAAGAGGGTCTGAGGAACACAGCATGACGCGGTACACTTATTAATTCCCATTGGGGAGAGACTGCACCGTGCACATGAGCCGTAGAATATCACCGGAGTGAATTCTTCCATAATGGCCTGTAATACGGGTGCAATACAAGTTCGTCAGCTTTCAACTTTTGTTTTGTTCAACATTTCTTTAACGAGAATATCAATTGGCGAATGTTTAAGTAAGAACTTTTGAAAAAATAAACCTGTTAAGCCAAAAGTAATAACGCTTTTTCAGGATTATAACTTATCGTGATTTCAGACTGGGTCAGGTACAAGGGTAAGTTACGACCACATTTACATTTCACATTGTGTTACACATTTGCATGTAATTGAATATGTACTCGCATTGAACATTTTTTTATTTAAGTTCTTGTTATAAGGTGCCCATGTACAATAGCTAGGCTTAATCCAATCTGAAAAAAACATTTGATGAAAAGTAAGACAAGCATGAATGCAAGAACACCAATGCTGAATTACATTTATTGCATTGTATGTCATGGGCTGATGTGAAGTTCGCTATTTATGTTCATTATAAAACTTTGACAGTGTTTATTGATCCAATTTTTCATTAATTTCTCTGTCAATAGCGCAAGTCAATATACATACCTCGTGTTTGCTAATCACATATTGGTTGAATTAAGATGAACATTAAAACGTCGGTTATAAAAATAGAGATTCATTAATTGAGTGTCTTTTAATTAATGTGAGAATATAATTGGATTTTAGGTAATTGCATCATGAGCATTACTATATCGTGTATAGATTAATAACAATCTTTTTTGACAATTAATGTTTTCTGGGCTGAAAGATAATATTTTTTTAATGCGAGCTGTAGTTTTGAAAACCTATTCATTTAAAAATCATGGCGTACCCAATATAATGGACCTGACATGTGCAGAATTTGTAGAATTCGTAACCTTGTAGCCAGTTTCATGCATTCCACATCCAAATTGGCATCATGTAAATGCCGGTATTGTTCCAGGCACGAGTAATTTTCTCTCCATATTGGGTCGGCTACCACTAAACATGGGCCGCATTTGACGATGTTAAAATCTCGATTTAAAGCTTTCGTGACTGCAGGGATTCATCTTCTTGGTTCTTTCGGTAAAGTCACGTAAAAGGGAAGTAGTAAAATAATAAAAATAAAACAATAAAATAATTCTCACGACGCTTCGGCCACAACGCAAGCAGCCGTCCTCTGGTCTGTCGGGGAGACGCTGTCTTCACCTGAGGACGGCTGCTTGCGTTGTGACCGAAACGTCGTGAGAATTATTTTATTGTGTTTTATTTTTATTATTTTATTACTTCCCTTCTACGTGACTTTACCGAAAGAACCAAGAAGATGTTAAAATCCTCGGCGATTGCATTGTCATTCCCATGAATTCAAGCGCTGTTAAATGACTGCTATTCCTAATAGCTGCGTTGTCATGATTGCTCTTGGTTTTAAACGGGCGCTTTAGGCCCATGTACGGAATAAACTTGTCGCCTCATGTGCTTGCCAAAACGCGCACCATAACCACGATTTGGAGGGATGCTTGTACATGCATGTACTTGCATCGGATTAGGATTTTTCTCTCTATCACAGTGGGAATAAAGTAATCAGTGGCAGAGTTATATCCAGGGCCATGAGACAAAATAGAGGATGGCAGTCAATTACCCTTCCATTGTATTGCTCTGTGGATTTAGCTTTGCAAATTACCTATCACTCCACTTGTCCATGGAGCTACACCTTCCACACAAGAGGGAGAGCCCTGTGTGTTTTGCCGCCGAGTGGATACGATGAATTTGCAGCACGTAAGCCATGTACAGTGTAAGCAAAATGCCTAAGAGCAGTTGGGCATGAAAAAATATAATCTAAATGCAAGCCGCGCAACGCACTCGCGCACGCACATGGATGTTCCCGTACATTGCAGCATCCAGAACATTCTATCGTATGCCTGCGCCCTCTCTGTTGGTGGAGGGAGTGGCTCACATATGGAAGGTTGCGAATTTAAATCCTGCTTGGGAGTCGACTCAGCCTCATCGTCGCATCAGGGGTCAGTAAAATATTTACTTGCCAATTTGTGGGCAAATGATCGATGGTTGTGGCAGTCAACAATGCGCAGTGGTAGCGAGATGTTAACTCCCTCGCCTGGTTATGCAAAGAGGTCATGAAATCAATCCCGACTTTGACGCCTGCTGTATATTTGGAGTTTGCGTGTCTCTCTCTCCCCGTGGTGGCCTGGGTTTTTCTCTGGGACCTCTCTTTTTTTTCCCCTCCAAATTTATAAACATGCCCTTAGAGTCTTTGGCTGCTGTAAAATTTAATGTGATAAGCCACTTCGTTGTTTACATTTATTGCCAGGTCACTTCTGAAAAGGAGCGAAATTGCTCAGCGGGCCTTATGCTGGTAAAATAAAAGTTTATTTTAAAATAAAAGTTTACTTTTTTTTTAGTTTAGGTTTTGTGATATGGATAGACTCGTCGCCACCATCTGAATGTGGAATTTTCACTTACGGGCTCACGGCTGTAGACACGAGATGGGCACGTTGACTTTGGCAGCTAAGTGTGTAAAGTTGAGATGTCGTGTGTTAAATGCTGCATCTTAGTTAAGTATCCTGGTGACGAATGAAAGGATTGGCAAGTATGCTGTGCCCCAGAGCATGTCAATATTGTGGCTGTGGGTGTACAAAGTGTACGTTGTGTTTTTTTGGCATGCAAATTGCATTTTTATTTATTTATCTAACACTATTTTGCGTGCTGTAAAAAAATAGCAAGTGAAACCTGCATCATGTTCGTGCCTTTCAGTGGCCCTCGAGGCAATTGGCATGCAGGCATCTGCAAAATAAATAGATAAATAAATGCATATGGAATTGCCATGCATCAAGGTCTTCTGATGTAGTGCATCAAAGTTCATAGCCAACTCTATTTTAAAGCTGCCCATGTATATTTACAATATGCATACCCTTCAGGGCAATCAAAACAAAAATGGAATTCGCTTGCTCTGAAACACTCTCTGCCTTCAATTGGCACAGTATGTGATATTTACCAACACTGCGATGCAAATCCAATTTGTATTCGTAGCGTCTAAATGTGACTGCATCTCGCAGCACTGTACAGAAAGAGCGGGTGTATTCATTTTATAGGGCAATGGGTCTTAATATAAGGCTCCTTGTGGTGCATCTTTCATTGTTTAATTAGCAGCAGACATGTGCATCATTAAACAAATCTCATTGGAATGTATGACATTGGTTAACAAGACTTTCACCCTATTGCAAGTTGCTAAAATATGCTCATATTTATCCACCCAGTAACATTATTAGAATCAGACTCTTTATTTACCCTGGAGAGATCCCATGAGCTATGAAGGCTGTTTTTTTGCACAGATGCTCAGCATGAATAGATACAACCGCAATCAATCGGCAGGTCTTGTATGGCGAGTTAAAGTGTGGGTGCACTCACTTCTTCCCAGACATCTCACCGGGACGGAAGAGTGGGTCGAAAGGGTGGACCGATATTCACCCTCTGGAGGGACCCTGGAGAGATATCCCAAGATTGGTTGGGGGGGGGGCCTTCCAACAGCAGTAGTGCAACCGATACATTTCAGGGCTGCACCTTTACCATGATGACATTTAAAAAATGAGGCCCATTGTTCTGGTCGGCTTTCAACTTGTCATCGATTAAGGATTCGGTTGAAGGATTGAAACATGGAAATGCAAAGCATGGAGGGGCATGAAGTCCATAGCCTGTGAACATCCTGAAAGTTGACAAAGCATTTGTACAGCATGACGATAGTGTTGCATTTTATGTGCCGTAGTGTTGGCTAACACACTGACCGGCAGTAGATATCGAATTGAAAAATAAACTATTCATCTCAGACCCTAATCCTTTCACGTGCAATTTGAAAATATATGTCACAAAGGAAATTATCAAGGAAATGTGTTTAATGTACAGCGGCTACTTGAGAATGTACTTTATGCTAGTTGGTGTGCATTTTTAAATAATTCGCATATTTGCTTTGGCACGGATCCACCTGAGTTCAAGCGGTGGACGTGGACAAACATACGCTCGAAATTACTCCATGAGCTGACATATGGCTTAACAGCATGTGGCGACAGCTACTCGTCTGTGGGTTAGCAGAGATATTTAAACAAACACTAACCACCTGAGTAGTGTGCATGCGTTTGTTTCATATTCAGCTCCGAGGGGGCTAGGACGTTAAGGAAAACGAATTCAAACAAGAATAAGCATTAAAGAGAATTATTTCGTTATCACGGGGACCCATGGACCCTTTGGTTTTGTTTCAGATCAATTAAAAAAGTTCACTTGCCATAATAATTATTAACGGGTTCAGGAGCCGAAGACATTTTAATGTCGGTTTGCATAACTTTGATAAGTGCACTGAGGTGCAATGGAATTCTGGCGCTGCTAGTTCCGATGTCTGTTCACTAACAATCCCGAATCGAAATTGTTACCTGGGTTGATTCAGCCACAACAAAAACAAGTATAACCCGTAAAAACAAAGTTTTTCACTATAAATCCTTTATATGCGTGGCGGCTAGAGTCCTCTGGCTTGAGATGGCTGCCACCTATGGGTCAGATGATTGCATGGCACCATTAAGCAATTGGTAATTAAATATCATATTTTTGTCCTAAAAAGTGTAAAATTTTGGAAAAAAAATTTCACGAACATTAATTGTCACGCACAACGAGTCTGTGTGGAAAATGTCAGCTCGATTGGATCACGGAAAGTGGGTTAAAAAACGACCGAAAGATTTGCACGGTCCTAAGCAAGCAAGCGAACTTAATATAAAGGATTTAAAAAGTGATCACCTGACCGAATCGCTTTGATGTCAATCGCTGCGCAAGTAAACGGCGGCCTGGCACGACGCTAGCCGCACCCCCAACTCGCACGCTGCCTCTTAATAGGTGCTCGCTAACATCACGTGCTCAAACAGTGTCGAAGAACAAACCGGAGTTTTTTTTTTCCATTTTAGCTTATCCAATACAAGCACTTATGCACGGGCATAATTACGCTTTAAATACATAAGCCTTTTTTTATGCAGCGTCTAATTGTTAAGACAAAAAAAAAATGCGCAAGTACAACCGTGACACGTAAGTGTGGCGGCGAGTTGCCCACAATACTTCGTGTAATTATGGAGCTTATTATGCCATCACGGGAGAGGCTATTAGGACTATTTGGTACATCTGCAAACTATTATTTGCAAGTTGGGATCTGCGATGCTTTGTGGGGGCCAAATGAAGTTAGGCCGGAGCACTTGTGAAGGAAGTTTAATAGGTCTGGATTGCTCATTTAACTCAGGCCAGTAATGGTTCAGGTGATTAGTGCTGTGAGGGGCCCGGAAATTGCTCATTGGCCAGGTACAGGACAGTACTTATCCTTGCGTACTCTTAGGTTTTTTCGGTAAAGTCACGTTAGGTAAAAAAATAAAATTTATAGAAACAAAATAAAATAATGTTTCTATTAATTTTATTTTTTTACCCACGTGACTTTACCGAAAAAACCCAAGAGTATGAATCCTTGCAGTCACGAAAGCTTCACATCTAGAATGATCCTTGCGTGACAAAGGTTCCCTGTACTGCATTGGATGTCGTGCGTGTGCAGTACATCTCTCTGATGTGTGTTTGATTCTTACCGTGTGTTGTTCGGCACGATGTCCGACGTTTTGCTTCCCTTGTTGGGAGCTTCTTCGGGACCGGATTTTCGAGGTTTCACTCTACGTGCTGGGAGCTGCAGTTCCTGGAGAAGCTTCTTGCACGTGGAGTAAAACGTCGGACATCGCCAAACAACAAAATCACACATGGGAGAGCTATATGTTCGGTCTATTATGAATCATTATTTGTATGTATGACTTCTTTCGCACCGTACATGGACAACCGTGCTAATCGGTGATGACTTGCAGTACATTGCACATATTTTGGCTTTGAGGAAGTCCTCGGTGAATGTGAATAGATTTATCGAATGTAACTTCACTTCATTTTTATAATAGCATGTTCTTTCTTTTTGCTAAGCAAACATTTATTGTTTATAAACAGGAAGACAATAAAAATCAAATGAAATATCTAAGGAAACCTTTGGTTCGTTCGTTTTTTATGATAATATATTTGGTCTGCATACTGATTACGGAATGAAAATATAAACAAGCAACGTCCAATCGTGACATTGCCCAGCCGGTAGAATCAACCTCCAATGTTGTCGACTGTATATAATCTTTCTCGTGTAACGTTCCATTCATCAACGAGTCCAACCTTGTTGACACGGGGCTAGATTCCTTGCGTTGTCTCAGGCTGTGGTGTGGTGTGTGTTCACGAAATCGTGTTAGCGCTACCGCAACAAAGGGGAGAGGAATGATTTGTATTCCTTAACTTTGTTTCAAAGTCTTCACAGCCAAAACCTGTCACTTTTAAAAGCAAGATGGTGGGCCTGGCATTTGTCTCAAAACACACACACCCTTCCATCACATTTGAAACATAAGAGGGCAGTCTCTCAAGAAAGCCGCTACATGGGTAATTCATCATTCATTTCTCACACGTTCCAAGCCTTTATAGCGAGGCACTGAAACCGGCAGACGAACGCTAATGCAATATTCAAACGTCGTATTTACCTGCCGACTTAGTTTGTCGAAGGAATGCGTTGCGTGGCTTCGGCGCCATGAAACGAGACGCGCTGTTTGTGAGCTAGCTACTCGACAAATGAGAGCTATTTAGGTGTGATGGCATTGGTGAATGGAGCAAACGATGATGAATGTGAAATCAAGCAAACGTCGGTTGAAGGAAAGGTCTCCATGTCAATGTGGGCCCATTAGCTCGGCGCTGTCTCTGAGTTTCTCTGATCGTACAGGGAGAGTCATTTGTGGTTGACGGTGACACAAACTACCCCTTCCTGCAACCTTTTTGTGACCAGAATTTGGATCATTAATTTTTTTAAAGATAAAACGAGGGCCCTTGAAATCATTCGTCAATAAATGTCACCACTTTTTCTTGCACTTTAAAGCAATGTCATTCAGAATGGCGGAACAGGACCTCTGGGTCAATACTATAATTTATATTTATCCAAAATATTTGTGTCTATTAGACAATGCCAAGCTTTATCACCAATATATTTTTTTAATCCGTCTGATTTTGGTGTGGGTTACCTAACTACAACTAACTATTTTTTTATTTAGCAGGTAAGGCCCACTGAGTTATATCGCTATTTTTCAGAAGTGACATTGCTACAAACGGTTGCTCAACGAAGTGGCTTATCGTGTGAGAATTTATAGCGGGTAAATACACTTAAACACATGACTCTGAATGTGGAGGGAAAACCCAGAAGACCCAGAGAAAAATCCACACCACCGAAGGGGGAGCTTGCAAACTCCAAATAAACTGGCATCATGGTTCAGGATCGAACCCACGTCCTGCTATTCTTAGGTTTTTTGGGTGAAGTCACGTAGGTAAAAAATTAAATTAATAAAAAAGTAAAATGAAAATAAAATAAAAATCACGACGTTTCGGAGGCAACACAAGCCTCCGTCCTCCTGCATACCAGGCGAGGTAGTTAACATCTCGACACCAAGTTCTTAAAATAACTTTATTTAATTCAGATATGTTGAATTCTCATCTATTTAAAATGTTGTGAGTGCTTTTAGTTGCTGTCCGCTTGATGTTTTGGGTGTGTGCTGCTGTGCTCAGAAGCGGTATGAAGCAATTTTTGTTTTGTATTAGATTACAAACCAATCAGAAACTGCACTGGTGCAGTCTGAATTGACAATGTATAATTTTTCTTTTACGTTTTAATTCTAAATCAATTGTTATTTAACATTCACAATACAGCTTTATGATTTGACATTTATTAAATATCATACGGAAGTCGTGCTGCTTTTAGAACTAAAACATGAATAACTGAACAACTAAATATATTACAGACTCACATTTAAATGTCATTACATTTCTGCACCCACCTGATTTGTTTGATGATTTGCTTTATGAGGATAATTTTTTTCTCTGCACGTTTTACCTATTTTGATGAAATACCTTGCAGGAGTGTAGCTACACATTGCTCTACAGTTCACTTGTGGGCTCATGCTGCTTTCGTGTAATGGACTTGCAATCCAGAGGTCACCGGTTCAAAGCTCCCAGCTTGTCAGTTTAAACAATGGAGAATGTTTTTAAATCCCCCCTGCCTCTGTCCACCCAGCAGTATAAATGGGTACACCATAAATTTCGATTTAAAGCTTTCGTGACTGCAGGGATTCATCTTCTTGGTTCTATCGGTAAAGTCACGTAGAAGGGAGATAATAAAATAATAAAAATAAAACATAATAAAATACAATTTTCACGACGTTTCGGCTACAACGCAAGCAGCCGCCCCCAGGTGAAGAACAGGTCTGTCGGAAAGACAGCGTCTGAACGGGCCCTGAATTTAAAATTTTGCACCTGGGCCCATTCAGACGCTGTCTTTCCGACAGACCTGTTCTTCACCCGAGGACGGCTGCTTGCATTGTGGCCGAAACGTCGTGAGAATTGTATTTTATTACGTTGTATTTTTTTATTTTATTATCTCCCTTCTACGTAACTTTTCCGAAAGAACCAAGAAGATGGGTACACCATAGTTAGTCGATCGGAGAGGTCACGTGTGGTGGGTAAAGTAGGGCTCCTCCCACCTCTTCCAAGACGTTTGGCCAAATACCCTCGAGAGGGGCTCACTAGAGCTCCTTCTGGGTGCCGCGAGATATTAACTTCCTCGCCAGGTATGCAGGGTTCGATCCCAACCCTCAAGTTTGTACGTTCTCCCCGTGGTTGCATGGATTTTTCTCCGGGTCATCTGGTTTTCCCCTCCACATTGTGAAAACACGCGTTTAGAGTATTTGGCTGCTTATACATTTCCATACGATAAGCCACGACATTGGGCTATCATTGTGGCTAGGTCACTTCTGAAAAAAACCCTATATAACTCAGTGGGCCTTACCCGGTAAAATAAGAACATATTTTTGTTTTTTAATATGCCCTTTAGAGAGGCATAAGCAAGCAATTGTGATGCAGAAGTTTTACTTTAACCTATGGCGTAGAAGAGTTTTCCGTGGTGATTGATGAAGTTCATTCATTGGCACTGTGCTAGGCTGATGTGTATCATATTAGAGTTGCGAGCGATGTAGTAGTATCTCTTTGGCATCATGACCAGCCCATCATGTGACAAACGTCTCTGCTGGAATATGTTTTTTGCAATTTAATAGTCAACTGGGCAAGTCAGGCATACAGTTAGTATTTTTTAAATACCGTATGCAGTAATAGGGTGACCAGGTGATAACACACCTGTATGTATCAGGAGGGAATTGGTGGAGTGTGGAATTGGCCGTCTGGAACGCTCTTCCTTCCAAATATTAGGAAGCCACCGGAGCTATGCACTTTTTAATCTAAATTGAAAACGAATTTCTTTTGAACTGCTTTTTGCGTTCAGTTTGTTGTCCTTCCCCTGCACCTCCGATTTGAACGGTTGCCCACGTACCATGTGAAATAAGTTCAGCATACATACGTGAAGGCCAACACCATAAGCGAGGCAGTCTGGCTGTAGCATTCGTTCCGCTGCTTGTGTACAGGGTCAGCAGCTGAGTTGTGTACCGGGCTAGTTGTGGAGCTGGACCAACTCCAGATTGGGTTCACAACATTGGAACCGAGATACGACGGGCACTTTGACTACCGTTTTGGCAGAGGGAAGGGTCCAACTGTTGGGCTTTGCCAAACGATGTCGCAAGAAATGCGACAGACACTTCATTGCTTTACGTGCATTTTAAGATAAATGTTTTGCAACGTGTAAGGGCAAATTTGGTAATCTGTATAACTATTGGTGAAACACAGGCTGGAATTATCCGTGCAGGTCCCTTGCTGATGTTTTACACGTCGCACTATCTAAGGCTGAGTTTAGCATAGCGGAGGCCTGGAACCAGTTCAAGCTCAGATACGTGCTTGCCACACATGCTAGCCATTGCCGCGGATCAAACTCAGATTTCTGGGTCCGTAACCTACCTAGTGTGCCTCTGCCCCCCCCCCCCCCCCCACATCTAGCTGAAGAGTTTTCGGTGGGATCTAGATCGGACGGCATTGGATCTGGCACCGAGGCATGGCTGTACGCATTGTTGGCAGGACATGCAGTGGAACACCACTAACGAGCGCCCCGATTAGCCAGCGATGAAGGGGGGGGGGGGTAGGGGGGCATATTGACTGACCCTTCGCACGCACATCTGAGAGGCAGTCAATAAGTGTTTGGAAACAGAACATTAGATGTGCACACAGACTCATGATTCACGTCTGTTGGTCAGCAATACCCTCTGTTACATTATCACACTATGTATTTTATGATATATGAAAAAATAGGAATTGTAATTATTATTTGCAGCCCTTTGTAAATACACAAAAGAGTTCTCATGCTGTGACAGTCATGGGGGTAGTTTGATCATACTTCACCACTCTGGTCAGTGCATGTTGGTAAAAGAGAAGACCCAGGACCAGTTCGGATATCACTTTGATTTAGAATCGAACTGAGGTTTCCTGATGTATAGCGCAAGTGCGATCACCACTATACCACCACCAATGTGAATAAATGAAATACTTGAAATATACGAGGTGCAATAGACTCTCAATGCTTAACGCTGCCATGATAATTAACGGCATGTGTTTACGGATGAACCCCGAGGAGTTGATGCGCTCATTTGCGGTCCGCTGGCGTCTTCGTCGGCATTAAAAGTGACGGCGATTTAACAGGACCCAAGCAAATATATTGCGCCCGCGTTATCGGCGCGGGGCAGTTTAACAGCGGAATCTGTGCTGGGAGAGACGGCCACGAGCGCGGCGCTTCCAGTAGCCGCCTGACCCTTCCTCAAACGCCACCCCCACGCTCCCCAGAGAGATATTAGCCGAGCGGGAAACGTAATGCGTGACACCGCAACTGTCATTAATTTGTTACGCTGCGCAGAAAATATAGCGGCGTTTCTATAAAAATCCTTTATTTCATGCTTCCAAGCCACTAATTTTCCTTTGCAGGCCTTGATAAATCTCAAAAGGTGAGCTGGCAGTGGCCGCGACTGGCAATGGGTCGACAAAAAGCCGGCCCTCTACTGTTTATCAGATAATGTAATTGGGCCCGTCAGTGATTTTTTTCCCCCATTACAGCGGCTGACATTGGCTGATTCCCAGGCCAGATGCTAGGGCATCTGAGTTGTGCGAGAGTGAATTCAAAGGGCATAAGCTCTCACAGACACCCACTCCACACGGCCCTGGAGGGCATGGGCTGTGCACAGGAGATGCCAGTGAGTGGCTTCAGTGCCGCGGGATTACAAACAACCACTCGTGTCAAACGCAGCTCCATTGCTCCACCTCACCTCCTTGGTGAGTTGTGTTGGGTTTCAGGTAACAGGTATTTATGTATGTATGTTGAACTTCTTTTACACCGTACAAAGCCAACCGTGCGAATCAAAGGTGCGGCGGAAGGAAAACAAACTAAACGTAGTTTTCAATCCAGATAATTCTAAAGTGCTGCAGCTCCAGTGGCTTTCTAATATCGGAAGGAAGAACTTTACAGACGGCCGCAGAAGCGCATCTGAAAGCGCGCGATGCAGTGACCACCATCTTTGTTCAATGCGCAGTCAAAATGCGCAAAAGACCCCCCCCCCCCACGGGGCTATTTTGGCCTCTTCATCCACGCCGGCCAAACACCTTGAAAGGGTCGTAACCCTCCACCACCCGACACGGCCAATCAGTAAAAAAAGTGTCACGTTGACAAAAGACAAATAGTTCACTGCTTTAGCCCACCGGTGTGTTGAAGCCACAACATTTACAATTTGAGTACGACGTTTCGCTGGTAATTGCATCCAGCATCATCGGGCAATTCGCCAGAATCATCGGGCGAATTGCCCGATGATGCTGGATGCAATTACCAGCGAAACGTCGTACTCAAATTGTAAATGTTGTGGTTTCACGCTTCAACACACCGGTGGGCTAAAGCAGTGAACTATTTGTCTTTTGTCAACGTGACACTTTTTTTTACTGATTGGCCGTGTCGGGTGGTGGAGGGTTACGACACATTTATAAATAACGCGATCTAAACCCAAAAATCGTTGATTATGAACAATATTGGTCGCGAAAGCCTACGTGTTAAACTGACCTTGAAAGGGGTTGGAGTACCCACACTTCATCCCACCACACGCGACCTACCGATCGGCTAACTGTGGTGTTGCCCAACTGTACTGCTGGGCGGACAGGTACGGGATGCATGTTCTTGGGTCTTTCGGTAAAGTCACGTAGATAGGTTCAAAAAATAACGTGACCTTACCGAAAGAACCAAGAATATGAATTGCTGCAGTCACGAAAGCTTCAAGTCAAGGTACGGGATGATTTAAGAAATGTACCCCATTGGTTCAGCTGCCGTGCCAGGAGATCGAATTGACCCTCGCGACCCCTGGATTTTTAGTCCGGTGTGCCGACCATTGCACCTGGCTTGACCATCCCAAATGTGAAATTGTTGTTGTTGGTCTGCATCAGCATCAGCCATACGAAAGGAGAAGAAGAAGACCATGATCACCGCGGTGGCATGTCTGCAAGACTAAACTCGCTGAAGCCTTCTGCCTGCGTTTGTATGGCCGTTTTCAGCGCAACGTGCACGAGTCCCAATTAGGTCGTGACGTGAAAAGGTTAAGGTTTTGAACGAGCAATTACTTTCTCAGTGCAACTTTGAGCAAGATGTATACGCATCGACATAATTGAGGTGGGCGAAGCCGTTAGCAAGTCAACGTTTAGAAGCGCTGTGTGTGTGCTTGTGAGAGTTTCTGAGTCGTTCACAATGAATTGGATTTGGCGAGGGATATTTGTTTTAAGAAATTTGTACCGTGTTGCATTTTGGGCATCAAACCAAGTGAACAAAAAATACTTAACTTTGGCACAAATCCATTAAAGTATTAACTTGACAGTTTGCTTGTTCACATTTCAATGAATGTAATTAGGGCTTTCAGATGTGTTGGACTGCAGAAAGACTGAAACTCTTAATTTGCCACTGAAAACTTAGATTTTCTCCGTACTAAGCTTTTAAAATAGACTGCATATATACGTATATATTCGAAGGATACATTTAATTATTTAAAACTTAATTTAGCCCTTAAATTCTCATTTAAATATTCAGCAATGCTCAACAGCATGTTCTGGGTTGGCATGTTATCACATCTGCGTTGATAACCCAAATTCGGCTCTAGATATTAGTCTATTGTGGCAGCTTGAAAAGGATGATAACTAAAAATATTGAGATTTAAGGATGAAAATAGGTTTTTTCTGCAAGCAAAGAAAGTTCTAAATATATCTAAAAACTATTTTGTTCAGACGGTAAATGTCCCTGTCAGTCAACTGTATGTATTGGCAAGGTTTAATGACGATGTAAAACTAAACTAAACTTTTATTTTACCAGATAAGGCCCACTGAGAAAAATAGCTCTTCTTTCAGAACCGACCTGGCCACAAATGATAGCTCAACGAAGTGGCTTATCATCATGTGAACATTTTTAGCAGCCAAATTATGTAAACGTGTGTCGATTTTAAACTTAGAGGAGAAACTGGAGGCCCCGGAAAAAAAATCTCTGCGGCCACAGGGAGAACATGCAAACCCCAAATATACAGCAGGCGGCAGGGTCGGGATCGAACTCACGACCTCCTGTATACCAGGCGAGGTAGTTAACATCTCGGCACCGTGGCACCCATGGTAGTGTATAGAGGTCGCTGGTTCGATGCCATCTGTCGGCGAAGGAGTTAAAACTTACAGGACAAGTTTGTCAAATCTTCCACACCGCCTTCCCACCCACAGTCGATCTGCAGGTTGTATGTGGTGGGGTGAATTGTGGGGATGCCCATCTCTTCTAACAGGTCTGGACAATTATTGGAAGTGCAAACCAAATTAGATTTTTTTGATTATTTTACTGCTTTAAATTTCCACATCGTAAGCCACTTTGTTGAGCTATCATTTGTGGCCAGGTCGCTTCTAAAAAAGAAGAAGCTAAAAGCTCAGTGGGCCGTACCTGGTATAATAAAAAATAGTTTAGCTTTATTTGTACATATATTGTAAGTGATTTGATGGCTCAATGGGACACTGTCTACAGGAAAGCCACCCATACGGATGCCTACCTAAAACCTGGCTCCCACCACCATCCAGCCCAGAAGAATTCCCTCATCAAAACTCTACACCATGGAGCTCAATGTATTTCCGACCACTAGGCTACAACTAGTCAAATCTTTGAAACATCCTGACTCAACAGCTTTCCCGCTATTTTTTCTCCTGATGACGATTGCTTGTGTTGTGATCGAAACGTCTTAGTTTTTTGTTATTTTTTTATTTTCTTTGAACCTATCTACGTGACTTTACCGAAACACCCAAGAATAGAAATTCCTGCAGTCACGAAAGCTTTAAGTCAAGATTATTTCCCATTGCAGGAGTATTCAAATGATCGCACGTAAAGTTACATGCATTCAATTCTGTCGCAGCTGTTTTGGTGGGTGTGCTTTGCCGGTTGACCATACTTCACCAGTGGATGTGCATTGCTCTTTAAATGCAACAACGCCCATATTCTTGCACTCATGTGTGCACACATTTTGCCATAAAGTTTGATTGCAAGTGCTTTTTTTGAGGGGGGGAAGTAAAATGGTGCAAATATAATATCCGTATTAAACAAAAAACACGTTTCATCATATCCCCAGCATATGTTTAATGTAATCACAACTGTGGGCTCGCTTCATTTAAAAACTGATTACAGCAAAACATTTATTCTAGACACAGCTGGGCCAAGTTCCCAACTCCAAGCACCCTTTTTTTTACAAGTATTGTTATGATATACAGAAACACAATCCCCCCCCCAAAAAACAGCGTATTAAATGTATGAAAAACATAAAAATTGTAAATAAACGAAAGTTACTAAAAAAACACACGTTACTAATATTCAGCGCTGTTTGTCACGAATAAAGGGCCTCCCACAAACATGTCAGCCAAAAGGGGGTTACTTGACCATACTTCACCATGCTGGTCAGTGTGGATTGGTGAAGGGGGGGGCGAATACAAGTTCAGACATCAAGAAATCGAACTGAAGTTATGGTGTTCATTGCTCAGTGCGCTAATAACTCTGCTACTGCTCCACTCTATACTGTATAAACCATGTCAGTTGGACTCGCATATGGATATATGCATGTACTGGTAGTTAAGCTTACATTTCTCATATTCTTGTTGATGTTGGGTTCCTACTACCTGAATTTGATGTTCTATTATCAAATGATATTATCAAATCACTCCTTACCCGTGAAATAACGCAGATATGGTTTATATGCCCCAATTGTCTCTTAGCAACAAAATAACAATAAATGCATGTGGCCTTTGCACCAGTCTTATGGTGCCAGAACAGTCGTCACGAATGTGCTATGTCTTCCCGACAGATATGGTCTTCCAGTAGGGGACGACGTTGCTCCCGGTCGGTTTGCCCAGTTGGGTAACAATCGAGATACATTTCAAACGTGAGAAACGCGGTCCATGCCACTGGCAACACGTGGTCGACTCTTTTACAGCAACAACAACAACAACAACAGAAATAATGTCACGGGATTTATAACGTCTTCGGTGACGCAGACGTCACGTGTTTGTTGGTTGACTCACGCGCGGTATTTACCAGGGTGGCCACCGGGAGGGGGGGGAGGGGTTGCACCGTTGAACCTCTGCAACAAGTCACAAAACGCACTACCGCTTCGCCATGTCACCGCTCCAGATTGCTGTCATTGGACGAATTCAGTACTTCCGCAAAACCAGTTCCAGCTTACCTGTCTGCAGGTTCATTATGAAAACGTCAACACGTTGACACCTCTTCAAGGTTACTCCTCATATCTGCGAAGAAGTATGGATAATAGGACTATTCGTTTGTTTTTCTCGCACAAATCAATTTGGGATCGCGGATTATGCAAGAGATGCGGTGAATAGCAATGTCGATGAGTTCTGCTGTATTGTATGCGGTCTTGTTTGGCAAACCTATCATTGCGCATATAGTGATATCGTCTGCTTTGTCGGAATAGAAAAGACAAGCGTGACATTTATAAAATACATAAAAATAACCAAGAGGAAACACATTATCACGTCGAAGCCGCCACTCAATGAAAACAATTATTAAAGTATAAATTTAAAATGTAAATAGCAGGTACATTGGCAGGGTGACGATGCCATTGATAGAGTTAGCAAGTGGGCACAGCATACGCGTATTGAACGTGGTAAAGGAAGCAGGTCAGCTGTTGCAAATGATGACGTCAGGAGTTCTTTGATGTCCATTCTACATCAGACGGTGCACTTTGGTAATTTCTCACAGGAATTCAGGGGTGGCTTTGGGAATTAAACAAATCAGCTCTGAATTAAAAACAAGGAAAGAAACATACCATTGGAGAGCCCCGCTGACCACGAGCTTATTAATCCAAACTCCAAATAGAGGGAGCATTTTGTAACCATGTACTTGCACGTGTCAAGAATGTGTTGCTTGCGGTGGCTGGTGGGCTCTGAGGGCCGCTGAGCTAACAACGCTGAGATCCTGAGTTTGAATTTGAGCAGCCACCCATGATTAACCTGGATTCCCAAGTGTCGTAAGTTTATGATCATGGTCCAGTCACTTTTTTTTTGCAGCGGTGCATTCGTGTATAGAGTGTGGACGTCCATTGTGCACGTGTTGCGAAAATAATACAATTACAGCCCTTCGATTGAAAGCTTTCGTGACTGCAGGGATTCATCTTCTTGGTTCTTTCGGTAAAGTCACGTAGAAGGGAAATAATAAAATAATAAAAATAAAACATCATTAAATAATATTATATTTCATTATGTTTTATTATGTTTTATTTTTATTATTTTATTATTTCCCTTCTACGTGACTTTAAAATAATAAAAAGAAAACATAATAAAATAATATAATATAATATTTTATTATGTTTTATTTTTATTATTTTATTATTTCCCTTCTACGTGACTTTACCGAAAGAACCAAGCAGATTACAGCCCTTCGCCAATCCACTGCTTAATGAAAGTACCTCCACTCTTTGTCGGTCATGTGGGATTGTTTGACCATACACGACCATGCTCGTTAGTTCACGTTGGTGAAGCAGAAGGAGGAGAAGGGTGGGTGGGGATAGGGGTGGGGTGGGGGTGTGGTGGAGATAGTGGGGGGGGGCAGAACCAGTTCTGATATCAGGCGTCAAACTCGGTTGACTGGGTTCACAGTGCGTTGCGCTACGAGCCATGCCACCTCCAACAACATGTCCATCACGTTCCATGAGCGCCCAAGAACAATTCTGATTCGATCTGGTTTCAATTATTTTCACAATCGTGCTATGTATGTATGTTGAACTTATTTTGCACCGTACGCAGACAACGGCGCTAATCTGAGGTATGGGGTGTTGTGCACTACTTGGCGACCGACATATTATCGCCGCAGCTTAGCGACCTTAGCAAATCAGACAATCACCCAATGGCACCATATGTCGTGTAACACATTTTTTTTCCGAGCCGCGGTACCCTGTGCTAAGGGGCCAGTGGCAGCATTAGGTGTCACCGTTGACCAGGGCTGAGCTGTATGCAGCTCCCACGTGTTTCCTGCCGCAATTATCACACTCCTGCAGCTTGCTGGATGCTAAGGTGCCTCTCGTAGGCAGGGAGGGTCGAGGAAGGGGTGTTTTCGACGCTCCGGAGCCCGACGAAGGCTAATTAGATCTGTAAGCTCTCCTGGACTATGATATGGCAGGTGAGTTCAGTGACTGCACTTTCTGTGTAATTAAGCCCAACATCTAGCAGAACTCATGCTACCAATTAAACTACAGGGTGTCTACAAAGGTATCATCCATTACGAAATTAGTATTATCAGACGGCGGTTTGGACTGCAGTGGCGAAAATATTGGCAGCGTATTGCGTACAATGTGCTACAGTTTTAGGTTTATTTTATTTTATTTTGGAACCGAAGAGATTTCAGAGCGATGTTCAACAGCGCATAGCACAAGCTTTGGAAGCAGTCGCACCCAGAGATGTCGGGGATCACTTGGGACTTTCTCAAATCTCGATGCGAAGTGTGCATCGCCAAAGCCATAGCAGGCATGTGCAGGTTTAGAGGGATTTGTACAATAAACTCTTCACTCGATGAAATGTGTGCGTGTGTGTAGTTTCATCAACCTAGCTCAAGCTGCACTACTGTTACATTTCTTTAATAGTAATCGATTTAACCTTTATCTGGACACTCTGTACATGCAAATAAACAGGTTATTACATTCTGTTGTTAACAAGGAGCTGTAAAACAGACACCCTTCGCTGTAACCCTCACCTAACCCTCTTACAATGTCTGACTCGAGCCCAGAGTAAAACAATAAATGTACCATTGGAAGTTCACGTTTTGACGAATAAAAAAACATACTTTATATATGTTGCACGCCATTGGTATTTACAATAATGAATGTTTCGGAGCAAATGCGTGGGGCGGATGCGATTGTGACAACACATGATACATGCAAATGAGCCTTCTATTAACATTTTTAACTGTGGTTCTGATAAAGCGTTGCTATTGTAATGCTCCGTGCAGCCTTACGAGATAATTATCTTTTGTGAAGGCCCAGTGCAGAATAGCCGACGAGTGGAAATGCAAATTACATCAGTTAGCGTAAATTGATTCTGAAACCAATCCGGTTTATGATAATGTTCACACAGTGCAATCATTAATGTCTTATAAATTATCAAATATATAAAGAGAAAAATAACAATCGTGATATAGCAATCGTGTCTTAAAAAAAAAACTTACAATTTTCATGTTCATATTGTAAAATGTATTACGATTTGTACGTTTTAACCTAAAAATATATATTACATTAAAAACGTTGGAGGACACCCAGAGAGCTTCATAAAGCCATAATATGAATAAATAAATTTCACCACGGATTATTTGGCAACGTTTAAATATTGTTCTCGCGTAGTCTGATTAAGACGAGTCAACTCTGGAGTTTTGATAACAATAACCGTGTTCTCGTTATCCAAAGTGTATTTGTGCATATCTATGACACAGACAATGAGCTTGTAGGTTTTGTTCCTTAAATATTCATATTTTATTTTATAAGTCTCTTTGTGGAAATGCTTTGTTATGGCAAGTCATAATTATACCGTAAATTCCTAGGAAACGTAATTACTATTTCCATTAAATATCCAACAATCCATCTCCCTCTGCTCTAAGTTTTGTGAGCTCCTTCAGGGATTGTATTTCATGTAACTGGCTCAGGGGGAAAAAATTCACGACTTTCATCTGTAACGTTGTTAAGTAAAAAGTGAATGTGTAATTGCAAGCAGCATCTTAATATGTCATCCTTAGGTTCGACTCTTTTTAAAAAAGGAATCTGTTTAGTTTTCTACTCTATTACAGCTTAGTACAGACTACACGTAAAGAAACAGGCTAGATTTATTGTTGAGCATTAGTGCACTTTGCTTAATGATAGCGTGTCAGCTTGACTTGGTGTTTGTTAAAGAACAAAGCTTAAGGTGGGGAAAAATAGGAAGGAAAAAAAGTAGGTGACATTTTTTCTTATTATTCGCGACGGCTACAGAATTCATGACTCCACCTTTGTGTGGGTAGCATAAACCTGGGTAGAAGGCGATGGAAGGGCAAGGCACTGTGTCTCTTCAAAAGTAATTCACCCTAATAGAAAGCCTTTTTCGAGCCCAATGCAGGAGCAGAGTAGAGACTAAGGGCACTTTACATGCTCGCTTCAATATCACCTGCGATTTGTTATTGCGAGCCGTGCTTAAATAAATAAACTATTCGCCGCTAATACACACAATGCACGCCCTTCAACAGCGATTGCTTGTCCTCCCTGGCTCGTGATAGGCCACCCGATGGGCACATTCTCCCATCTCATTATGCCAAGGGGCCTGCAACTGTATTAGCTGTGACTGGGTTAATGAAATTGACTCGGAGAGAAGTGCTCGTCGGGATTTGAAAGCTGATGAGGAAGTGTTCATCCCGGGGTGAATGCTGCCGTTTGGCGCCGGGAGGTGAAGCATTGGGGGGCGCTCTTCAAGTGCCCAAAGCAAAGGCGTTAGGTAGCACGCGCAGGGCACATCTTGCCACAGGGTGCGTCTGGAGAGGACATCTCCCTGCGCGCGTCTCTCTCATACCACGCCCATTCAATCGAATGCAATTCTGCAATTGATGCTCGACATTACATCGTTAAGAAAGGGGAGGGTGACCACGTGGATTATAGAACGTGCACAGGCCACGGACAGTCCTTTTGACCGTTAAGAAGAGTAAGTGGGTTCGTGCAGGGTGCTTCGCCTAGAAAGGCGATGACGACCAGTGGTTTAGGACCGACGGCGAACATTGCAAAGCGAATTTGTGGAGCGTCTAAGTGCAGCCGCATCTCGAGATGCTGTATTACGTAGTGGCGGGTGCATCGTGGGAAAATGGGAAATTCATTAGGGGAACTGGATGCATCTATACACCGGGTAAACACGCTTAATAATATTTTCTAACTCTGGGAGGAGAAAAATATGATCTTGAGCATAGACTTGAACAGGGGTGGGGGAGCCGGCAGTACGAATGGCGTATTTACGCTTCGTTTATATTGCAGTGTTCTAACCAGATACTCTCTTCGGATGGGACATCTCGTTTGCAATGATGTCCAGCTTTCGGGGATAGCATGCTAGCCACCGAGCCAGCGGGGATAGAGTCCAACGTCCCTGATGCTTTCGATTTAAAGCTTTCGTGACTGCAGGGATTCATCTTCTTGGTTCTTTCGGTAAAGTCACGTAGAATGGAAACAATAAAAAATAATAAAATAAAACATAATAAAATAATTCTCACGACGTTTCGGCCACAACGCAAGCAGCCGTCATCAGGTGAAGACCAGGTCTGTCGGGGAGACGCTGTGATGACGGCTGCTTGCGTTGTGGCCGAAACGTCGTGAGAATTATTTTATCATGTTTTATTTTATTATTTTTTTATTGTTTCCATTCTACGTGACTTTACCGAAAGAACCAAGAAGATGAGTCCCTGATGCTCACCGCCAGCGAGCGTGTCCTACATTGGCGGCCAACAAGCAGCCCTTATGGCATTGTTTAATAAAGAAAGAGAATGCATTCCAGTGCCACAATGCAAATCTCAATGCCGACATTTACCTGCGCTTAGTAGTAGTTAGCGCACGGCGCTGTGAGCCCGGCGGCCCTGAGTTTGACTCGCAGCCACGGCTTTTATCTCGCACATCTCCGATTAGCACGGTTGGCTACCTATGGTGCAGAGGAAGTTCCACGTGCAATGCGGTGGGTGGCTTTTATTCGGCAGTGAATTTGCAAAGGGATGTAACTTTTATTGTGATGATGGATGTAACTTTTATCGTGAGTTATTGTATAAATAAAAAGTACCGCTTCAATATTGAATGCATGGCCGACTATTTGATCCAGATTTGGCTTGGAAAAGAGATGGTATTAATTTGACGAGGCCGCCCACTGAGATTGGGCATCGCATTGATTGCGTCCGCATCCATACTAACGATCATTACACGGGGCTCAAGCGAACATTGCCAGTCGCTCATCAACCGCTGAAAAAGCAGCACGTAAACAGTTGATAATATACCAAAGACGTGGCATGATGTTAGGTACAGACATTTGTTAATCTACTGCTGCGTGAACGTTTCCTCAAGCCATATGCGTCATGGAGATTGTTTGACCATACTTCACCTCGCTGGCCAACGGGAGTTATTGAGGTGGTGGGCCCAGAACCGGGTCAAATATGGATCACCACTGACGGTAGCTAATGGTTGGAAATCGTACTCGGGTATCTTGGATTCGTATCGTAGTGCATTAACCACTGCGCCACCACTCATATGTAACATTTGGATTAGATGTGTGTGTGTCACTTTTCTCACAACGGTCTTCTTAACAAACTTTATTTATGTTGTTTGCATCGATGCACAGTGTTGTTAAGTGAGTGTGGACTTAACATGAAGAATGACATTTTCATGGAAAAATACCTCCTCCGTTATTTTATAAGCGAGTTCCATGTTCTTCATTTGACATGTGGGTCTGTTGCAGTAACGCGTAGATCTTTTAAACAATGGTGTTTTATTAGTTGCATTAAATGTAAGCTACGCGTGTGTTTAGGCGTGTTACGGTGATATCATTTCCATTTGTTGTCACTATATTTCTAACCGCGACACTTTATTCACAAAACACGTATATGTGTGTGTGTGTGTGGAAAATATAACGGGGAAGTTAATTCCGGGAGGTTTTGCAATGCAAAGGTGGGATTTAAAGCACAAAGCCAATTTCAAAACGGCATGTTGTCTTTGGCTCGGCGCGCTCTTTCAACGCAACGGGGATGTTATAAAAGTGCGCATTACAGACATCCAGCCAGGGCGGGGGTGGGGGGGCTCTTGTGTGCAGAACCACAACATTTTTTTTATTTTGCTCTTCTGTTGATCAGAAATCGCTGACGCACCGCAGCGACCTGCGACGGAGAGTGGCTCTGATTTTTTTTTGCCTGCGCGTGAAATACAGGAAAAAAAAACCAAATCAATGTAGAGCCGTGTAAACTGTCAAACGCATTGCCTGGTAACATTGCGACTTGTTAAAATGGCACCCCACTGTACGCTTAGATGTGTGCGGATTGTGTGTATGGTTACAGTTTATGTTACGTTTTAACCGCTCCGGTGTGGAATGGCCGTTGTACGTAACCCGGGTTCGGACAACGATTGATTATGGGTTTTTTTTCAGTTTATTCTTATTTGTTGTCTTCCACACGGTTGTGAGGCCTTTGTAATGCTCTCCTCAGCCTGTGTCATTAAAAATCGCCCGTGACTTTTCCTTTTCGTTTTGTGTGCTGAGTGGAAATTTAAAAAAAAGACGGCTGATTTGTCTTCTCAGATCATCTTCCACAGAGCTCCACTGTTTGTCCAAACAGAAGCCGCTTCGTGTCTTAAAGCGTACATCTCAGGCCTATGAAGAAATTAACATTATTGCAAATGTCGTAGCTGACGGGTCTTTAGTAAGGCGGCAAAAAAAACACAGCTTTTGATTTCATGTAAGACGTTAAAGACACAAATACATCGCTAGTTGTGTTGGCTCATTTTTTTTTGCAAACAGTATTTACCTGCTGACATGACTTTGAGGTGGTGCCACATTTTTAAACTCGCGGGCCATTTCCCATCAAACAATCGCTCTGTCACGCACGTTACATGAGAATGAATGGTTACAAAGCGATGCGCTGTCTTGCCACTCTACTTTTCGCCCCTTTTTAAACTACGTGGTCAAATCCATACTTCACAATATGCCACCCATTTTATACGGCACAGATCGCCTACATCCACAAGGAAATTTACGAGACCGATGGATAAAAGCTTTTGTGCTCAGCCCAACTTAAATTGGACATGAAAAGGTCGCTAGCTTTTAAAAAAAAGGTGCTTTTGCCTTTCCTGTGCAATCACACTTTGTAAATAAACATTAAACATTCTTTTGGCCATTTTTTTTCTTCTTAAAATTCACCGCGCAGTCGGTGAGAATTATAATCCTTGAGAATTACAGGGCAAGTATACGACTATGAGGTTAGTTGTTTGGCTTTCCTGCGGGTATTCAGTGACAGGCAGTATTTTATCAAATTACAGTAGTGCTAGCAAGCAGCATGCACTGAATACTACTCTCTTGGCAATACGAGCACCTGTCTTAGACAATTTCTAGGAGTTCAAGCAAAGCATTTGGCCACTGCTCAACATCGCCAAATGATGATAAATCCATAATCATAATGGCGCATATATCTATGCCAAGCAATAGACAAATAATAAACAAATTGTTTGTCTAATGAGGATTTGAGGTCCTTGCCAAAATCTGTAATTGTTGAAACTTGCTGAGTGTCTCATTGTTGAAAAGTAATATTAAATTGTAAATTTTTAATATATATAAATGGTTTACATTCGGGGAGCAGATTTGCTAACCCCACACACAAGTGGATATGCCAACTGTCCAGACGAAAAGTGCATTTGTTGTATTTGTGTAGTTAGAGAACATCTAAATCTCTGCGACTATGCAATGGCAACATCTGTTGTTAATAACGAACATTACGGATAACCTAGAATGAAAGGTACCCAAGTGACTGCATTCCATCCTGAAAAAAATCATTTGAAATAATTGGTGAAATTAGATCAACAAAACAATATTGAAGCAGTTTTTTTTCATGCGGTGCAGAACTGCGTACTATTTTTAAACGTTATGGATTCTAAACTTCATCTATTTAAATTCGGATATCAGTGAAAAGCGCTTGCAAAATAACAAATATCTTCGGCTTGTATTTTTACCATTTGCATTTTAATTTCTCATATGCATGATGCAATTTAGTTACAAGATATGTAATGGAATTTGTCAGTCGGAATGATACAGCATGGTGCAGGGAAAGGCCTTTTAAACTAAATAAAACATTTCTTCTTGTTTGTGCACATGAAACGAAGATTATTGATTGGATTCTGTGATGTCCTAGGCCACAACTCTGTTCAAATGAGCCAAATGCCCTTTTCCATCCCTTACACTTGCCTTTAGAATTCTTTGTTCCTTAATATAATTCACTTGATTAACCTTCAGATTATCTGGAGGGGAAAAAAACTGAATCTGCAGCATGATACATTATTTTCTCCGCAGTGGCTGAAAGTTTCACTTGGTCCATTGCTTACATTTTAGCCACTTATAAAATAACCAATTTTAAGACATTAATTGTAAAATTGGTCCATTTGACTCATACCATTATAGTCGCCGAAAAAGTACAAAAAAATACCTTGCATTAAATCCTTGCCAAAAAGTCGTGCACCACTTTGTGGAAAAATTACACCGTGAAAAGGACATTGTGGTCCTCGTAAGATGTTAAATAAATATTGTGGCGTCAGCCATTCGTGGGACATTTGCGTAATTGGCTAAAAATGAGCACAGATATGCTTCGTGATGTCTTTAAAAAAAAAGGTCATTCTTTTTCGTTTTGCATTTTGCACTTTGATTCTTCTCAAAGGTTTGAACTCAAAGTCAGGGAATTGAAAAAATGTACGTGCGGATGTTTTTCCAATATTTCATCGCAGTCATTCATTCCCTAACTGCTCGACTCGTTTGATCCATGCAACCTTGTCTCAAGGGCTTGCTTCAGTGGTTAACTATTCCCATAACCGTGACTATATTATATCATAACAAATATGTTGGTCAGCGCGGCTAATTGTTTGTGCTATGAGCATTGAACAACATAATCATGGTCATCACTCTTTGTGCGAACATGTGAGGTTGGCCATGCACAACAGTTCAGTTTTTTTTGCTATGTTTTGCCACAGGAAATTCTGCACACTTGCACACACACACATATAATTATTTCTAAAATAAATAATATTTGTTTTCAACAAGGCTGGATGGCCAAAACAAAAACAACCGATTTTTCCTCGTAGCTCTCTTGGTAACGGGTGGCAGCTCCTTTGCCGACGAAAAAAAGCACCGCATCCATGGAGTATTTAAACGCGATGCAATACTCATTGTATTCGTTTGGCGTAGCAAATATCAGCATCAGGATGGTGTTTCCTATTACGGATGGCAATGTTTTGCACATTTTACTCAGAAATTGTATTCTTGCAAGATGGCTTGTGTTGCCGAACATAATTTTCACATTTTTCCTGGTTTCTGTATAACCACAGCATATTGGATAGCTCTCTCTTGGGCCGTTGGCTTCAAGTATCTGCTTGATGAGCCATGTATTTTGAGACATCACAGGTTTGGGCCAAAATCGACTTCTTTTGGCCATGTTTTTAAAGGTTCATGCTGGTTCGCTTTTTATATTTGGCAATTTCATTGAAACATTTATTTAATATGCCTTTTTAAATTTAATTCTATTCAGCTCAGAAAAAGCGTATATAAATGATGAAATATCTAAGGCCAACGTATTTAAAATATATCTTGATATTGCAGCTGACATTTTATCAGCATCTTCACATTTGGTATTCTTATTACCTTGAAATGCATTACCAAACAATAGCATGTCAACAAGTGCTTATCCACCTAAAGTTAACATCAAACCAGCCATCATTGCCAAAGCTGTTGATGCAACCACACTTCTCCAAATGCGTTACGCCACTTCTATGTATCAATTCATATATATACACGATGTGTACCATCCGCACAACCACTGCAGGGGTATTCAGAGCTGTTTTTTTACTTGATACAGCTGTCGTGGCTGTGACGGTTCCACCTGAAGACGGAAGCTTGTGTTGCCTCCGAAACGTCGTGATTTTTTTATTTTTTTTATTTTACTTTTATTAATTTTAATGTTTTACCTACGTGACTTTACCGAAAAAACCTAAGAATATGAAAAATGACTGCAGTGTTTAAAGAGAATCAAAAGAGATCACCGCATCGTGCCAGTTTCTTACACGTCACACACACACACAGACACACGTGATGTATTCTGTAGCTTGTGATGTCCAATCACTTGTAATGCTTTTCATTTGAGCGATAATTCGCTGTGGGAGGCTGTAGGACCAGAGGGTGTGTATGTGCGTGCACCTCCCTTACAATCTTATTTCGATGAACCATAAAATTACATGTGCCTAAACCCCTACCCTAGACAGAATTTGCTATTCCAGAAGGATATTATTTGAGATTTGAGGCCACACCATTGGGATTGCTGCATTAATTAATCCAGCAAAAGTTATTTTAATTACACACAAGGACACAACGTACCAACGTAAACCGCAACATGCATACAATATACGTTCGGTATATGACAACTTTCGTGGAAATTCCATTCGTGATTTCTGAGACAAGTCCCTAGTTTGCAAGTGCCCACTCTTTAAAAGCGTTTGCTTGTGTTGACACTTTCCTTTTTTCCCATGGTGCTCTCCCAGGTCAGAACAAATGATTAAAAATCCACGTCAGCTGAAATCCAGTGCCCCATTTATTATAAGGTCCCATTCAACTCTGCAGACCTTCGGTCAAGGTTTGCGGCTGAAGCTATGCAGCAATTAAAACGTTCTCAGCATTACGTGAGTAACGGGAGCCACTGATTATGGCGGTGAGATGTTTTACTACCTCGCCTGGTATACAGGACGTCGTGGGTTTGATCCCGACCCTGGCGCCTGCTGTATATTTGGAATTTGCACGTTCTCCCCGTGGTTGTGTGGATTTTTCTCTGGGTCCTCCGGGTTTTCCTTCCCCATTTAGAAACGTGCGTTTAGAGTGTTTGGATGCTACATATTTACACGTGACAAGCCACTTTGTTGAGCTATCATTTGTGGCCAGGTCGCTTCTGAAAAAGAGCTATATAGCTCAGTGAGCATTACCTGGTAAAACCAGAATTGTTTAATTTAGAACACACAAACTATTTCATTTCTGTCTTTAATCATTGTCGATAACCTCATGGGGAAAAATGTTATAAAAATCGATGACCTATTTAGCACTAACCTTAATTACCACACAGTAACCAACATGGGGAAGCTTGTTCAAACAAGCCACACGATTGACACAGCATGGTGAGGCCTTCATCCAGCAGTGGATTGGCAGAGAATAAATAGTAGGATAGGAGATGGGGAGTAGTGTCACAGTGTGTGTGGCATTGCACTAAGAACCTGGCCACCTACGTTTAACTCCAGGCCATGGCGGACATCGTTAGCGAGTGATGTTTGAACTGGTCCTGCGGCCCTTCTCACCAGCCCACGTTGACCAAACAACTTCCATTACCGGCATTTTATGGGTAAGGCCTTCATCTGGCAGTGGATTGACAACGGAGCTGGAAGTAAAGTTAGGTTAGTTCGTCTTAACGATGAACATGAGCGCTTTTTTACACTCCTGGCACATCGTATACAAAGAATCGGCCATCAAATGAGAAAAATACCGCATTTGAAAAACATAAACGCATCTATTGCCACGTTAGCCGCAAAGTATGCAGCCGAGGGTTGTGTGCATGGTGGCATGAGGGCTGGATGAAACGCAGTAATTAGTATTCGATGTTAGTTGGAGGGGGGCTCTGTGTTGATGGAATGCATCATGTGGTTTGAGGTTTGTTGCCGGCAAGGACGGCTAAGCAATCTGGCAAAGCGTTCTCGGGAACACACAGAACTATATACCCACAAGCCAATCACCAGATAGCCTGCTGTTCATTAGTTCCAGATTTTTCTAAATTACTCTGCATCACGTTTGCCTAGCAAAAATTGGAATTAAAAAAAAATCCTAAAAGGAAATATGCTTCCCTCGGGGGCATATTTTTAAAAAAAACATTTTGAAAGGAAGTTGATTATAAAACACATAAAAGTAAAAGAAAACAGTCTGCTTTTGTTTAAGTGGATGCTTATGTAGAGGAGTAGAACAGAAGTGGGTTTGAGCACACTAATGGTGTTGGTCATCCCAAGATTAACACGCAATTAAAAGACGACATTGCATGTGGTACACGCGTACTCATGTTGCATAGACCATATTTACCCAACAGCATTCACCAATTCCCAAACCAGCATGGAGTGTTTGCAGGGAGCTTCATATATGTTGGTCTTGTTTGTTAAATAGAGCCTCAAATGATCAAGGTGAATCTTTTTGAGAATGTATCGTGGCCTAGCTTCATCATGCCCAAAACATCCACGCAGGGAAAGGACAGAAAAGCTACCGAGAATCACTGTCTTCTGTAAAAAAAAAAACATTATTTTCATCATAAAATGACAACGACTAATCCCACATTTGGCACGAATAAGCCATGCGGCTGTGTGATCCCTCAAACACCAATGCTTGGAATCTCCCGTCAGCTGTGCTTACTGCCAGCCGTCTTTAGCTGGCATGGGGGTTATGTCGGTGCATTCGTTGTTGTTGGTGGTGGTGGTGGTGGTGAAGATTGCTACAGCATTGCTTGTGAATGAGCAGTCCAAATATCGTGTTGCACTGTATCAGTGAACAAGATGCACAATGCATTTTAACTGACACACTTACAGAGAGGAGAGGTCAACATCGCCTTGTCCAGATTTTCTTCCGAAAACATTGAATGCTTTCTTCTGGACAACGTAACATCTACACTTTTACTATTTGTCTACAGGTACACAGCGGTGGTCGTTGACCACCATATGATATGTGTGTGTGTTCTGTGTGTTCATAGCGGGGAGCGGAAGTGTAGCGGTTAGCGCGCTGCAAAACGAACCCAGCGACCCGAGTTCGATTCCTGCTCACGGCCAACACCAGTGATGGTTATCTGAACCGTTCCTGGGCCTCCCCTAGGTCGACTCAGCCTCAAATGAGTACCTGGTGTGGTGTGTAAACATCGCCACTAGGGAGACAAAGGCGGCCGGGCGTGGTGTTGGCCACCCACTCCCTCGCGTGCCGTGCCGGCCTTCATAGGTGCTCGCTAACAGCACTTGCCCCTACAGGCTTTACGGGGGATTGTGTTGTTGTCTTTTTACATGTTTATCGTGCGTGGCTGACGTCAAAATGTATATTACATAGAGTGAATGCAACATATTGCACGAGTATCTACGTGTGAATCCTGTATGTAAGAAACAACTTTCCAAGTGAGCTCCCCCGGTATGTTTTTTGGGTTACACCGTGCGCCTGTGAACTGAAGAAGGTCCCGGCACATGGAGCGAAACGTTGGACGTCGTATCCGCCGATATGAGCTGACCATGTGGTGGCGTTTTCCGCGTCGTTGTTCGGCTCGATGTTTCGACATTTCAATGCTCGTGCCGGGAGCTTTCTCAAGTTCAGAAACATGCCCCAAAAAAACCTAAAAACACACCGGAGAGCTTCAAGTGCATGCCCAGAAAGTCAACGTGCGCGGTAGTGTACTTCGTCTTCTTGGTTCTTTCGGTAAAGTCACGTAGAAGGGAAATAATAAAATAATAACAATAAAACATAATAAAATAAAATTCTCACGACGTTTCGGCCACAACGCAAGCAGCCGTCCTCAGGTGAAGAACAGGTCTGCCGGAAAGACTTTACCGAAAGAACCAAGAAGATGAATCCCTGCAGTCACGAAAGCTTTAAATCGAAAATTAAACAGAAAATAATTAAGCGATGCATTTGAACACTAAAAACACTGATTTCAAGCTTTCGTGACTGCAGGGATTCATCTTCTTGGTTCTTTCGGTAAAGTCACGTAGAAGGGAAATAATAAAATAATAAAACATTATAAAATAAAATTCTCACGACGTTTCGGCCACAACGCAAGCAGCCGTTCTCAGGTGAAGAACAGGGCTGTCGGGAAGACAGCGTCTTGCTCCGGTAGTACTCTTGCCTTGAGTTTTATCTGGATAATATTCCTAAATGTTATCGTGATGGTAGCGTTTCAATGTTTCAGAAAGCCTCATCGTAAAAAAGCATCGTGTGCCTTGTAAAATAAAGAAACGTACAACATCATAGTTTCTCAAATTTTTGGTGGTTAAATAAATAATGAAAAAATACCAACGCGCTCCAAGTTAAGACGAAAGGCAATGAATTCTGACACACTGTGCTTGAACATTATTGCATTAGTCTTAACATTCAAGGCCATGTTACCAGCGTGGAAAAACGTACAACATAAGTGTTAGTGGTTGTCTAAAGGTTACGATATTGTTTTTTTTTACAATAATGTTTAATTTGAGAATCGTAAAAAAAATGCAAGTCAAGATTTTATTTCTGCAAGTGGGTGGCGGTGTGGGTGGATGGGTGGGTTATGATCTTGGTATTTGATTTCATGTAACTTACAAATTCATTTAAATCGTTATTTCAACTAAGCCTGCAGTTAATATGTAATACAGTGCATACTGTAGTGTAATTCCTATGTCGGTTGAATTCACTCACCCTGGCCATTTCACTAATCCACTCTTCAGAAATGGCATTTATGCAAAAATGCATATTTGAAAGGAACAAAAACCTATATGCACTAAATGCTGTTTTCTTTGACACTTAATATGCAACACATTTTGCCATGACAAATGTATAAACATAAAAGCCAAAGTGATTTTCTATTCCAGCGAGCTTTGCGGTGTTTTCTCATCTCCCATTTACGGACCTGAGTCAGTGGTGGAAGTTCTAGGATGCTATGGCAGGGGTGAGTTTCGCTGTAGTAGGACAACCACTGTTGACTTCTCCATGAAGCGGTACCTATTTTACAAACCCCAGAGGGATGATTGGCTGAGCCAAATCCTAACCAGGGCTTGAGCTACCAATCTTCCGATCGCGAGCTGCTTCTTCTACCACTGGAACCACCTGGCTGCTCTGCTTAACGAATACTCAACCGTTTCGATTTCATTCGCTCCCATCATGCAGTGTCCTTAGTTTTCTTGTGAACTTTGCATATATAAAATAAAATCACAATTGCCCAGCAATTCAACTTAAATTATCGTTCTGAAGTAATGGGAACAGTTGTATCTGCTAAAAAATATTGCAAAAATAAAGATGCATTTCTAAGAAATAGCAGGAAGATGTGTTCTTAACAGTACATGAGATATCTAATTATCCTTTATTTAACCAGGAGATCAAATGAACGTGTGAAGATGCATTAAACATTGCCTTTCTTGCGAGGGCGACCCAGGTTGCAATGGACAATTTTAAGCTAATAGAAAATTTTAAACCTCTTTAAATGTAGCAATTATAGATGCATTTGTGAGATATGGGAGAAGCATTGAGACAAAATGAAAGAGAGATGATGGGAGAGAGCTATGTATGCGTCATCATTACCACCAATCAACACCATTCTAGCCAAGCTAGGGAAGGGCCCTGCTTGCTTATCAATGCAGCCTCCATTGCCTTAGTGATCACACAATTACCACCACGAGGAGGAGGTCGTGGGATTCAGATCACTGAACCGTCGCTAAATGCCACCCCAGCAGAAAGACGCAGCACAAGTGGGGCTATTCGGCCAGTGATTGCGCATCCATTTGAGTGGAACAAAAGCAGCGCGTTCTCACCCATTTCAACCTCATATTTGAGCGGCCCTGAAAAACAACAACAACAACAACAAACGCAAAGCCACTCTGCCTTGGGCTGCTAAGTGACGAGAGAAAACTCACTCCTTCCCACATGTTCTATCTCGTCTCGATTTTTGTCTGGCCTTCGCTCTCTTCCCCTGTCCTCTCCCTCGCCCCTCTGCCGTCTCCTCCGCTGTACCCAGGTGCTTTAAACAATGTTACACACGGATATGTCGGTCGCTCAGATGCCGTCTACTCCGGTTAGATATTCGCCTGTACCTGTTGTCATTGGGGTTAGTGGCGGTGGGGGGGAGTGAAATTTTATGAGAAAAAAAAGTGACACGGGAAGACGTGGCAATGAGCTACGCTTGCTGTGACGCGTGATGTGGCATTGCTGTTGTGTTCTGCTGTGCAGAACTGACGCGACCTTGATGGAACCATCGATGGTGATGGAGCAGCAGCCACAGCCTAGGACATCTTGCCCACAAGGGAACAGCTATTTAATGGTCACATGCTAACTTCAGCCTCTTGATTGTTTTGTCTGTTTTTTTTTCATGCGCGTAAATATTTCATCCCACAATTGTGGCTGTGGTGGCTTGCGTTAGCTACATCGCCTATGTTGTGGTTTCGTGAGTTAATGAGGTGGGCACTCGCAAGAAAAGGATGTCATGCCATCATAAAGGCTAACTTGAGTGAGCACTCATCCACACTTATGAAGTTATATTATTTGTTCTTGAAAAAGGTCAGGTTTTGATGTGGTTGAAGCAAAGAGACTGAAGGGCAGGTGAAATCTCAAGCATATTTATGGACCGTTTGAATATCAGGATTTACTCTAAAAATAAAAAATAAAGAAATAATTGCAAATGCCACTGTTTTGTCTAAGCATCTGCGAGACCAACCGAAATGTCATTTCAAAGCGTTGATGGCCAAAGACATCTGGCCATGAACTCCTCTGTGAGTACTACAAGAAAACCTTGACCTTCTACAACGAGTGTGGACAAGCAAACTACCCGGGACCTCACAGCCATGTATAAATAACTTTCCCCATATAATAAGTCATATTTTTTTGTTTATTTTAACACATTGCAATATTGATTAAATTAAAAAACACTTTAGCATCAAGATGGTCATGTTATATCATGCTAAAATGAAAGTTGTTTTCCTTATATGACCAAACGCTTTTTTGTTGTTGTTTTTTGCGATGAGAATCTGTTGCCAATTTTTTTTTTCGTTTGAAAGACATCTGCATTCGGAAGAGTTGCGATTGTGCATAGAGGCAAAAAAAAACAACCGAGTTAACCCTTGCGGGGAAAAGAAAACTGGAGGACACTTGGCCCGCAGCACATGACAAAGATGTATGGACCACCGTGGATGGGGAGACAATAACAGATGATGATTATTATTGCACTCTGAGGAGTCTGTTTACATGGCAACTTGCTGATTACATGCCGACTCTGGACCAACATTGGAGCTCATTTCTTTCCTTTCTTTTTGTTATAAGAGGCCGTGCTCACAATGTCTGTCTTCGAAAATGCTACCATAATTGTAATACCAGAGTGTAACGTCGCCTGATAATAATGTATATTTTGGCTTCAGTTTTGGCCCGAAGCTGAAAACACTTAAAAGCCTTTTGCCGTTTGCATTGGATCAAAGAAATTGAACTCGACATGAAGTGATGAATTGAACCTCAAGCTTAGTCATCAGTGCAGGGCATAAAATACCACGATTCATTTCAAGGGCAAGGTTGTTAAGAAATTTACCAGATTATTTTGGCGTCAGATTTAAAATTTAGTGCCCTTACTAATCCCTTTCAACATTAATTCATTTCTTTACATTCACGTAACCATAATACCATTAAGATTATTAAACAATTTGCGATAATGTACAAAGCAAAAACTCTACAGTAACGAAGTGTAATAATTGTTTGGTTTAACCGGCATTCTGTTCAGACTGCGATGCAGACAATTGCAGAAAAAGTTGAAGGCGAGGTGCAGTTCCATTTAAACCACAACATGATCTACGCAGGGAATTTTAATATCGTTTGATTTTATTAAATTCTCACCGTTGATAGCATTACCTTATTTATTAACAGCTGCTTGGAGGGGTGCGAATAATCAATGTGAGCTACTTTGTTGTTTGGCAGGCAGAGATGAGTAACACGATCTTCCCAATAATTCATTAAATTTAGCCCCGTTAACACATGTTGCTGTACCTGCTCGCATGTTGTGCTTGCCATATGGCTGACCGTTTGGCATGTTCCACAAATGCTGAAGTAGCATTTCTGTGTGACTGCCCGTGCCGTTTTAATGGACGGGAAAACAAGTAGCAGGAGGATTTTTTTTGTCCGTGAATCGCACATGCTTTCAATAGATTTTACTTGTATCCACTTCATAAGTACTCGAGGACAGGGTCAGGGCATTAGGCTGCACTTAAAGGTTCCTGCGTTCAGTGAAATGTGCGTCACCGCTCATTGGGTGTAAACTTTTGTACGTCTCGTTGCGCATTCAACGCGCCGACTCTTTTTGAATGCTCTAGCCCGAATTCTGCCGTCGTGGACAAATCCGCATTTCTGCCAGGGTGAAGAGTTTGGGCTGTCATTGTGGCACGTGAGAGGGCCCACGGTCTGTGCTGCCTGATTAATGTACGCGTCCCCTCTCGCCCAGGCACCTTTTGCTGTCTCCAGTGTATGATTGTCGCGAGAATGTATTTTCACGCTGAGTGTGGATAGGTGTATTCTTGGGTTTTTTCGGTAAATCATTTACTTGATAAAGCGAGCGTGCTGTGACGGTTCCACCTGAAGACGGAGGCTTGTGTTGCCTCCAAAACGTCGTGATTTTAATTTTAATTTTTTTACCTACGTGAATTTACCGAAAAAACCCAAGAATATGAATACTTGCAGTCACGAAAGCTTCAAATCTAGAATGTGGATAGCTGCTCTCGGTGTTGGCGTACGCTTGCGGTTATTAACATTCATCCGATATCAATGGTTGCAACGATTGCAATTAACATACGCGGCGATGTGTGTCGGGTGAAGGATGGTGGATTTATTTGCATGGTATTGATCTGTGTGTGTGTATACATGAGTGCCACTCATGTATACACCTTCGATTAGCACGGTTGGCTGCGTACGGAGCGAAAGAAGTTCAGCAGACATACTCAAAACATTCGTGGAGAACAATTATTTTCTGTAAAAGCATGAACTTATTTTGTTTGCATATATTGTTACTATTGGAGTGATATTAATGGGTGACACGTAGTATAATTTTTCATTTAATTAATTGCTCAACCACAAATATGACATTAATTACCATTTCAAATTTGACATTAGGTCCCACTGTGTAACTGGACTGGAGAATAGCGGTGCAGGAGGTGTTTTTGGGAAGCAATAGTAACGCGTCCTTGCAAGTTCCAACTGCTAACCGCGGAATGGTAAACATTTACATTTTAGCAAATTATAACATCTCAGTTTATCTAATGCTCTCTATTCCCCAAAGGGAAATTAAAATCCAAATGCAACGATTTAATTTATTGGACATGCTTCGCGTTTTTTTCCCCTCCCACCTCAATGATCCGGTTTTACGTTCCCACTTTGGCTTCAAGACAGCAGCCGTCAAACATTAACCAGGATCAAAAGCGTAATTGTAGAAGGCTTGGCTTTTTATTTTTTGCCATTTCAGCAGGGAGACCAAAAGGAGCAAGGCTGGCAATAAACGTGGCTGAAATCACATTAATTGTTGGAATGGAAACACTCCAAGGTTTTTGCCTCACAGTCTTCTTTTTTTTCTCTCTCTCTCTCTAAGCCTCAGTAATGCAGCGCGACCACAGATATGCAAGTGCTGGTCCTATTACATGCCTGCCATCTGGACATTTTTGACGGGGGGGGGTGGGGGGGCAGGTGGGGGATGGGGGGTCTGGAAACGTATCCGCTCTCGAGAAATCACAACCTCCCCCCCCCCCACAACCTCAAGTTGTAGTGCTCGTTAGCAGTGGCGGAATCCAGGTGAATTGTTTGGTTATAGAAAAAGTCGTGCAAGTTGGCAATTATTTTGTGCATGCTCAAGCATTATTATTTTTGACGGGCCAAGGTTAGCGGTTCAATTTCCCGGAACGGCAGTTGGAAACAATGGGGGGCGAGTTTTCTAAATCACCCCCCACCCACCCACCCACCCTCCTCCCCACTCTCGCCCCCGCCCCCACCACCACACCCATCGTCTCTCCCCACCCAGCAGTACAAACAGGTACATGGTGTCACGTGCGGTCGGGCAAAGTGTGGGTAACTCCCTCCTCTTCCAATACGTCTGGCCAGCGTGGTGGTTTCGGCCCAAAATGCCCCCGCCCCCTCCCGCACCCCGAGGGGGACAATCTCAAGCTCCATCCAGTGGAGGCCCTGATGCCAGCAGTGGCCTGAGAAAAGTGATTGCAGGGGCTGCCCGTTTGCCTTTTCACCTTCTACTTACAAAACAATGAGCTCAGAGTCAGCCGTAGTTCGTGATGAGTGATGCTTAAAAACAAATCTGATATAAAAGTCGTTTAAATAATTTGAAGCGAATATTAAAAGGGCTCTCGCAGCATGCATTGATAAGCATCGTAGACAACAATTCATAGCACATGTTAATCATTCCTGCAATTAAAAAAAATAATTAGCACACTAATTTTTCTTTTAAACTATATCACTCAAGGAAACTTATAATTTTAAAGTTCATATTTTGTCCTGTTTTTTTTAATTTGTAAGATTGCCAACATTGATTCACTTGCAGTAAAGCATTTTGGGTAAGAATCGTGCATCTTCCAACAGTGGAGATTTGTGAATATTTTCGTTGGTCGCGCGTGATAAGGTAAAGCATGCGGAGAGATGCACGCTCTGAGTACGCGGATTAGAGACCAAAACGATCGATGAGGGACACCAAAAATAAGTGGGCTTAGGCAGGGACATGTCGGTCGAAGGATTGATGCTTGATGGTCAATCATAATGACGGAGTGGCGGCCAAGGGAGGGATGGAACGCACCGCCCCCCTGGATGTCCACCAGGTGAGATGGAGCGATGAAATCGGCACGTGTGCAGGTGCTGGGTGGATCATTGCTTTGCAGAGATGGCAACGGCTTGGCAAGGCCTTCCTTCAGCGGTGGATTAATCGTGGCTGTTTTTGATGATGAGAATCACGATACTTGATACACTCTAAACATTGCTAAGGTTTAGGACAAAAATAAAACTATGCAAAGCAGGTATCGCCGTTTTCAAACTCTTCATGCTGCAACTTCAGTTTAATCGTGAACATAATCAAGTGTATTGTTTTTTTTGTTTCTGCCCGTTTGTGATTATACGGGTTAAAGCACCGCCTTTCCCATTCGTGAGCTCGTTCTTATACGCTCTGAAAATCAACGGCGACTGAGAGTGACTCTAAAGAGGAGAATGAATCATGCGCTCGTGTTGTCGAAGCACGTCGATCAACGAAAAATGAAGAAGCGATCTTAAAAGGAGAGCTTCTAAAAAAAAAATGTTTCTCTTTTTAAAAGTTCGCATTTGCGGCAACACATTTGTTAGCCGTTGCCGGTCCCAGCGGTGTTGAAATGCGAAGCTTTGTAAAAAAAAAATTGACGTATTTACTGATTCTGCTGCGGCAGAGTAGCCCAGAGCTGTCAGGCCACTGCCTATTTGTGGGGCCGCGCTCCAGAATCCCAGAGGCACCCCCCCCCAGCTCTTAAAAACATCCGTTGTCATTTTACCTCACGACCGGCGTATTAATCAACCTCCTGGTCAGTTTCGCTTAAGCGAAAGAACCCCCCCCCACCCCACCCGGCGGCTGTGGTCAAATACTGCTGATTCGCTGAATAATGAAATATAGTGTAACATTTAGCGAAATGTTGCCAAAACAACGTCTTTTTATAAAAATAGGGGCGGATGAGGAGGGCGAGGGGGGGGAGGGCTGTGTGCAGTGGGGAACATGAATGTTTAATGCTAACGGCTTGGTGCTAAGAGAGTTTGCTTCGGCTGAGGAGGTCAGGCAGGTTTTGCTCCCTCAACTGGCGCTCGCCCAGGCGCTTAAGAGCACAGTAATTGGCCTATCAACCGTAGCCTAGCTTGGCACTCGAGGACTTTAGGTTGGAAGTGTGGATGCAGTGAGAATTTTTTTTTTTAAACCCCGCAACGATTATTCAGAAAGGTGAGTTTTATGCCAGGAATGAATTAGGACCCCGAGGAGAACTCGTTCTGGTTCGCCCCTTCTGAAACTCTTCCGATTAATCGTCATCGGTGTGGGAAAGAAAGGCAAATATACATTAGATGACGTGGATAATCCGAGACGGTGAAGATCACTTACAATGAATACGTAAAAAAGAAAGTTGTCTTCAACTAAAATGTACCTGACACTGGATACGGACTTTTGGAGCTATCCATAGTACTGAACCTTAGTGTCACTGAAGTGTTAGAGTGCCTTCGATGCCTAACGCATTACACCTTATAAATCCACACATGAAAAACAAGTATGCATGTATGTCCCTGCCTGCTTATGCCACTGATGGTTGGAATGACCTCCCCTAGAGGGAGCTCTATAAAGCCTCTCTAAAGGAGATTTGGTCTCCTCTTCCACTTTGGTGACACCTCTTGGAAGAAGTTGAAGTATCCACACTTTACTCCACCACACGTGAGCTGCTGATTGACGAACTGTAGCATGAATGGTGTACTATTCATATAAATTGTGTACCATTTATACTGCTTGGGTGGTCAGTGACAGGAGTATTGAATACACTTGGCCTTGTTTAAGCTGCCACACAGGGGAGTTTGAATCGAACTGGCAACCGTCTGGATTTGTATTTCTGTTTGTCGCTGTACATTATAGCGGCTCAACATAAATATGCAATAGGACACTGTTAAATCGAGCATTCGTGAGTAGAACATAGCATTGTGTATTTGCTTCACAAGGAAGGGTTAAATATGAGGCGAATAAAGAAGGGGCCATTGGCATCTGTACGCAGAATGCAAGGGAAGTACGTGTCACCTTTTTATGAGCGAGCAAGTCAATACTACCGAGGGTCAGAATTTCCAAATCGATATGCTTGGCTGCTATTGTCAGCAGCTCCCTGGCATGCTGAGATACAGTAATATAGCGGCTCTGCTGATCTCTCTTTAGATGCAAAGTACCACCTTGGCCATCAAGGTTGCTTGGATGTGCATTTTATGGTGACTTTGGCACAATTTAAAATCCCCACCCCCCCCTCCCCACCGTTAAGGCGGTGATTTAATTTTTTTTTTGTAAAGATGTGTGTGTGTGTTGACTGCATGCACTGATTTTTTTGTTAAACCCATAATGAAACCTACATTAGACGACCGATTTAATATTGAAGTAACAAATATGGATCCTACAACAGTAAATAGGGTTGGTGTTAGTGTGGACTACGTATAAATGAAGTGGTGTGTGGTCATTTACATATGTTTAATACCATCATCACCTTTGCTGAGACATATGGCCAGCATGGAGGAGTAGGCAAACTATCCTCTAAAGGGGCTCTCTAGAACTCCCTCTGTTGGAGGCCCTTCTGCCAGTAGTGGCATGAGCAAGCAATCGCCTGGCTGCACTTTTCGCTTATCTCTAATATCATCGTCGATTTCAACACGTACACAGCACTGTATCTCACAAAGCACCCCATGATCAAAACCAAAAGCAGCAAAAGGCAGAACGCACGTAAATGAAATAACGGTGCTTTCTTCAAACGGGCAATCACACTCTTTATGGGTTAAAGTGCGTCTTAAAGTTATCCGCTTTATAGGCAAAGCACTGTGGGTGTACTTTACTAAATAGCCATTCTGCGAATTTGACTGATGTATCAGATGATGAGGACATTGCAAAATGAGCAACGTGTGTTCACGGTTTAGTTTCCCTGCGGAAAACAAAGCTGTTCCTTTTAGTGGAGCCAAGCGTGGCAATAAATCCCCCTGACGTACTGCGAATCAAAGGGCCTGACGGCAACTACATGCCCTGATCCATTAGGGAGATGAGAGAATGCATCACTGGGAACGACTGTGGCGATGGGAATGAGGTGGAGCGCCGTGTCAGCGACTGCATCGCCGCTGTGATTTACCGAATGCTTCTCGCTATCTCATCATTTCAAATGAAGGTTTGCTAATGCTCGGAACCACAATGGGCAATTTGTAAATTTACCGCACCACTTTGTTTAATTCAAGGCACACTGGGCGGGAGAATTTGTTTGGAAATAAATCAAGGCATGGACTAATTAATTAGAGAACCATACACAGGTCTGCACGTTTCAAAATGTACATTGGAGAGGTTACAAGAGGCGCGCACGGCACCTCTTGTATCACACACACACACACACTCTCAATTATTTACAATGAAGGTGTTTTGTTGAATTGTTATGAAGATTGGATTGCATTAATTGAGTAGTACAATGCACATTTGGCTACACATTATACATACTTAGCAGTTATTAACTTGTTTTAATCGAGAGTGCATGCATTATTTTGATCTATTTTCACAAATGTAAATTGGTTGCGTAAATGTGTAACCATTTTTTTTGGCGGGAAAAACATAGATAACACAATAGCGTGTTCTGCTGAAAACAAGAAGAACAATTTTGAGTCATTTTCTCACGTGAAAATGTCAACATGAGGGGAAAGTAAATTGGACTTGTAATTTTAGAACATTATATGCGTTTATTGAATATTATTTTAGCTACAGGAAGTTTAGAAAAAAACAAGTAAATAGGTTTCACTCGTGCTGTGTTATTGATATAAACATTGATTAATGCGAGATTGTTCATTTATTTATTGTGCTAAATATGTTGTTAATTAAAGCTCTTCGATGATGATAGCTTTCATTTATATCATATTTGCAACTTATTTTGCATGAGACATGTTTTACATTCGAATCACTTAACGCGTTGCGTGTTTATCCTGGGACAATGTGTCGACGTACATGATGTAAACAGTTTGGTTTTAATGTGGCAGTAATTGGCATGGGAAGCTTCCCACATCGCATAGATTGCAAACACTCTAACATTACCATCATTTAGCATACCACCCATGGCGGTTATCAGTACTGCTTGCTGCACAAGAGGCATCAGTTCTCTCTCTTGTAGCAGTAGTTAGAAAATAGCTGAGATATTGCAATGAATATTTGTAAAAATAAATATTAAAAAAATCATTAATCGTGACCGTGTGCAGTTGCACGCATTGACTCACAAAATCGCACTTTTACATTGACGTTGGATTAAAATTCGTACATGTAGTGAGACAAACCAGAGAGGGCCTTCACGAAGTGGTTTCATCTAGATATTACCACCTTAATGTATGGTAACGTTGAGGCCCAATGGCCCGTGCAATCCCACCAGGATGGCTTCCTGTGTTTTTGTGAAATCAAGAAAAACGACAGCAAGCAGGTCTCTGCTGACCAGACTATGGCAATCGATTAACAAGTCAATAGGCTCTGTAAGAAAGGACATAAGCTCACATTATTAGAGTTTCAGTTGACACAGCACTTACTTACAATTATTCAGGAAGCATGGACAAATACACACTGATTGCACATCAAGCAAGGGGCTGCAGTGAAGAGCATTCGGTTCCAATAATTGGA
The DNA here is from genome assembly GCF_964198595.1 of Lampetra fluviatilis. Classification (NCBI taxonomy): domain Eukaryota; kingdom Metazoa; phylum Chordata; class Hyperoartia; order Petromyzontiformes; family Petromyzontidae; genus Lampetra; species Lampetra fluviatilis. Next base: position 3,007,128 of record NC_136283.1, read on the forward strand.
TTCTAGTGAAATTCGCTTAGTATGGTGGTTTGGGGGTGGATATAAGATTATTAAATGCTTTCATTAAAAATATTTCAACACAAGTTATTTGCAATTCGGCATACCCGTTCAAAATAATACGGAACAAATAAGACTATGGTTTGTTTTGGTGGTGAAACTCTTTTTCCACAGTGAATGTGGAATAAAATAAACTTTTTATTGTTGTTTTTTTCTGTAAACAATTTAACAAATGCATTTCGCACAGAGGCCTCTTTTTATTGTAATTCTGAAGGATTTTATCTGAAAAATAACAGCAGCTGCAGCAGCCTTCCAGTATCGGTGCATGTGGAGGCAACACATTAATTAATCTTCGACAAAGAGGTGAGAAACTTGCCTCCAAGGCTTGTCAGAGACATATAATTTTTTGACATTAAATCATAGACCCCCAAGGGGCTTTCCTAGCTGACACAATCAATCCATTGAACCTTGCCTCTTGCTGCTTTATATATAAAAAAAAAAATCAGCAAACATTTTGTGAACAGGTCAGCAGAAACAGTGCACTTAATGTAATGAATGCCGAAAAAGCCGTAATAATGCATTTTCCATTTCGAGGATATTTGTATTTTTTTTTTACAAAAGCAAGCACATTCACCAAGCAATTGCTGCGTTTTCTCATCGCGCTTTGCCTGACGCGCTCTCGGCAGCTCACGATGGGCAACGCGCCCTGTTCTTCGAGAGAGAACGCTCGTGGCCCCAGCATTCTTTGCTAAGATGAGCTTACCGTTGTCCGGTGCCCGCGTATATAACCCGTGGAAAAGCGGACCGCTGTCAGGATGAACAAACGTAAAGAGAGGTTAATGGGTTTGACAACAAGCCGCCTTGTTTATATGCCTTCGGGGCACAAGTGTCGGATGCGAATAGGCTTTTTAAAAATAACTTTTTGCTTGGTTATTGTGTATTCCGTGTGCAATCGGATTGTTTATTTTATTCAACCAGCCTGAATCCTTTCAAATAAAAATGACGAATTACGACTTTTACCATCGGTTTAGTAGGGATAGTAATTTCACATTCAAGATGTCAACCCAGACAACGGCATCAGGAGCAACGAAGTGTATCGCTGTGATGTCTCCATCATGTCTGTTGATCAGGCATTGCGTCGTTATACCTTGTGCGGTCTGATCTGGATGACCTAGGATCGCACATTGGGGTAAAAAATTTTTATAATCGTGCATTAGGTATGAACATGTGTCATGGTTTGGGCGGACACAGTTTAGGCTGGACCATGAGCTTCGTGAAAGAACAAACCCAGGGGATGATCTGCGTCGGGTCTTTCGCAAGCTCTTTGTGAGTTATTTTAAACTCCACTCAGCTCTCCAAGATGTTTCAATGAGCAGTGTTTTCGCAGGCGCTCAGCGCAGATTATGGCTCTACAGGTTATTTTATTATTATTATTAATTTTTTCCCCCATTTAAAGCACGGACGTTTATACAACAGCTCAACACTTCCTCGTCAAATCGAACCGCCGATGATTTAGCGGTCTTGCTGCGCGTGCGACGCATGGATGCTGAATTATCGCAACGCTCAGGCGATTCTGTCAGTGTGGCACTGCGGAGAGCAGGCCAGCGGGTTCATTTCTTCTTTTAATCTTTTGAAAGCAGCGTGGCACATACGCGTTTAGCTGTAAAGTATCACCCTTCAACAATTCCCCATTGTTTACAACCACCCACGCTCATAACTCTAGATGCATGAATACACTTTCTTGTTTACGATGTGCCCTTTTCAAAGGACGTTTACACATTCCACTCGCTCACGTGCTCGATGCTATGGCGGTGTTCGTACGGTGGACACATCCGTAATTAGCGAGGCTCAATTAATGTTTACTTATTATGAGTCTTCGTAAATGCCCAAGGCTACAACTGCCTGGTTAATAAGGAACGGTGGTGTGTCGCGGCTGACAACACTTGATTCAAATGTGCAAGACCACATGATGTCGATCAATTTTGACACGTTGCAGACACTTCAGCCGCAATGTTTGTTTATGCTTTACTCAATTTATTTATTTAGTATAAAATAAATATTTAGCAATATTAGTATTCAGAGCAATTTTGTTTTAATGCTTTGGCGGTATCTTATGGGTCATGTTAGGTTTCGAGAAATTAAATTTAACAGTACACAAATATATAACTCTACAAGTCTCAAAATATTAAGCTGGTGTAACACGTGAAGTAGGTGAAAATCGCACTTCATCAATCCGCTGGAGGATGAAGGTCTCACATTCTCCCCATCCCCTCTCATCTCACTCTACTCTCCACTCCCCTCTACGCTCTCTCTCTCTGCTCCACCAACGCAAGGCATTCTGTCGAAGGCCCCAGTCAACCATAACTCAGTAGGAGGTCGCTCCATTTCCTCTGTACCACATCTTGAGATGCGGTCACATTTGTATGCGATGCAAATGCGCATTGTATTGTTTGACCATACTTCACCATGCTGGTCAGTGCTGGTTGATGATAGTATCAATGCAGTCAATGTTAGAAAAACTACTTTTATGTGTTTATAAATACAGTACTGAAAGGATGATGGCCGATGGGTGAGATTAACAACGGAGTAGCATCTTCTTGGTTCTTTCGGTAAAGTCACGTAGAAGGGAAGTAATAAAATAATAAAAATAAAACATAATAAATTCATTCTCACGACGTTTCGGCCACAACGCAAGCGTCTTCAGAAACAGGTCTGTCGAGAAGACAGCGTCTTCTCGACAGACCTGTTTCTTCACCTGAGGACGGCTGCTTGCGTTGTGGGCGAAACGTCGTGAGAATTATTTTATTATGTTTTATTTGTATTATTTTATTACCTCCCTTTTACGTGACTTTACCGAAAGAACCAAGAAGATGAATCCCTGCAGTCACGAAAGCTTTAAATCGAAACGGAGTAGCAGCTAAGGGAGAGAAAACACCCAAGAGGACGTCAATGGGAGAGATGGAGTGATGGTAACATCAGCTCGTGATGGATTTTTGTATCACGTGACCATGACAGATGGTGATGGCTTGGGGAGGTCTTCATGCAGCAGTGGATAGATAATGACTGATGATTATGATATACTGTATGCGTAGTATAGAGTGTTTATGCTACTGCATTTTCCCTGCTGGCCAAAATAGTTTGAAATAGGTGGACCAAACGTAGCTATCATGTGCTTCTGCCACGGAAAACAATTTGCTTTGGGGGAGACTGCACTCACTGCTCACCAATATACTTCTGAGATATTGTTAGTGCCATACTCCTGATGCGTGCTCAACCTGAATATGAGAAGCGAATGAAGGAATGAATACATGAATGACGAACATGCGTAATTGATCTTTGTTCAACTGAAGTATGTTTCGTTTTTTTTTTGCTGCAACCCTACAACGAAATGCCATGATTAATTATCATATTAATCCACTTAAACGAGCTTTTATTGCCATTTCATTGTTCCAATAAAACAGTTTGCAAACTCCTGGCACTTAATTAATGTTTGCTCGATGTCCAGTTTCCAAAAATGTATTATAAAGTTTTTTCCCCATCCATCACAGAGCACTTTTGACATGCGTGGCCAATTGAGGCCAACAGGACCTTTATATTTCTAAAGTAGGCCACTACATTTAAAAGTAGTTGTTTGCCTCTGGACGTAATTTCCAGAAGACCACAGTGTGGAAACTTTAGAAACACCACGAGATTCAAAGAAACTGTCCAAATCAGTTGGCACATACTGTGGCACGTGTATATATATTTTAAAACGAGCTCCCCACAGACTTTATGTTATAAAAAATGTAATGTACATTCTGATTCCCTTCTATTTTTAACCTGTACATGTGCTAGTGCTTTTAAGTAAAAAAAATTGTAATGGTTTGTTATAAAAAAAAAAAGGAGATGCTTAATAATGCATCTACTGAATTCTAGAAGATGTGGTAAATAAAATATGAGATAAAATAAAGGTATACATTCTTGACAGGCTTGCGCTGAAACAATGCGGCTACTTTAATGTACTGTGATTTAACATGTACCGTGATTGAATACAATTTCACTATTTGTACTCATGATTGCACTTACTGTTATGTGTAATAAAAATAAACGATGGAGTTCCGAAGTCATCATTAAATAAAGTTTTTACCTTTTGAAAGATGATATTCCCATCATTGTAGTACTTATTTTTACATATGATTTAGTTAAATTTATTTCAAGATATGCATGACATATGCTGGAAATACCGTTAAATGTATTCCATGTTACTTCAGATGCAAGCTTTTAATTCTGTTACAAACAATTCCTGCCCCAATTATTGTCACGTGGCAAAATTGTTTTAAAAGTTTCTCATTAACATTCACGTGAATGGCCTATGTGTACTTTTTTTAAAATATATAAATATGCAATTATTGTTGGTGAAAATAATTTAATTGGAGATGTGTGTGGTCTCAAAAAAGGCAAAATACTAACTGGAAGCCAAGTACACTCTCTTCGTCTGTCACGACAAGCCGCATCTTTAGCCGTGATTGCAATCTTGGCTGCAGCGAGGGATTCTTGAACGAGCATTTTGCTAGAGACCTATTACAATCAAACGCTTTGGTATTGCAATACACCAATGCCGCAGAGGACGTGGCCCCAGTGCCCAAGTGTAATTTACAGCACCAGGGCGGTTTTACCCATAGTGTCTTGATTGTTTGCCTATTTCTAAATGCCAGTGGGTGTGTGCTTAAAAGATATAAATTACGACACATCATTCCATCTCGCTGATCAAATTATGTACAGTTCTCAACGTCTTGAAAGTACGCATTTAGCGCCAATGAGTAACGCATGAGTTAAACCTGCAATGAAGCATTTCTGTTTATTTAAATTTGATATAAGCCGTTTGTCGACTGAAGGGAATTTAACACGAAAATATGGCCCATTTAAAATCTGCTGACATTCGACAACAATTTGCCTTCTCAAAAGTCACATCTTTGTTATATACCTGTGGGGTTTATGGCAGTTGGCAAGCGTTTGGCACTATTTATGTTCAGTGTGTGTATTCTAATCCATGAATGCAATTTATCGTCCTCTGCACGAGAATAAAGTAATGCTTATCTTTGAGGTTCAGAATGGCTGTTTGTGAGCCTTTTTACCGGCGTTGTTGCATTCAGTACCTAAAGTGGCTAGCCATTAAGAGTCAAACAACACCATGCTTTTATCACAGCGGAGCGTAAAGCTTACTTCTAAAGGTTTTACGTTTCGTTGTAAAAAAGAATTTTCACACTATTAATTTGTTTTCTCGAGCACATTAAGTGCCCGCTGGCCAGTAAACGGAAGCTTCCACTTGGAGCTTCATAGACATCACAAGGTGTCGATTAAGCGGGCCCCGTTCACTGGTGAAGCAGACACTGATGGCTGTCTTCTTAGGTTTTTTCGGTAAAGTCACGTAGAAAGTAAAATAAAATAAAAACAAAAATCACGACGTTTCGGAGGCAATTTTTGTTTTTATTTTATTTTACTTTCTACGTGACTTTACCGAAAAAACCTAAGAAGATGATTCCTTGCAGTCACGAAAGCTTCAAATCTAGAACTGATGGCTGTGTTCCTTGAGCGTCGCATTTTACATGGAAGTAAGGCGCTATTAAGACCCCCACCCCCTGCGGCATTTCCCATGCTGGAATGACCGAAGTGCAGATTTGATTCACGGTGTGCATTTTATTGAGATACCATCAGATGCGCAACTTAAGGCAAATGGACAAAGAAAGTAGCGTTTTTGTTTGCTTCAAACCTCAGCCACGAATGTGTCATTGGTCGAGTTTAGACATGAAAGACACCTTCTGGCTCGGCACTAAGATCACAGCATGGGAAGTTTTTCTCCTCCCATTTTTGTGTAAAAGCATAATTTTCAGCTACAAAGGGCCTCGTCGTAGTCTGCAAAATGTGCAGCCCCGTGCTTTGGATTGTGTGCCGGATCGGGAGGTCACGCTTTGCCTTTGTACCATCACCATGGCTCTCAAAAAATGTTTGGTAATTGTATGCTTTACGTTCTATATATTTGAGCTCTTAGTAACTAAGACGACCGTTCTCTCAGTCAATAAGGTAGTGATTACCCAGGCTTTGATGTATCGGTGGAAGATTTTGTGTAGGTAGTGGGAACCTTTTATAACGCAATAATTGTAACGTATCTGATGCTGTGTGGGTTGATGCATTAAGCGTGTCAGATAAAGCATGGGCTAGGAGTTATTTCATTGAATGTGCATAAAGCCAGACTGGGCTATTATTGATATGCGTGAGGAAGAAAGGCTTCAATGGCTGATGGTATTGATTTCAGGTGGGATAGTTATAATCGATCAGAGCCACCTATTGCTGTGGATTTTTCTTTGTTTAATTATTACTGATGCCAATAACATGTAATATTTTGTCACTCCCAATTTCATGGGCTCCCCCCACCTTCAAATTTACCAACCCACACTGACCAGCATGGTGAAGTATGGACAACCCCCGCCTACCCCCCATGGCCGATACAAAATTTGGAGGTCTTCATCCAATAGTGGATTTACTAATGACTGCAAATTATTGATATAATACAATGTAGAACACTGTATATATTGATAAGTGATCAAGTATATAATGGCGGCTAAGCATCTCACATTCAAAAGTTTGTGAGTTTAAATCTTAATTGGGGTGGACTCCGCCCACCATCCCTCTGGGGTCATTAAAATAGGTACTACCTTGTGAGGAAGGCTGGTCGCCTATAAATAGACTCACCCCTGTCATGGAAATGTGGAATTTTCACCACTTACTCAGGGCTGTGAACAGGAGATTATCACTGCCCCAATTATGATTGGAGCAGGAAATCACTTTAATATTTGACTATGAATTTCTGCTGATAGATGCTTATGCCTCTGAATGAGCACACTCTGCAAGCATGTCTAAACACGTTGAAGGGTGTAGTGACCTTAACAATGGGATGCAGCGTAATATGTTGAAATAAGGTGGAATAACCCCAGAGATTTCAGGTTATTGCACACTCACTTCAAAACGCAGTCCCCTGTTCAGTGTTAATATCTTATGGACATTGTGTACAGCTCAGCAGGTTTGAGCCTGCTTCGTTTTTTTTCGGATGACCACCAGGGCTGGCCAGGTGTTGTAGGTACGAGGCTGCAAGGTTGCCAACATATGTCAATGTTGAGTGGAACCTTAGGGGGGTTTTCTTTCACCGGAATTAAAATATGTATTCATGGAATTGACCAAACACGCCAACACAGAACCCTCCTGAAAAAGAGTCTCAAGACTCAGGGATACATGTGCTGGATAAATAATTGGCAGTATTAATTCGTATTATCTCAGTCCCTTGTAATGACACAGTTACTTATTTTAAAATAACAATTTATGAATCCGTTTCGATTCCAGCTTAATTATGCTTTATACAGCATGTTATTTTTTTCTAGAAATAAATTAATTATATTTGAATTTGTGTAATAAAGACATCTCTTGCATTGCATTTCGTGAGACTGTGATGTGGAGATATCATCACGAATATTTGTTTAATCTCAAAAGATTGACTTGTGTTCAGCTCAGCAAGTGGGACATTCAAATACGTCATACTAATTTTAATCTCTCTTTGTCAACTAACTGCTGGATGAACGTATTCCCATGCGAGATTTGTCGTGGGGGTTGTGTCACCATACTTCACCATGCTGGACAGTGCGGCTTGGTGAGAGGCTGGGCCGGGGAGAGCAAATACTTTGTTCGGATACCGCTGATGCTGCTGTGAATGGGAAACTAACTCAGGATTCAAGGGTTAACCACTGCACCACTGCTCCCCTCCATTATTCAATGCATTGGCCAAAATGGAATTTGAATGCATGCAACTGTTGACATTGTGTCTGTAAACTTACATATGGAATCTGTGGACTGTTTTGGTTATAGAGCATGTAAAAAGTTGCCTTAATTTATTTTCCACTCTGCATTGAGGTTGCATTTTAAAATATGTGCATTTTATAACTCTGGGCAATGCTTTAAAATTTAAAATGACAGAGAAAAAAATGTCCAAAATTAAAATTTCAGCATATTTACAACGAATTATTTTAAAACTCTCTTTAAATGCGTAAAGAGTTCAGTGCTTACAATAGCCAATGAAAAGACAAAACTACATGTGAAATGCTTGATTGTAACGAAACAAATATTACTTTGTAGTTTTCTCGACATTATTTGGCCTCGTGAAATCATCGGAGATGAGAAGAGAGAGTTGGCAAATGTAAGAGATAATACATTATCGCAATTGAAATTGTAAATTAACACTATAACTCAGGACAAGGTTTTACATTTAAATAGCCAATAGGCTACCTAATGCTATGTCTGGTAAATGTTATTTCTTGTTGTCGTCCAACAATCCCTCTGTCCATTCCACACTTTTCACAAAACTGCAAATCCCATAAACCAGTTTCTACCAATGACTGTCAAACTCTCCACACAGCGTAGAACCACCAGTGCCCAAATTGGTGTAGTTCTTGAGCCACATTGGATGTTAAATACTTTTTAAAAGTTTTTTTTTAAAATGTATATAAAGCACAAATCCAGCATATCAGCCTGATTACTTGTGTACATTAAAACCCATGAGCATGGGTGTAAATGAGCATACATTCAAACGATTGAACGTAAGAAGCATATGCTGTATGTATACTATTATCAATACAGTTCCAGCATTCATGCGTCGACAACACAGGCCGCTTGTAAATGAATGTTTGTCATGTGCATGCGCGTATCTGTGTTTTTTTTCGATATGTGGCATTTGTATGCTCTCGCACGATTGGATCTACTTGGAGTAATATTCTTGGGAACGTCTCATAGTGTTATTATGTTCAGAGTATCCTCATCTTAGAATATTACAGTATACGACTATTGCTTTAGAATGCAATAACAAAGCAGAGGTTCCTGTAATGGACTGGGCTGACAGCTTCTCTTTCAGGGACATTTTGTTTCACCATTACCAGACTCTCTCGACGCTTTCAAGCATAGCAAAAATGTAGACCTATGAACAAAATGTCAATGCTCATATAGTTCAAAACATGAACTCTGCAGGTTTTCGAGCAAAAATCACATCGCGTTTAATGCTTGAACAGTTTGTCATGCGTACACGTGGTGCCATGTTAGAGCGTCCCTCACCTATATTTCATATTTGCGTACCAATTCTTGCCCTTGTAAGTCTGAACATCTGGCAGCAGTTATCCCACCAGGGTGGAGTAAAAGGGTGACTGAGTGATGATGCCGTTTCGTCCAAGGCGTAGGGAGCTTCGTCTCTTGAAGCGAAAATAAAACTCGGATGGTGGAAATCCCCTTTGGAGATTAGACTGTAGGGAACCCTTGGAATTCCTTGCTTTGTCTCTGATGCTTACCTTTCATGTTATAAATACCTTCTATGTATAACCTTACCTTTGTACTGGGTTCATTTCTTTCTTTTTTAAATGGTGGCTAATAAACGTCACGTACGCTTTCTTCAATGACTCAATGTGCTCCTCCAGAATCATCGGAGAGATTTGAGATGTGGCCAGATTTGGCCACGGAGGGTCGAGCGCTGTGTAGGAATACAAATTAAAGGTCATGGTAAGTGACGAGTGTTATCGCTCAAGACATTTTTTCTAAAGCGCTTTCGTACATGGACAGCTCTGCCCATGCATGTGCGTTGTGTCAAAATCGATGCGCTGAGCCAGTGGTGGAAATCCCACATTCATATGGTGGGGACGAGTATATCTCTTGGATATCTACTGTTGACTTCCAGTACTTGTTTGATCTATCCCACGTGGGATGATGATGTGCCGAGTCAACTTTCAAACGAGATTTGAGCTCGCAACCTTTCCCATTGCGAGGCGGTCATTCAATGTGTGCAACAACAACAACAACAAAAATAAGAAATATCACGGAAAAATGTACGCGTGGCATTTGACAAGCTTATTGTAATTTCTTTAAAAAAAAACAGTTCCCCTTCGTTCTTTCGGTAAAGTCACGTAGAATGTAAATAATAAAATAATAAAAATAAAACATAATAAAATAAATTCTCACAACGTTTCGGCCACAACGCAAGCAGCCGTCCTCAGGTGGAGAACAGGTCTGTCGAGAAGACATTAAGACGCTGTCTTCTTGACAGACCTGTTCTCCACCTGAGGACGGCTGCTTGCGTTGTGGCCGAAACGTCGTGAGAATTATTTTATCATGTTTTATTTATATTATTTTATTATTTCCATTCTACGTGACTTTACCGAAAGAACCAAGAAGATGAATCCCTGCAGTCACGAAAGCTTTAAATAGAAATAAAACAGTTCCCATCAAGGATGATTAAAAAGTAAAGATACATCTCGCCGACACGTTGTGTTCCACATCGCAAGCTGTCGCCAACTTGCCGAGGGCAGTGAGGGCGTGGGGGCCATTGAGTTGTGCTCCAATGTAACAAAATAAATATGGATTGGGTCTCTTTTTTAACTTTACTTTACCACCCCAAAGGCTACATAACCCTCTCCTTTGCCAGATGCACGACCGTGTCTACACTGCACTTTAAAGTGTGACACTGCCTCGCACATGACTAAGCCGCGTGCAACTGCACATGGCGCGGCCCCGCTGGGATGCGGTCCCTGCTGCATTTCTGTATTCGGTGACAAACGCTAAATCGCGTGTCGTCGATGGACGCCCATGCTGAATCTCCTCGGCCCTCGCTGTCAGCTGCAGCAGTCGGGTTTACATAACATAGTCATTAGACTGCGGCTCTCATGGCTCCCACTGAGTCAAGACAACTGGATATTGTGTGTGCCGTGTGTGTATGTGTGCGTTACCGGCAAGCACGGTTACATTTGCTGTTGATACGTTAATTTAGATTTCCGTGCGTAAAAAAAAAAATCACTGTTGATTGGTTAATTATGTTGCGCAGTTATTGTCACACACTGGTGCAAACGAAATGTTAAATGTGGTACATTTTAACGTGCACAAAACCCCTTTTCATCACAAACATATGTGTCCACATGCCTTTGGATTTACCCCATATCACTTGAGCCATTTAATGCTAATTGCAAAACAATTTATGCATGACCTAATCACTAACAATGTGCTGCAATCATTCTGCATTGACCTTGAGATTTATGGCATCATTATATCCCACATGCTCTAATTGTATATATTACAGGAATGCTATTTAAGGTTTCTATTTAAGAATTGGAATGAGGATTTCTTTACATCTTGTGCTACCTCATCATAGGGGTAGTTGCAATTGGTTATAGACCATCTGAAGTGTCATTAGTTTGATACAATGCCCAGTATGGTCGTTTTAACCTCATGTGAAGATGTGTTTGACCCCTAGGGAACCAGAAGTGTTCAGTACCTGTCCAAGGTGCTGAAAGTGTTGCCGATAGCGGTTTGCTGCCTCCTGGTGTTCAATGCATTGTACCTGCTGGTACCAGTTGTGACGGCTGTATTGTGAGTGGAGTATTCGTGTAATGTTACATTTATACAGAGTATTTAGATTGGGCAAAAGTAATTAAACTCTTGATTGCAGTTACTTACAATCATGGGAAGTTGGAGTGATGTGATTATTGTAGTGGATTACAGAAAAATGTATTCTAAAAATATGCTCTCATTCACATTAGGGGTCAATTTTCTTTATTTATTTTCCTGACATATTGCCCGTCCATTGCTGAACTCCTAATTCGCACGTTGTCACAGTTTAATTCACTGCATATTTTCCAAATGCCTTTAGGGGAAAACAAACATTCATTTTCCATGGAATGCAAATTCGTAGAAGACTGCATCCTCATGCTCATAATATATTTGAACGTGGTCATTTCAAAGGCTCTATACATATGGAATTATAAGCTTCAGCGCTCTTGTTTTAATTTACGCTTTCAGCTCGTAACAACGTATTTAGTAAAATGTCAGAAAAACAACACACACACGCCTCGATGCGGATGCACATCTCACAGTTTAAATATTGAATAGTACACCTTTTGCAAGAATGTATTCATTTGCTTGGTAGTGGGGTCGAGACTTGGAATATTACTGTGAGCATATATTGACAGAAGCGATCTTCAATTAGTGTAACATTTTAAGGGTTTATGTCGGTGGCCCGAGCCATCAATCTGTTAGCGACATAGAATACCACATTAGTTTAGGAAATGGGGTTCCCTTGACAGCCATTTTCTGGTCTGGGCTATTATTAAAATTGCAAAGTTTATGAGCTGTTTAATATAAAGTTGATGTTTGGTATGCTGAATTTAACCTGATATGTCAGCAGAGGAGCATTTGAATTAATTTGAGCACTTTGGAGTCCAAAACCCCATGATAAAAAAAGCCTTTTGTCCTTTGGGAACTGGCAGTGGACTGTCTAGATTGGACTGGTATAGCGTTGTTCTTTATGACCTCTAGTGAATATAACATACCCAATTTAGTGCTGAGCATATTTTATTAATATTTTGTTCTACGTTTTAACTGGTCGTTGCAGAAGGAAATTGATGTTCAAATCTCAAAAAAGGAATACGTATCTTCCCAATAATACATTTTTGTTCGGCATTGCAGCAGTTTTGATCTCAAGGCGTCGAACTTGAGCTCAGCAAGAGACGATGCAAAGCCCCGTGATGCGTGAATAACGAGAAACATTTGGCAATTCCTGCTCGTCTATCTTATCTATGCCGGTCCAAAAGCTCTCGCCCACTCTATCTCTCACCTTTTTTGACAACAGACAAAACAACGTGCATTATACTTCATTAAGTCGCCGCGCATGAAGTGCTCGTGTATAAGAAGACCTATTCCGTATGAAAAATTGAACAAATGAAGAAGCTATTCGACTTTTTTGGAAACAATAAAGAAACGAATCTCGGTGCATCATGCTTTGCATAAAACATCAATTCCACATGAAGATGTCCAGTGTAATGTGTGTTGGCAAGTCGAATCACATAACGGACTATTCATGTCGACCCCACGGGCCTTCAAGCAAATGACCAGTCTTGTTTGTGGTCGTTGAGATTTCCTCTAAATGCATAAGAGCGAAATCAGATATGTAATAATAATACTCACTTCCTTTTGTGCGTTTAAAAAAAAATTGGAATATACAGCTGCTGCTGCTGTTGTTTGGTCTCTTTGAATCAAGAGAACAATTCCCACAAAAGAAAATGAAAAAAGTGTTTTTATGATTTAGCCACGTAATAACTGTTCCAAAAAAATGCAATATTGTCAATGTTCTGGGTTTCACCAAATCCTGGCAAAACAACAGTCTACAGAGATCGTATGAACAATAGCTATTTTCTTTAATAACACACACTTTTCAAATTATTTATCGACACAACATTATAATTTAATTTCCAGAATTCCCATTCACTGCAGCGCATAATGCAACGTGACGTTCACAGCGCTGTATATGTGGCACTGGTTGAAAATGTGGCATGCGGTATGTGGGGCATTCGTTGTTGAATTGTTTTCTTTTTACTTTACGGCTTTATATTTACTGGAGTGCTTGCAATCACGAAGGGCGTATCATTTATCTTTCCGATGGTACATCAATGGCTGTTTTAGGGGCGGCGTCCGTTCAAGCCTGGGTGGTTTTTTTTCGTGCCCTGATTTTGGCACCTTGTGTTTGAGATCACCCCTCAACCTTGCGCCTTTACCACTCCTCTTCCAACCTCCCCCCCCCCTCCACCGCCTCTGAAATATAAAATATAAAGCCCTCTCTCAACATTTGGGCTGAGGAGCCCCTTGCGCTCGTACTCCACCCTGTCCTTGGAATGTTCTCACAAACTCCACTCCAGATTTTGGTTTTTGTTGGCTCTGAATTAAAAGAGAATGAGAGGGTTTGGTAGCGGGGAGGGAGAGGAGAGAGAGAGAGGGAGAGAGCAATGTTCGTGTGAATTAGTTTAATGCTTTAAGTTTGCCAACGAAAGCACCTGACACCTGGAGTATTTTTTGTTGTTGTTGCATGTGGAACAAAAAAATCGTGCGTGGTTTGGAATTTTCACTTTTCGGACAACTTTTGCCATGCCTGCTCCAAAGGGTATCATTCGTTTTGACGCTTGATGAATAATTCTAAATTTGAACATTTTGCTGCCTTTTGCGAGCCAGGTCTGCACTGATTTTGACACAACCGGGAACGCCAGAATGCGGTATTTTTGGCTCAATCTTGCACCAGTGTGCACACTTTCACAATATGCTCAATTTGGCGAAAGTTGCTGTCTTGCTGAAGGAAATCAATCTGTGATGTGTTTTTTTGTATGAATTGATACGGCGCGGTTTTGAGCAGCAACTTGTACGTTGCCCTTGAGAGAATGTTTGGTATGTGATGCAGCGATTTAAAGATTGCCATATTCAGTAGGGGGGGTCAACAAACGTTAAACAAATTGCAAATTCAGAGTGAGTAACAACGGCGTTATCCGATGTTGTCTGAGCCTGCGCATTGCTTGAGCACTCATGCCCTCTGTGTAGATGAGCAAAGGATGCTTCATTGTGCGAATTTTTTCACGTTGTTTTCCCCGGCCCCCCTCAAATTTTTTTGTAAGCAGTTTGGGGGGCTAGGCCTTTTCCCCCAGCGCCCGTCCTTCACTCCTAATGCTGAGCGGGTCATGCATGCAAACATTGAACAATTTCGCTGAAACTTGTAACACGTTGCTCCTATCTAAATGCAAAACCACAATTCACGTACTTTCAATTCATTCGTTGTATACATATATTGTATACGTATTTTTAAGTAAGCCGATAAAACGTTTCAAACTCTTCAAACACCTCTCGTCGTACACGGTATGGCCTCAATTTTATAAGGTGTGTGGTTTGTTTAATGAGAGGCGGGGCGGGGGGGGGGGAATGCTTGACTTTGATGAGTTGCACTTTGTAGCTTGCGGTTAGCGGAGCTCTTTCCCGAGTTTCTGGAAACACGAGTGTACACCCTCTCTCGAGTATCACTCGAACCTCAGGAGTCGGGACACGGTTGGGGTTCGAGCCTGCTCGAAACAGATAGTGGCGTAATGGACTTGCGAGAAGACCAGTGGGTGAGTTGATTTTAGAGAAAGCAACACGAAGACGCCCACAGACGAAGCCATCCCCAGAAGTTTTGCACTCGGCCACCGGCGAGAATTATGTCCCTTGGGAATGACATTAGCGTGTGTGTAATGTTTGAAAAGTTGCCAGAAAAATGCCGGCCCACTGCTGCAAAGAATATCATGGGATTGAGGCAATTCTGTGTAGGCATTTTTGCATTTGTGTAGTATGCATTGATTGAGCATTAAAAGTTAAAGGAGCAATCGTTTTTTAAATATTTTCTTTGAACCTATCTACGTGACTTTACCCGAAAGACCCAAAGAATAGAAAGGTTGGTATTAAACCGTACACAATTTAGTAAAATACATTTTATGTTCATGAATTCATTTGTTATGCTAACTAGAAAAATTGGCATACATCTGCTCGATGTGCGTGCGTTTGTGGGCATATGTGGGCGGTGCCGTGGTTAGTGCACTCCAAACCCAGTGACCCGAGTTTAATTCCCAGCCATGGCAAACATCATTGGCGAGTGATATCTGATTCGGTCATGAGCCTCCCTTAGGTCAAATCAACCTTAAGTGAATACCGTTCAACATGTGGAGTGCACACAACAGCGCTGGGGGAGAAAGAGTTGGCATGGTGTGTAGGTGATCGCAAGCACGTGCCCCAACAGGGTATGAGAACATGAGAATCAGTGGTGGGGTGGTCCCTGTACTGCACTACAAACCAGCAGAAGTGCAAATCCTGGCTATGTATAACATCAGTGTCAAGGGTTACCTAAACTTTTCAGGCCCTCGCCTAGGTCAACTCAGCCTCAAACGAGTATGTAGTACGTGAACACCAGCAGTGAGGAGCGAAAAAGGAAAGCTTGGCATGGCGCTTTTTGCGCGCAGCCAGCCTGAGCATGTGGCACGCTAATAGCACACGCCCCAACAGTCTGAAATCCGAGGTGGGTGACATTATCATTATCCTTCATCTGCTTGTTAGTGTGTGAATGTTAGGGTTTTAAGAGACTCTGCTTGCCATGGTGATTGTAAAATATTACCAATGATGTACACACTTGGGTGATGTACACACTTGGGTGATGTACACACTTGGGTGATGTACACACTTGGGTGATGTACACACTTGGGTGATGTACACACTTGGGTGATGTACACACTTGGGTGATGTACACACTTGGGTGATGTACACACTTGGGTGATGTACACACTTGGGTGATGTACACACTTGGGTGATGTACACACTTGGGTGATGTACACACTTGGGTGATGTACACACTTGAATGCGGCAAACAACTTCCTACCCCGCTGCCCCCCAACCACGCACGTGACCGTGCACACGTAAATGTTGTGCCGCGCGGTGCCGTCAACCCCTTGTCTACGGGGCCCCATTTCATTTCCTCTGCCAGCAGCGTAAAGTGTGTGTGCAGGAAGAGAGCAGTGTTAGTTACAAAAATTAAGCTGATTTGGGTGTGTTTTTTTGGGGAAAAGATTAGAAGGTTGCAGAAAATGCTCTCTCCCGCTGCACGAGCGCGTGCGCGAATCAATTAATGCGAACTGACACACAGAAGCAAATTCTTCTTTGCGGGATCGTTTTTCTGCGTTGTAATTCTTGCCAAATTACTTTACTCTATAGCGAGCAATTATGAAAGGGGAGCAAAATCCTCATAAGTATGTACACGAACAGCTGTAAAAATATGCTTTGAAAAGCGTGGCCTTTTGATATGGTATCGGAGGGCCAGCAGCTACACTTACATGGTCTATTGGTTTTTCGTTAGTTGTTATACAAATCTCAGGTTTCAACCTGAATTTGATTGTGTACTTCTCTAAAATAATGGCGTGTCATGCACAATTTTAAAAGCTGCGATGCAGACAATTGCGTCACGAGTCCATCTGATGTGACATTTTAATTTTCTGTGACGTCACTGCTGGTAATTTGAGATTTCACATTGTCAGCTGCACTTAGACTTACTTAAAATCTTTGGCAAAAATCTGGACGAACTTTCAGTGCACCTGGAGCTTGTGAGATTCATCATTTTTAAATGACAGTGCTGCCACTGACACGACTCCACACCCAAACGCACCTGCGCACGCTTGCACGTGTGCTTTTTTTTTTCTTTCTGCTCTTTCATGCATTTCTTTGCAAAATTAAAGGTGCATCCATGAAATGTCATTCCAACCGTGACACACCTCTCTCTTTAAATTAAACATGTGGAGCAGCTGTTGTTGAAAATAACGTACACCTATATGTCACATACACGTAAGATCAAAACATTTTAAGCTAAGTGTGTTTAAGGCGGCGTTTGCTTGATCGAATGAACACAATTTTAAAAAATACGTAAGTGGCTGTAAATGTGTCTTGAACTAGTTTCATGACTATACTTTGAAAGCGTAGTGCAATTGTGTGTGCGTGTACATTATGGACATTATATTCCAATTGTTCTGTGTCACGTCAGGTGACATGATTGTATTTGGCCATTATTACATCTTGACTTATTTCGTGAGGTTGAAGACATTTATATTTGGAACTCTGCATCTAGCAGAAAATCACCTTGCGTCAAAGAACCGCCTCAGATGACGTCACCTAATTGCCTCTGACCTCCTTAAATCGACATTTTTATGCACAGACTCAGGAATACATTTTATACTCCCCGTTCAAAGAATGTTCATCCATGTGTCAAACCAAAAAACATGTTAAGTCTCAGAGCCGGAATAATCCAATTCAAGTGAATGTCATGGGCGTTGTTGTGTGTAATCATTGGTGTCCAGGCTGAGACCAAAACCCCACCACACTTGAGGATCTTCTTTAACCGTGAGAGGCTTTCTAGATTCAAACCCAAGTTCTCAACGACGGCGGCTCAGTGATTCAACCCCCTGGGCCACCCACCCACCTCAGCGTGGCTGTTTTTGTTTAATAACTATAATCAGCAGATCCTTGATCTTTTCCTGCCCTGTTATTTTGGTGGATACACATCGAATGATTTTGGCAAAGATGTGTACAGATTATAATTCCATAGACGCGTGTGCTCATCAATCTTTCATATTTATCCGTGCTTTGTGTCAGCACATTGTTTTAATATGGCCCATTAGTAGATTACATTTGATATCTGATTACATCAGATTTGGTCGACATGCATTTGCTAATCAATGTTTCACGGCTGATCAGATAACGTGCTTAAAAGTGATGCGATTCAAAGTCTCAAGTGCTTCTTATTAGTGGTTTTTTTTAAATATCTACAGTTCATATCAAAATTTAATTAACTTCCAGATAGAATTTTTTAAGTACAGTCTTACTACAGAAGAATAACTAAGACAGCAGAGCACAGGATACACTTTTAAGTTGGCAGCATGTAATAAATCAATAAGCAAAGGAATAGCCGTTTTCCGGTACAGTGTTGCGGCGGTGACAAAATAAACAGTGGAATCCATACTCTTTGGTTCTTTCGGTAAAGTCATGTAGGTAAAAAAATAGAAAGATAAAATATTAAATAAAAATAAATAAAAGTTAATCAAATCACGACGTTTCGATTGCAACACAAGCAATCATCATCAGGTGTGAAACAGTGGAATGTTGCATTGTGTATTATTGGAGCTATGAACTCTATGCTGGAACCGTTTGGCAAAAGCCAACTCCGGTGAGTGTTTGTCCTTGCCATGCCTCTCCCTTCCGGCGTCTTCTTTGCCCCCCCCCCTCCATTCCCAGCAGTGCCCCCGCACAGCGCAGTTGAGGACTTTGTAACCACTTCGCCTGCGATTTGGCCCCGGTGACGAAGCAGTCGTTAACAACGTCAAAAACCGACCACAAATAAACCGCGACTTCGACACGTGAAGAATGTGCGTCGTCACACTGCGGTCCACAACCTTGCAGGCAGCCCTGCGATTCACTGTCAATCATTCACTTACCCCGAGCTAACCCGACTTATCTCGCGTCTGCCTATCTCGCTCTCTCTCTCTCTCCCCACTGTAGGCCCCCCCTCATTTGTCTCAGAGCCGAAAGAGTAAAAACATTGCCGCCCCCCCCCACCGCATTCGCAGTCATTAGTTACGGCCCTGATGCCGATCTCCGAAGTTACATTTCTTCTTTCAGGTCGTTCGAGAAGTTCCCTCTGTGTTCAGGGTTAGTAGTTCGCTGTTGGTGTTGTTTGTGTGGTGGAGAGGGCTGATGGGGGGGGGGGGTGCTGAGAGCGGAGGGATCTGGTAGCAAGGCAGCAACGCCTACCGTCCGTGGCGGCTCAGCTTTTCATTTTTTTCCGAGGGTGGCCTTGGGGGCACGGACCGCTTGAGCGCTCCGATGCGTAGATACACTGGCTGATTCTGTTGGCGGTGAGGATTACCATCGTGAAAAACGGTGCCGGGCAGGCGTTTATGTAAAGGGGTCCCATCGGGCCAAGAATGCATTAAGTGAACGCCCTCTGCTCCCTCATTCGTCCCGTCACCAACCAATGACCCGGACTATCGATGCAGCCAGAGGAGGCTTTTGAAGTCACAACTTCGAGAGGTGTGCGCGTGCGCGTGTGTGGGCTTCGTGGGTTAACCACATCTGCACAATTGCCAACTGTAGCAGCCACTCCGTGAAGCACGAACCGGCATGGCTCAGCACCATGGAAGCGCCCATCCATAAGTGGGCAGCTGGCTGGCAAGGCTGTCGCAGGCAATGCCAAGCATCCGTTGCTGCTGTGGTTGGACGGTCTGGATTTGGCTGCTGCTGCTGCTGCTGCGCCTATGTTGGCATCGATGCGGTCCTTGAATTGAGTGGAAATGGCCCCCTTCGAACTTAAATGTGTCAGTGCTCTCACTGCAACATTACGATGGGTAATGGTTGATCATGGGCAACTCATGATCATGTTCTTGACTGGGTTGTCGATTACTGGGGGCTACATTGTGGGCAACGGAGGGCGGTGCGGAAAAAAAACGAATCTTGTACTGCACTATTCCACCCTGCCCATGCATCCCACATGCACCAACCCGCACTGACCAGTGTGGCGACGTGATCGTCACGAAACTCCCATGACCTTCACAGTGCGGGGAGACCTCCGTTCAGCAAAGGACTCATTAAGTGTGTGTGCAATAAATTATCTATTTGCCCATTGAACATTTGCGCTATGAACCCAGTGACCTGAGTTTGATACCCGGAAATGGCTAACATCAGTGGGGAGTGATATCTGAATCGGTCCTGGGCTCCCCCCCCCCACCCCCAAGGCAACGTATGCTGGCAATATGTTCACGAGCTCAGAATCAGAATCTTAATTTAGACTGGAGGAATCCGATGAGCTCTGAAGCTCTTTTTCACAGATGTCCAGTAGTTTTCACAGATGTCCAGTAGTTTTCACAGGTGTCCAGTAGTTTTCACAGGTGTCCATTAGTTTCCACAGATGTCCATTAGTTTCCACAGATGTCCATTAGTTTTCACATGTGTCCATTAGTTTTCACAGATGTCCAGTAGTTTTCACAGGTGTCCATTAGTTTTCACAGGTGTCCAGTAGTTTTCACAAGTGTTCAGTAGCCCAGTAGCTGAATGCCAATGTCGAGGTCTGCAAGCCACGAGTGGGCTTCAGGAGAGATTCGTGTAGTTGTACTATTCCTCCTCAGTTGAAGGACTGCAGACCATCGTGGTTAACTCCATGGGAGGTGGCAACTTTTTCGATGTCCACCTGATGTGTGTTTTTACGTAACCTTAAACTCAACTAATATAGTCATCTGGGAGAAATGGACATTGTTAATTCCAATCAAGATATGAACAGCAATGTGGTGAAATATGGTCAAACAACCTCCCCCCCATGACTGGCATGGCGTTGAGAGTTTGTAATACAGCAGCATATTGAGAAAGAACTGTCAATTATCATAAGTAATAAGCTCTTCAATGATTACTTTTTTACATTACAATTGCGGTTATCAATCAAAGGATGACATTTTGTGAATGATATATGATGTAAAATCATGGCTGATCATTGAATGATGATCAAAATAGATCACGTGTAATGATGAAATGGATGATGGATGATGATCGATGGATTGTGAATGACAACGGTTGCGCGATGGATGGCAGTACCATTTGATGAGTCAGAAATGCGGTGATGCTTGTGTCTTCTTCCACCTACCAGAACAACCCCAACATTCTGATGTGACAATAAGAGAACGCCGCATGTAAGATATCCAACTGAACTCTGTGTACTTTGCATTCTACAGTAGTCACATTTATCGTGTAAGGATAGTCAATTTGAGTTGTTGAAAAGGGGAATACATGGAACTAATAAAATAATAAAAATAAAACATAATAAAATAATATTATTTTATTATGTTTTATTTTTATTATTTTATTATTTCCATTCTACGTGACTTTACCGAAAGAACCAAGAAAATGAATCCCTGCAGTCACGAAAGCTTTAAATCGAAATTTAAGGGGAATACAATTGGGAACTATCATTTTGCTGAAGACCAAATATGTATGATATGCGAGCTGCTTGTACTTGTGAAAATTCACAGATGCTTTTTACTGTGATCACAAGTGTATATGTTAGTGTTTGTAAACCGGAATAAAGCAATTAAATAGCTGTAGCTGCTGGTGGGGAAAATATATTAATAAATTCCGACATTAAAAGCAAGCGAAAATCCACATATTATGACGGCATACGATTAAATCATTCAAATGACAAAGCAGTGCCCCTGTAAATACGTTTGCAATGTTAGTTTTGCTCATGGTGTCTTCCAAGAAAGCAGTTTACTCATATGCAACTTCATCACACAGTTGGGCATGTACACTGGAATTGTTATATGTGATAATATTTAAAGAAGCAATGAAAACAACTTTGAAAGCCATTGCTGAAGGGCTAACACAATAATGATTCTTCTTCCCTCCCGGAGCGTGCTTGTTGTTTCTGGCGACACGAGCATCAATCGGGACAACGCAAGTGTGAATATTACATAATTCGCCAAAAGTGACGGTATTTCCTTTGAAGTTGACATGTCAACTGGGTTTCAGTGTTAGAAGAAACACACTTTCTAAGGAAAACAAAAAACCCGTTACACGCACAACAAGAAGGGGACGCAGAAACACATTTCCCGAGCATGGCGCACGTGGAAAAGAATAAGGAGCTGTCGTGAGCAGCGAGTGGTGTTGGGATGTTCACGACGACGCTCTCCTCCTCCTGCTCCTTACAGAAGGGCTCGCGATGGAATGCTGCGGGCCTTTGGAGAGCATTTTTACCAATGATTAATGATCCCAGTGAGATTTTTTTTCCCTTTCTGATGTTCACTGGTGGGCTAAAAATTGGTGGGGGGGGGGGGGGCAATGGATGCACGGGGGAAGAAAACGATGGGGGGGGCGGGGGGGGTTACGGGCCGCGGGACCATCTGATGAACTCCGGAGGACTGCTTCTGGAGCCTGAAAGAGATCAGCTAGCAGCTGCAAAAGCTTTCAGACCGAACCCTCCTTTGGGTCCTTCTCTGCCAGTGGATAGAATCACATATAATCAGCACCGAGCTGTTTTTCAGCTGGCTGGCATTTCTGAAGGAGAGAAAGGGGGAAAAAATAACGCATTTTTGGTCATTCCTAATATTTCTGTTTGGTGCATTCTTTGTTCACATGCCATAGCGAAAAATTTGTTTTCATTCATTCCCGTTCGTTTAGTTATTGCTTTACTTTCTTGCCCGTGTAGTTATTTTTATTCTTTTAACATTGCAACTTTCGCACACTTTTACGCGTTCGGGTGACACTAGCCAGATGAAATTGTCCGACGTTACATAAGAACAAAGTCAAACAACACGAATATAAAAGCAAACGTATGTGTTTAAACACGGGCAATTGTGCATCTGTATTTGTGAATGCTGGAGCCTACATTTCTAAGTGACAATTTGGCAGTCTGCTCCAAAAAATTGGCATTAAACAAATGCATCTTTTTGCACAATGAAGGAGACTGGGTTATTTTGGCAACAAATGATGCATGTTATGCGTTTGATTGTTAAATGTGTTCTTTTGTGTGTCCTGTCCTTAGAATACGTGACTGTCCCTCACACTCATATATGGTTATTTTGTCTCTACATCTAAATGCTGCACATTGGAATGTATGCTCCATGCACAAGCCCGAGGTTGTCAAATTCGCACTCCCTTCTATTTCATTCAATTGTGGTTATGGAACGCTGAACGCAACGAAATGTTCGCGAAGTGATTGCGTCGTTTTGTTGCACACAAAGAAGCGTGCTTGGAATGACTTGAGAGACGGAAAGATGAACACGTGGATTCGAGAGCATGCGCAGGTCAATCCTCATTTAAACTGTGAAGGAAAGTTCGCGGACTTAATACATTTACATGGCACCCTTCAGCAATGGATCTCAGCGTGCCGTGCATACAGAGGAGGACGGAGTAAGTAGAGGCGGTAATTGGGGAGAGAAATATTGAAGCGACAAGATAGAGAGGAGGCCTTGCTAAGTCGGGTCGCACTCATTACACACGAAATGCTTACCGCAAATGAACCGCACGATAACCTCGCTGATCTCGTCGAAGAACATAAACCATCACGTGACCTGCGGTCATCCTCGCAGCAGCTTCTTGGCTGGCAATCGAGCAAAGACGGTCGCCGCGTCGCGCGCTTTCAGGTGAGCTTCTGCGGCTATCTGGAATGCTCTTCCTTCCAATATTAGGAAGCCAATGGAGTTATGCTATTTTAAATCTAGATTTAAAATTAAAAAAAAATTAACTGCTTTTTATGTTTAGTTTGTTGTCCTTCACCCGCACACCTCCGATTAGCATGGTTGGCTACGTGCGGTGTGAAAGAAGTTCAACATACATACACGCATGCAGGTGGTGGGGTCTTCAGCCGGGACATAAACGTCTCCATTAACTCTGAGTTGCTAGCCTCCAAGGCAGTGAGTTCCAGAAACAAAAGCCCAATCACCCCGAGGTTCTTGGGCACGACATTCTGCTCGAAGGGATTACATCTTATTCTTGGTTCTTTCGGTAAAGTCACGTAGAAAGGAAAAAAAAAATATCACGACGTTTCGATTGCAACACACGCAATAATCATCAGGTTTGAAACCCACAGCAAGAAATTTTTTTAAAGAAGTGGCGGTTTTTTTATTGCTGTGGTTTTCACACCTGATGATGATTGCTCGTGTTGCAATCAAAACGTCGTGATAATTTTATAGTTGAATTTTTATTATTTTTTTATTTCCCTTCTACGTGACTTTACCGAAAGAACTAAGAATGTAAATCCCTGCAGTCATGAAAGCTTTAAATCGGGATTACATCTTGTCAAGAGGAGCGATGGAGTGGCAGCCGGGGAACGGAACACATCCGAAAGGCCGTCCAGTTTTGGGAAAAGACGAAATCATCGTCGTGTGCCGGTGATGTCGGTAGTTTATTGTATCGCAGTGCCGTGAGCAATAGCAATGACTTGGGGAAACCTTCATCCAGAAATGGATTGAGAGTGACTGATGATGACGAAAATGTGACGTTAAGGCAAAAACACGGCAAGACATTCTTGCGCAGGGCTAAAATATCCGGATTGGTGCATGTGCAGTGCTTCTTTAAGGTGCTTCTGTAAGGAGACCTTTTCATAAACAGAGAGTGGCACAGTTTGACTCGAGAGCATGCACCGGCGTGACCTCAGTGCTGCCACTGTATATTACGTTCCCCTATGTCAGGCTGCAATCTCACCTGGTGCTGTGTTGTATGCAGTCCCATCTCTCCTAGGCTGAGATTTTAAATCCCCCTTGGCCGGCCTTTTTGTTGCACAACAATGATCTCCTTGTAGTGTTCCGTAAATATCAACGACATTAACCCCAGTGTCCTCACTGCTCGACAATGCAATATCTACGCAATCGCCACATTCCTTGTGAACTGACTGATTGATATTTTTCTTTCCTGTGGGACCTGGTAAGCTTTTATTTTAAAAGGGGGTGGCGGGTTTTCATGAATCTTGCGGATATTTTCGGCATTTATTCTTGAAGAAAACAAAAATTAACGTGTATACAACGAGGGTGGAAATGTTGGCAACATGTGGTGACCACTTATATCCACGTAGATTCCTTTTCCTCATTTCTCAGTCAATGGTGATAAAAGTCACAATGAACGGCCACAAAGTTGCTATTCTTGTTGTGCTTACCGCCAATATTGGCTAGTGTTAATAGAACAATATTCCTTGGTTGGCAGATTTAAAAATACTGTACACATCTCAGTGCTGTTGAGAACAACTTCATGCGTCTATATTACTTAATGTATAATGATGTTGTACATCTGTATTTGAATACCACATGTGTGAGACTTGATATCGACGACCCTAGGAAATATTTCGAATACAAATTAATTGTATTTGCGACTGGGAAAAACACATGTTGAAATATTAAACATTATCTTTTCATAGCACAGCTACAAAAACAACATCATATTGGTGGAAAATTTACACCAGGCCTATTACAGAACAGTACATTGGATTTGTAAAAGCAGCTTCATACATGAGTATAATAAGGTCTTCAATTGATGATGTGAAGTTAAAATGGACTTCATTATTATTACTATATTTGCACTCTGTCCAAACAGCTGAATAAACTATGATTGGATTGAGACGCAAAGTTCTAGACAAAGACATAATTGAATCCCCAATGCTTCAACAAAAACCGCAAAACACAAGCAGTGTTTCCCTTCATGTTGCACTGCCGCTTGCTTGGAATTTCAGAGTTCAAACTTTGACCTCTCCATGTTATGTAACTACAGAGCAGTCTTGAGCAATGTGTCTCTATTTCGAAACGTGCTGTCTGGCACTACATTGTATTCTTATATATTTGCACATATCACGTGAATAATACAATGTGAATATTATACAATGGCCTACCAACATGCACTGTGTATAATGCAGAGTTTGATTCCCGGCTTGGCAAATATCAGTCATATTTCAGGCCTGTCGTGCCCCACTGCTTCACACCAAGGGTGAAGTATGGTCAAACGATCCTTATGACCAACACGCTATGGGAGGTCTTCATCCAACCGTGGATTGAGAAAGGGCTGTAAATGATAATTTAACTTTATTGCGTATAATATTGTTATATAATCATGATCATCATCACGCATGATCCATCCGCTGCTGGACGAAGGCCTTGCCAGGCCGTCATTATCACTCAGGGTCTTGCGAAGCGACGATCAATCCACCCGGGCTCCTTCACACAATCTTGATTTGGATTTGCCTGTAGAATCGTGCCATTGAAGTTCAAGAACGGTAAGGCTTGATTATTTTCTTTTAGTTCTTGTCCCCCAGTGTTAAGAATTGTGACCAATAAGCAAAGGGTCGCCTCTCAAAGGAGAGGCACTTTTCAGTAGCCAGAGCAACAAGTGGCAAAGGGACTTGTAGCTGGGTTGTAAAGCGCAAGGCAGCTGCCCGGCATCCTCACTCAAGATGCCTGATGGCTCTTCTGGGGTTAGGCAGGATGTCGAGAGCTCAGCTCTGGGTCGTGCCCAGGTCTAAGTCACAGATCCCTCTTGGTAAACAGATGGAAAAGGTTACGCGGCTCACTTCTCCCTGCCTCTGCCACGAACAAAAAAAAGCCTCGCTCCCGTTTCTTTCTCTACAGCGCCCACCCAAAACCCCACCGCCACCACCAACACCACCAACAAACAACCTCCGCCCACAAGCAGCAGCCCTCTCGCTACCAACAACACCTAACTCCCCTCTGCCGAACACGAATTATTTCGCTACTGCCCAACAGCATGGGGCACATGTTTTCACTTTCCATGGTATAAAGAGGAGAGCTTCCAAAAAATGCGTGAGAGTTTTAAGCGTGTGTTGCTCCCAAGTTGCTAGGTTCAAGTCCACAAAATATTGACCACTTGTTAGTCCCAAGGTTCAGAACCAGCTGTTGGCTGTGCCTTGTTTGCTTTGCGTACACCCTGATGACAAGTTGGGTTTTAATGCGGTGAGGTTTGTGTTTCTGATTTTTTTTTGTAATGCGTCCTCAACAACTTTTTTTTTTAAAGGGCAGTTTATACAAAGTCTAAGGTTAAATGGATGTTTAAAATGTGGCATTTAATTGCACTTGACGGAGCCTGCAATACAACTATATTAAACACAGGAAAAAATAAGACAATTTCAGCTGTGATATAATTAAACAAAACAGTGGTTTAAAAATAAAATCAAGAAAATTATTTATTCACATGTAGCAAGGAGCATGTGAACAGGGCTGGGATTCTTGAGTCTTGCTTGAGCAATGAGTGTAAAAGCATTCTTCTGCTGATTACACGGTATTATGTGGCCAAGACCCGGAAAACAATGGTCTCGCTTCTTGATGCAAATATTGAAATACGAACATTTAAATATTTTCAGTCCATATCCAAGAAGACTGATAGAGAAACACACAGCTCATATTTAAGTGCATTTGAAAGATGATACCCATCACTTAGCCAACGTTGGAGCTGTGCATTTAGCGAGTAAATATTTATTTAGAACTGACAACCGATAGAGCCTTTTACAAATGGTTTACATCAGTCGGCATGAGGTGTGGGCTTGTGACGAGTAACATGAAGCTGGGATATAACTGAGAACCGTTATTAAGGGCATTAGAACGAGGTACTAAAAGCTAGAATCGCACTAGGACGCTGTTTAGGTCTCCACTTAGTTAAATCGTGAAATAGCTGCGGTGTTAATTGACCCAATGCATTGCGCGCTGCAGTATTGAGTCGGACAACTTGGAATTGGCCATTTGGCAGCTTTCGAATTGTGCTGCTTTAAGCGTGTGAGTATTGTAATTGATCCACGTTTGGTTATGGTTGATGAGCGTTTCAAATGCCCCGCCGACTCCTAAACGTGAGTCATCAAAATCAATCTTATTTAACGGTGCAAAACATGGCAAGGGTCAGCCGGTGGACACATTATTGACCCGAAGAGGATATCACCTGAGCCGGTCACCCAACCTCCGTCTCCACTCCTAGACGCCGGGCCACACTCGTTAATGGTGGAGGAGCGAATGTAAAAAGTCCAGCGTGCCCGAAGTGTTAAGCGACTGCGGAGGGAACATTTTTTTTTCTTTCAACGAAATATTTGTGCAGCTGATTTCCGTTTCCATGGCAGAAATCCCCAGAATATGACGCGCCAACACGGCTTCCTACACCCCTGCTGCCATCGCCCCGTACGTTGTTTTGCGCGGATACGTCGAAGGGGGGGGGGGGGTTGAGAACGAGGCTGGATTTCTCTTCAGAGCCCTGCAGAAGGTCCCTGAATAATCGAAACAGACAGGCGAATTGGAGGGCAGCACTACAGCAGTGTCCAAGCTGGGGGAAAATGATGTTGTAACATAAAACCTTTTTCCCCAAAGTGCAATACATATTTGCATTGTGTGTGAGTGCGTGAGTGTCAGCCTTTTTTTTTAGATACTAGTCTCTTTGTTTTAAAAATTCATCTGGAATCCATAACATTTATGTGCTGTTTTATGCAATGAAAGTGACCATGTTTGCTCTGTTCTTTAAATATTTATACGCATTCATTTCATGTTATTAAAATGTATTTGTTTCAGTAATTATTGCTGCATACCAATACATTACCAAGGGTGATGGTGATCAATAGAATATGAAATATTGACAGTGCTCCCATTAAAGATATATAAATGCGATCGATTATTTTAATTATCGTGGTCTGGCATTCGCTATTACTACAGAAGCCCAAGGAGCAATACTATACTAGTGACTTGATATTTATTTTCTGCCTATGATTCATTTGTAATAAGCAACATTTCAATAAGAGTTATTTCATAAATTATATTACAAATTTTCCATCATGAATGTATTTCGTAAAATATATTGATTACTTTATTTAGAAAGCTATTGCAGTTATTTGAAGTGTTTTTTTACTGCATCATCACTAAATGTAGCCATTTAGTGGAATTGAATTCCTATGAAATTTGCATTACCTGTCATATGCAGTGCACATCTCATAAATTTAACATAATTAAATAATTATCATCAGCGAGAGTCTATTAAGATGCATAGCCTTATTGAAATTATTATTGTTTTTTTTATCATAATTCTTCTTGTTTTTTTTTAAGTATCGCTCATTGGAGATCCAGGAGTGTTTCGCAGAAGTGTCCATCAAAGGACAAGGCCGTCAATTTGCTACTGGACATCTGTGGGAAACAAGCTCCATAGCTAATCGGATTCCTCCCGAATGAATAATTATTATGATTCTGAAACCAGATGTATCTGGAAAGGAAGATGTCAGAAAGAATGTTCTCTGTATGGCCACTCAACTCAACGTGTGCCCAGGACCCATTTTCAAATGAAACACGAACTGACGTGAAAGAGCCGCACGTTTATTGAGCAACGCCAAACAAAAGTGTTCATCCTACAACTTTGGGATTCACTTTGTCTGCAGATGGTGCATGACCTCATGTCTGTGGGCAATCGAGACAACGAGCCTATCAACTCGCAGCACATGTGGCTTCAGTGGCCACCAGAGCCGAATGAAATGATTTCCTTTCTTGGGCTGCATGTTTGAACTCCGAAGCCCAGATTATCAGCACTGACGCTCTGATGCCGAGTTTTATGCCACCAGGCCACCCCGCCACCAAGGGTTTATTCCTCGTGTGTTTAAGAGGTTTTAAAAAAAAAATTACAAGGGAGAAAAACTGATCCCTTGATGATTATTTTTTTTTTGCCCAGCTCTTGGCAATGCCAAAGACTGCACGAGTTAGGGTATTGGATAACTTAACATTGTAAAGCTTTATTTGAATCATATTTGGCAAATGTGTTGATAATTCACACGTGGGGAAATCGAATGTTTGCTGTTTTACAATATCGCGTCAATGTTAGGTGTTACATTTGAATTTGGTTGGTTAATCGTAACCAAGTATATAATTCAAACAATTAAAGCCCTTGGTCATGTTTCTTCTTGATGAAGTCCTCCACACTCGGAATCAGTCGTGGAGGCTTTGTGACCACATTTCATCGTCATCATTATAACCGTCTGTGGTCGATGTCGATAGGGTGACAGAAACCGCTGCGCGCAGAGGAAAAAACACAAAAACGCAGGTGCTCTGTCGGCAGATTTGCCACCTGCCCAGGTTTTCCCAGGAGGTAGCTGTTGCTCTGGGGCATCTGTCTGTCTGCCAGCCAAGGGGATTAAACCCCCCACAATTTGTTTCCATTGGGTAATAATATTGCACTCAGGACAATGCATTTGCATGCAGTGCTATGAGATATTCTTGATTTATCCTTGTTGTTTGGCACCTCGGAGTTTGCTGCCTTAAATGCCGGTAAAGATGCCGCGTCGCGTGAACTGTTCACCGCCACCACTTTCTGTCTTGACGCAGGCCAATAGGCAGAGGTGATTTTAGCTCTTCTGGAAAGTTCCCTTTTTCCCGAGTATTTGTTGTTTTATTTTTTTTTGGTGAAAGTGGTGCGACCAATTGGGGCGGAGATTTTTTTTCTCTGCCTGTTTTCTGTTGCTCGTCCCGTCTCAATATAAGTTGGACTGAACGTATGAACTCAAAGCTCCATGCGTGGACGTGTGGGTGTGTGGGGAGCGGTCGTGTGGCGGTTAGCGCATTGCGCTACGAACCTGGCGACCCGTGTTCGATTCTCGCTCACGGCCAAAACCCAGTGACGATTATCTGAACAGGTCCTGGGCCTTCCCTAGGTTGACTCAACCTCAAATGAGTACGTGGTGCGATGTGTAAACATCGCCACTATGGAGACAAAGGCGGCCGGGCGTGGTGTTGGCCACACACCCTCGTGTGCCGTGCCGGCCTTTCTAGGTGCTTGCTAACAGCACTTGCTCCTACAGTCTGTTAAGGCTATACGGGGAATCTTTGTCTTTGTCCGAGGGCTCATTGTTCTTTGCCCATTTCAATAATTCTCGGGCAATTTGTACCTCACGCCACGTTGACGCCATTGTATTGGCACGATTTGCATTGAATGGGCGGGCACGTTGGAAAACGGGGGGCTAAAAATGGGACACAAATAGTGCAAAGGGCTGACGAAATTGCACCCTTAGCATGCAACCATTGAACAACAGTTGCTCTCTTAAACACCTCGGCCCAATTCAATTCTGTACGTTCTCACAATAAATACGTTGCATCATGTCTTCTTGCATCATGGGAATACACCAATTATAAAAATCCCGTACTGAAGGGGAAAAAAACCCCTAGACAGAAGTGTTTGAACAACATTACAAATTTAACGCGTTTATTTTCTCATTGCATAGTTTCTCCACTGACGCTACGACAGGCTGCTGCACGCACGTGGTATGGAAGTACCGGATTATTATTTTTGTTCGTTAATTTCCATTTACCCACGCACACACACACACCACACACTCTCTCTGCAGGCCTGTGCCTAAGAGGGTCACTCCCAGTAGTTTAGCGCAGATGTCTTGAGTGGATTCCCAGCAGGCAAAGCCGGTTGCTTCCGCTCCTGTTGTTGCCAACATCCCAACCCACGTGTGAAAGAAACCACCGCAGCACATCGCTGCGCGCCCCATGCACCTCAACCCCCGCCTCCCCAACGTTATCGCAACATTCGAGCTTGATTCAACAAAGTTGCCTCGAGAATCTGTGGCAGCACACCGACTACCGTTAGCGAGCATTACTCACGGAGGCTTTTACAAAAAAACAATTTTATTTTTTACTAATGGCAATGTGGTCAGCTTTGTTGAGCAATGAACATGATATGGTCATTGAAACGCGTCGCGGGGAAGTTTTGCGTTCACGTGATCTAAATGATATGGACATAAAGTGATGTTTCATGTGATTATTATACATTGGCAACTATCCAAGGCGAAAAATAAAGATCCTAACATACTGACCGCTCAAAAATAATTTACTTCAAGCTACTGGAATGTAGTGCTTTGAGAACTCTCTTATTGAACGCAGCTTTCTAATCATTGAAGGAGCGTGGCACATACATTGGTCATGTTGCTGGAATTGTGGCTATGTATGCTTCTTTTTTAACCAAGAGTTTACAGAATTAGGCATAGTGGCTTTTGCGGAGGGATTTTTTCTTCACTTATATAACTTTTTTTTTACTTTCTACAATTTCTCAGGGCATCCCAACTGCAGTTATTAGCGTGGGGTTATATTTTAGCGTGGTTATTCTGGAGGTACGGGTGAAAGGTACCGAGAAGCCTAGTAGTCAATAAAGTCACCACTCAGCCAATGTTAACAGTACTAAGAGATGGCGAATACAGCAAAGCCACAACTTAAGTGCAGATTGTATTAATTGCATGGAATATGCTCCGAATATCACATTAGTGATGCAGAAAAATGGAAGCCTTATTTGTAGCACTAGCAATCTTGGATGCACTCGTAAACAGTATTTGTCAATAAGGCTGCCCTTTAAAGGAAAAAGAAGATACTTCGAATAGCCACGAAGAAGAGCCGTTGGATGAAACATCACCTCCTGTATACTGGTATATATTTTTTTTCAGGCCATAGCGTTATTGACGATAATGGCATGTATTTTTTGTTTTACGATTATTTGTGCTTGTGCAACGACTGGCAAGAGAGTGCCTCCAAATTATGACTTTATTTTGTGGATGCCCTGTGTGCATCCACAAAATAATAATCGGCGTGCAATGCCTGTAAAGTAGCTCAGTCAGGCAGACTGCATTCAAAGTAAATACATAATAATAATTTACAGATGTATGTCAATCCACTGCTGGATGAAGGCCTCTGCATGTGTCGTCAGTCACCGAGGTTATTTGACTATTTCACGACGCTGATCGGCGCGGATTGGTGAATGAAGTGGGCCCAGGACTTCAGCTGTGGCTGTTGTTCATATCCAATACACTGCATGCGATGTCGAATGTAGGCATCATCATCATCATCAGCTGCGCAAGTGCTTAGCGCACTATATCCCCCGATCAAAGGAGCAGGACAATTTTCGAAATGTTGCCGTATGAGTTGAGCCGCTGATACTGGTGGATCGGGAGGTGGGTGTAGGTACGAGAAGGAAGTGGGAAGGGAAGAGAGGACCTGCTGTGATTGCTGGGCTTGATGGGATTTTTTTAGCACTGATTTTAATTGGCCGCTCGATTGAACCGTATTCTGAAGATCCGTTACAAACGGCGTGCTGATCAATGGCGCACCTGGCATGCCATTCAGGCCAGCGGTGCTAAAGCAGGCAATTACAATCAGCGTAATTCAATAGCGTGCGGGAGGGGGGTGGGGCGTGAGTGCAATAGGAAGAGAGAGAGAGAAAAACAATCGGTCAATCAGTGCAGCCACCAGTTTCACCGAAGCGTCCCAGCAAGAGCTTTGGGAATTACAACATCTTTTATAAACAGTCATGCAGGTCGCTACATTGGCGCATTGCTGTGCTGGCTCGTCACAGCGTGTGAACGGCACTGGCTTCTGGAAGGGGTTTGGTTCAAATAGATGCGTCCCGATTGCCTCTTGACCGACACGCAGCGGGGTAACACACTGCCGTGCGGGCACGTGCAACAACCTCGCAGGAATGGAATAGGCCTCGGCTCAATACTTCATTAAAATCGCTTTGAAGCGTGCCGGTGCATGCGCTGTTTACACGATGAACAAGTCCGCATATGCCACATTTCGGCATTATAATTCAATGCACTTTCGTGTGTGCGATTGAGGCACACGTGACTTAGAAGCTGCATAGCCTTTGATTATTGGAAATGCAGCATTAAATCAGGATTCCGTGCTTGGGGACACTGGTTAGTAAATGCTTTTTGCCACTTGTTAAGGAGCACGCAAAGCAACCGGGCATTGGATCAATAGCGCTTCTTGATGAGAAACATATTTGGAGTCCACGATGTGTTTTCTGGTTGTGCTATGGAATGGTGTCTGGGAATGTCGCTTCACGTGCTGTTGAGCTTCTTTTTAGGAGTGTGAACCAAAATGTCGGGCACCATGCCATGGGTACAACCTGAAGACACATTAGAAAGGTATACAACACAACTGTGAAAACCTATGCAGGAGAATGTATGGGTGTATTCATGAAAATACTTGATAAGTTAAAGGGTGTATGAGCTTTTGGCATAAAAAAAAATACAAAAACCTTCCTTATTAAAAAACCAAAACCATAAATGTTTCTTCCCCGTAATTTTCTAATGTTTGTTCATTACAATTTAGTACATTTCAAAATTACTTCATGAAATTGAAAACGAATTTGTAACGAAGACAATAAATCAAGAAATAAAATAATTACACGTTAACATTTATTCACAACACATGCTCGCAGTCGTCTGCAGATGGTTGATCTTGCAATAACAATGGCGGCACATGTCCAAATTCACATGGAAAAATTAGAAAGTATACGTTTCTCAAGTGGATGCTGAGCTACAGAATGCAATAGCCCGGACGCACAGACTTCCCAAAAGGAATGTTTTGACAGCGTGATAAAAAAATAATAACAGGGACTGTCCTGGAATTATAGGACATGTGTACTGCCAGAATTATTACAGACCGCTACATCAGCGAAACGTATTGCTTCTACAATGCAATAGGGACTCTCCCACCAGATCAATTCGGTTCCAAAAAGAACACCTGGCACAGCATTTCTTGCACGATGGGAAAGCAGCGATGGGGACTGTGTGACATCGGTCATTCCTCTCCACGTGTTGTCCGACAAAGGATTTATGTCCTTGACAAGTTGGCCATGAGGGCCAACAAGGGTGTTGAACAACGTTTGCTTTCATTTGTGAGCATGCGGGTGTGCGTGGGGTGGGTGGGTGGGGGAGGGGGCGGTGTTGAAACCGCAGTGAGTGCACGCCTCACGGCGATGACAGTCTTCCAGGTTTGATTCCTCGTCTCCTATCACCACCGCTATTTTTTATGCATCAGGGAAAGGCCCACCGAGCTATTAACTATTTTTCAGAGGCGACCTGGCCACACGCGATAGCTCACCGAAGTGGCTTATGTCATCATCACCGCCATGATATATGGGAATTTTATAGTCGCAGCCAAATAATCTAAACGCATCTTCTTGGTTCTTTCGGTAAAGTCACGTAGAATGGAAATAATAAAATAATAAAAATAAAACAATAAAATAATTCTCATGACGTTTCGGCCACAACGCAAGCAGCCGTCCTCAGGTGGAGAGCAGGTCTGTCGAGTAAACAAGTCCTCAGGTGGAGAGCAGGTCTGTCTGAGGACGGCTGCTTGCGTTGTGGCCGAAACGTCGTGATAATTATTTTATTATGTTTTATTTTTATTATTTTATTATTTCCATTCTACGTGACTTTACCGAAAGAACCAAGAAGATGAATCCCTGCAGTCACGAAAGCTTTAAATCGAAATTTAATCTAAACGCATGTTTAGAGTCAAACCAGAGGGCTCAGACTAACACCCACGTGGCCACCACGGCGAGAAGACGCTACCTCCAAACATACATGCATCGTCAGGGTCGGGATCGAACCTACGACCTCCTGCATACCAGGCGAGAGAGAAAACATCTTCCCACCTAGTCAAGTACAACACCGGCGTTATTTGGTATTGGAATCTTTGTTGAGGCCTCGCTTGGAGAGATGCAACAACAACAAAACAGCGAGTGTGTCGTCAAATTAAGACCAACACTCAGGCGATGAATGCGGTCAGACATTGCGCTTTGTTAGAACATCCTATCGTGCATTGGAGTTGACTTTAGTAGGGGTGCTTTATAACAGTTCTTGCATTGACTCTCTCTCTCTTTAGCCCAAACAGTATTGATTTGCTCAGTATGCACACGCGATAAGTGCAGATGCATAATGTTTAGCAAACATATATCATGTGAACATATAATACACATTAATTATCAAACTACTGATGGATGGAGGCCTTCTCAGAGCTGTTCCAGTCTATCTTGCACTTGCCCATGAGCTACATTCATCACTCCATCTCCGTGGTCGATGTACTCTCTGGTACGTTCTCCCCTTTTGCGATGCATACTACATATATACATCATATATGCCTATGCGTTATATATATATATGTTCTGCTCACGTTTATTTTTGATGTTTCGAAAGTATAGAAGCTCAATATAGAGCGCGGTTTGAGAGCTAACTTTAAACAGACCAACTTGGATGAAATGATGCATGAACACATGATGGTTGGAGAAACAGCTGCATGTGCAATTTTCCCATACGACGGCTCATGGCAATTCAGGTTTATGATAATATTTTACTTTGGAGACGAATGGCCTTAATAGTTGGAATGCAATGTCATGTGCATTACTCCAACTCGGAGGAATTCAACTCTTTTTTTCTGAACCAGAGGAGTAAAAAAAAAATGAAAGACCTAAAAAGTTTGAAATTGAAAGCGTCGGTTGATGAATATACATGTTTAGCAGGATGCACATTTTTTTTCCCTCTGTCTTCAATTCCATGAGAAGAAACAGACAGGACTGGACGCCTATCTGGCCGTGTCTCTGTTATGGCAGTGCGGCGTTTTGTCCAATTTCTAGCTGGAGGAGGATGTGTGAGCCTGCGCATTATCAAGGCACAGAAAACAGGCTTCATTGTCCTGTTTGCACGCCTATCGGTAAAGCTCGCGCACTTTTCTGTTGATGGAAAGGTTAGTCGAAGTGACGTTAATGAAATTTGCTCGCGTTTCAGGAGTCCATCTACCAGACTTACTGCTTAGTCTCATCCGACACGATGTTTAACCACCATACTGCAGGTCAACACACATGCATCTGCTTCTTCTCTCGAACTGCTTGAGAATTACCTCCCATTCTTTGTTTTATTGTTTCTCGCGAATTGTAAAAACTTCGCTGAATTCATCGAAACGTATTTACTTTCGGTATGTTTACACCATCGGTGGTGCTGTTTGTTGCTCGCCACTTGGCCCTTTGAGCCTTTTGGCTCTGGTGGTCAGCACGCTCGATTTAAAACTCCGTAATGTCTACACGTTGTGGTTTGTCCGAAGTGCTTCGAACGTGATATGTTAAAGGTTTGTGTTGGCCATCATTGCACTATTCAATGATAGAATCTGTGCCAGTGTAATGGAATGCTACGTGTTCGGTTCACGTAACCGCACCACAAAATTAGCTCAAAATATTATTTGGATCTTTGGTCAGGAAAACTCTTTTCATCGACGTGAAACATTATCTAATTCTCAAAACATTCCACAGTTTATTGAATGCTAATATAACAAATCGTCGTCGTTCAGCTCCGCAGGTTTGTAGGGCAGTTGCAGTTCGCGAGGGTTGGCTGGCACGCGACTTGCATGCCTTTGTCTTCCCAGTGCTCATGGAGACGCCAGCACACAATGGCCTATTCTTACGAAAGACGTCACGGGATAATGAAGGTCCACAGTGAG
Source organism: Lampetra fluviatilis (assembly GCF_964198595.1). Classification (NCBI taxonomy): domain Eukaryota; kingdom Metazoa; phylum Chordata; class Hyperoartia; order Petromyzontiformes; family Petromyzontidae; genus Lampetra; species Lampetra fluviatilis. Next base: position 3,044,321 of record NC_136283.1, read on the forward strand.
GCAGACGGCACGTATTCTTACGGTGAACGCCCCTGCAGTATTAATCAGGGCGGCCGCTGGCTCTCGAACCGTGAACCTCACCTCAACCAGTGGTGGGATGCGCTAGCACTCGGCCGCATCACCGCCCGTATTGAGGGCGGCGAAGCAGAATCCATTGTTGTACCCTACTTCTATGCCGCCACGCATATCGCACAGTGACCAGTGTGGTGAAGTATGGTCAAATAGCCCTCACGAACCGCATGACATGTGGACGTACTCATCCAGCAGTGGAATAAGAAAAATACTTCACGTGTACGTGAGACCATACTGTATATTCCCAAAGCTCAACAGGTAAACACATGGAGATGCTTTGAGGACACACACAGGTTAATGGGTTGTTTTTAAGGATATACACCAACATTCAAATCTGTTAAGGAAAAGTAATCGAGTTTGGGCAACACCTATCGCTAGAATGATGATAATGATGGCAGATGTTCAAGAATATTGCCGGAGAGGCAGCGAAAGATTGAACTTCGTCCGAGATGATGTCCACCAATGGGAGGCCTTCATTCAGCAGTGGCTGACCTTGACAGATTTGAGAATTACGTAGCCAACCGCGCTAAACCTCCGATTAGCACGGTTGGGCTACGTACAGTGCGAAAGTTCAAGTTCAAGTTTATGTATTAGGTATAGCCCTGTGAGCCATTCGGCTCTTGAATCGGGTGCAACCGCAACAAACAAAAAACATGAACAAAAAACATCTTAAAGTGAATATGTGACTAAGTGCAAACAGAAAATCCAAGAAAAGACAGCAAAATATTGCAGAAAAAAGTTCCACATACGTACATATTAAACGTTGAGTGTCTTTACCTGGGCTATGGGGAAAAATATGGTGGTGATCGGTCTCACGAGATAAGAAAAACAACTTATTTTGAAAGTGAAAAAAAAGCCATTACAGTCTGTGACTTTTGAGGGTCAGCGAGGTGAATGGCAAACAAGCGAGCAGGGCGATCCACAGCGTTGACAATCCTTGATAGATCACTGCCATTCTCTTTTTTTTTAGCCGTCTCTATGAGCAAAAATAGCCGTTCAAATCCAATACCAAATAGCATTCCAAACAGCATGAGACAATGCCACTCAAAGCACACTGCGCCCAGGTGTGTAAACAATGCACATTTCACAGACTTTGTTTGGATGCGACACCGCCTCCCTCAAACACGTGTATCAATGCGTGTACCGAACCGCTTGTGGGCAGGTGAATACACACACACACAGTGACACCACCCACACAGGGACACATTGATATTTATACAGGAGATATTTACATGCCTTGCAGCCTAAGACCAACTGACCCGGAATGTGCCCCATCTCGTCGAGGAAGCTAAGCAAGTCTGAGCCTGGATAGTGCTTGGATGGGCGAGTGGCATGCATCAAGCAGGCGTGGACTGCTGTGCGGTTTGTAGACTACGCCGTGCTCTGAAGTGATACTTCACCACGCTGCTCAGCGTGGGCTGGTCAAGGTGGGGGAGCATTGACGGTTGTTCCCCTACACCCCCGCTGTCTGCATGGCATGGGGAGATCCTCATACCTCAGTGGATTTACAAAAGAGCTGTACGTGTACTTACTATTTATTTTCAATACATTTTTTTTTTCATTTTACCCAGGTAAGGCTCACTGAGCTATACGGCTCTTTTTCAGAAGCGACCTGGCTACAAATGATAGCTCACCGAAGCGGCTCATCACGTGTAAATTTATAGCAGCCGAATACACTAAATACATGTTTCTAAATATGGAGGAAACTGGAGAAAAATCCACGTGACCACAGGGAGAGAGACACACAAACTCTAAATATAAAGCAGCAGGCATGAGGGTCAGGATCGAACCCACGATCTCCTGCATACCAGACGAGGTAGTTAACATCATGCCACCCCGGCATTCTGCTGCATTGATATGTTAGATATCCACATGGTTATCCGCAGATAAATGTGGATACTAGGGTGAATCTTGCACCACTTCTGGATGATAATGCCTTTTGAAGGCCTCCCCACACAGTGTTGGTCTTGGAGGTTGCTTCATGAATTGGGGTTGGTGAAGGATGGGGGTGTTACCCAGAAACACTTCAGATACCAATCACCTCTGAAATGAATCACGGCCAGGAATCGAACGTAAGTTGCATTGTGCTCAAATTGCAATGCAGTCACCGCCATATTTTCGCTCATATCTGCTCTTATGCTACATTCAGACGTACCCCCTTATCTTTGGTTACATGTGTGGATCGTGGAATGGATGAAAAGACACGGGTAATCGGATGGCACTTCCACGCAGTGCCCATTGCTTGAGACACACGCACACGCATGCACGGTACATTTTTGTAGCTACGTGACCTATGGGAGCCTTTAATTATTTACATTCAAAAGTGCGGCCACTCCCGTGCTGTGCATTGGAAATGCTGCGGCTTTATATTGGGCAGGCTGTGATGATGCACCTGGCCTGCGAGGCCTGTATTAATGGGGAAACTATGTGGGGAAATCTGTCCGCGTGGTTCCGGCTGGGCTTTGGGGAGCGACCCACTCCTGGCAGTGTTTTTTATACGCGCTACGACCGCACCAAAGTTCAAAAGGATTTTCACAGCAGCAAGGGTGGTGGAGGAACCAATCATTCCTCGCTACAATTACCACCTCCGCTCGTTGCCAAGGTCTTCAGGTGGGCCTTTTGGCTGCCTGTCCGGAGGAACGCAACGAGCCTTCTTGTTTACTTGCTGCCAGCTGCTAGGGTCCATTAGCGCACAGCATTAACCCCATAGGGAGCCAAATAAACCAACTGCTGCTTGCATTTGACAAAGGATGGCTGCATCCAGAATTCAGGGTGTCTTTGTGTGTTAATAGATCGTGGAGATAAATGTGCAGCCCTGCAATGTCTTTGCTCATGCCACTGGTGGCAGGAGGGCCTCCACTCTCGAGGGCATTTCCCCCTAATCCTCCTGATATCTTGGGACATGTGGGAGTACCCACACTTTACCCCACCAAACGAGACCGTTTCATTCAAATAACTTGAAGCCAATATTGCGTTATACGTGATGCAGATCGAGGCATTTTGAGATCGAGGTTTTATTTTTTTAACATTTCACTGATGCAATGCTGTGCTTTATTTAACGTCTAGTCGCAAGTTAAATAGCAGTACTATAAAATACCTGCTTGTCTCCAACGGCTAAGAAAGCAAAGCAGGGCTGCCGCCACGGTGTGATGGTCAGCAAACTGAACTTGCCATCCACATGTTGATTTCATCTCTACAACAACAATGGTGTAGGTTTTCTAACTCAACCCCCTCGACTTGGTCCAGCAGCAGTTACTCTATCTTCCTGTAAAATACCGAAAGAAAAATACTGAACATAGTGTCTTGTATACTGCTGAGGCAGGCTGCTTTCCAGAGGTGGGACAAAGTCATTGTTATGCAAGTCCAAGTCGAGTCGCAAGTCATCAAATTCATGACTCGAGTCTGACTCGAGTCCAAGTCACATGACTCGAGTCCACATCTCAGAGGTGGGACAAAGTCATTGTTATGCAAGTCCAAGTCGAGTCGCAAGTCATCAAATTCATGACTCGAGTCTGACTCGAGTCCAAGTCACATGACTCGAGTCCACACCTCTGCTGCTTTCCCACCTGATGACACAAGTGACTTTACCGAAAGACCACGCTTTCTCACCTGATGACGGACGCTTGTGTTGCGCCCAAAACGTCGTGATGTATTTGATTTTATACCTACGTGACTTTTACCGAAAGAACCAAAGAGTATGGATTCCTGCAGTCACGAAAGCTTCAAATCAAGATAGTGTCTTGTACTTAGTGCTAATCATTAATGCCGCATTGTCAACATGCTACTCACATATTTTTAGGATATGGTACTTATGTAAAAAATAAAAACACGCCTATACTCATGAATAAACTTACATTCCGTTTTTACATTCTTTTATTTTCAGTTTGATAATACGCTTTTGCTGATGATTATTGTTGCCAGTTTCATGTGAAGTGCTGCAGATCTGTAATTTATTAAAGCAATTTGTTAATTAAAAGACCAAAAAAATCTGTAGGATCTTTTGAAGCGGTTTCAAACAGCAAAGTTGAAATTGCCTTAACGGAATGTTGTGCATGAATAATTAAATGAATGCAACCAAAATATCACGGTCAATGCAAGACAAAAAATATCTTTTTAATCCTTTTCTTGTTGTGTCAAAATATATCTGTCCAAACGAGCGAGCGAGCTGTGTAATCACGTCTGCCCGTTTGTTGCAGAAAAACAGAAAGACATTCCTTTTTCTTGGCGATGCCTACACAGAGATTAAGGAACACGCACAAATGCTGTGTTCCGAGTCTGAACATTACAGTAGGATGTTATTCTTGGCTGTAACAGACTCAAAATTCATCGGAATGTGATGATACACTTCCTACTCTATATTTTTTCATCCGTCTAACGATGCTCCTGAGAGATATGGATTGCAGATACAAACGTATTTGTGTAACCAAGCTTTTTCCTATCAGCGGGCCAAAGTTTGAAAGGCATTCCAACCGGAATATTTGAGTACATTGTAATTGCACTGCGAATTAACTCAGGCATGCATGCATGCAGTGAAGGTGCATTTGTTGAAATTTTAGCTGCTCCCAGGATCGCGTGTGTATTTTTTGGTCGCGATGCTAAAATAGTGCTGGCATTCCTCATAAGAAAAAAAAATAAACGGAGGGCAAACATGGCAATTCTTGTGTAACAGATAACAACCGATTTTTAGCGTCTAATTAATGTGTTGTAATAGGCGTTGCATGATATGGGTTCAGTGTTTAAAAACAAGCAGTAACAAAGCTCTGCCTTCAATGTTTTTGCTCCAAATATGCTTCCCTTATGCAGCAGATAAGGCAGCGCTTTCGGATTTATGATTATTTGCTTAAAAAGACAAGTCTGAATTTGGAAAACATTTTCTTCCCTGTTGTTCCAGGAGATGCCCTCTATAGGAACCCATCAAATTTATGGCATGACTCCTTGTCACGATAAAACAGAAATCATTGGATGTGTAATTGTGCATGGCAATGAATTGCTAAAGTTAATATTTTAGAACTGACAGCATAATTGTAAATATTTCCATTATACTTTAAACGCATCCCGAACTATCCTTGATACCTCCAGATGAAACGTGTCCGTGCTTTAAATATATTGAACATGATCTCATTCTAATAATCGCTTCATTGAGTTGCAGAGCGTGTTGTGCGTAATTGTACAATTGATGGCAATTACTCGGTCCACATCTCTCGGAATGTTGGTATCTGTCGCAGTATGACACGATGGAAGTGACTCAGTTTTTTTGTCCTAAGATAAGGCTTGGGACGCGATCTGAATAACACGCGTGCTTGTCTGTTTGGTTATGATACAACGGAGTTGCCTGCCAGGTTACACAAACAACAACTGCTGGTTCAAACCAGACTGGCTTGCTACTGTGTCTAACATTATCGGATTTTCGCCCAGATAAATATGCAAGTCTTTCTCCCAAAACAGGAAGACTGTCTGCTGAGGTCACCAAATGAAGCTGTTGAATGCATGATGTCATTTACTAGAATGTACAACAGAGCGCAATGCTTTATAGAGGTGTGTGATGTCAGATTCTTGTTACAATTCAGTGTTTTTCAATATGTGCTCAGTCGTCGAGACTAATGAGGAAAGTGGAAGCCAGATGGAGCAAACGAAATCAACTTGTGTGCAGGAGCGAGATGGATTGTTGCATCTCAACATCACGATGGATGTGTGATGGTTTGGGGAGGGCTTCATCCAGCAGTGGATAGGTCAAGGCTGATGATTCAAAAGAAGTCAAAATGGTTCCCCACTCAATTCAGTGTGGGTGTTCGCTCAAATTATGTTCATAGCCATAAGTCAATAGCGGAAATTGCACATTCCTCTCGCAATGTGAGTCTGCCTTAGGACAATATCTGTTAACCCACACAGTGGTACTTAATTTAACGACCCTCGAGGGATTAAGAGATGATGGCCAATAGGTCAAGAACAATGACAGTGGCAGCGACGGAATGGAGCATGTCTGAGAACAAGGCCACCGGGGAGATGGAGCAATGAGAGACCATCTGCAGGTACTTGGTACATCATTACGTAGCAGTTTCGTGATAAGTGGTAGCGGCTTGGGGAAGCCTTCACCCAGCAGTGGATCCACCATGGCTGACTGTGATGATGGAGCGATGAAGGGGGCTCGGTCAACCACCAACTAGGTGTTTACCTTGAAACCTTCTGATTGCGTGCCACACACTCCACGGTTTCACCACCCAGCTAAATATACTTTTAGCGGATGATAATTGACGTGCTTATTTTCAGTGTAACATTAGCATTGATATGACTGCAACCACAATATCGCTTTCATCCTCTTAAATTCTATTGTGGCAAAAACTGTCATAATGATTCTAATCCAACAGTTCATCTCACTTCTTCATCACGACCACAATTATGCCATGTGCTTCAGGAGATTTGATTTTTCATACTGTGAAGGGCAGTGACTGCGTCTTCAAGTGTGACACAAAGAATATTGCCCTCCTTATCTCAATAATTATTTATGTTCTGGGGTATATGATTTTTTATTTGCCAGAAACATCAGCACACCATTCCCCTCACGAGTTGTACGATTCGGCATCTAGCATGAATTATGCTTCCCTCTTGCTCGCTAGTGGCTAATTTGTGTGATGCGTCATTGATAAACTTGCTTTTTGTTCATCTCATGCTCCCATTGTTTGTTCTGCCATCCTCGCACTGTGAGGAATGGTGACGGTTTGCCGGACTGCGATGTACGGTCATTTTCCGGACAATCGTGGCGACGCACGACCGTAATCCAGCACCGTGGAGGAGAGGGTTGCTGGATCACACAAAGATTGCAAAACCTTTCTCATGGACATCAAGGAGTTCCCACACCTTTGTCAGGAGAAGGCGGCACAGCGAATGTGGACTCCACCTCTTCCATCTGTATGAGATAAGAGTTTTGCGCCCTCGCATACTTGGGTCTGTTTCATGCGTTCCGGTTCCTTCCCAAATGCTAACTGGTTGATGATACCTTTAGACGTAGAGGAGTGTGGGACTTTGGGAGAATATTGGACACTGGCTCATCGCCTGGCTTCCTTTTCCCACTTGCCTGTGGTTCGTCTCACCTCTAGGTCGTTTCATCTCTTCTAGAGCACGTGGATACTGTGCGGCGCATTGCAAGTTGGAATTATTATTATTATCACTGTTAAATGAACAGAGATATTTGTCCAGTGATGGATGTATGACATCAGCTGATGCTGAATCATAATTTAGGATGAATGTAAAGAAAACAGAAAAAAACAATTAATTCAAGTGGTTGTACATTTGCCCCTGGTCTCATTTGCAAGAGATGTAATTAATCTCAAACAGGCTTGCACTTGGTTAAATTAGAACATTGATTGTAAGATATTTAAATATAGCAAGCGAGGCAGTGGTTGACAACGAAGAGCAAACCAGTAACGATTGTGCCTGGAGACAATTCTTTGTAACGCCAGGAAATGTTTAAATGGATGTGATTCCTGGATAGCATCATTGATTTTCTCAGCTGTATTGTGGAAGTGTACGCACAAACCTCGCAATTTAATATGATGCGAGCATTAGAACCCATTTACCGTGGGAGGAAAGACACTTCAATCAGTCAAACACTGCCCATGGGGCATCGTGGTGGTGTGATGTTATCTCCCTCACCTGGTATACAAGAAGTTCGTGGGTTTGATCCTGATGCCTGTATATTTGGTGTTGGCATGTTTTCTCTTTTCCCGAGGTGGTGTGGATTTTTCTCCGGGTCCTCAGGTTTTTTCCCCCCCGCTACATTTAGAATCAACACGCATTTTGAGTATTTGACTGCTGTAAATGTGCACGTGATGAGCCACTTCGTTGAGCTATCATGGCCCTTCTGAAAAAGAGCCATGGAGCTCTGTGGACTTTACCTGTTAAAATAAAACATATTTCAGTTTAGTTTTAACCAAATGAACAGGGCCATAACACGAGCTAATTCATTAGCTCGTGTTATGGATTCGGGGGTAGAGGCGCCGGATTTGCAAAAACGCCGAATAATCACGAATCGTTATTTAAATAGCTTTTTTTTGCTCATTATTGTATGACGTTGTGTTTAGGTGTTGTCATATGCAGTTTAGTGTCGATAATTTGTTTTCTATATGAAATTGGCATACCTACATTAACATACAAATAGACTACAATAATTATCCTACTTTAAACGAGTTACTGTATTTACTATACCGTGCTTACCACTCTAATTTCGAAGACTCTGTGTGGGATGATCTAAATAGTGCAGTGTTTTCATTGTTTAAGTTGTTGTATATAGTGTATAATGTACTCTATATAATATTTAACACTGAAATCAAGCATAGCTACCTTTTTTGTCACGCACATTGTGCCGATCGCCGATTTTGACAATTTTGCCGGATCTGCCCAGGACCGCCGGATAATGATGTAAGCAACTGGATAATCGCGCACCGGATAAATAATCGATCATCAACTCTCTTACCTTTCACCTGCACTTTGTTGTAATTATCCATTATGGATGAAGAACTCTCCAACCGTACACAATCTGTCACGGTTCTGCGATGTAGCAATCCACCTGGTACCTGTACACGAGCTGATGCCACCACTTCATCTCTTGGAGGGATGTCCTCTTCGATGAATTTCATCCCTTGACTGCCACGAGATTATATTTTTAACCATCAGTCATCGTCACTTCTCATTGCGTGTTCTGCCCAAAAACCACTTTTCTGAATAGTTTTGATTTTTTTTCTTTCCATATACACTGATTTTTTTTTACATGTCATTTCAATGTTCACGGTCAATTGTATGGTTTGGATAAAATTTATGCCATTGCTTTGGGCAGATAAAGGGGACTCTCAATATTCGCTGTCTTCTTTATTCCTCTGCCCGATGGCAGGTCTGCCTGTAGCTCAAACTTCTTCCACATTGTCAGGTCTTGAGCTTTCCTGTGATTGTAAAGGCTGCTGAAACAGGTGCCTTTGTACAAGCACATATGCTACAGGCTGCGTGTATAATAAGTTCAGCCCTTTGACAATCCACTGCTGAATGAGGGCGTCTCCAAGCATCATACTTCACCACACTGGTCTTTGAGGATTGGGCGAGGTGGGGTGCACAGATGTGGGAGCATAGAATACAGTCTAACAGTGTTTCTTGTTACACTGCCCTTTACTGCTCATTATGTAGACTAATACCCAAAATATGTGGCATGCATGGTGGTGACACATTCTAGCACTATCCAGGCTCAAAATACCCGCTGAGCTTGTGAGATGTCAAAATTCCAACTTCGCTTGTGAGATCTGACAATATTGGGTGCAATCTTGACGATTTGGTGCAAGGCAATTGCTTTTAGTGAGCACCTGTTAAGTAAATATTAAAGCTGGCATGGCACATGAGCAAATATTCATATTCATACCTGTGGGCTTTTGCCAGGCTGTAAAATGTTTTAAAGAGACAGTACAACCTTTTAAAGTTTTCAGACATGAGGCCTAGATTAATTTAAATATCTTCCATTGTATAAATTGTTTCAATACAAAGGTCAGCGCCGTAGAATTTTTAAAAGTAGGCACTTTGAGGATAAAAAAAACACTCAATCTGTTAGGTGTTTTACTACAACGCATTAATGCTCGAGGCAAATTGGGTAGAGATACGTGACTCCATAAATAATGGATAATAAAGAGGCGTTTGAAGACTAATTGGGTTTGCATGAAAGAAGGTGTGAGGAGCGGCAGTGTAATCGCATGCATCCGCAGACATACATGTTGGTGTGTGTGGCGTCTCAGTCGTGCGTAAAATAGCATCTCTCGATCCTTTGATTCGTGACAATTGGTTGAAGGAGAGACAAATTACACTTTGAGGGTGTAATTACAGTTTTCTGCACTCCAGCCAAAAGCAGTCTATCCAGGAGCCTTTGAAGAACTACTCCTGCGGGGGTTTGAAGCCAAGTTAGCATCATTTAGAGCCGTGTTTGATGTCCCCGTTTTTACACTGCAGCATTATCCACTGTCTTTTGAGCAACAACAAAAAAATGCGTTGTTGTATGTTTAACGATGTTTTATATAGCCAGATGTGTACGGCGCAAGAGTGATGATATACAGATACCATTCTGACACGCTTCAACGGTTTTTTTTCAAAGGAATTACATCATCCAGCCAGCTGAAAAATTGTAGTTATCTTCATAATGGTATTAAAGTGGTAATGTGGTTGTGTTGGTGGGGTGAGGCTTTAGCACAGTGGTTAGCACGATGTGCTGCGAACCTGGTCAAATATGACTTTGATTCCCAGCCAAGGCTAATATTAGTGGCTGGTGATACCCGAACCGGCACTTGGGCTTCGGTGTGAATTATGTTCAAACAACCCCCACAAATTAGACAGTTTTAGCAGCAATGGATGGTGAAAATGCTACTTATTATTACTACGTATTAATCTGGTCGTGTTGTTATTGTTGTTTTATTATTATTATTATTATGCGTGTTTATCCAAGAGAGCCTGAGTTTCAATAAAAAAAATTTCAGGAGGATCCTGAAAATCTTTCAAAGCAGGAGGCGATGTTGCTGCGTTAATCCCAAATGAGTAATTTTGCAGGTAATCTTTCATCATTGGGATGTTTGACAAACATCATCTTCATTCTATGTTTTGTTTAACTACGGGAGAAAATTAGAAAACATCAAGAGGACCCATGCAGAGGAGGGGAAGTTTATCTTTTTTATTGACAATTTTTGTTTCAAAAGCGACCTGGCCACACCTGATTGCTCAACGAAGTTGCTCATCATGTGGACATTTATAGCAACCAAATACCATTGGAACCTCATTTGCCAGTAGCAAAATATGATAATTGTTTTATTACCCTTTTATCTGGCAACAAAACTGACACCTTTTTTTTACAAGGAGTCATGTTTGCATTGACCACAATACCTGCAGTCATAATGCAAACAAAGCACATAACTCTGATAATGTATGCACTGTCCTTGAAGTGGATTGGTCCACACCCGAGACAGCTTTTCTTAGAGCCTAGTCCCACATGGTGTTGGACCAGATGACGCCAAAAGGCGCATAACTCAAAGACAATGCACCATCAGAGTATGAGAGCTCGGGGTAAGCATTTACACCATTGGAACCTCATTTGCCAGTAGCAAAATATGAAAATTGTTTTTTTACCCTTTTATCTGGCAACCAAATACTCTAAACACACGTTTCTAAAATGCGACCACGAGCAGAGAAACACGAAAACTCCAAATTTGCAGCAGGCGTCAAGCACAAGTCGGGAATCGAATCAAGGCCTTTCCCAGGAAGTATGCAACGTGGGCTTGTGGTGGGAGCCATTGGACCAACGTTCCATGATTCTAGATTTGAAGCTTTCGTGACTGCAAGGATTCATATTCTTAGGTTTTTTCGGTAAAGTCACGTAGGTAAAAAAATAAAATTACTTTTATTAATTTTATTTTTTTACCTACGTGACTTTACCGAAAAAAATGTAAATTACTTTTATTAGTTTTAATTTTTTACCTACGTGACTTTACCGAAAAAAACTAAGAATATCAACGTTCCATGTTTGCTGGGAACTGGCTGCAAGGCACGAGTGTTACCACTGTGCCGCCCTGCCAGCCAAACACACATTCTGCAATGACACATCTAAACTAGCCGTACATAATGTGTCGTTATGGTGTGTGTTTTTGTTGTTTGTGAAGTTAAAAAAACAATGAGCATGTCCATGTATTCCTCAGTTTAATTAAAAAATACTCTGGCTAACTGAAAACATTTCATGAAACGGAATCAAAATGCATGCAAGAAAACGACATTGATCCAGCGTGAAGTTTATATGAGGAAAACAACTGTCCACGTGGATCCCTTGACAGAGTAATGTGAAATGGTCCAACCACGTTTTATTATAATAATAATTAAAATGCTTCACGAGAGTTCATTTGTGCACACGCCACCTGTTGTCAGTGAGGGTCAAATTCAAGTCCGTGGAATGCGTTGAAATACCGAATATGAGTTGCTTGGCAATCGTTACAATTCAATAACATTTTGCAACCATCGAATCCCATTTGTTGCCTCGTGCATGTCACATGTTATTGAAAATATTGCGGGCAAGCATTTTTACGTTCGAATATATAATTGTCAAATAAAACCCATTGTACCATGTTGCATTTTTTGAGAGGGGAAAAAAAAGTTCTTGCGAAAAATGCGGTCAAAATTGACTGCCAAAAGAATGTTCTCGGTGCATTTTTGGTGACGAATGGAGGGGAAATATAAATATTACACAAGAAATCAATTTTTCACCACAGTTTCACTTTTTACAATTGAACGGTATTCATTTTATGATGTTTATGTGCGGTGAAATATCTATAGAATGTTTAGTGTCGAGCAGCAGGTTTCCGTATAGTAATACTTCACACTGAAGTATTCCTCGCAATGCTCGCGCTGTGAACCGTAAATCATAGAAGCAGATGCTCTCTACGTCGTCGAAGCCACATAGCCAATGTTTCTTTTTCCACCCACTGGTCTGTGATGGCCATTAATGCGGTGCGCCTAGCTGGGTCATATGAGTTATTGATAACCACACCAAAAGCCAGTGGATACTTTAACCTCGAACTTGGAAACACTGTGTGGGAACATCCTATCTGTTCATGGGCACTGCCAAGCGTTTGCTTCTGCCAAGTTTAAACAACACATTATGGGATCTTGGGGTATTAGAGGTTTCATTTGCTTAGCCTCATTGGCCACGAGTCCGCATGTACAAAAATTGTGCAAGGTTATGTTTACGTGCCCGCGTTATATAACCACCATAAATAGTAGATCATTTTCAGACGTGCTTTAAATATGTACGATGAGTCTTAGCTCTGAATAATGCATTACTAAGTAAAACAACAAACTAGGGATGTTCCAAAGAACGCGGTGCGTCCGTGGTGTAATGGTTCATACACTGGACTGGCAATCTTCTTGGTTCTTTCGGTAAAGTCACGTAGAAGGGAAGTAATAAAATTAAAACAAATTAAAAAATCAAACATAATAAAATAATTCTCACGACGTTTCGGTCACAACGCAAGCAGCCGTCCTCAGGTGAATACCAGGTCTGTCAGGGAGACGCTGCTTGCGTTGTGGCCGAAACGTCGTAAGAATTATTTTATTATGTTTTATTTTTTTTATTTTTATTATTTTATTACTTCCCTTCTACGTGACTTTACCGAAAGAACCAATAAGATGAATCCCTGCAGTCACGAAAGCTTTAAATCGAAATTGGACTGGCAATCTCAAGAGTTCGCCAGTTCAGTTTGATCTCCCGGTGTGGCACACTAAACGCTGGGCGATTGCATTAAATCACCACGTCCCTGTCCACCCAGCAAAATGAATGGATACGCCACAGTTAGTTGATCGGGTTTTCCAGGACGTTGGTCTGCGTGGAAGAATAGACCAAATTTCCTCCGAAGGGGTTTCTTGAGCTCCCTCTTGTGGACCCCCTTCATACCGGCAGTGGCATGAGCAAGCAATTACAGGGGTGCAACTGTGCCCTAAGTAAACAAATTAGTCACGATTCAACATTCATATGTGTATGTCCCCAAATGATTATGTTTATTTTAGTGCATCGCACCACCGTTTCTGTGCTGTGATCTGTCATTCTTCAAACGGTTACCCACTTCGTCTTTTCGTAACCCTTAGAATCGTAGACAAAGGAGAGGTTGGGGGTGGGCACAGGAATGATGGGAATCACCTCTTTCTCATACACAATACAATATATGGGCACATCTGGCAGCAATTAATTTTAACGGAATAAAAATCCTAAGACAAATGGGACAGCTTGTGGTTTTACTACAATTGTGCATATTTATAGGATATATATATATATTTATTCTTCTTCACGGTGCTTTGAGTTAACATGAAATTAATTTGTGTGTGCGTGATAAAGGTGAGAGGCAATAGGCTTTAATCAACAGTGCTCTCTCTTTCTGGACAGCCCGCTGGGAGAAACAGCCCACTCCGGTCTGTTTTGATGGCTCCGCTGTGGATAATTATCATTTCTACTCTGATTATTATCCAGCCCTGTAAAAGAAAATGCTGATGTCAGCATGCTTGTTGTGGTTCCGCACGGAGGAAATAGATTTTAGAAAAATAAATTCTGCATTCGCCCAGATCCCCATGTCCTGTCAAATGTGAGTTTTCATCCCTATTACGGAGAGGCATTGTACATTCGTTCAAACCTTTACTGGAATTTAAGGACATTTTTGAACTTCTAGCTCTTAAGCTTAGGATTAGCACAAAATACAATATTATGTCCATTTTGGACTCTTGTTATTTTGTCTTAAATTGAAACACATGGCAATGGACCGCAGGCTAAATATAAAATAAATGTCCATTTGTGCTGCTAATGAAACAGCTTAACAAAAATATAGAAAACTATTTTTTGCGTTTGGTGTATAAATATAAATGATTTCAAGGAGCAACGCAATATTTAAAGTCTACATTCTTTAAGCATGTTTAAAAGGCACACGTAATGTTTTTACCTCCAATCAATTACGTCATCATCAGCCATCATCTATCCACTGCTGGATGAAAGCGTTCTCGTGCTGTCAATCATCTCTCACAGTCTCGCAGTGCAGCGATCCATCCAGCTCGATCCGATTTCATCGTTTCATCTCTCTGGTGGACGGCCTATCGGGAGTGACCTCTCTTCGTCACTTGCATGCACTTTTGGTAAATTTCTCTATGCATTTGTGGGTTGTTAATCGAATTCCCAAAATTGTTTGGCTTGGGATAGTGTCTGTGTATTTGGCCAGCCTAAATATACGCTGCCAAGCGTGGTGGTGTTCATTCAGACGCTGTCTTTCTGACAGACCTGTTCTTCACCTGAGGACGGCTGCTTGCGTTGTCGCCGAAACGTCGTGAGAATTATTTTATTATGTTTTATTTTATTATTTTATTATTTCCCTTCTACGTGACTTTACCGAAAGAACAAAGAAGATGAATCCCTGCAGTCACGAAAGCTTTAAATCGAAAAAAATACAAACAAACATGTTTGTGTTATACCACGGTGTGGGTTTACATGGATGGGCTGCAGAGCTCTTGAATGTGTTTTCGGGTTGTACCGTGTGTTGTGTGCAACACGGGGTCTGACGTTTCGCTCCACACGTCGGGAGCTTCTTCAGGAACCGAATTCAGTCTCAAACGTAAAACTGAACTCAGTTCAGTTCCTGAAGAAGCCCCCCCCCCACCCCCCCAAGGCTCGTGGAGCGTAACGTCGGACGATCGTCTTCGTCGTTCCGACCCGAGGAGGCATCGCAGAGATCCACACTCTTTATTTTTGAGTCTGACCAAGAGGTGGTGGCGTTGGTGAAAATTTGTAGGAAATTGGATTAGCCGTTGCCATGGACACAATTTGTGCTATTTTGAGAGTGATCTCATTCGACATGCCTTTAATCATGCGGTATTTTTTTTTAAACAGCTGCTTTGCATTTAGGAGGGAAATTAGCCGTTTCCATGACATGGCTCATGCTTTCATTCTGTGCGCTGTTTTCTCCGTTAAATGCATGCTAACCCACAGTTAATGTGTCTCCAGTTGCAGTGTAATACAAAAACACGTCTTAAATTACACATTATGACAAGCAATTAACTTTAATTTTTAATCATCAATTGTAGTCACCGTAATTTTGAGACGTTAAAGGGAATTATATTGTACCAAAAGATGTTTCACGGAGCTTTTTTTCACGTGATATTTTATTTGGTCTTTTCATAGATGGTTTGTTTTAAGTGGCAAAACTTAAATATATTACTCACGAGACAGTCGTTAAGGCAACCATTTAGGATTTCTACATTACAAAAAATATTACTTACGTCGAATACTTTTCATTACAGCTAATTACTTTAGCGATGGACAATGTGGTAGTTTGCTCACCTTCAAAGCAAAACTTCCAGAATGTAATCAATCTCTAATATGAACAGTTTACATTTGTTTATGTTCCTTAATCATACACTATCTGCATGCTCGCCTCTCCTGCAATGGCAATGTAGATTTCAGAGTGTTATTGTATGGAATACAATGCACATATATACTGACTCTGAATTGGCTATATACAGTATAGGTGTTGCATTGAAACCGTTTTGGATCCATTGAGTTGTACGAAATTCAGGCATCCTACATATGAACTTAAATGTGTACGTACATTTAGGAATCTATATCCCATCTAATTACATCTATTATAGGATTTCATCACAAGGACTCCTTTTGGTCAATATGATAAGTATATATATAGTACATGGATATCCCAGGATGCTGCCCTGGTGTAAATGGTTAGCACACTTGACTTGCAATGAAGAGGTCACTGGGTTTGATCTCCCAGTGTGGCAGCCGAAACACTGCTGCACGCTTCTCAAATCGCCGCTGGCCACATCCATCCACCCCGCCATATAGAGGGGTGCATCACAGTTAGTCCATCGGTAGGTCCTGTGTGGCGGGGTAAAACGTGGGTAATCCCAACCTTTCCCAAGACATCTGTCCAGCGTGGAAAAGTATCATGTATGTTGAAATTTGTTCGCACCGTGCGTAGCCAACCGCGCTAATCGGAGGTGCGGGGGAATGACAACAATGTGTGTATCTAAAAGTAGGCAAATACCCTTTAGATAAGCTATCTCTAGCCCCCAGGGCTGGCAGACCTTCTACCAGCAGAGGCATGAGCAAGACATTGCTTGGATACAACCGAGTGGTGACACTTTTGAGGAATATCTCCTCATGGTCCTGGGTCCAATGATTGTTCCATTCTCTTTTGCGTTTGACATGCGCAGATACGGGGCTGCTGCTCCTTCGTACAGGGTTCCTCAAAAACACTGGAGCTGTAAATGTCGATTTAAAGCTTTCCCATTCAGACTCTGTCTCCTTGACATACCTGTTCTTCACCTGAAGACGGCTGCTTGCGTTGTGGCCGAAACGTCGTGAGAATTATTTTATTATGTTTTATTTTTATTATTTACTTTACCGAAAGAACCAAGAAGATGAAACACTGGAGCTGGTTGAGCAAAAGGGCTGCGATTGGAGATCAGTTTAAGTCTGTCAACTCTCTCCGCCCCCTGAAAGCCACACGCAGCTCGTTTTGGGTCCCTCCGCCCGTAATGAATGCCGACAGAAGTGGGAGTTTCTGTCAGAGGCTCTGAACGAGTTTCTGCACCCAGTTGGAGTGTCTGGCTGCTTGAGCATCAAGTCCTTTGGGATAATTGCCGGTGAACCTGAGGCCAAACCTGTTTTTGATTTAAAGCAAAATTTACAAAGCAATTACCATGTCACAGGCCCCCTCCAAACGAATGACATTGCTTGAGTTCGTGCCCACTTTTGTCATTCGCATGCTTGGGCAGATACACCTTAACCTCAACAAACTAGTTACCTGTCACTTGGGTTGTAACAAAACGGACAAGGCTGTTTAGACGTGGACTGCTACACAACTGGATTGATAGCTATTTGTTTTGTGGCAACCTTCAAGTGGTTATTTAATTTCATCAAATGAATATTTGTTCTGGAATTTGAAAATGTTGCGATGTTGCGTTCTTTCTCTCTCTGTCTGTCTGTGTAATGTGTGTAGTATTGTTGTGACGTGAATCCTAAAAGTCCTCAATTATAGATTTGAATTTTTGATCAAAGAGATTGAGAAACCGTAAAAAGTTGACTATAATTTGCGGGTGTTCAGCCCACGCCTCCTTTCAGTTTGCAAAGCAATACCGTGAAAATGTGAAGGAATGTTTGTATTTTTAATTGTAATCTTGTTTATTCTAAGAAATCGGCAGAACAAATCAAATGCACATGAGCAAAAGCACACAGAACCCGTCCCTCGCCCTATCCAGAGGATCGAGGCTTTGGTGGGTGGTCCAAAAAATACAATATCTGATCTGTTGTAGGCGTAGATCGTGAAAAAATTCTTTGAAAACAAGCTAATAAAGAACCAACTCGAGCATTATACCAGATCAAAAAACTTTTTTTGAGAATCGTTATAGTTAGCTGCGTGATGGGGCATGGGGGAGGTAGGCAGATGTCGGAGGGGCGGGGGTGGGGGGGGATTGGAGCGATTGAGTACCCGGACAAGAATGGCCACAGCTCCGGGAGGGTAAGCGTACATTGAATTGCTTAAAAGGACACGCAAACTCCGGAATGTAATTTTTTTTAGCTTGCAAAACAAAACAAAAATCAAATGAAAGCAATAAAGGACATAAAAGCGACGACCAAGATGAAACAGGTGGCGGCAGTCAACGTGCTCTGTTATATCAAAGGGCTTAATCTCTGAGAGGAGAGAAAAAAAGCCCCATTGAGGTCGCTGCTGTAAACAAAACTTCAATATTCACTCACATACAGGCGCTAACTTGCGCATTTCTTAGTCAAAGTTTTGTCTTAACTGCTATTGAACCTGAAGACGTAAGAATGTGTTTAAAGTCTTAAAATATTGCTATGCCACCCTTGTTTTTTATTTGTTATAACTGCCCTCTTAGCCTTTTGGCATTTTACATGTTTTGTAACAACATACAAAACTCACACACTTGGCATCGTAAATGCGTGTCGCAAATCGGTCTGTCGTAAACTGGATGTAATGTTTCCCAAACTCAATATCTTTGCAGACGCAGAAAAATACACAAAAATCAATACCTGATTGAATGTGAATATTGCACAAATGTTGCACCCTCAACAAATGGGCTTTTAAAAAAACAAATCCAGAGAGACAAACAGAGTAAGACAAATTCACACTTGCTCCAATGTAGTATTGTGATGATGATGATGATGAGAAAGAATATTTGTGGCTTTGTATTGCTCCACCACAATATGTTTTATTTGGGGGGTACTTTCCAGATTGAAAACGGTTTTATTAATGCATTGAAGAGGTTGTAGGTTCTTCCGATATGATGATCTACACGTTTGGTTCTATTCACGAAACCTACAATGTTTCACAAAAAAACCCCAATTTTGCATATACGTAGGCTCAATGTGGAAAGCTGTCGTTCTGAGAAAAATGCAAACTGCACGATGACAAGGAAACTTTTGTCGTAAATGCCACGTCAAGTGCTACTAACGGTTGAAAGGCATCTTTATCATCTGCTATTGTATGTAAAAAACAAAGGATGAAAAAGCATAGTAAAATTGTTTAGAAGGACAGGAAGGTGACAAAGGAAGTTAAGTGATCATAGAGAACTTATTTTACGGTTATGCCAAGGTGGGGTCTGCTGTATACAGCCACTTAAAGGTCAACAGTAGACTCATTTGCTGTATGTTTTGCGGCACATATCCGTACACATGTTAACTGCCCCTTCGAAGAAACTACTCGGTGGTGGATTTCTCCAATATTCTCTGTCCTTCAAGAAAAGGAATCTCCGTTAAAGATAAAGACTTTAAATCGCGGTGGACGGTCACAATCTTCCACGAACTTGATTGTGATGCCTTCATTCGTGCTGTTTGTCGCTGGCCTCGGGGCATATCGAGTCTTCAGGCATGTGCTCGGCACAACGTGCTTGTAAATAAAACTCAGCGCAAGAACGGCACGGGACACTCGGCTTTAACCGGAGCAAGTGTGTGTGTCCGCCCATGATGGTAGTTGAACAAACAAGGTGGCTGTGGCACTTGATGCGCTCAGGTGAAATGTGTCAGAGGTATTTGCGGTTTTTAATAATAAAAATACATCTGAAATTCCGAAGTGCGGAATAATGATGGTAAACAAGCTTTATCCAACATTTTGCTTCGCACGCCAGGAGAGGGAGGGGGTGGGGTGTCTCTTCTCTCCATGGCAGTACAAACAACGGATGGTTAAATCAGTTCCAGTCCAGCATTAAAGAAATATTCATTCACGTGCATTCAAAACAAGTAGATTCTGGTGCAATCTGGCAACGCCGCCACGGGGGAGGGTAAGGGGTTGATGTGAGATTTCTGGGGACATCGAAGCGTGGCGCATAAAAGGGAGGAGGGGTACTTTTTTGTCTCTGCCAGAGGGAGAACCATAGAATTGGTTTGACGGAGGTTAGTCTAGCGGGAGCTTTCCGCAAGTTGTGTTTTGCTTGTTAGCCGTGAGTCTGCTTGGCCCAGAAGATCTGTGCAAATCCCAGGCAGATGCTTCATGTTAACATCGGTGTCTGCGCAGCTGCTGGACACATTATTTCTGGGGACAAATCAATAAAGCCTGACGCAGACAACAAGCTCACCTGTCCGAGCAATCTCGGGAAACTGAGCATCGGCAACAGCTGATGGGGCCACGTGGTCAATTGAGGAAACATCGCCGCAGGTGACGGAAGGACTTAACCTCCCCAATTTCCAATTTTTTTTATTTTATTTTAGTTGTTTTTATTTTCCGCAAACTCCCATTAGCATGGTTGGCTACGTATGGTGCAAAAGAAGTTCAACATACATACGTACGAGATAAACTCAACACATTCATCACTAACACTGCCCTAATGAGGAGAAGATATGTAATAGGTGATGTTTTGAGATATCTCGCTGTTGTGATGAGGTGCCATCGTCTAAAGCGTCAACTATAGAGAGAGAGAGAGAGATGTCCACTGTGTTAAAGCGACCAGCGTGCCACTATTTTTCCACTCTAAGGAAATGTTATTGGAAAATGAGTTGAGATGTGGTTGTGTGAGCTCGTGCACTATTTCCAATGCGGTATCACAGTATATAACAACAACAAGTTGAGTTTCGATTAAAATAAAACTTTAAAGTCTAAAATTACCTACTGAAAAAATGTTGATTGTTGACTCCTGAAAATGTATACATTAAATGCATGCAGCAGAGTACATTAGCTTTTACATAGAGGAATCAACACTGGCTGCGTACTGACAGGCCTTCAAATTGGAAAAAAATCAAAATGAATGTGTTCCATAGCCTGGAAATTGATAACTCAGCCCCTCATGCTTGCAGTGGCTTTAAAGCGGAAATGTTAAGTTAAGAATTTGGATCACGCTCTAATGATTCACAACTCCATGCTTTATATTTTGCACAATCACTGGGGACACATATTTGTTCATTTATATTGCATTTTTGAGCCTAGGGTCAAACATTCTCCAGCAACATTGCTCTTGAAGTAGGAATAAATGTTCCTAAAATATGTTAGGCCCAAAGCATGATTGCAAGGAGCCTGTATCCAGCCCGGTGGCTCAGGATTAGAACTGCGAGTGCCTCGTCATTGGAAGGTGGCGAGTTCCCATCCTGGTTAGGGTTTTACTCGGCTCATTCTTCCTCTGGGATCTATGGCATACATTCCACTTTGAAGGAAGTTAACAGTGGTTGTCCGATGTACAGACTCAACCCCGGCCATAGGAATATGGAAGCTCCACCACTGGCTCAGAGCTGTGAACGGAAATGAGCACTGCCGGCAATGTCCATTAAAGCAGACGTCACTTTGACTTTACCATCAACTTTACCATCAACTTTTAACATTTTCAGTGTTGATTAAGGGCTCAGAATTAAACAGCTTCTGACGAGCATGTGATATCGTGAGCTCTGGTTTATGATGACCAATTAATGTTTATTGATTCGACTGATGTGGTTACATGCCAAACCACCGGAATGTTATAGGTGTGTAACTTTGGCTGCCCTGCGTAGCAATGGCACCGAGACCCACTGAACGGATATCTTGCACGAGCTTGTACCTGTCTCAATACGTCTAAGGCATTTTAATGCAAGAGGACTTGGGCAGGACACGCACGTGGCAATAAAGGATGAATGCCGATTGTCACGAATAATGCGAGAGTGGCAGCAACAGAATGAAATACATCCGCGAGCGCGTCCACCGAAGAGACGGAGTGATGACATCCGTTCATTCACAGGTGCTTGGACGGATTACTACATCGCAGGATTGTGAGAGGCGGCAGCAGCAGCAGTCGGATTGGGAGGCCTTCATCCAGCAGTGGATTGACCAATTGCTGATGATAATTGCCTCATTCAGGGCTGGTATGCTCTGGCCGTACTTAGTGGTGTACACTGACCCACTGGCTTGTCCGTGACACAATGCTACCCGACGGGAGAAGTGTTGCGCATATCTCAAGCAATTAACGTGCATTTCAGTTTCTGAACAAATAGCAGAACAGCACAGGTGCCCATAGGTATTTACTGTGTCGAGTGCTTGCATGTTACTCCAAATTCCAAGTATATCACCCGCAGTTCGCGTTCGTATTTTGAGCTTTACGTGACACTAAACTATTGTGAATTATTTGCATTTAACTGGCTGTTAAACAACCCCCCAGAGGTATCTTTCGGGACAAAAAAGTGGCCGCGTTCATTAGTGGGTGGAAGAAAAAAAAATGAACACTTTCGCTCCAGCTTGGATATTCAAATAAACATTTTGTCATTCATGCATGCTGTAAGGAAGTACAGTATGGCATAATGATAGCCACAGCTGTGGTCGGGGGGCGGGCGGGGGGGGTCGATGTTGGGATGGCGATTTTCGATAGCGACAATGCCGCTCTTGACACTGGCCCGGCAGAGTTGAGTGGTCGCTAAGGGCCTTTAAAGTCGACGGCCAGCCATCCGTGGCTCTCTCTCTCTCTTTCTCTCGCTATCTGCCAGCCGAAGATGGGGCAACTCGTGGTACTTAGTTTTATAACGCTGACAGATCACTTGCGTGCCCCAGTTATACGCGCTGAGGCCCCAGCAATGCCAAGTCTGTGTGGGATGGGAGGGTAGTGTGTGTGTGTTGTGTGTGGGGTGGGTGGGTGGGTGGAGGCGGCTGGTTTATTATGCACGCCTGAGCACGCGATGCTCTTTGCTCCTATTTGAAGCTGGGTGTGTCAGTTTTCTTTTTTTTTCTCTCTCTCCGTGGGAAAGGTTTCTCTCCTTTTATTTATTTAAAATGAAATAGGACACATCATTTTCAGCTAACCAAAGTGGGTGTCATAATGTGGCCCTCGAAGAATGTGCCTCCTTGCTGCACGACTGCAGACTAACCTCGCACAAAGAACGGCGATGCCCAATTCTCTTGCACTGCTGATCACGAAGCGAGACGTTTTGTAAAACGTAACCCAATGCATCATTGTCACAGATATTTTGTTTTAATCATCCTCGTAATGTCCAATTACGTTTATTACTTAAGTGTTCCTTTTACATTGTGTTTCCCTGGAACTAGGCCGTATATTAACTAGTTACGCGCATTACATAAAACCGTCCTCATTGAATGCATTGAGGTACAGTTAATTAAACTTTATACAGTATATTTTTATTTAAAATTAATGGCTAATGACAGAGACTCACATCCCACCCTGTCACTTTGGGCTTGCGTAAAACTGAATAGTGTCCATTCAAGTACCTGGCGCTTTAGTTTTTGTTCTCAGGGATTCCACCTTTAAACCAACTTTTGTGTACATATTTAAAAAACTTTAATGTGATAATACAGTAATAGACATATATAATGTGTCATAAGGTTTGTTCACTAACTCTATTTTAAGATTTATATTTTTTCCACGCTCGATTTTAAAACATTCAGCACGGAATGTTGATGAGGCATAATGATTTAGTGATTTAGAGCATGATGGCATGGGCATTGCTCAATCTGTCTGCCCATCTGTCAACATTTACATAATTTCAGTTCCCATCATAACGATTGCTACATTTTTAACTTGGATTATACTTAAATCCATGTAACTTGGAGTGAAACCCACAAGTCATATTTGATCCGAATTGGTGAGAACACCGGATATTCCGGTCCAGCATTTGAAACAATGGGGCACGTTATTTAAACCTCTCCGCCTCTATTCACCCAGCAGGAAAAGGGCGGTGGGTCAATCGGTAGGTCGTGTGTGTGTGTGGTGGAGCGAAGGGTGGCTATTCCCACCTCTTCCAAGATGTCTAAGACGGCGTGGAAGACTCGGTGAAAAATACTCTCTCTGGCGGTGGCCCACGACGCTCCCCCAGGTGGCGATGCCAATGCAGGTCAATCCGGACAGTAACGACAACGTTTCTATTCCTCTTGTTTCGCAAATGTACTAATATTTGACTTATATATTTGATTAAAGAATGTAATTAGGTAAACTAGCCTGAGTAAAGCATCCTTACCCTAAGATCTAAATGCCAACCCTAAAAAACAAAAAATCTACAGCTGCGTTAAAAAAATATGTTATGTTGTGGTAATATGAATAAAATTATAGTAAATTTCGATTTAAAGCTTTCGTGACTGCAGGGATTGATCTTCTTGGTTCTTTCGGTAAAGTCACGTAGAAGGGAAATAATAAAATAATAAAAGTAAAACATGATAAAATAATTCTCACGACGTTTCGGCCACAATGCAAGCAGCCGTCCTCAGGTGAAGACCAGGTCTGTCGGGGAGACACCATTCAGACGCTGTCTCCCCGACAGACCTGGTCTTCACCTGAGGACGGCTGCTTGCGTTGTGGCCGAAACGTCGTGAGAATTATTTTATTATGTTTTCTTTTTATTATTTTATTAATTCCCTTCTACGTGACTTTACCGAAAGAACCAAGAAGATATATAATGTTAACAAATGCATGGGGTCACGTAGATAGAAAAATAGTAATACAACTAAATAAAAATAACTACATTTTGATTTAAAGCTTTCGTGACTGCAGGGATTCATATTCTTGGTTTTTTTCGGTAAAGTCACGTAGAAGGGAAACAATAAAATATTTTTTATATTTTTTATTATTTTATTGTGAGTAAACACGGGCCAACTTTAATGTGACACGTCTTGGTTGTGAATGTGATACAAACACATCGTATTTTTCAGGCGATTGTAACTCTGCCGCGTTGGCGAGCAACTTGCGTGCAAATCCTCACGCCTTTGGCCGTCACTGCTCACGTTCACCGTTGGATGTAAACCATTTCTGGTGGTTTAAGTGATTTTTAGAGACGATAACTACACTCGTGGAAAATCACTTATGTTCATGTCAAGCAATTTGAGAAAGAGCAGAAACCGTTTGGAGTTGAATCATAGAATTACGGTAATAATAAGTATAAGTATATCGGCTACAAAGTGTCTTTGTGCTGAAGATTCGTTTCATGATTTGCACACAGTATGATTTTTTTTTCTTTATTTGTACCTTGTACATATTTTACGCCTTTAATGTTGTTGTTTTTAATGCCGATATGTTGATACCGCGGAAGGATGAAGCATATACGTAGTACTGTATAGAGGTTCTAGATTTGAAGCTTTCGCGACTGCAAGGATTCATACTCAGTTTAACACGTAGGCTTTTTCGGTAAAGTCACGTAGGTAAAAAAATAAATAAATATTAAAAATTATAAAAATGATAACAGAAATAAAATAATATTATTTTATGTATAGAGGTTGATAAGAAAAAATGTGCTCGGTAAACATAACATTAAAACGAAACAAACTACCGCCAAATCGCATTTTCATGTCCAACTTACAGCCTCCCAACTTCGATACGACGTTCACCAAACAGATGCACTTCACGCGCACACTTCATAAAGTTTACGACGTGAGCAAATAAGTACCGAAGTTACATAGATTACCCGGAATATAGCAATCCGTATGGATGTCGGCTCCTCTGCTAAAGCTCTCACCAGCCAGTGCACATTTTCGCGGCACTCATATAGGCGAACATGGAAAGCATGGATACCATCACCTTTCACGTCACCTTGGAGTCAAGCCTCGATACATGGCAGCGTAAAGTGCGTTACACCGGCACCAATCAATCTATATACAGGACACGTAGGGATGCTACCGTGGTGCTAATGGTTAGCGGACTGAATTTGTAATCCAGAGGTCACCGGATCGGGTGCAATCTCCTGGCACCGGCAGATTACAGAATGCCAAAGTTTCTTAAATTCCACAGCTTCTGTCCACCCAAGCAGTCGTAAATGGATAGACCACAGTCGATGGGCAGGTCACGTGTGGTGGGCAAAAGTGTGGGTACTCCCATCGTCTTCAAAATATGTTTTGGCAGCATGGGATAGTAGGCGAAAGGACCCTCCAGCGTGATGCTCAAGAACTCCCTCTAGTTGAGGCCCTTTACCAGTAGTGGCATGAACATGCGAGTCCAGGACTGCACCTTTATATATATTTAACTTTCACAGGACATGTGTCAAAAATCTAAATGCGAAAGCCTTCTCTCATCTGCATTTAGATACGACTCGCGCATCTCAACGCTGTGCTCACAGATTGCTTTCAATTAGGGCAATTCCTATTGTTTCCAGCTGTATCAATGTCCCCAAGACAAATGGGCATGTTGAGAAAATAATGGTTAATTTGTTCACTAAAAGGGTAAATTGAGTTCAATCCTGTGATTAATTTTAGTAATTTATTTTATTTTGTTTGCATAGCCCCTGATATCACAGCCGATCTCAATTAAGGGTAGCCCGTGCACGGGTTTAATATTGATGGCAGAGGTCCAGTAATTTCCACACGCACTCGCACAATCTGTAAGTGCAGGCCGCTTTCATTTAAAACAATCAGAACGCGGTGCAGCCAGCAATGCCATATGTGACAATTTATTTCCCATCAGCCCGTGCCTATTTTTAGACGTGTTTTGTATACTGTAATAACGCGACGCTTTTCTGGTAGCGAAGCCACACTGGGCCACAATTCACAATTTGCAACTTACTCGGCTGTGAAAAGTCAAAAGTGGCATCGCACCTGCCTGTGGCTGTTAGTGTCGTAGGGGGTTCTTTTTGTCAAGGTCACTTCCTCCAGCCAAGGCAATTTCATCAGCTGTGGCTTTCCACAACCTGACCAATCTTGCATACAGATAAGGTGTGATTCGCTCCCTGATGGATTTTTTTTTGCTGTTATAGTTAATGTAAATTAATCAGTGTTTTTTCAGCATATTTATTTATATTCTTCCACGTTACACTCGTGCATCACGCTCTCTGCCTTTGCTGATCGACGGTCATCTTTACTTCACCGATATATGACGCATGTGAATTGCAGCGTATCGCATTTAATGGAATGAATCGTCTAGAAATAGTCGTGGTAAAATACTACCTTATAACTGAAGATGTGTATAATTATCTGTTTTAAGGGCAGTCCTCCTTTTTCAGAGCTGCTATTCTTCAGATGTGTCCTTCGTCATACCTGACCTTCTGAAAAAAACCTATTATTCGAAATGTTACCTTATTTTATGTAATTGTACGTTCTGGAGGTTTTTTTTTTTGTAAATTAATATTGTGGTAAAATATGTTGTATTGTTGTATTAGGTTATAGTGGTTGTGCTGTTCGGCTCTCCAAAAGCATTTTCTGTTCGTGTTGTTCAGCACGATGTCCCGACGTTTCGCTCCGTGTGCTGGAACTGTCGGAACTGAACGGAACCATTCAATTTCTGAAGAAGCTTCCAGGACGTGGAGCGAAACGTCTGACATTGTGCCGAACAAAACTCGGCAGAACCCAACTTGCACTGACCACCATGGCGAAGGAATGGTCTAATTTCGTGCAAAGTATTCACGTATCATCAGCAGGATTAATTCTCAAGCCACCGAGATAAAGGTCGACACAGGCAGAGGCTTTTCCATGGTCCATGTAGCTGATATCCAGGTCATTCCGTGGCCTTTCCTTGATGTTGTGGTGCCTTTGTTATTTTCCGTTCTACCATTAGCATAATTTATCACCCAGTGTAACGTTGCAATCAACAGTTTTTGTCTTGTATGTATGTTGAACTTCTTTCGCACCGTACGTAGCCAACCGTGCTAATCGGAGGTGTGGGGAAGGACAACGCAGTCTTATCAGTGAGTACTTTATCTTGAATTATGGCCGTGATTTTTTTATTAATCAATGTACCTTCACATATATATTGTATTCGTAACCAGTGACGACCTTTTGCCTACTGTATATCAGCGTTCGATTTAAAGCTTTCGTGACTGCAGGGATTCAACTTCTTGGTTCTTTCGGTAAAGTCACGTGAGGACGGCTACTTGCGTTGTGGCCGAAACGTCGTGAGAATTATTTTATTGTTTTATTTTTATTATTTTATTACTTCCCTTCTACGTGACTTTACCGAAAGAACCAAGAAGATGTATATCAGCTTTCGCATTACTCTCAAAATTAGGCAAATTGCTTGGTCTCCTGATGATCAAAGTTGAAAACGTTTTAAAGGATCTTGCATGAGACCTAAAGCAATTCATATTCATACTGAGCTTAACTAATGAGTGGGACAAAAACAAGTCTTATTGCATATGGCTGTTTTTTTATTAAAGTTATTATAATTATGAATCTAGGTTTGTTCAATGGGCAACAATTTGTTATAAGGATAGAATCAACAATTGTAATGCCAATTTTAATATTTTTAGCCATCACTAATTCTTTCAGTCATGATGGTCTGTATTTTTATTATGACATAAACTTTGGAACCATTTCTTTCGTGAGTTATATATTGGCATATGTATTTTTAAAATGTCTCGTCATTTAGTGTCACTTATTGCACATTATGCTCATGTTCACATATTGCAGAGTGGCACCTGTAATGTCAGTCACCTGGTTTTACAAGAATGCCAATGATATTGTAATTCCACTTCAGCACATTTGTTGGACAAGACCGTTTGCTTCAGTGAATCAACTCAAAATAAAAAAAACTGCATTTGTTTTGTGGCCACGCAGCCAGTTGTACCAACACGTGTGCGATCTTGCGGTGTGTCTTTCTCCACGAACTAAACCTAACCCACGTAATCAATTTTATTTCGATTTAAAGCTTTCGTGACTGCAGGGATTCAACTTCTTGGTTCTTTCGGTAAAGTCACGTAGAAGGGAAATAATACAATAATAAAAATTAATCACGTAGAATGGAAGGGAAATAATACAATAATAATAATTATTACTTCCCTTCTACGTGACTTTACCGAAAGAACCAAGAAGATGAATCAATGTTATGTTATGCTTGCGTGTATTTTTTTTTTAAACAACCCAGGTAATGGGGAGCGTTCCTAATGTTATTCTTTCTACGGGCCTTGCGCAGAACCCTATGGTCTTCTGTAAAGCGAAACAAACCTTTGCGCGAACTCGGGTCGTCTGACACCATGGATTGTCCGTGCGTCGCTAACGAGGGCTTGGCCTGAAATAGAATGAGGCCGTACAGTTTGTTCCAGCACAGCAGCCCGCGAGCGGCAAGCAGAAATACCTCGTTGACCTCGTCACCACACCACGATCCTGATTGTTACATTTGGGAAACCGATGGTCAACATCTAGAATCTCCGGGGGGGCAATCGGCACTCTCCCACCTTCGCGCTGACGAGATGAGGACGTGAATGCTTTCTGCTGGTGAGACGGAACAGCTTTGCACGCTATACACATTCCTCTAAGCCATGAATGCTGAACGGCTAAGGCCACTCCCAGCACAAGTGCCAGTTGCTCATTGTTTTTACTGAATATTGAACTCCGTTCATGCAAGTTGTGTGTGGGCTAAGAATCGCGTACTCATACGCTGTGTAACAGGCCATTGAAACTGTCCACGTATATCGTATAATTATTTTAAGCAAGTTAGTTGAAGCTTATACCATCTGGAAACCGATTAATAAAAAAAAACGATTAAGCAGTCTCTGTGCAATGTTTGAATGAGAAAAGTGACATTATTTCATATTTTCTGCACCTGAGAATGCCTTCTGTTCATACAATTATTCCAATTAGGCCTTTGTGTGAATTGTTATAAATAATGTTTACATTAACTACACTGGCTCTCTGGAGCTCCCTCTATTGCAGGCCCATCTGCCAGCAACATTGGCGTGAGAAAGGATTGCAAGCTTGCACCTTTACTTATTTTCGAAAACTCTTAGCGTTAATCTTCATGCCCTCGCCCTTTTTTTTTCTTCCATCGACAGAAACAATTGAGTCGCGTAATTTTTTATTGGCTGAAAATAAACATTTTACAAATTGGCATCCTGATGAGCCCGCTGCTCTTCCGTTTACATAACCAGAGGCAGCGTTCGAGATTCAACTTTCTGCTGAGAATGCCCAGACTGGCCCTGCTGTGGGTGGCCAGCAAGTTGGTCCCTCTGTGCCGGTCGTGTTTCTTACACGCTACATTAACATTGTTTGGATCTGGCCTGCCACATGTCTCGCCTTGTTCCTGTGCACGTTGAAAATTCGCATTTTCAATGCACTCAATTTGTATGGAATTGTTATACTTTTTATGACTTTATAGCACTCGCGCACATGCGGATACTCAGACACAAACACAAAGATCCGACCCCCCCCCCCCCACCGTGTAGCACACTAGGAGGTGGTGTAGCCATCACCACCGTGCCCAGCCGTCTTTGTCTCCCCAAATGCTGATGTTTACATACCGCATGCATTCAAGGCTAAGTCGACTTAGGGGAGGCTCAGGACTGGTTTAGGTAATCGCCGCTGATGTTAGCCATGGCCGGAAACCAAACTCGGGCTGTTGGGTTTGTTGTTGCTCTGTGCGCTAACCACTGCACTGCTGGTCCCCATAGATCCACACCATACGTACGTCTCTACTGCTGGTGTGTATGTATGTTGTGTGTGTGAAGAGTAGCATTGCAATGTGCTCTGATCCCTTGACCCAGGTTCAATTGTTGACCATGCATGCCGCCGGCAATTAGTATTTGATCGTGGTCTGAGCCTTCAGTTAAATTGACTTGGTCTAAAATGAGTACCTGGTATGGCGTGGTGATCTCATACCATGTATGTATACACACAGACATATGTATAGACATACACGATTGACTAAACAATTATGGTTGTCTTGAGCAAAACATTAATCTATTTTATCTTTGTTATAGTAAGCCACCAAAGTTTATTTACTCTGTAGGTCAAAGGTGTTGTTTATCTGACAATAAGCATTGAAACTTTCTTTGAGCATTTCAAAACCTCAGTCTACCAAGCTGGCACTGTTTTGGGTCAGAATTTAAACTAAGTAATTTTAGACTACAAAGCAAAGTATTTAAGTCGAATTCAGCAGCAGCTTTTGTGCGAAAGGGGTAGAAAATCTCCCTCCTACCTCCCCAAGTCAAATAACTGACAAATCTTCACAGAAATAAAAGTATTAGAGCTTTAATCTCTGTTCAGGGTTTAGGATTATTGCGGCTTATCTATGAAACCCCATTCCATCCCAGTGGCATTACCATGACTAAACCTGTGACCATAATATTATCCAGTAATAACCACTATGAAGCCTAACGGGAACGTACAATATCATTCCTTTAAAATTTAAGCGTCCAGCAGAAATCTTTCAGAAAGCACACGCGCACGGGAATCATGGTGAAAACTATTTCTCATCCATTTCCAAAGCCTTCAGTACACAGTGACCTTTAGCGGAATGTTGATACAACATTATGAGTAAGAATGCTTTATTTACGTGTGAAAAGGTTAGTTGGTATAATTTAATGGATACTTCACAGGTTTATGGCAATATTGAGATGTGCGGAATGGTATAAAACAAAAATGAATGAAAACAATTATCAAAGCGGTAAACGCTGGTGGTGTTTTTAGCGTGGAGGAAAACGAATTGTTTTACTCAATTGCTGACAGTTTTACAGCTGAGGCAATTGGTTATACACTTTGTTGTGAATGCTTTTTATTACTTTATTTTTCTCTCCTCGTAATAAGCCCCGAAAAGTGTATCTCTTGATGCTTGGAATGACCATCAATGTAAACGTGTCCATTTGATAATATTATCTGGATTGTCGCCCTTTTTTTCACCTGGAGTATAAAGTAAACTTTGGGTGTGCGTCTTATAATCCAGTACGTGAGAGAGAGATCAGATTTGTCTAACTTTATTGACACCGTGCATACATTTGGAGTGCATCTTACTTTCCATAGCGTCTTAATAGCCAAATAATACTATCACAGTTTCCGTTTAATTAATTTTTTTTAAATTACATATTTCAATAAAAGCTTAGGCTTCCTAGAAATTGCTTTTTTTACTGCAGCTTGTATGCAGGTATTACAAAATAAGTTTAACACGAAGGGTTTCGCGACCAATATCATCCATAATATAGTTTTTTTGGGGGGTTAGATCGCGTTCATATAAAGGTGTCATTAAACCCGGCACCACCCGTCACAGCCAATGAGTAAGGTTTGTCACGTAAACAGAACACACCAATTCGTCACTAGTGCAGCACACTGGAGTGTTGGAAAGCAAATCCACAACATTTACAATCTGAGTACGACGTTTCGCCAATAAATACAACTAGCATCATCAGGTGGATAGCCAGATTTGATTATTCTAGATTTAAAGTTTTCGTGACTGCAAGGATCCATACTCGTTGGTTCTTTCGGTAAAGTCACGTAGATGAAAAAGAAAAAAGTAAAAATAATATTTTAATTTTTTTTTTCATCTACGTGACTTTACCAAAAGAACCAAAGAGTTATATATTTGATTATGTCAGTTGTAATTGCTGGCAAAACGTCGTACTCAGATTGTAAATGTTGATGTTGTGGATAAATGTTGTGGATTTCCTCTCTAACACACCGGTGTGCTGTGCGAGTAACGAATTGGCCACGTTCTGTCAACGCAAGAAACCTTACGAATTGGTCGTGGTCGGGTGGTAGCAGGTTTAACGACACATTTATATTTACGCGATCTAACCCAAAAACAAAACCTATATTATGGATTACAAAACAATTCAAGTATTTTAAGAACTGTATATCTAACATGGCACTTTACAAATGCTCACTTGTTTCAGGGCTTTCGGGCTTGCTTGCTTGTCCCTGACTGAGACATCACAAAACTATTTCAGTTATCTTCATACACACACAAAAAATACCCCAGTACCAGTAAATTCATGTAGGAGGTTACACCAAGGTATAACCTCCTACATGAATTTAGTTTTACCTTGGGCACCGTTCCATGTGTTGTCGTGCGTGTGGTAATCCCAGGGGTGAGTGTAGCATGCGGGTTATTGAGGCAGTGCGTTGTCTGGTTAATTCAATGAATGGATGAGCATTCCTGTCCAACCACACACAATGCGTAGGTGTCTCAGGTATGTGGCTCTGTCTTGGCTTTCCACACATTTGTTACTTCTCTTATGCTGTATTAACTTCGTATGTTTGCATCATTGCACACTTACTGTAATGGTGCAAATCAGAAAACAAAGTAAAAAACACACGTTTAAGCATCCTCTTTTTGAAGCCTTAATATGTGTCGGTTATTTAACGCGAATAAAGATCATTTAGAGATACTTAGCCTTAACACACCGAGAGTGGAAGGTGTGCACAGATGTAGTTGTCAAAGATTGTTACTATAGTTTTTTTTTACCTTTTTACTTTTTTTAATATCCATGCAAATGCAGATCATTATCGCTGCGTGCACTCTTTTTCTCTTTTAATTTTGAAGACTTTAAGGTATTTAAGCTTTCAAGTCTTTACAGCCTTCTGGTTAAACATACTATGTTACGCCCATGTCCAGGAATTTTGCGGCATGTGTTACTATAAACACAGAGTTGGGTAAAGTTTGTGAACAAAAAACAAATTACTTGCAGCCAGACTAGTAAATCATTTAGTGAATTGTTACCAGAAGAAGCATCTTAAAAATGTAAGAATACTTGTTCAGTGCGCACTTATCACAGTCGGGTAAGCGGTAGCTTTCGTGTCTCCGAGTCAATTATTTTCCTGCTTCTGGATCGAATTTTGATTTAAATTGTGTGAAGGAGGTGACAGTTAGGTGCCAGATAGAAGGACATTTAATTCCCTCCCTTCCCCTCCTCCATGTGCTTGGAGGTGTTAAATACAATATGCCCTTCGTAACATCAAGCAAACCATCAGTATGCCCAGCCAGGTCAGACACAAATGAGACAACATAGCACGTGTGTTATATTTTTCAAATCATGAATGACATTTTTTATTTCATTTTGTCAGTGCAACACCTTCCTTCTCTGCCCATGGCCAAACCACCTGGAACGTGCCCCATCTTGTCAGATATTGGAAGTAAGCCCGGATAGGGATTGGACAGGCGACCACGTTGCACAAACAATTTGTCATGGGGGGCTTGCTTGTGGGGCGATGTTGTGAGCAGCAGAGGGCGGCGAAGTGTGTCACTGTGCTCCAGCATCGACGCTCTCTGCCTTCACCAACACGCACTGGCCGGTGTGGTGAAGTATGGTCAGATAGCCCCCGCCATGACAAAGTGCAGCGTGGCGATTGACAGAAGTGGTCTCTGTGCGTATGTGGACACCCGCTAAAGAAGCACGGATAGTGGCACCTGCAATCGTTTACACAATTAAAGCTTTTATCGTCTATTTTTGTTCTTCCGGATAGCATATATGCTTGCGAGTCAATGTTGACATAGTGCATTGAGAGAAAGTGCTGTTTAAAACCATGGTAGACTTATACACACAGTTACTGTAACATCATCTCGACACTGTCACATGATAGCTCTTAGTAATAGATATACATTGTACTGAATTTCAGTGGCTGCACAATATACATGAATATAAATCCGTCAGAGTACGCAAACTATGTTATGAGAAAAGTGTATAACCTTTCCATATATAGCTTGTAAAATTGTACGATGTAAAGCCCTTCATTAATCCACTGCTGGATTAAGTCTTCCCAACAACGTGTCAGTTATTAGTTTGTTTTTTTACCAATCTCGACCATTTTTCACCACACATGTCAATGCGATTCGATGAAGCAATGGAGGCTGGGGGGTGGCACACAGGATAGTTTCAGATGTTACTCGCCACTGATGTTTGCTCGAGCGAGGATTGAGCGAGGATTTGAACTCGGGTCACCAGATTCAGAACCGCTAAGCAGCGACGTGACATATTTTTCATGGGCAATGGTGTGGGGCATCAAATGGGGCCACCTGACCAATTACCCCCTCCCTTCGTAGCCCAGTACCTGGGCCACTGCGGCCCATGAGCTTTGGTGCAATTGCAATGCCTGTGCACCAGCTAGGTGTGCCACTGCCTCTAAGTTGTTCAAATGTATTATTGCTGAAAGAGAGACACGTTCTTTAGGTTAAGAATACAGTCATATAAGGAGTTTCTTAATACTAATATGAAATGGAAATGAAGCTGAACAACACGCAAACAAGCATAGCGAGGCGCATGCTTTGAATCACATTGAGAAACAGGAAGATCACTTGGATCAGATAACAGATACGTATTGGAGACATCGTATTGACTGTGAATAAGAAGGAGAGTCGTGGGCTTGGGAAGGACATGTCGAGAGTATTATGGCTGTTGATCAGACTAATGATGGAGTGGCAGCTGATTGAGGAAACGTGCCTGAAGGGAGGTTCCATCACAGTGGAGATGGAGCAGTGAGATCGACTCATGTGCTGGCGTTCGGTCGATTGCTCCACAGCAAGACCGTGAGAGACGGTGGCGGCTCGGGGAGGCCTTCATCCAGCAGTGGACAGATCACGGCTGCTGCCGCTGACAATGGGGTTTCTTCTTCTTGGTTCTTTCGGTAAAGTCACGTAGAATGGAAATAATAAAATAATAAAAAATAAAACATAATAAAATAATTCTCACGACGTTTCGACCACAACGCAAGCAGCCGTCCTCAGGTGAAGAACAGGTCTGTCGGGAAGACAGTCTTTTCGACAGACCTGTTCTTCTCGACAGACCTGCTCTTCACCTGAGGACGGCTGCTTGCATTGTGGCCGAAACGTCGTGAGAATTATTTTGTTATGTTTTATTTTTTATTATTGTATTATTTCCATTCTACGTGACTTTACCGAAAGAACCAAGAAGATGAATCCCTGCAGTCACGAAAGCTTTAAATCGAAATTTAATGGGGTTTCTTTTTTATTGTCACAAATGGTGTGCATATTTTTTTTTAAATACATATTACTTTGTTGCCACTCTGATGCAGATTACACCAACAGTCATGCTGATTTAGCGGTCTTGACAAGCCTACAATTTTGACAAATAGCACGACCACCCTGCCCATTCATCATTTGCATTCAGCGTAATTTTAGGAAGTTATGTTCGCGTACTCCAAAGAAGCTTTTAAGCGATGACTGCATCATTTTTTTTACATTTACCTAACGGCAGCGGAACATCGCGACCTCGTTCCATGCGGAAGATTGGTTCGTGTTGCTCATCATCATAATTATCCAAGATCAATCCGCTGCGGGATGAAGGGCTCACCATGCCCTCGCTTTCTCTCGCTCACGATCCCGCTACGTACTGATCCACCAAGGCACCTGCGCATGAGCTCATTCCATCCATCTCCTCGGTTGATGGCTTCGAAGGCAAGTTCCGTTCCTTGGCTGCCACCCCAATTATGAGCCCATCTTCAAATATTTATTTAACAGCAGCAGGGGACATTGCAACCTTGTTCCTCCTCGAAGATTGCTGACAGTTGGTCACTTGACTGAATCCAACATAAGAAACGCACACACTTATCCTTACAAATAGGCATTAGCGATTGGCAGACATTAAAAATAATTTCGAATACATTCAATCTCTAAATTATATCGCAGCTTACAGTGAAACAAAACACGTAACAACCGTGCATCACGCAAACTGAACATACTTCTACAGATGTGTTCCTCTTTACATTTTGTGATCGCTGGACTTGTAATAAAACAGTCTTAGAGGAAGTGAAAACTTGCTGGAGATGTTTATTGAATTGAAACATCCACTTTTGTTTATCAATACAATGTTGTTTAAACAGCACCAAACGTAAACCGTCGTCTGTTGATTTAATCAGAAGCTAAGAGTATTCATGAACTTCTAAACCTCAACCAGCTGTGTTTCTACGAAATTCAAGTGTGCTCATGCTGGATTTAAAAGGAAACAATGAGTGCCGGGAATTATGGAGTTTTTTTTTTAATTAGTGTAATTATATTGACATTGAAGGATTTTTACAATTGTTTATTTTAATAAGTCAAAAATCTATATTGCGGTTATGCACGTTAACAATAAATCTGAATGTCAAACACAATTATATATTATTTTAATTTGTACAGTATTATCATTTTGAAATATAGCTTTTACCGATCAAATTTAATTTGCTTGAAATTAGCCACAATAATTTAGTCCTTGGAGTACAAATTTGCAGCTGCTGGGAATTACACGTGCCGTGCAACAAAACATGATGTGTCGTTTTAATAAGTTTTGTTGCTGAACGTGGTTGGGACAGATCTGAAAGCTGTTCAATGTTGACGGTACATAAGACACAACACTAAGCCATGCCAAATGTCCCTGAGAGCAGTGATTGGTAGCATACAACACAGTTATTTTACAATGTATGTAAAACCATCAATCATTCGGTTTAGCTGGATTGGATATGCTTGATTTGAGCCCTGGACCATTTTTACTGCACCTGTGCACCACTTTTTTTTTACATTGCTCTATGTGTGTATGTTGAACTTCTGTCACATCGTACGTAGCCAACCGTGCAAATCGGAGTTGCGATGGGCAATATCAGCAGCATGAACAGCACGCTTGGATCAAGGATCATTGGAATATCTAATTAACGGAGAGATCGACTACCATATTCCACAACAGTAGGGTGAGTAATTTTTGGCCAACACTTCCAAACAATATTCATAAATGTGTCATTAAGGCAATGAGAATAACCTTTTAAAGTAATTATATAAATCCACTTTTCAGTGAATTGA
The DNA here is from genome assembly GCF_964198595.1 of Lampetra fluviatilis. Taxonomy (NCBI): domain Eukaryota; kingdom Metazoa; phylum Chordata; class Hyperoartia; order Petromyzontiformes; family Petromyzontidae; genus Lampetra; species Lampetra fluviatilis. Next base: position 3,081,827 of record NC_136283.1, read on the forward strand.
CTCCTTGTACCGTGTCAGTCTTAACGGTTGTTTGACCATACCTCACCCCACTGGCCAATGCAGGTTGGATGAAGTATGGTCCAGGACTGGTCCAGATACCGCTCACCACTGATGCCGACTTGCACGGTGCAATGCGATGACTGCTTTTCTCCATTGCTGCACCCCATGAAAGCAACGCAGAAACGGGTAATTTAAATGGCTTAATTTCATCAACCATTATTGGCCTCAACATAGGGGACATTCATACAGATGTAATGCCAGTAGAGCCAGCCTGCAGTGCGAATGGACTGGTGGCCATGGGAGGTAATGACAAGGGGAGTCAGCCTGCAGTGCGAATGGACTAGTGGCCACGAGAGGTAATGACAAGGGGAGTCAGCCTGCAGTGCGAATGGACTAGTGGCCACGAGAGGTAATGACAAGGGGAGCCAGCCTGCAGTGCGAATGGACTAGTGGCCATGGGAGGTAATGACAAGGGGAGTCAGCCTGCAGTGCGAATGGACTAGTGGCCATGGGAGGTAATGACAAGGGGAGTCAGCCTGCAGTGCGAATGGACTAGTGGCCATGGGAGGTAATGACAAGGGGAGTCAGCCTGCAGTGCGAATGGACTAGTGGCCACGGGAGGTAATGACAAGGGGAGTCAGCCTGCAGTGCGAATGGACTAGTGGCCACGGGAGGTAATGACAAGGGAGTCAGCCTGCAGTGCAAACGGGCTGGTGGCCACGGGAGGTAATGACAGGGGAGTCAGCCTGCAGTGCGAACGGACTGGTGGCCATGGGAGGTAATGACAAGGGCAGTCAGCCTGCAGTGCGAACGGACTAGTGGCCACGGGAGGTAATGACAAGGGGAGTCAGCCTGCAGTACGAAGGGACTGGTGGCTACGGGAATGTTCGAGAATAGGAGCGTGGCCAGGTGACGTAAGAGGACTGTGGAGTCAGCTGGTAGAACGAGCGGTCTCGAGCCAGCGAGAAGGTTCGGGAATGGGGGAGATGCACGGGAGACTCGGGGCTGTTGCAGTGGGGGTCTGCGCCTGTCCGAGTGCGGGAACGTGGCTCATAAATAACGAAAACCATCGGAAGACAAGTGCGTCGAAGTCGTCTTTACAGAGACATTAGGAATTATCATAATGCAGAGAGGGTCGTCGTCCTTTGTTTGCCTGGAGGATTTCCCCACTGCGTTGTTTGCACAGTCAAAACGCTTAGCTTTGCCATGGGCTGGGAGGGGGGGTAAGGTTTTATTTGTTGGAATTTTTAAGACTCGACTACATAACTGTGTCTGTGTCAGAGGAGCCCCCGAAACAAACATGCGACCTTTTAGTTTAAAAAGCAAAAGAAGTCTTTTCATGTGCTCTTTTTTTCTTCCCCCCCCCCCTCCACCTGAGTTTACTCATCCAAAATTGCCGGAAGGCGGCACCTTTGAAGCGATGTGTTTGTATGGGTTCTCTCTCTCTCTCTCTTTTTCTGTCTTTTCCACCGCCTCCTTTCTTTCCGTCCCTTCTGCCCGCCTTGCCGGCACCCCCACCCTACCCCCGCTTTGACACGGGGTTGCGTGTGAGACTGGGCCACCCCTGACAGACCCCTGTTTGCTTTGCGTGCCACTGTTTGTTTCGGTCACGCACGCGAGGGAGCTGCAGATTCCACAACTACCATCAGAATGCCCTGACCCCCCCCCCCCATTGCTTCTATCAGTATTATGTCTTTTTTTGTGAGCTATCCAAGCTCCTGTTTCCCAGTGCTGAATAATTATTAGCGACTTCATCACAAGCTTGCTTGCAAATATATGGTTCACACCTGGTTCAGGTTCCCCTCCTTCGTTTGGAGCTGTCGAAGGCACGAAAAAAAAAACACTTGAAACATGTGGCAACACACAATGTGATGAAATAATTACGAAGTTGGGAATAAACGACTCTGCTGTCAGAAAAAAACGGATTAGACACTTGAACACTGAGCAGCCCATTCATATTTTGGATACCTTGTGTTTTTTTTAATCAGATCACAGGATTTCAGAGCAATGAAGGTATGAATAATATTTACTTCTTGAGAACTTGTTTTCTTTAAACACAGAAGTGCCAAAGTTAAATATTTGTAAAGTCTGGGAAATAGTAACTTTTCAGGTATTTTTCCTCTCTCAATGTTCCAAAAATGTATCCGAGACAATTGGAGAATTTCCAGGGATAAAATCAGAATGCTTTGTATGATTTTGATTAATTAGCTCGTGTTGGGAAAGTTATTTTGATAGATCAGTGATCCCAAATAAAATTACTTCCAGATCAAAAGACCAACATTTTCATATTAAAATGAAGGATTGCAACAGCAATGCACTTTTATTGTATGTATGTAGATTGTGCAGTCGTCAAAGATCAAAACCATGATGCCATGGCATACAGTGCAGCCTCTCTTGGCTGCAGCCCTCTTATCTACCCCTCCTAATATCCGCAAGGTCCGGCATATCTGCGATTGTTCCTTTTATCTGCAGATCAGCCTTCCTATTATCTCTGATGTCATGGATACGATGACAATTGTGAAAAAAGCCATGGAAAGGTGCTAATGTATGTATGTATGGGTGTTGAACTTCTTTCACACCATACGTAGCCAACCGTGCTAATTGTTCCCCATTTATTTCCATGGTGTCCACTGATTATGGCATTGCCACAGCCCAGTGAGGTGCTCAATTCATCCGATTCCTGCCGTCAGAATGGGCACGTTTACCTTGACCTCTGTTTTCCCAGCAGCATACATGCGTAGTGTCAACGATTCAGAGACCGAGTTTCTCAGAGGCACCTTCTTTATTAACAACTTTCACGGTCTCGTCCACACTCCACAGTAGCTCAGCCTAGCCTCGACATAACACCAGCCGTCTAACGCTGACGGCGCTGACTGAGAGAGTCAACTACTCTCCTTCGTAGCGCAGTGTCTAGCGGAGACGTTCAGCGACGACGCCGACGAGCCGACAGTGACGACGAGACGAGTCCACTCCCAGAACCGACAGCCCTGAGCCCCCCGCTCTCGGCTCCTTTTATGCTCCCAGCGCGGCCTGGCTCCGCCCTGACCGCGCCTCCCTTCTCGAACCCGCGGGCAGGTTCCAGGGGCCTCTAGACGGGGTCCTCTGTGACCCTTGCCCTAGTTCCTCCCCTCTGCCCACACTGTGCACACCCTCACCGGCTTGTGTACTACATGTCCACCCCAGTTGCCGCTGCTGTTCACCGGCCGGCGCGCTATTACACTACACGTGGGTACACCACATTTAGTTAGATGTGGAGGGGTAAAGTGTGGGTACTCGCACATTTTTCAAGATGTCTGGCAAGTGTGGCAGAGTAGGCCAAATACCGTCTCGAGGGAGTGCTTTAGAGCTCCCTCTAGTGGAGGCCCTTTTGCCAACAGTGGCATGAGCAATTAATTGCAGGGATGCACCTTGCTCGTCTTATCTTTTACTGACACCACTGTTACTGTCTTCTTTGGTTCTATCGGTAAAGTCACGTAGATAGAAAAAGAATAATAATAAAGTGAAAAAAAATAAGAATAAAAATACAAATAAAAACCACGACGTTTCGATCGCAACACAAGCGGTCGTCGTCAGGAAAAGGGGTCAAAATACCACTGTTACTGCTTTCGATGATAAATGACAATGACTCTCAGGGTATCGCTCTTGCCAGTCACTGCCACCGAAGTGGTTTACTGGACTGGGAATTAGAAAGGCAACCAAGGATAATGATGACGTGGGCCTGCGCTTCCCTCGTGGTGGAATTCAGTACGAGTAAAGCCATATGATGATAGAAATGTTGGTGAAGAGATGAGGATGGTTACGCCACCTATGGGATACATTTACCAAGGATAGTGATGACGATCGAGAATAATGAAGACGATGACAATCTATCCATCTAGTTTCTGTACACAAGCTCACTCCATCTCCACAGCGGACGTAAATATTGGGCGTGTTCCCACCTTTGGTTAGCAGAGGATATGTCATGGCTACTGATGATAATGATGACAATATATGATGACATTCAGGATGCTGTTGTGTTTAATGCAGCCGTCTGGAACGCTCTTCGTTCTGATATTAGCAAGCCATTGGAGCTATGCACTTTAAAATCGTGACTGATAACTAATTTCTTCAGAACTGATTTTTGTGTTTGGTTTGTTGTCCTTCCTGATCAGCACGGTTGGCTACGTACAGTACAAATAAGTTCAACATACGTGCACACTCATCACGGACCCTACAACTCCCGCGGATAATTCTAAATCGTGGGTTATAGGGTCATAAATAAGAGTGGGTTGCACTGTGTTACAATACATTTATAGTGACATTGTTTAAAATGTCTTAAATAACTAAGAATGTTTACTCTTGGATAAAAATAGGTACCGGCCCTAGCCATCGGGTCTGATATAAAAGTTCCCAAGAGTGATTTATTGCCACTGCTCGGTAAACCTGCAACGTTCTAATCAAGTGTATCGTGGTTGAGTGAGATTAACGTGAGCCATGTGAACTCTCATGGCTAATACTCACATTGCATATAAGCCTTTAAATGCCTCCTAATTATCTTACATAGTATTTATCCCTTTGATGCGCTTGTAATTCTGTCAGCGGGTGCTTCTTAAGGTTAAATGTTAAGTCTAAACGTTTCAAAGTGGAGGATTCCTTTGAAGGACATTCGTTTCTGTTGAGTTGGAAAGAATCTTGAGACGTGGGTGAAGGTGAAGGAGCAGGCCTGCAATTGCTTGCTTGCGTCACTGCCGGCGGAAGGGCCTCCACTAGAGGCAGTTAAAGAGAACCTCTCTGGAAACAAATATTTCAAGGACTCTCACACTGGCCAGATATCTTGGACGAGGTGGAAGTCTCCACACTTTACAACCATCCGCACATGACGTGTCTGCCTCTAGACGACCTATAGTCTCCCACTTGTGTTGACCGCTTAGTGAACGGAGGAAGGGTGGACTTAAGAAACGTGCACGGTGTGTTTCAAATGTCGCGCCCCGGGAAATTGAGCCGGTGATTATGACATCAGGGTAGCATCCTCACCCTCTGAATAAATAACAACAACTATAATGATCTCCAGCCCTTTCTCACCAACTGCCTGATGAATGCCTCCCCTCAGTGTCGTCGGTCTCTGGGCTTGATGGTTTCTTTTCTTCCATATTTCACCACGACAGAGGAGCATAGGTTGGTGAATGTGTGCGGTTGGGAGCGGCATCGTGCTGTGTGCGACCAGGGTCAGTTTAAATAACACTCGCCACTCATTTGATCCATGGCCAGGAATCAAACTCAGGTGAGAGGGTTCTTATGGCAGTGCAAGAACCCCGGCAATCACTGCCCCAGTAAAACATTACGAGAATCACGATTTCGGTGTACATTTTGACTGTTTATGTACTGAGGGATTTAAACAAAGAAAAACACGTCTAGTTTGTCGACATATGCCTTGAATACTGCTGAAGGACCATGTTTATGTTAACACGCTAAGAAGCGTGTTTTCTTTGTTGTTGCTGATCGACGTCTGCGCGTACTGCCATTGAGCCTCAGAACGGCGGGTTTTGTTGTTGTTGTTGTCGTCGTCGTCGTCGTCGTTGTTGTCTGCGACTCTTTGATGAGTGACGTCAGTTAGACAAAGCCAGAGTGTGGCTCTGAAAGAATCTGAGAGCGCCCCTCTGAAAACTTTGCAGTCTTCAATCACCGCGCGTTACGTCAAGAGCCCCGTGGAATGCCTTTACATTCTATCGGCATTGTTGTTTCTGCCGTCCAGCCTTCTCTAATGTCAGTGCTTGTGTTTTTTTGTGTTCCGTGAAAAAGATTATTTCAATTCGACAAACACTTTGCTATGTTTGGTGCGCTCTGAAGTGCATTAATTTTCTAGGTGAGTATTCGTAATGCGAGTACACGCCGTCAGTTTATTTATGAAACAGAGCAACGTTTTGCCCTTCACATTTTGCGTACTCTTTCTAATTTCACCTGCTGCTCCTCCAAGGTGCGTTCATGAAGTCATTTATAATCCTAGATTTGAAGCGTTCGTGACTGCAAGGATTCATACTCTTAGTTCTTTCGGTAAAGTCACGTAGGTAAAAAATGAAATAAAAATTAATAAAAAATAAAGTTTATAATCCTTTTTTTCAGTAGGTCATTTATACATGCCACGTGTGCGAAGTTTGCTCGAAATTAGTTTGTAAAACCCATGGGCGTGTCGCGATCATGACCCATTCACTGCTGTAAAACCTGGCGTTTCTTGTAGTAAACACCACTCCTACGTGTAAATGAGATAATAAAATAACCATTCATGGAAACTGCGTGGTAGTCATTCTCACATCACTGCAATGTTTTTACATTCTCAAGTAACTTCCTATCTCAGTTAAGTCCACTGGAACATCCTCTTTTTTTTTGGAAGGCGCAAAAAAGCACACGTGTAGAAAAATGTCTTGCGTTACAGCAAATACATTAAGATACATCATTCGAAATCTGCTTGGCGCGCTTGACAATTCAAACGTTCGTTATACTCCAACGGGTGCTTTTGTATTTAATGGGGTAAAACAATAAATAAATTAACAAGTGCTGTACATTTCGATTTAAAGCTTTCGTGACTGCAGGGATTCATTCATCTTCTTGGTTCTTTCGGTAAAGTCACGTAGAATGGAAATAATAAAATAATAAAATAAAACATAATAAAATCATTCTCACGACGTTTCGGCCACAACGCAAGCAGCCGTCCTCAGGTGAAGAACAGGTCTGTCGGGAAAACAGCGTCTGAATCGTTCTTCACCTGAGGACGGCTGCTTGCGTAGTGGCCGAAACGTCGTGATAATTATTTTATTATGTTTTATTTTATTATTTCCATTCTACGTGACTTTACCGAAAGAACCAAGAAGAAGTGCTGTACATTCCCAGCGGTCGGGAGGGCAGCAGCATCTCTTGCCACGAGCGATGCCTACACACACACTAACTGACGTCCTACACTTTTGTGTTTTGGCAGCAGCGGTGAACACAGCTCAAGTAACCGCGTCGCTTAATGCCCCGAGTAGAAATGGGGGAACGCTGTGGTTATTTCTGCACGCCTGCGTAGGCCCCCCACCCCCGCCGCCCCCCGCCACAGGGGTATCCACAGGGCGCGCGTGCCCAGGTCGAGGCCACTACCAGCGCTCTGCTCTGTGCTGTTTTGGGGTGCGGTAGTGTAGTGGCGGTGAGCGCTGCGCCGCGCTACGAAGCAGGCGACCCGAGTTCAGTTCCTGCTCATGGCCAACACCGGTGACGATTATCTGAACCGGTCCTGGGGCTCCCCAACGTCGACTCGGCCTCAAATGAGTACCTGGTGCGGTGTGCAAAAACATCGCCACTGGGGAGACAAAGGCGGTCGAGCGTGGTGCCGGCCACCAATCGTGTGCCGTGCCGCCTTCATAGGTGTTCGCTAACAGCGCTTGCCCCAACAGTCTGATAAGGCTATACGGGGGATCTTTGTCTTTGTTCTGTCCTATGCCTTTTTAAGGATTGCTCCAACCCCCGGAATGAAACCACCCAGTGTGCACACCGGGGCCACACACGTACCGCAGATGCTCGTGCATGGCACATTTTTGCGGTTAATGATATTTCCCTACGGAAACCTCACTTTTATATCATCACTTTCTGGCATCACATTCTTTCTCATCACTTTATCTCATCACTTTCATTTTCTCTCTGTCTCTCTCTCTCGGTGCAGTTGCGTAGGGTTCCAGGTAGCGATTTGCGGATAGCCAAAATCGCGGATTTGCAAGTTCGTGAATAACGAGGGAATACAGTACTGCATAGGTGGAATGGCCTCCGCTAAATGGAACTTTGGTCGATTTTTGCAGAGTAGCCAGACGTTTTGGGAAGACTGGGAGTACGAAGTGTTCTTGTACCCATTTATACCACTGCCATACTGGGAGATCATAATGCACTTTAATCATCTGAAATTAAATTGGATTGGCACATGCATAGTAACGCCAATGCGTAGGTTTTCGAAATTGTGCCGTAACATCCCTCTGATGCGTCTGGGGTTGTAACACACGTTGCTCAGCACGGTGTCTGACGTTTCACTGCACATCCCTGAAGAAGCCTTTGGAGAGAAACGTCAGATATCACGCTGAATAACATGATGCAAGCTGAAACCATATCGGTGAGCTATGCATTGACGGTGATTACCTTTTAAGGCATGTCTTCTGAATGCCTACGTGTCAAACAATCCAAATGTAATTCTTGCTAAAATTAGCATTTAGGCGGCGTCCATATTCTGATTGCAGCCCTGAGCCAATGGTGGAAATTCCACATTCATGTTATGGGGGTTGAGATTCTTTATAGCACAATCACTGTTGACTTCCCCACAAAGTAGTACTAATTTTATCGACCCCGGAGTGATGAATGAGCAGAGTCAACCCCCTCGCAACTTTCCGATGGTGAACGGCGCGCTCTACTGCCTGTGCGACTATAGCGAGCACGTGTAAGGCTTAATGCACAACTATTAATACAGAGAAGTACGTTGCATGTGATAGCGATTATAATTAGATGAGCTTTCCATGCTGATAATTTGGTGATGCATTGGCATCACAATTAACAAACAAGACAACGCAACACGCTCGTGGCCTTAAATTAATTGTATTAATGTAATCAGCGACATTTGGGGCAGTGGCTCTCCTTTATAGTACATCAAAGCACACATCTTCTCCAAAGAAGGACCATTGCCTGAAACGTTGCTGATTATGTTTTGTTTTCTTTTAAGGCAGCGTTTTGATGAGTGTTTGAGTTTTTTTCCCCATGCAGAGCACTCCCTGGCTCGGAATCATCTACAAACCTATTTTGTGGCTTCCTTATTGACAATGTTCATTTTATAATTTGGGAAGCTCATTATAACATGTAAAAAAATATTTTATTTTTAAAATGAACATTGCTATTTTTACACACTTCTCTAAATAGAGAGCACTGTATGAAATTCATAAAACATCATTCAAATTGTGAAGTGGTGGTGCAGTGTTTAGAGCGCTCCACTGTGAACTCTGAGCTTGATTCATGGCCACAGCTACCATCAGTGGCAACTCATATCCGAATTGGTCTTCGGTGCCACCTTCACCAAGTAGCATCGACGAGCGTGGACAAGTATGGTCGGTCAAACAACACCCATGATTGACAGCATTGGGAGGCCGTTATCCATCAATAGATTCAATCAGTGCACCCTAAGGATGCCACCTGTCCTGGTTTGACCCGAACTGTCCCAGTTTGACCCGGGCAGTCAAGAAAGTGGCACCTGTAGCGAAATCTGGTGGCATTTTGTTCGACTTTATTCCGGTCAACTGCACAGTCACGGCAGGCCGAGTGCTGACTGAAAGATACGTCAGAATTTGGTCTTTGCAAAAAGGTGGCGACCATTAATTTATATAAATTGTGACCCAATTGAAACACCCACTTACTTCACTAAGAGGAGACACCATGAGTTTGAATCACATTAATGCGATGGGTCGAGCAAGTGCTGAAAAACACTGCTATTTTTGTTGCATTCACATTAACTGTCAATTGCATATTCCCATGAATCCCAATTTCACAATGACTTGAACAGATCCCAGCTCCATTATTTTCAGATCAGTAGAGTTATGTGTGCAATATCTGAATGTGTGCCATTGCTGAATTTTTAATGGTTGTTTTTGGCTAAAATGTCCACATTTTTGGCACTAAATGATCTTGTATTGTATTGCCAGGTCCAATTGTGAAATATTTTTCCATTAAATTTCACATTTAGGAAAACTATATGAGGAAATTTAAGGAAACTACTCAAGCATGGATTTGTTCAGTTTTTTTTGCTTCAGAAAGGAATTACATGAATATACCATAAAATGTGTTCTAAATACATTGTTCATGTGCTTTCCAATAAGATATTAGAAAATGTTTTTTTCTTCCCAATGCTAAACAAACTTCCAAAAAACATTGAAGACAGATCTGGAGAACACACTCTACACGTAGTAATTATACAATATATACACCATGCAAAATAGATGTGCAACATGTGACCTAAAAAACTTTAGCGAGAATATATTTCTTTCGGAGATCATGTGTGCATGCCAATTGCATTTGATGAGTTTTAGCCAGTGATTCAATAAACTATATTGGCTACTTAGCTTTCAGAATGTCATGTACTGGTCATTACCACATTAAATTGTAGTCAAATGAGCTTTATAGACTCAATAGTGCGTGTGCGTGTGTGATTTTAGAGTGGGAGCGGAGGTGCAGGTGGTTAATTCACTGCACTATGAACCCGGCGACCTCAATTCGATATATGGCCATGGTTGACGTTAGTGGCGAGTGGTGTGTCAACTGTTCTTGGGCCTCCCCCTGGTCAACTCAGCCACAAGTGAACACCTTGTATGATGTGTAAACATCCCTACTGGGGAGACAAAGGTGGCTTGCATGTGGTTTTCGTCACCACACCCTTTTGCGTTGTGCCAGCCTGAATAGGTACTCCCTACCAGCACTTGCCCCAACAGTCTCTAGAGGCTATATGGCGAGATCTTTTGTCTTTGTATTTCAGAAATTGGTCCTGGGATTCCCAAGGCTGGCTCAGCCTTAAATGAGTGTTTTATTTCAAGTGAAAACATGATCACTGTGAACTCCATGGTGGACACGCATGCTGGTGACCACATTCACCCCATGACGTGCCCATGTCAGCCTCAGTAGGCGCTCTCTGATAGAACTCAGCCCGACAATCTGTGTTGGCTACGCGGGGGGACGTTTGAATGTCGTTTGTTGTTGGTGGTGTTTGCGTGGATTTCATCTCGTCCTAACTTTTACAAAAGCTGTGAGTGTTATATTATTTTTTATTAACTCCTCCCTCTCGCCTTTCTCCACCCACCTTGCAGCCGTAGACATCATGTCGCAACCTGTGATCAGCTGAGACATGGGGGTGGGCGTTTCTTGCTTTCCGTTGTTTTATGTGTGCGTTTGTATGTTGCATTGTCAGTCGGACTCATAGCCGCCAGGCAGCCAGCCAAACACGTACTGTACTGCAGCTTTTCTCGAGATTCGCGGACTACCATTTGAGTTGCCCCCCCACCCACCCACCCCTCTTCGTGAAGGGGTTTGGTGATTTTTGGTGGTGGTGGTGGTGTTATTTTGGCTTCGACTCTCAAGTCTGTTCACGATGTCCGAGCAAAAGAAAGCGAGAAACGAGAAGAAGAAAAAGGAAGGCACAGGGAAGCGTATTGAAGAAGGAACTGATCAGGATGCTCAACGTATGTATGGCTTCGTGGACGTGCTTCTTATTCGGCGAAGTGTTAAGTGGTAACGAAGTGGACTTTTCTCACACGCGCTCAATTGCCAACTATTTCCTCATTCACGCTTTAGCTCGCGATTAATTGCAGCGATGTAAATCTTGCGATGTGTTTATGTCTCGTGATCAAGGAAGCAATGACAGAGGTATGCTAGCTTCGTGGGGTTGCTGGGTTTTTTTTTATGAAGTATTAAAAGCTAAATTTTTTATGCCAATTTGTATATTACAATATTTGCCGTAAATGAACCATGTAATAAAATGATAATTTAAAGCTTGGAACATGTATAAACAGAACAAGTAGTTATCTTCAGTGGCGGTCTCAAGCCTTTATAATTCACTGGTTTTTTTTTATCATCATTTAACATTTTCCGTGTTATTATTTCGTTGGCAGTAGTCGTGCTGCGATTTGTGTTTATTTACACCATGGCGCCCCATCACTGCAGGGATCTCTATCAAATGTCAGTTCCTCGGTTGTTATCCTCCGAGACTATGTTTTGCCTGCGTGAGAGAGCGCCCAGCCACGAAACTAAGTGACGTACGTCATTTTTCTATGGATGTCTGTGAATGCCTCCAAAACTAAATCTGGAGAGAAAAAGAAAGAAAGAAAAAAAAACATGCCCCAGCTGAACTCATGCTTGTAAAAATTTTGCATTTAACTTCTTTTTTCGAGCCAATTATCTTTGGACCCACATGTGCGATAAGCCGCTAGGAGTTTGGGTTAGATCCCTCGGACAATGGAACGCGCAAACTCTCAAGCCATCGTATTACTGTTAAAGACAGGTACACAGCACAAGGCCGAGACACACGTGCACTCGGATGTCTTCTTCTCGACCCATCACGTTCACACTTATTGTGGCTGAGCGGGAACAATGAGCACATTGTTTGCAGCGAAAAGTGTCGAGATGGTGTTTTTTTTATTTGCGTACATGCCTAGTTGGCCTTCACAGTCTGAAAATCGGCACTTTACCCAATAACACCAAAAACGTGGAAGCGCATTCGGCTGCATCCTTTTATAATTATAAATAAATGACGTGCCTCATTGAAAACATGCGTACCTTGTTCAGGGCACATCTTCGTGTTGAGTGAAAGAGCGAAGGAATATTACACGTAGGTATAACGCGAGAGTACAACCCATGTATACACGCGATTGGCGATAATTGTAAAATATGTTTTTTTTTAAATCCTTCTATGAGTTTGTACGGCGTGCAATCTCTAAGTTGAAACACCCGGCTGTACAGGTTATCAGTTAAAACAGAAAACATTTGCGTTTTCTCCTCTGGGCACCTGTATTCAAAATCCACAACTTTGAATAATATAAATAAATATCGAACTACAGTTCTGAAACCACAGATATGTCGAGGACGTCCCCAACGTGATGATGGGTGGGTGGGGGGAAACACGTCATATGACATTCTGGGAATCACCTGTCCACTGTAACTGAGTTATTTCTCGGCATTTGTACAACCAGAAACGACGTACTCGCTTTATTGCCATGGAAACGACGTAATCGCTTTATTGCCATGGAAACGACGTACTCGCTTTATCGCCATGGAAACGACGTACTCGCTTTATTGCCATGGGAACGACGTACTCGCTTTATTGCCATGGGAACGACGTACTCGCTTTATTGCCATGGAAACGACGTACTCGCTTTATCGCCATGGGAACGACGTACTCACTTTATTGCCATGGAAACGACGTACTCGCTTTATTGCCATGGGAACGACGTACTCGCTTTATCGCCATGGAAACGACGTACTCGCTTTATTGCCATGGGAACGACGTACTCGCTTTATTGCCATGGGAACGACGTACTCGCTTTATTGCCATGGAAACGACGTACTCGCTTTATCGCCATGGGAACGAGGTACTCACTTTATTGCCATGGAAACGACGTACTCGCTTTATTGCCATGGGAACGACGTACTCGCTGTATTGCCATGGAAACGACGTACTCGCTTTATTGCCATGGAAACGACGTACTCGCTTTATCGCCATGGAAACGACGTACTCGCTTTATTGCCATGGGAACGACGTACTCGCTTTATTGCCATGGAAACGACGTACTCGCTTTATCGCCATGGGAACGACGTACTCGCTTTATTGTCATGGAAAAGACGTACTCACTTTATTGCCATGGAAACGACGTACTCGCTTTATCGCAATGGAAACGACGTACTCGCTTTATCGCCATGGAAACGACGTACTCGCTTTATCGCCATGGAAACGACGTACTCGCTTTATCGCCATGGAAACGACGTACTCGCTTTATCGCCATGGAAACGACGTATTCGCTTTATTGCCATATACGGTCCATTTATAGCGCCGGTGTAACTCCCTTGGCCGTATTTTCCAGGTAGTTAAGGGAACGTGTGAATATTTACCTGAGCCAAAGACCCGACATCCACATTGGCTGGTGTACAACCTTTGCACAAGGATTGTAAAAGTTCGGTGGTGTGCATTTTAAGGTATCCCCCCCCGGATTGAATATCAAGGTTCATCTGCATCATACTGATGAGATGCATTCAATGTGTGTAACAAAACAACAACCATGAGCACTGAATTATGCCCGATTGCAGTCTCAGTATTAGAATACTTAAAAAAAGATCGTTACGATGTTATATCTAGTGGGTGTGCATACGCAACACCCATTAGCACTACACATTAAGTAATTACATACTGATGTACATGGATTGACTGTGATGTGGATGAGAGGAGCTACATGTTCAATCAAAATAAGTGGAACAGAAACAAAATGCAAATACGGTGCGCCTTTCATGGTCACCTGGATCTGTTGTTTGTAATGTTTTGCATGTGAAAAAATACACCTGGGTAGGCATATAACCAAACCTTTAAGAATATACGCATGCCAGTCGACAGGTTATCTGCGTGAGCGTGTTGATAGCAATTTGACACTCCTACTGCTGCTTAATATGGAGCAGTGGCCACGGTTGTTTACACACTGTGCTATGAACCTGGCCACCTGAGTTCAATTCCTGGCCATGGCTAAGGTTAGTTGGCCAGTGAATTGAAATTGGTTCCTGGGCTCCCCAAATTCCGCAACCCACAGTAACCGGTGTGGTGAAGTATGGTCAAACAACACCCTCTCCATTACCGTCAATGGATTGACAAAGGACTTATATATATAACTACTTAATTAGTTTAAAATTGGTTTAGTTTTATTGGCACGTTTCAGGTGGACTCTTCCCAATCCCCTTTGTCTCTCCAGTGTTGAATTTATCTGCAAAAGCCCACGCTGGAGTCGTATAGCAATCACCATAAACGCATTCAGCAACCGAGGCTTTTTTAAGTCCTTTATATTCAGTTCGCTTGCTTGCTTGCTTGCGTGCACACAGACTCGTTGTGCGTGACAATTAATTTTCGTGAACAAAAATTTCCCAAATTTTACACTGTTTAGGGAACATTTTTACAATATTTAATTACCAATTCCTTAATGGTGGCAGACAATCATCTGACCCATAGGTGGCAGCCATCTCAAGCCAGAGGACGAGAGGACTCTAGCCGCCCCGATGCCGCGCATATAAAGGATTTATAGTGAAAAACTTTGTTTTTACGGGTTAATTTTTTTCCTGCCAAAGCCATCATCACTCAGTGTGGAGCCTCGCCTTGTCTGCTCGTGGTCCCTTCTAGGGTGTTCCTTCATTTCCCACAGCCATCTGTGCTCTCGACTCCCCTCCCCTGGTCAAGTCCAAGCTCAAGGAGTTCCTCTTTTCCTCTGCTCATGAGCGACTCTCTGTTCGCTTCATTTCGAAATAAATATTTCCGCCTCCCTCTTTTCCCGTCGTAAACATGCCAATATAAACTTAATTTGGAGCTTTCGTGACTGCAGGAATTACTCTTTGGTTCTTTCGGTAAAGTCACGTGTAAAGAGAAAATAATAAATTAAATACTATCATACGACGTTTCGATTGCAACACAAGCAATCATCATCAGGTATGATCGGGTATGATTGCTTGTGTTGCAATCGAAACGTCGTATGATAGTATTTAATTTATTATTTTCTCTTTATACGTGACTTTACCGAAATAACCAAGAGTAATGCCAATATATATTTGTTCGGCGGTTTTTTTAAAATATGCAGTTGCGTTGAGTAACTATGCATATCTAAAGTGTATTTTGTTCTTATGTACTCTGTGTACAAAATTATAGATACGCGATAGGAAAGCTATGACATTGCTTCCTGCCCATTCCACCATGGGAGCCAAGAGCTTGGCTTGTTGCATTTGCTCTGTCCCGAACCTTCTCAGACAACCTCCAAAACTCCCTCGGCAGTAAACCATGATTTGTTTATGGGCTCAAACTGTGATCAAATGTTTTCAGCGGGAAAATACAAGAAGGATTCAGAGGGTGACATGTCAGAGACAAACAGGCAACCTTATATTATATATAAATATAGTCCGTATACTCCTGCCAACAAAATATTTGGGGACATTTAAATAAAGGCAAAAGGGCTTGTGCTAAAGCAATTGGCCATGCATGCCTGAACCATGTGTCTAAGAACCAAGGCGTGCGTGTGACCCGGTGTTTGTACCCTAATGTGGGGATACACACGCACACACACCAATAAACCACCGGTGCATGTGAACTCCCTCTGACCTTCTCTAAAGCAGTGCTGAGCTCGAAAAACAAAAACCGTTCGCTTCAATATGCCCTGCAAATATGCACCTCCGTCATGGACAGACTTGCATTTTTGTCACGTTTATCTTGCTGCGGTATACACTGCCTATAAATAGATTTTGTAATTAATTATAATTTACGCTCCTCGCTGAGTTCACTGCTGGATGAAGTTATCTCCATGCCGTGTCGGTCATGGGCGTTATTTGACCATACTTCACCACGCTGGTCAGTGCAGGTTTGTGAAAGTAGTGGACGGGGGAGGGGGGTGGTGGTGATGGTGGTGGGGGTTGGATATTGCTAGCCACTAAAAGTTATCCATGGCTGAGAATTGAACTTGGATCGCTAGATTCATAGTGCAGTGCACTAACCACTGCAATACCGTTCCCTTGGCCTCAGTGGCTTCTTGTCCAGGAAAAAATAATTACGAATTATGAGAAACACCAACTAGACAAACCTTGAGAATAGGTTTTTCCCCTGTTATCTGGCAACAAAACAGGTGTTTTTCCACTTTTATCTGGCAACAAAAACACCAGTTTTGTCGCCAGATAAAAGGGGAAAAACCTATTATCATATTTTGGTACTGGCAAAGGAGGTCCCATGATGTAGACAAAACTTCTTTAAAAAATGAAAAGGATACTGGCCATGGAGTATAAATTGCAATCCAAAACAATATTTACAGAAATGTCTTCCAAATCTTATGAAAAATGCCTGCTTTCCATTCAGCGCAGAGGCCATGCTCTTCCCAGGAGGCAGCAATGGCCATTGGCGTTTACCAGTGGTTCCAACTCAGAGCTCTCTGAGCAACCCCGTGTTTCATAGTCATTCTCATAGCCGCAGAGTGTGTCTTCGGATTTGCAATTCCCTTGAATACTCAGTAGCTTGCACAAAGACGGGCAGCCTTGCTGTCTCTGCATTTTAGTCGTTATTTGCGTTGATGTCTACTAAAATTTATTTAAGCGAATTGTTTTGAAAAAGGGCCATTGCCCGAAACGTCGTCTATGATTTAATTTTCATTTAAGGCAGTGATATTGACGAACGTGTTGAGTTTCGTGCAGTCGATGTGTTGTGGTGGAGCCGGTGATGTAGTCGTCAGCCCACTGCGCCCGGAAACCGGCAACCCAAGTTCCATTCCTGGACACTCCTTCAGCAGCATTGACCAGAATGGTGAAGTATGGTCAAACCCAGCCCCCCATGACTGACGCAGTGTAGGAAGGCCTCCATTCAACAGTTTGCTTTGAATGATTTTAAGTGATAATTGTTTTTCTTTCCAACTACAGTACTAACTTAAAATATTGAAATACAGTATCACGCAACACATGTGAAGTGTTAAGCGTTTTTCTGATACTTTTGATCCCCTTATCTTATATTTCAAACGGAATACCAAAGGGCTGTTGCACCTAGAAGACCGTAATCAAATATAGGCGACCCGGTGCCGGTGCATAGATAGCAGAGCATTCCGAAGTAGCTCTGCCTACTTTTGTTTTATAATCTGAGCTGATCTTTGCACAGCTGAGTGAATGAAGGGTTATATATAGTGACAAAAATGCGGCCACCAACCAGGCAGCAAACGGCAGGCGACTGTACGTTCGAGTTAATCATTAATGTATTCATGTCGCTCGAAGAATGTGACGCACCGGTTGTCAAGTTCAGATTACCAATGCGAATGTCATAAAGATCGTGCATTCCTCTGTGAGGCAGAGGACCCCCCCCCCCCCCCAGTCTATACGGAACGTGAAAAATCGTTATTTTTTTTTAAAGGGACCTCTTTTTTCCATAAAGAACGAGTGGACACACAGTTGCCCCTCCTAAATAATTATTGTAGGAGTGGCGACTCTCTGGATGTAATTGACATTGTAAGGTGTATAAATACATGTGCAGTAAAACAATGTACGACGGTTGGAGCAGCGAGTGTATATACGTACACAAAACATGCAATTATGCTCACAGTATGAGATTGCTGTTGACAATGCTTCACTGCCAAATTTACAAATGGGGCATTCTGGGTTTGTATTTCTCTTCTTCTTCTCGTCAAACATGTTTAACTCTCACAGAGTTCGTGGCTGAGAGGGGTGGTGGTTTAACGAGCTCCAGGCAATTGTAGGAATGCACGTGCTTTGATTCTCGCTATGACGCGTGCGAGACTCTCTATGTGCGAACTCGCAAAATGGTCACGAGGCGTGCGCGTCATCATTCCAAAGGTCAATAGCATTCCACGACAAGCTCAAAGGCAAAGGGTTGCTCCTTAATGAAACCCACCGAGTGGATTAAGTTGTACAACACGGCATTCCTGTGTCATGCATTTGAGCAATCGGTTCTGGAAGGTATTCACGTACTGTCATAGCAATTTTGTTTTTGTATCGCAACTCTTAATTGAGCCCCTTTTGACCGGTATCAATATGCGGACTTTATTTGTGCAGCTAAAAAAGGACATGCCAGAACAAGCCTCTGTACGTGTCATCTGTGTTTACATTTGCATGATGGCGATTCTGTCTGAACGTGGTCTATTGTTTTTTTTGATCATCTGCTTTGGTGTACTGATGGCGATAAGGAATGATTTGAGTGTGTGTGGGGGGGGGGTTTGTTTAATATCAAACATTTTGTGTTAATCGTCAGCTGATTGATAGATCGGTGAGCTGACATGTCACTGGGTCACTGAGCGTGGGTTCCCCTCTTGCAATGCTGCCCCAGACCGTAACAATCTGCTGCATCCCTCGGCCACGTCACAGGCTGTAAAGTGGCAGTTAAAGGTCATCTGACATCATTCCTAAGTGCAGGCCATTATGAAACTGTGTGTCACGGGCCAAATATTAACTTTGAAATATACCCCATAACATAACCCTTTATTTTGTTAAACGTTACACAGTGATCCCCCCCCCTCCCCCCACTAAAGCATAGAGGTATGATACCTTATTGGGATCTCTCTTTTCTACAAAGAGAACGATTTATTGATTGAGCAGTTTTCAAATTGAGGCTGTGACGTCGCTCGAGAAAGCACGTCGATACCCTCCCCCCCCCCAAAGCAAGCCGTGCGAGTCGAGCCGAGCGCCACTGGTGATGTTGACCTCACGTGCACCTGCCTGTCCTGAGCACATCCTCCACAACTCACTGCTTGCTGGTCTCCTAAGGCCGCCCAGCTGTGCACTCTTTTTCGTCGAGGTCAAGTTGCTCTCTCGTCCACACCGCACCACCCACCCAGGGCCCCAACGGCGGTCGTCTGGCCGTACCATCTCTCTAACCCCCCCGCCCCCCCCCCGTGCATCTTACAAAGCACACAGCCTCTTCGGGGAGTATCGATGAAGGGATGGGGCCGAGAGGGAAGAGCTACATGATGAATGCGTACCAACTAGATGGCCGGGCACGGGAGAATTTCAAGGAAGCTGGTGTGAGACACTGACGTTTATTTTGTGCACTCTATATATTACACTACACTATATTGAGGAGTGTGCAGTATTTATATGGCAACATTTATAGCTCCGACTATCTTTTTTAATCCTTTATATAAAGTTCGCTTGCTTGCTTGCGCGCTTACGACCGTGCAAATCTTTCGGTCGTTTTTTAACCCACTTCCCGTGTTCCAATCGAGCTGACATTTTGCACACAGACTCGTGCGTGACAATTTATTTTTGTGAATTTTTTTTTTCAAAATTTTCCACTTTTTAGGAAAAAAAAAAATTCATATTTAATTTAAAATACCAATGTGATAAAAATGAAACTCTTACTCAAGAAAAACAGAAATGAATAATAAAATAAAACCGATGCCACGCATATAAAGGATTTATAGTGAAAAACTTTGTTTTTACGGGTTAATTTTTTTGTTCTCTATAAATCGCAAGTCTTTACTGCAGTCAAATACCACGCCGTGCAAATTGTGTGACGATTGAATATTACCAAGAAAATGCCTGAAACGTGGTAACGTACCTGCGAATGTGGCCCCAGGCGTTGTGTCGGTATTGTTTTTTACATTGCTAATTGACGACGCAAGGTTTTAATTTGTCTCATCATTTGAATCGCAGCAGTGTTGTCATGGTTGGTGCACAGTGTAATGAACTCAGAGACCTGAAATCGATTCATGATGATGCCCCCCACCCACCCACTCACCAACTCGGATTGGGAAAAGTGGTGAAGTATGGTCAAACAGGCGGGGCCTTCATCTCCGTTGTATGGTATGGAGAGGCATTCATCTAGCAGTGGATCGACAAATGGCTGTAATACGAAAAAAGTGCACAGTATTGACAGTCATTCAGACGCTGTCTGCCCGACAGACCTGGTCTTCACCTGAGGACGGCTGCTTGCGTTGTGGCCGAAACGTCGTGAGAATTATTTTATTATGTTTTATTTGTATTGTTTTATTACTTCCCTTCTACGTGACTTTACCGAAAGAACCAAGAAGATGTATCCCTGCAGTCACGAAAGCTTTAAATCAAAATCGACGCTATTGTTAAACTTTTCTTAACGACATATAGTACTCTGCTTATTTAACATCACATCACATCACCAACTCTTACGAGGTGTCTAATGCAAGAGCTACTAATGTGCAGTCGTGGAGTATATTACCATAATCATGTTTGTCATTCATCTATTTAGCAATTTAATATATTTATACATTTTATTAAAGTTAATGAATGCTTGGCTATGTTTGCCCTGCTTCACCTTCAGGGGATATTGCAGAGCATGTCACGTGACGAAAATAATGTGAGTGTTTTCCATAAATTGTACTTCGGTTTCGATTTAAAGCTTTCGTGATTTATATTCCCCAGTTTCCACATACAGCAGGGTACATCTATGTAATAATAACAAAGAGTTTAAAGCTTGCTTTCATAAACTTGAAATATTTCAAAATCTTTAAAAACACATCCATTGCCGTGTTTAAAATACGGACCGTTTCATGTCTAACGGTAAAATGAATCGGTCGTTTATTTCCTGTTTGTCAAGGACGCCCGGTGGTTAAAGCAAACTGGCCTTGGTGAAAGCCTTTAGTCTGTCTTCACGTTGGTGGTGAACACAATTTGCCTTGCCCCTCCGTGTTCCCAGACCTCCCCAGAGGGCGGAATTGTGAGAATTATGCCCAAAGAACAAAAGTGGCACGTTAGCCATTGCGCACCCTAGTGGTCGGATCTTCAAGAGCTGCCTCAAACCCATGGGGGCTGAAAGGCAAAGACAGCCCAAATCTCCAATTTAATGCGACCGTTGATGGCAGTGCATGGAAGCGATCTACAGAGGAAACCTACTTTAAAACAATACATTGCGAACTCATTATGTGCTACTGTGGAGCATTATGGCCAAAAGGAAATTTAAGTGGAACTCCATTCTGTACCTCCACATGTAAATGAACGTCTCAGTCCATCGGCCTTATTGGCTTTCCACACCATTATTATCCAGTACCATTTGTTCGTGTTATCTGGGCTTAATTTACATAATGATCCTATATTACTTGTACCTTGCGTGATATTCCTATAATCATTGGAGGGCAAAATCAGTATCTAGAGGACATTGCAAGGTGCGTTGGATGGGGTGCACTAAAATAATTCCTGGAAGAGCATTCCAGACTCTTCCGGCTAAAATTAAGCACTGAGTGTTCTTATACTCGTTTAGCTGTTGATCGTACAGATCATCTCATACTGGTGATCCAGTTGTACATCATGCAACTGGTGCTTGGTTTTAGGCAGAGGGAACCTTACAGTTAACAATATGTTACCAACAATCCAAATTTAGCAAGACACACTGACAAAAAAATACATATTAAAATCTCAGTGAGGATTTTCTGGGTTGACATGGGGCAGTAGATGTAGTATTATTGTGGTCTAGGACTATATCACTCAGAATACGACTGCTCTTAACAGGAGCTATGCAGAGTTGAATCTGGATAGTCCATAGATGGATGACCAATATACACCAACAGGTTGTCATAGGCTTGTCGATGTGGTTGTCTATGTGGTACAGTAGTCTATGTCATGAAGTTGCCTTTCCTTTTTGGTGAAGCTTTACCAAATATATTTATAGATGTTCCGCGTACCTAATTAAGCTTGATGAGTTTGATTGGACACGCGAGCGGAGAGAGTGTTACCTACGTTGTGTGAACGGTGATTTCCCAGAGGGGACACAAGCCACGTTAAGTTTGGATCAGAGTGCAAAGGAGAGGATTTGCACTTTATTCTTATGTATTCTAGTTCAATGTCAGCCAGGTTACCTAACTGCATCATCTCTCTTGGAATGTTTTTGCATGGAAGATTTACATTTTAGATAAATTTGCTTATGTTAATTCAGTCAATGTAGTCCGTGTTTACTAACTAGAACTGCACTTACACAAAACATCTGCATTTTTTGGAATTAAGGGGTGTTTGGGTGCAAGGTAATGCCAATTATTTAGCCAAAAATGCCCTCACTGATTCTATAAACGCCTTTTGAGGAGGGTCCTGCATTGGGATGTTTGGCCACTTTCATGAATGAGTACAGTATATCGACCTGTGGGAGGAACCCAGAGTAGCTGGAGAAAGCCCAGCCAAAGTGGCGAGATGTTAACTCCCTCGCCTGGTATACAGGAAGTCATGGGTTCGATCTAGACCCTGACACCTGTATATTTGGAGTTTTCTCCTTGGTCACGTGGATTTTTCTCCGGGTTCTCTGGTTTTCCCCTCCACATTCAAAAACATACGTTTCGAGTATTTTGTTGCTATAGATTTCCACGTGATAAGCCACTTTGTTGAGCTATCATTTGTGGCCACGTGGCTTCTGAAAAAGAGCCATATAGTGCAGTGGGCCTTACCTGGTAAAATAAAAAGAGTGAAATAGTTCTATGTATGAAGAGGTGACACTCAGTACTGCCATCTCCTAGCCACCTTAGAGCCCCATGCCCCCAAAATCTGGCAAGCTGTGCTGGTTACCCACCAAGGACTAACCAGGCTCAACTCTGCTTCTCTTCTGAGTTCCGACCAGGTTGGACACATTTAGGTCTTAGGCAACTGGCCCAACTTCCACCTGCCAGTGGAATGAAGTGGTTGGCGAGGTACACAATGTACGGGGAGCAATATGACATATAACAGCAGTGCATTACTTGTAATTACAATATGCCGTTGCAAATAATTGATCCAATGACGATGCTGAGTATTTGCACAGCAGCATCAATCTGACAGACCCATTTCTAAATAACAAACGTACGCAACATATTTATCAATGACACTGCGTAAGAGGCCTCTCTTCACGCTGTGCAGAAGGACCATTGCCTGAAACGCCATCTATTTTATATATTTTTTTAAGGCAGTGTGATTGACGATTGTGTTGAGGGTTTTGGTGTTGTTATTTGTTCTTGTGCATCACTGCCAACGCAATATTAGCGAATAATGTTGTTTACTTTTAAATCACGCAATTTCAGACGTTTTTTTTACAGCAACATGGTATAAGGTGATCATATACCATTGTATTCATTTACCAGCCACCCTGATAACAGACACTTATATTGGTGCCATACGTTGATGCAACTGCATGGGGAGCACTTAGACTGTGGCGAAGCCTAAGCTCTGGCATAAGGTAGAGAAGAATTTTGCCAATTGTTTTTAATTTGTCAAGGCAACAGTGAATCATTTGGGTAGCAAGGATAGTAAAATGCAAATTAGCTCAGGATATTTTTGTTAAACATCCAGGAAGCATGGTGACATCTTTTTCCCTATACTGTTTTCCTTTCACCAGTGTTAAGCAGTGAATTCGGTCCGTAATTAACAGTTTCGGCGTATGTGCCTGTGTGTGCATGCGCGCGTGTGTTTGTGCATGACACTTCGGTAAACTTGTGAATTTTTAATGACGGTGTAAAAAAAATATTGTAAAAAAAAGCAATTAGCTTTAGGCAGTCTTTTATTTTCGTCCCAGTTCAAGCGCCATTAACTAATAGAATCAAGAGCGCCGATTATGTAATGTGAATGTAGACTTTTGTTCGCTGCAGGCTTTCAGATAGAAATATAAAAGTTAAAATGTTGCATATGCAGTATAAAATAAAGTTTCGTGGGTAACACATAAGCGGGTTGGAGTTAATCAGGTTATAGCTCAATGACTGCTATACATTTCCACGTGATAAGCCACTTTGTTGACCTATCACTTGTGGCCAAGTCGCTTCTAGGAAAGAACTACATAGCTCAGTGGGCCTTACCTGGTAAAATAAAACAAAGTATTTTATAGTTGCATAATATGGTACTCCATCGTGGTCAATGAATGTCATAAAGTGACCTTTGTGTTGGAATATATTTTCAAGGAGGAGCATTCCTTTCATGTCATGCACATTTATTTTTGGGCCAGCGGTTATCGAACCATCAGTTTCTGCATACCACCCTTGATCCAGCCTCTCTGCAGCTGCCAATCTCCTCAATTCCTCGCTGGGTTTACTTCATTCATGTTCGTAATAAAAGTTGTTTGGTTAGCTCGCGTAAGTATAAATGTGTCGTAACCCTCCACCACTCGACACAGCCAGTAAGGGATTAGGCTCGTAAACAAAACGCCAATTAGTTTACTACTTCAGCCCACCGGTGTGTTGTAGAGTCAATCCACAACATTTACAATCTGAGTACGACGTTTCGCTGGAAATTACATCCAGCATCATTGGGCGATTTGCCAGAATAATGTATACTTATGCGATCTAACCCAAAAACCTTTATTATGAATGTAATATTGGCCGCGAAAGCCTACGTGTTAAACTGCATTCATGTTGCTGCTGCTGCATGAATGCGTTGATTGCTAAATGACTGCTGTACGGCTGTGCCCGCAACGGGACCTACCAACCAAACCAACGAACCGGTTGTTGTCGCAAAATGCCGCTTTGGAGCAAAAAAAAAATCCTTCCCTTCCCGTTTTTTTTTAGACGAGCTCTGTGACATATCGGTGACTGAATCGTGTCAACTCGCCTAAATGGTTGAAGGCAAGGCCGTAACTTGACTTACCTTGAGAATAAATTC
This sequence comes from Lampetra fluviatilis, assembly GCF_964198595.1. Classification (NCBI taxonomy): domain Eukaryota; kingdom Metazoa; phylum Chordata; class Hyperoartia; order Petromyzontiformes; family Petromyzontidae; genus Lampetra; species Lampetra fluviatilis. Next base: position 3,106,643 of record NC_136283.1, read on the forward strand.
TCACACAGTACCTTGCCAACAACAAGTCAGCTGGGAAAAAAGAACGACGTAAATATGCCAACGACGCTCCTGGCGCCGGTATAGGAGATGTATGAGTGGTTAGTTAGCCAGCCAGGTGTCTCAGTGGCCTCACAGTCGAAAGGTTCCGAATCCATCATCCCCCTGGGGACGATAAAACGAGAACCACTTTGTGAGGATATCAAACGTGGTTGTCCGATGGAGAGACTCATCACGCCCCCCTCCCCTCCCCACCAAAGTAATGTGGGATTTCCTCTACTGGTCTTTGGGCTGTAAACGTGAGATAAACACTGCCTCAATTAACATTTGAGCTGAAAATCACTTGGGCTTATGAGTTAGTTGGATATTCCAGTGGATGAAAATGGCATTTAACTGTACTGGGCACCACGGTGGGGAGATGTTAACTACCTCGCGTGGTCTACAGGAGTTTGTGGGTTCGATCCCGACCCTGACGCCTGTATATTTGGAGTTAGCATTTTCTCTCTCACCGTGGTTGCGTGGATTTTTCTCCAGGTCCTCAGGGTCTTCCATCCACATTTTGAAACGTGTGGTTCGATTTTTTTTGGCTGCTATAAATTACCACGGCATAAGTCACTTCGTCAAGCTATGATTTGTGGCCAGGTCGCTTCTGAAAAAGAGCTGTAAATCTCAGTTGGCCTTACCTGGCAAAATAAAAATAAATGTTTAGTTTAGTACTATGTGGGGCAGAGCCAATGGAAGGGAGACCAAGGCAATTTGTCAAAGCAGAGGATTTGTTTGCATTTTCTTTTACATATATATATTTGAAGCAAACTACTCTGAAACAGTTCAATCTAGTCTCACGTAGTTTCCATATTCCTGGCACTGTGTAGTGTGAAATGAGAAAATTGAAGGCGCGTGAATTGCCCCCACACTCATCCGCTCACAGTGCCGCTGTATTCTGGGGTGACACCCCCATCTACTGTTCGATTTCACTCACTGCACTCAAATGGCGGGCACTTACTGTCTGCCGTATATCTTTCCAACAACCTTCAGGTATTTGAACAAAAAATAGCTTGAGCACATGAAACCGCCCAATTAAAGTGACGTCCTGTTATTAATTACGTCAGGTATGGAGGTTCGGGGGGGAGGGTTTCGTTCTCGTTGTAAGTGCCTCGAATGTTTCACTCGTCGGTAATCTCTACTCAAATCGATTGAACTCACAATGCTGCGGGCAAAATGGGTCAGCCGTGATCAGAATACTCAAGTGTCCAGTGATGTTAATTAAATTACTGATATTACGCTGCTCGGCAAATCCATTACCCGTAAATGTCGGCTCATCTCGAGTAAAGCCACGTTCAATCATTTAGCTTGACAGTGTAGAGTCATGTCTTCGAGTTTAATTTAACCCTAAGATGTGCTATAGAAATCCTCAGACCTTGTTAGCAATACATGTATTGCGCACGTGAACACTGCCACCATTCCCATCATCATTTGTCCGAGAACACCACAAACTACCTCTATGAGTACCTTTTATTTATTGTACTCAAACCCGATTCAGGTTGCATCATTCCTTCAAAATCTTATTGGATTCGATATATCAACGTGCCTTTTCTTTTCCCTTGTATTTTTTTTGTTGTTGCTCCCTGCGTTGCCATTATTGCATCCATAGATTCAATTACCTGCCCCGAACGCTTCGCCCCCTCACCACCCCCTCACACGTTTTAGAAATCTGCTCAGGCTGTGACCTGCCTGTGACCAGCTGGGGGTGCAGCAGCAGCAGCAGCTCCACATCCACAATTGGCCTGTGGCTTTAGGTCCGTAATTACAATGGCGTAGACGGTGCGGCGCATATTTGTTTAACAGTTTGTTACCCACTTCTCTCTCTCTCTCAATATCCATCCGAACACAGGTCGTCTATGCATCCCTCTCTCGTTCTCCACCGCAATTCCTATACGTGTGTTGTTACTGTTTCACGCGCGCATCATTTGCGAAACGCGATGTGCAAGCACGTATTTTTTGTATTGCCTCTTCGACTACGCAGACGCACGCCGTCCCAGATTCTGATACAAAAGGAGCTTTAATTTGCGGTGAACCGGCGAGTGCCAATATGTGTTTGCTTGTTATTTTGTCAAGGAAAATAGCGGGGGGGAGAGGGGGGTAGGGTAGAACAACTTCCTTTTTAGGTTCAGCTATTTTGCTATCCGTTCCTGTGGCTGTTTCCTCCTGTTGATTCCACTTATCACCCCAAGGACCCGTATACCTGCCACCTTCCGTCTCTATCAAACGCAACCGTTTCCCCCTCTCAAGGTGAAACACGGTCAGAGTTGAAACCCAACAAGCCTCTCGCGTGCATTTTGAGGCGTGTGCGTGCATCGACGGAATTTGTTGGGTTTTGTTTGCATCGCCAGCGACGGTGCATGCATTTTAGCAACAACACTAAGTGTGTTAGGTAGGTACCCATCTTCCGTGTCATGTCGGGGTTCTTTTTGTTTTGCTAAACGACGAAAGACGTGGATGTGGATTCAGTCTATCACTACCGTCTTGTTATTCACCAGCGGAGTGCGAGATACGTGACGGTTTTGATAATGATATCACTGTATGCGTAACCTATAAGAGATTTTCTGAATGCACAATTGCTTTTCCCGTTACACGGTTCTGCTCATACGGTATATGGCGTGTGTTGCTTTGTTAAATGTTAAGCGTTTGGGGGTGGGGGCGGGGTAGGGGGGGGGGGTGTTGAAATCTGTATGCACTGTCAGTAACCTGAGCCGGGTTTCTGCTTCAGAAAAAACTAATATGGACACAAACTGAGGATGACTGTGGCATACTTATCGCTGTGCTGGCATTGCAGCATGCTGCAAATGGCAATAGAATATTGAATTTAAAGCCCCCCCCCCCCCCACTAAAATGCAATCATAAAATACGTCTAACTCATTAACTAAACGAAACACTTAAAATGCTTGCATACAGCATTGAGCACATTGAGGATAATGTTGATTTTCTTTGCAGTGCATATCTAATTGGGTTCAGGTTAAGCAACATGTTAAGCAAAACATACTCTCGAAGAGATGAAGATAAAAAAAATACATTTCTATCAGCGGGTGTAATTTAGAAAATCAAATCTCTCCCAGACAGCGAGAGGAATTAAATTGTTGTTGTACTATATACCATATGTGCGTTGGAGCAGTAGCTGAGTGGTTAGTGCACTGTGCTATGAACCCAGAAACCCGAGCTCATTTGCTGGCCATGGCTGACCATCAGTGGCGAGTGATGGCTGAGCTAGTCCTTGGCCCCACTTTACCATAACGCAATGACCAACGTGGTGAAGTATGCTCATACAAACCCTCTTCACTGACAAGGGAGGCCCTCATCTGGCAGCGCTTTAACAAAGACCTGCATGACATTTTTTTTTTTTACCATTTATTGCATATGACCATATTGCAATTTACCAATATTTATACAGAGCTTGTGAAGGTGCATTATTGTTTACACACGGACCTATTGTTTAGTTTATGTTGCCCCCATATATAATAACCATTTGCGTGTGCAGATGGAATCCTATGTATGACCTCATAACCCAATTCATTCATATTTGTTCTTAATGTTGTGATAGTTCGCTAGGGAATTCACATCCCAACATGGGTTCCAGAGTAATAAATATTGCTTGTACATCAGGCCCATGAATGTGATGTGAATTCTGCCCGGAATTACATTTTCATGGGCGGAATTCATGGCACTGCCGTGCCCTTACAAACCCCTGTTGGGATTGCTCTCACCTCTTGACCTTATTATCCCTACACGGCAACCGTCTTCACTTTTATAATGTTTGAGATAATGGGAAAAAATAGCCGTGAAGCTTAAGTTAAATTATTATGAGACGTATCCTCATAAGTGAGTTGGAGGAGAAATAGGTGGCTTTGCTCATACATCAAATATAATGCACTCCGTTGTTTGCATGGGATCCGTTAGTAAGGCAGTTTTACTATGAATACTATTAGACCCACCGAAATAAGGAATGTAAACAGGAGTGAAACTTTGCATGCCTTAGCAGAATGCAACATATCTGCATAAATCATACGGAATGCTTAAATTGGCGTATTTCTGGCTGAGCTTGCTCTCAGCGATGGCTTAAATTAGTTCAAAAGAATTTTAATCGCATCGGATGTTATTATGGCTTTTGGAAATTGCATAATGGCACAAGCACAAGACAAGGTCGCGACACACAATAGCTTAATGAACCCGAATGTATGCAGTGCCAGCGCATATCCAGTTTCCCAGGCGGAAGCACGTGTCAAAACAGGGTGAGCATCTCAAAGTGTGCTCCATCTGCAACCATAAATTTGAGCGCTGATTGATTTGACAGTGCGCGTGCAGGCTTCTAATTGTTTTCATATGAGGCGCTATCTCAGAGAAATGGGTGGCGGTGTGGGGGGGGTGCATGCTATGTCAATCCAATGTCAGATGCTTATTAAAGGCAGCAAAGTGCAGCACCCTTTGTCCACAATATCGCACACGGGGTCATGTTGTCGATGCCGCTTGAAGGGCTGTTTATTGACGAGCATTTGATAGCTCTATCTGTGCGTTCGCACGGAAGCTGAACACGCTGTCTTTGAATTTAAATATGAGTGTTGAAGTGATTAATTCAACCGGTGCGATACGTGGGATGCGTGTGCTTAGTTGGGACAATCGGAGTTCTCCATTGTCTTGCCGCCTTCTAAGATATGCAATAATACAAAGTTCAGATTCTTGTCAGCGAGCTTATGAAAGTGCCGGTACTGTAATTTGTATTGAGCTCTGCTGTGGTTTCATCATGTGCGCCTTATCTCTGATGTTCACTTAATTATTTAAATATGTTCGAATCCAACAGTTGCAAAAGAAAATAAATCGGATCGTATGGTATAGTCATCTGAGTGTGTTATATAGCTGTGCCAAGGCTGTTAGTACAATGTTATGCCCTCAGATTGCACAATGTTCACTTGCTGTATCATCTGTAAAAAGTTAATATTTTGGGCATGGCTAAGAAAACACAAATGAATTTTTACGAACGGTTCAAATGTTCTATTATTGTTCGTTGTAGATAGTGGAAAATTAACAACAACAACAACATTGCCCGACATTCAACATTCTAACTGCAACTTCTCACGTCTCCTTCCAGCTGCCTCGCCACGCATGACCAAGAAGTTGAAGGCCCAGAACTTGAGCGAGGGCGAACGGCTGACATACAAATGCGAGGCCAAAGGGAACCCCCAGCCCGAGTACAAGTGGTTTAAGGACAGCACACCTTTGAAAAAGAGCAAAGAGATCCGCATCAAGAATGCGAGGTAAGCGTCAACTCGCTGCGATTAACGCGTGTGTGTTTTTACGTCTCTCAAATAACTTTTTCTTCTAGAAATTCCCATTTCAAGGTGACAATGGGTTTCCTCTGGAGAAGATGACACTCGTGCAATGCGACTCGCACTCTTTGCGTGCACACACACGCACACACACACAGGGATGCTGATGTCATGGTGTGGCTGTTAACACACTGGACTTGCAATCCGAAAGGTCGTCGGGGTCAATCTCACGGCACAGCAGTTGAGAGTTTGATTTTGATTTTTTATTATTATTCAAGAACCCAATCCACAACGCAAACATCAAAGATGGAAAACAGGTCAGAGAGCACCCAACGAACCCGGCGCGATACGCCCTCAAATAAGGGACCGACTGGAGGAGACTTGGGGCTCAGTGCCATACCAACGATCCGGAGTGGCAGATTAACGGGGAAGGGAAGAGGGGGAAGGGTGGAGGGGGGATAATGTAACCACACGCAACCGAAAATAGTATAACATAAACGTGATGCCCGAGTTGATCATTCATGTTTTCCCCTAGAAGTGGAAGTTGAGCATTTCTTAAATCCCTTTACCTCTGTCTACCCAGCAGTACAAATAAACCTAAAAAGAAACAATGTTTTTCGTTTACCAGGTATTGGCCCATTGAGCTGTGTAGCTCTTTCTCAGAAGCAACCTGGCTAGCTCAACGAAGTGGCTTATCACGTGGAAATGTATAGCAACCAGATACTATAAACGCGTGACGTTGATTATAAATGAGTAGAACACATGTGCATGGCAGGTTGCACGTGGTCGTCTTGCCAAGTGTGGAAGAGTAGGCAAATACCAGAGGTGTGGACTCGAGTCATGTGACTTGGACTCGAGTCAGACTCGAGTCATGAATTTGATGACTTGCGACTCGACTTGGACTTGCATAACAATGACTTTGTCCCACCTCTGGCAAATACCCTCCAGAGGGGCTATTGAGAGCTCCTGCTAGTGGAGGCGCCGCCATCAGCAGTGGAGCTGAACCTTTCCCCTATTTAGAGACGTAGTTTTTTTCCCAGAATGCCCCACAACACCATTGTTTTGACGACGACAGTCACGTGTTTGTATGCCGATTGCCTGTGATGAAGAGCGAGGGGCCGCTAGCAGTCGCTTCTGGTAACCCAGCGTGATTTGTTGAGCACACCTTACTCTGCTGATCAGCCCCATGCAGGCCAAAACTAGTCCATAGTTCGTATGCTTCAACAAATGCAGCCGTCTTATTAGTTCGGGGAGGCAGGTATGCTAAAGAGCAGGGTGGTTTTTCTTAGTTCTTAGGATCTTGTATGAGCTAAGGAGACATGGTTTGTTTATATAGATATAAACATAGTTGTATTTTTATATAAACGCAATAAATGCGACATGTGTTTGGAATAAAATAACATGAAAAGAAGAAAGTTGCATACTTTGTATTGCAATTTATTTATGAGAAAATATGTTGAGATTAAATATGCTGAAAGCATTTGGTAAATTATGAAATGAACACGTGACTGCCATAAATACTGAGGGGGGTGCTGTTGCTTTTCCATAAACCATCATCCCTGGGCATTAGAAATAAACATTTTATTGTATTCGCGATAATTCCGCAAGCAGATTTGTTCTTATATTGTCTACGCGGAGCGTGGTTAAAACCTTCCACAATGATATTTACCGTTGAGCTTTAAGTATTTTTTTTTCCAAATTACTCCTGCAATTATCAAGTAATACAATCTCCCGCGGCTTTATTGCCCCAGCAGCGTTGAGAGAGGAAATAATATTTATTGCTCTAATTTAAAAATGGCTTGGATTCGATAAGAGTTCGATATTCAAGCTGAAAGAGACTCCAGTCATGTTTGTACGTGCTCTAAAATGCCACTACAGACTGGTAAGTGTACGTGTGCTCGTGGCATTGGAATTGCCAGCTTTGATAAGCACGTAGTATTTCGATTTAAAGCTTTCGTGACTGCAGGGATTCATCTTCTTGGTTCTTTCGGTAAAGTCACGTAGAAGGGAAATAATAAGAATAAAACATAATAAAATAATATAAAATAATATAATAAAATAATATGTTATTTGATTTAATTATGTTTTATTCTTATTATTTCCCTTCTACGTGACTTTACCGAAAGAACCAAGAAGAAGCACGTAGTATTTATCAGATATGTAATCTGAAATTATGTCTTTCCACGGTATATCTCTTGTTCATTACTTTTGAGCACTTAACCTTTGATGGGATTTTGACAGAAAGTGCGCCAGTAATTAAAACATGTCATCTGATGTGGAGAAATGATAACCGAAGATGAAAAAACATACTATTATCTAAACGTCCAGATAATAATATAAATTTTTATTTATTTACAAACTTAATTGGCTAAAAGTGCACTGTTGCAATGAAAAATTATCACATTTCTAAATATATCTCATAGTGCTGACATTACGCTTTTTTTTTAGACATCAAACATGAAACGCATGAAAATGAAACATATTCTGCATTAAAGCCAATGTAATGAAATCTAAATCCGTGGGTTGTACGTCTAATCTATGAGTATTATTGGCGTTATGTCATACCAATAGTGTTAGTCCCATTTTTTCTACAAGATTAAAACAGATGGTCTATGAACCGTATATGATATATATTTTAAACAGTTGAATAATGAATCATGATGTATAAAGGTAACAGATTAGTGCCTAATGACAATGACAACCAATAATTTGAGCAAGCATGGGCTGTCAACAGCAGATTCAGTAGACTCAGTGAATATGCGTTTTGCAATTGAATATTAAAGTAAGTTTGAACTTAAAATATCATGCATTGCTGAAATAAATAATAATTTAGCTCTTACACTTAAGTGTAACACCGCAAACCATGAACGACAATCTTGATGGTTTTGCTTACTTTTTTATTTTAATTATGTGTTCAAATGCAGATCTAATTTGATTTTTAAAAAAATTCCCTATGTGCCTGGCAGTACCATTACTCATGCCTTTACAATTTGGCTTTAATTAAAAAGAACATTTAAGTGGTAATAACAGGCACAACGTGGGGCATGTGTGTCATACAAACTCTTCCCCACACCGTATTCTAACGCAGGTTTAAAAAAAAAATTATTCTCCTGCTTCTCCATATGCAAATTCCCACAGGTGACCTTTACTAGCCTGTGCAATATACAGGGCGATCTATTTATAAGATACCTGCCTAAAATAATAGGGCAAAATTACACAACCATGGGTTGAGATTGAGGGCAGTTAAGCATGGGTTCCTGTATTCACGACACACTCTGTTCAGTGGAAGTCGCAAACAAACACTTCGTGAAATACCCGACGCAGAATATCCCTAGCTTCGATCTTCCACAGAGCTTCTGGGCCAACAACCCCTGAACCGAATCTGCACAGAAACCGTCGTAGCAGCAAATGCGGATACTTGATGTGCAAATGCCAAACGGTGTGTGACTGTGGTCACCCAGAATGGACCACGGAACGCAAAATGACTCTGTCCGATTCACAACAAGTATAACCCGTAAAAACAAAGTTTTTCACTACAAATCCTTTATATCCGTGGCGGCTAGAGTCCTCTCGTCCTCTGGCTTGAGATGGCTGCCACTTATGGGTCAGATGATTGCATTGTTACCATTAAGCAATTGGTAATTAAACATAGTATTTTTGTCCTAAAAAGTGCAAAATTTTGGAAAAAATTTTCACGAACATTAATTGTCACGCACAACGAGTCTGTGTGGAAAATGTCAGCTCGATTGGATCACGGGAAGTGGGTTAAAAAACGACCGAAAGATTTGCACGGTCGTAAGCAAGCAAGCAAGCAAGCGAACTTAATATAAAGGATTTAAAAATATGAAGGAGGCATCAGAGCGACGCACTCCCCTCCTGCTGCTGACGCACTTAACTTGCTCAAAACACTTCCACGTAAACTCACGGTTGTTGCTCGACATCACCATGATCCATTACTAAGAAGGAGATTGTCCTCAGGTTCTCGGAGTTCTTGCTCCGTTTTTTGTTTCTTTACATTTGTAATACAAATTGAACCACAGAGTTTGTGACGCAATTTGTAAATGTTCTTTGTACGTGTATATCCCTGTATTTCTGCATTTGAAAAAAGTGCAAGTAAATATGGTAACATGACTCTGCAGAAGCCCGCCAGCTAGAATTTGAGAACTACCCCCGAGGGGAACTGATCCTATATTTTTAAGCCAGAAATTGTAGTGTTTTTAATAGTTTAAACCCCCAGTGGCATGCTCTGTAGGCTACTGCTGCTGACAGCGGCATCTGTAAACACATTCTTCAGCAGGAGGAGTCGGAAGAAATTATTGCATGGTGTCAGTTTTGTTTCCATGCCTGCCTATGATATACGGAGAATAAAAAAAATCGAATCTATATAGAACAACATTTTTTTTTTACACTTGCTGAATCTGTGCTAACTTGACCTTTGTATATTCCTCGTTTTTTTCATGCATGAAAGAAAAGTTAAAAATACGTATCCGTTACAACGATGTGCTTCATAAAAAATTCGCTTTTCCTTCTCCGTTTTTTTAAAAAGTGTCCTTTGACTTGTAGATTTTCTCCCTACAGATGACACATTTTTACTCGCTTCGCATAAAAATGTGTTAATGCATGTCTTGCACCCCAACATTTGACGAGGGAAATACAGGGTCATGAAAGTTACACAAATTGTCATATTCTCTTTTAGTTATTTTTATGTGGAAAAAAAAGAAACATACAATCTCCACGTATCTATATACGTGTGAAGACTATCGTGGGAAACATCCTATTTCCTACCACTGCAGATATAGCACAAACTTACAACTATAATCTCCGGTTTGAGCAATTTAAAAGTGCCAATGTATTTCCATTTTTATTTCATAATTTAGTGGAACTGAAAGGAAATTGACTGAATGTCTGCCCATGCAAGTGGCATAACTTCTGAAATGCTTTTTTTTATCACTCTGCATTAAGGTATATTGCCCATAAACCAGATCATCTATATTTTATGTTGCTCCACTTACAAAGCCCTCTTCTCTACAACCCCAAAAGATGTTCACTGCAGGTCGTGTTTGCTAAGCGTAGAAGGTAATAATAGCGGAGTCCTGAAAATCACTGCTTATTTCACTGCGATGTGAAGGGGGCTCCGGTGAGCCCCTTGAGACCGAGAAGGCCTCACGGGAGGGTATTTTGGCCTCCTCTTCCACCCTGGCCAGACATCTTGAAAGAGTTGGTGGGCATTTCTAAACATTAACCACCGCACGCAATCGGCCGATCGATGAACCGTGGTGAACTCATGTATTACTGCTGGGTGGACAAACGTCTGGGGGGGGGGCGGGGGGGGAGATTTAAGAGACCAGCACCATTGTGTCAGCTGCCACACTGGGAAATCTAACCAGCGAAATCTGCATTGCTAGTCCAGTTTGTTAGCCATTACACAACAACAGCATCCCTTTGCTCACGATGCCAAAACAAATATTCATTTCACACCATGTTTGAGCATAATCCAGGACATGCAGTAGTTTGTCTTCAACAGGCTATCATTTACTGCTGTGTCCAACAGCTTTGTTGCAGCAGGCCGCCATTGCGTAGCCTTGAGATCACAAATGCCTTTTCAGCCAATGTACTTTTGCTATAAAACCGACGCAATTCACTTTGTGCAAAGCTGTAAAGTAGTCATGGAGAGCTCCTGAATGGGTGTGCAGTCCTATCAGCCAGTCACCCGAAGACGGACAAAACAAAAAAACATTGAAACAAGGAAATATTAGAAATGCAAAACAGTGCTAATTACTTGAATCATTTGGTGATGGTTATATTTTCATGATATTTTGAGTACTGTACTGACATCAGCCACATACTTATTTTTTTTTTCAACAAACAGGTTTGTCAACAACCTGTGAAATGCCATATACCCGGGGCTTAAATTCAGTCGGGCTTGCCCAGGTTAGCGATCTCGACAACATTTCTGCGCTTGCCACACTCTGCATCCAGTATACATCTCAATATTGCCGTGACTACCACTTCAGTGGCTATCACTTCACCAAGGAAAGTTCCCCATCTTATCAGACATGGGGAGCGAAGCTGGTTGGAGCCTGGATCGTCCTTCAATAGATGAATGCCATGAATAAAGCAGCTGCTATAGGCTGCTGCTGTCGGGCTGTGTTGTCAACAGAGGGCAGTGCAGCGAATTCCGTTGCGGTGGCGAATTGTGTTGTACCAACACCTGTGCTCCCCACTGACACCAATCTGCACTGATCAGCGCAGTGGAATACAGTCACGTAACCCTGATGACCCAGATGGTGAAGGGAGGCCCTCATCCAGCAGTGGATCGTCAAAAATGTTGTACGTGTACAGCACATGCAATATCTGCCATTGGCGGTATACTTAAAAAAAAGATTGCTTTTGAGGTCACTTGACCTATATTTTGCAAGCTGTGAATAGCCCATCTTAGCGCAAGTAATTGGTGTGAAGCAAGTGTGGAGCTTTCTGCTCCAGTAGACTGCACATATTAATAGGAATGACTGCTGCATGTAACATTATGGAATTTTACAAGTGGTTTGGAACTAGCTAATTATGATGACGGGTAATCGGCAAGTTGTTTTTTTTGTGGAACAATGGTAGAGTGATTTTACAATGTTTCAAGATTGCCTTGGTTTTGTAGACCTCAATTATCCATTTTAATGCGTAGGCTTCCTTGACCAATATTCAAAATCTGAGCTCTTGCTAACACCTGACAATTCCCGGTGTAATATCCAGTGAAACGTCGTACAAAATTGTCAAAATTTAACTCGCTTTGTCAACACGCTGGTTTGCTGTCGAACAAAATCAATGTGGTGCATTTGCCGACTTGACAAGCTTGATTTGTTTTGCTTTGTTGGGTGGTGGAGGGTCATAGCTCTGATTGACGTACATACATGTTCTGACCTAAAATAAACCAATTACAAATCATTAATTATGCATACCGTGTTATTATATGGACCTGTTTATGTGGCTATTACGCTTTGCGGATAGCTGCTTTGACATTCTCTCCATTAATATCAATCATGTTGAAGGAGACTTGTGGTGGGAGGTTTGTGGCTAATATCACTAAAATTAGTTTTTTGCTCGTATTTACAGGCTATGGATTAAAAATCTGTCAGCAATAAAGCTAATTTTCATTGAGCTGGAAAACCTGTAGGTCATCTGTGGCTAGGAGTTGGATAGATAGCGCGTCATTACTCACAGGAAAAGCGCGTGTGGCAGAGGAAGTAGAAACACACACCATAAATGTGAAAGAGAGTAAATCTCGATTTAAAGCTTTCGTGACTGCAGGGATTCATCTTCTTGGTTCTTTCGGTAAAGTCACGCAGAAGGGAAATAATAAAATAATAAAAATAAAACATAATAAGACAATTATTTTATTATGTTTTGTTTGTATTACTTTATTATTTCCCTTCTACGTGACTTCACCGAAAGAACCAAGAAGATGAAAGAGAGTACTTGTGCCGCACTTGCTTTTTTAACGGTGTTTCTTTTCCCTATTGTCTCCCAGCGGTAAGCGTGTTCGCCGCTTGTTGTAGAGGTTCGCGGTTCGAACCCAGGCAGCCGCCCCGGTTATCACTGTGGGTGAATTAAACGTAAAAATACGCGCCGTCTGCTTCATCGACGTTAATCGCCGTCTCTCCTCATACTCCGGTATATGCCATTTGTGTACTGGTACCGTGGTCCAAATTCGCAAAAATTAGAAGAAAAAGTACGCTCAAATTATTAATTCAGTATTTCTTTTTAAGTTGTTCAATCCGATGATGTGCTATGAAGAAGGACCATGGCAAGAAACCCCACCTGGAATATATTTGTCATTTTTTTATTGCAACAAAACACAGCCCCATCACAGTGCTTCACAAAACTCCTATAACCCACTATAACTGTTTGCCTGGTATGCTCCCAATGCAGTTGTAACCTTTGACAGATGGGGGGGGGGGGGGAAGGGGGGGAGTAGTCTATACGTAGATGGGCCTCCGCCGTCCCGTTCAATAGGGAACCCCGAAGAGGGGAGAGGATCTGTATCGAAAATGGAGAGGGGGGAGGAGGGGGGGGATATATTTGTCATTATAAAATGGCGTTATTGATTAATGTGCTGAGATTTTTTAAAATATATTTGTGCTTGTACGCCACCGCCAACGCAGCGTCACCAAAATAAATTGGCTCAATTTGGATTATACATATCAATCATCGCCCCCTCCTGTAACAACTTAGAAGGTCTCACAATACTCAGTGAGACTTTCCTTGGTAAACAAGCATAGTAATAACATGAGATAAATGCATTTCCATATAGAACTCCGCAACTAGTAGTGTGTCAGAAAACTTCAGAAAAGTGACTGATATAGATTCCTTTATCCACAAAATATGTTTTATATGTTTTTTTCACATGTCCAACCAAATCTTTCAGCATCAGAGATGCAATACGTCAAATTCAGTGAGAAATATAATAGGGTTGTTGATCAGGATGAAACTGTCAACTCAGTACACTTGAGAACCCAGTTTAATCTGTAATGGCTGCCTGTATCGAACCCAGGATGGTAACGGTGCAAAACAGAGTGCTCTGACCCCTGAGTCACCCAGTCACCTTTGTTTTGCTCCTGCTGCTGCTGCTTCTGCGCTCACGAACCACGGATATCCCGTGTAAAATAGCCGGGCAACTGGCTAAATAGGACCATCCGTGCAACAATATATATATAGGCTTAAACCTTCTAGTAAATACTGTGTATACAATTGTGTAATGTTGCTATCATTATTATTATTATTATTATGTGTCCTGGATTTATTGGTCATTTGTCAGTCAGTCTCAATTTTGTCAACCAACAAAGCAATCACTGAGAATATGGGGCTCAAGTCAATTAGATTTATTTGATCATCATAAACTAAATGTTTTTTTTTATTTAAACTACATGCTATTTTTATTTTACCAGGTAAGGCCCACTGAGCTAGATATATCTTTTTCAGAAGTAACTTGGTCACAAATGATAGCTTAACAAATTGGCTCATCATGTGGACATTTATAGCAGCCACATACTCTAAACACATGTTGATTCTAAATGTGGAGGGAAAATATGGAAGACCTGGAGAAAAATCCACGCGACCATGGGGAGAAAATGCATATTATTGTTCCCATATTTAAAAATCGTATATGCTGGCAGGCGGTGGTGAAATTAAATTAGTTCCCTTAATTTACTTTTCAAAAAATATTTCTTCACTTTTGTACTCTTTATTTTTTATTTTGGTTTTATCATGTAATGCTATCTAATTTATTTGTTGTTCGACCTTGGTGATCCTACTATCCGAGATGTTGGAGACACAAACAACCCAGTAAAGCCACACTCCCTGAGTTATTACCTCTAGCTACATCTGCTCTGACCTTTTGCAGAGTGCGCCGTTGGATAAGTGATTCTGCCATTCCATCTAAAGAATAACAACAATAAAAGATAATTGAAATATCTTTCATTGTAAAATTTCCTTTCTACCCCTTCTCCGAGATCTGTGCTATGCAACAATTTACTGAGCTAATTAATAAAACACCCGTAGCTTTGTGCTGCATACTCAAGTTATGTTTGTGACGAAAGCCCTTACACTAAAATGCAACTTTTAAACAAATACTGTATGAGCCACAACGTATGCTTCAGCTCAAATGCTGATTGCATGATTATTTCTTAAATGTAAAACCTGGTTGCCTTTAAAATCTGTGGGCTGCGCATTACTGCCCTTTGTGATTGTTCAGTGAAATAATTTAGACGAGAACTTGACTTTAATAACGTGAATCCAGCAGCGAGCGTGTGACACACGTAGCAATTTAACAACAGATTAGTCAATGTCTATTGATCCGTACCAGATTCACCCACTTGCAAGACGGGGGGGGGGAGGCGTGCTTGAACAACAAAATCTATGACAAGGCCGTGAGTTTGCGCAGTTCGTTGGATCCTGTCATGTCTACGTGACAACATTGAGTACTTTCAATAACATGGCGGACACCTGTCAAAGCAACCCATGTATAAAGCCACAATTGCCTGTGCTATTTATTTGGTCTTTCATCTTGTGTACAGGGATGTCGCGTTGGTTGAAACCATCCCAAACGCTCGTGCGTTCGTTCACTGTCCCTCCAGTGCAGAAGAAAATTAAATTTTGGTAAATTTTGCATTGAAACTGAAATAACGGCCCTTGTGACAGGCCTTTTAAAAATGATAAATGGTAATTACTTTTCATTTTACAATTTTTGTTCTCAATTGTTAGCTCGCTTACTGATTGGATTGGCAGAATACATCCCCGTGGTGTGACCTGAAGCATATGTTCATCTTCCGTGTCTGAAAATGACATTGTTTTGTGTTCAATTGTATAGTACGTCACGGCAGCGTGAATTGTCTGCATTACAGCCATGAATTATCCAATTTATAATTAGAATGGTACTCAGTGATGGATGCACGTCATTGTTATCTGTGCTGCATATTTACGTGCTTAACAGCGATGTCAATTACGTATCGTCACAATAAAGTGTAGAGTGGTGTGCTGACAACGACATGGATAAAAGGGATTTCATGCGTGCTCTCAGATAGAAAGAGAATCCTTTCACCAATTAACAATTAAAATTTGATCCTTCATGATTACAATTTCAAAAAATATGTGCATTATAATAAGTGTATTTAATGAAAGCAGATTTAAACAAATAAATATACATTGATGCAAAAATAAATATATGAATTCAAATATAGGCCTAATATATGCCTTGGGAAGGAACAATATTTCAGAAGAAATAATACATATAAATTAATCAGATTAATATTGAAAATTTGTATAAATTAATCAGATTAATATTGAAAATGAGTGCTATTGCACTTTTTTTTACTCCTCTTGTTCAGTACTTCATTGATCATAAAATGGTTGCCTTTAGCTCCTCACTATTATTCATATAACAATGTCCATTTCGTTGTCAATCTTTGTCAATCCATGGCTGGATGAAGGCCTCCCCATGCCTTTACAGATCATGCCGGTTGTTTGACCATGCTGATCAGTTGGGGTTGTTGAAGGGACTCCGAGGCCAGGTTCATATATTGCTCACCAGATGGTAGTTATGGTCAACTCGGGTTTCCAGGTTTATAGCCCCATGCTCAAACCAATTAGTGTGGAAAAAATAAATCCCCTAACCGCCCTTTGCAATATTTAGATATATTTCAGTTTCACTCTATTTTCAAATTACGTATGTATACATTTGTTTGTAGATTTATGGAATTCAGTCATTCTGATCTGTACCACAAAGTGTAGGTCATTTGTTTTTAATGTAAAAGAAAACCTTCACATCAGTGCCCTTGAATTTATTTTTTGATAAACCAATGAATTACAAAGGCTTCGTTGGGACTTATGCTCACATGGCCTCTCAAAGCAAATCATATTTATTTCAGGTGTATTAGCCACAAATCACGATGTACTGCAACTCCATCGTGCAGGCCATAAACCACTTATTCATTTTCGTAATTGCAATCCTTGGAGGTGAAACATTGATTTTATTCGGTTGAAACTGTTGCAACTTTTAGATAAAATTGAAGGAAAAAACCTGGCAGGAATTTTATTAATTTCCTGCCTTTTTCAGCCAAGATTGATGGTTTTACAGCCCAGCCATTTTGTCAGCATGAGTTCTGAAACCTAGCCCGGTTTTTTTTCGACGACACTGTGCCAGCAAAAAGAAAATTTCACTCTTCTCCGGCTGACTGACTTATCAGCGAAGTGCAAGCCCACTGCGTAATGAGAAAACACAGTTAAAAGGGGCAATAGATGCTCATTGACCCCTTCCTTACCTGACAGAGCAAGCACTGCTGCCTGTGACACTCCGGAAACAGGTAGGTGCAGCTTGTGTGTCTTGTTTTCTTTCTCCATACCACAAATGGAATGGGAACACGCTCCTCTGTGAGTGCGCAACGTTCGAAATGTACGTCCCCACGCAAGAATGTCTTACAAATAATGTTTGAGACACCTGCAAATCAAATCTAAGTCTAAAGACAGAAGAGTAATTATAAACGAGAAGTTTCGCAGCAAGGGGTGGAAAGTAGAGATGCGACCTTTGAAAAATGTCTTTGATGTTCGCGATCGATTGGTGGCACTTGAGTTTATTGGAGATGGTATTTTGCTGTCAGATCTGCCTTTCCTTATTCCTTATGGATTTACCCAATCTAATTGCAGCACACCTGACCCATTCACGTCCGCTCTGCATTCATATTGGAGTAAATTCCACACGGATAGGGCCCTCCGAGAATAGTTTACCATCAAGCAATGTCCATCGCTGGTCAGTTTGCGCAATTAGGATTTTATATGTACCAAAGTATAGAATGAGTATTCTTAGGTTTTTTCGGTAAAGTCACGTAGGTAAAAAACATTAAAAAGTAAAATAAAAAAAAATATAAAATTACGACGTTTCGGAGGCAACACAAGCTTCCGTCTTCCGAAACGTCGTGATTTTTATTTTATTTTACTTTTTAATGTTTTTTACCTACGTGACTTTACCGAAAAAACCTAAGAATATGAATCATTGCAGTCACGAAAGCTTCAAATTTAGAATTATAGAATGAGTAATTTTGTTTTAATTTAAGCTGGGGGAAACCACGGAATGGGTTCTCATTTACGGTCATGACCTCAACAAGAATATTTGTAATCCCCCATCAAAACACAAATGATCTAGAATTTCATTTAATCTTTGCCGAAACTAGCAGAGGGGGTGGTGTAATGGTCTTTGAATTTAAAAACGAGTGTTTATGCCACAAACACAGCACCTGTTTGTTTTACTTAGTAGTGTATTTACCAAAAGTATGATGTTTCTAAATAAACCTTCCTGGGTGAAACGATGATTCTAGCAATAAGAATACGACACGGCATTTTAGCCACACGCGCTATTTCATTATCTCACCGGTCAGGGAAAACATCTGTGTTGCATAAATTCTTGAATGGATATAGATGAATATAAATACCATATGGCATGGTCAACATTAAACAGTTAAACAACGTGGGTTTTAAAATTCACGAAATAATGCAGCTATTTATGTAACCCAAACAAGCCCAATTACATCCGTAAGCAAATGAAAGTTCCACTCTGTGTTTATGTAATACCTTTGACTGATTTTTATAGGAGAGTTATCAGGTAGAATGGCACAGATGTGAACCATTAAATAAGGAAAAGCAAAATTACTCGTAGGCAATCACAAATACGTTGTAGTAGACTAATTAAAGCAAATGTTTTAAAGAGGAACAGAAAATCAGGTTAAGTATATAACTAGCTAAGTATAGCGTAATGCTATACTTTTGGCTTTGTGACAGGTGGTGGCATTTCCACTGGAGGAGGTTGCCCCTTCAGGGGAAACGTAGTAATAGGAAGTGGTTATGTAACCTCGGAGGAAATGCCCTGTTTTGGTACAGATCATGTGACCGCGGCGGGGTGGAAAAAGCGCGAACAAAGTTTCGTATCGAGGAAACTAATCCCAGGGGCTCTCACTGATTGGTGGAGAATCACAGCGGTCGATTCTTGCTACAAGTCAGCCATTGGCATTTACAGCAGCAGGGAAAAGAGTGAGTCTGATTGGTCGCAAGTGCCACATTGCCACATTACAACGTGTTGCCGTCTCGGTCCTAAAATAACCCTGTTTTTTTTACATAAGGAATTAACATAATAGTTTTGAACACGTTTAAATTTTTATCAACAAGTGACAGATTTGTTTTAATTAGTTTGAAGGAAAACTCAAAATAGTATCTCTAGATTTTATTTGGAAAGGAATAAAGACCGTTTAAGGCAATATACATGGACTTCAAAGCAACCGGCATGATGTCATGGGGTTTTTTGTAAGGGGAACAAATAGGCAATACTATTGAGCAATCAATCATCCATATCCTCTGTACAAAGGCAAGTGCACGTTCTCTTGAGATACAGCAGGCCACCTGGACAATTAACTATGCAATCAAAAGTTGCACTAATAATAATGAAATAGCTGTCATCATTAGCCATGGTCAATCCACTGCTGTATGAAGCCCCCCCCCCCGCCTGAGAAGTCGCCATCCCTCATCATACTGCAATCGCTTCAACTCCTCAGCAGATGTTGCGATGGGAGTGTTGCATTCTTATAGCTTTTATCAATTTAATATTGAAACTAATTTGTAAACGCAATACATATTAAAAGCAATAACACTGTGTGCACCCAATACTTTACGTACAGAAATAAGCCTTGGAATAGTTAGTGTGATTCCTGTGTGTAAATAGTTAGAAATTTAAGTCCAACACTGTAGCCTTTCTTCTTCTTATTGGTTCTTTCGGTAAAGTCACGTAGAAGGAAAAGAATAAAATAGTAAAAATAAAACATAATAAAATAATTCTCACGACGTTTCGGCCACAACGCAAGCAGCCGTCTTCAGGTGGAGAACAGGTCTGTCGAGAGGACGGAGTCTGAATGGCCTTTGGTTGAGCGGTGGTGCAGTGGTGAGCACACTCTGTATTTAACCCAGTAACCTGAGATTGATTCCCATTAACTGCCAAGATCAGTGGCGAGTGATGTCTGAACCAGTCCTGGTATTCACCCCCACCCACTTCACCAACCTTCACTGATCAGCATCGGTGAAGTATGGTCAAACAATCTTCATCACCGACATGGTTTGGGAACCATTCATCCAGCAGTGGACTAACAAACGCCTGTGGATTAGTAATACAATCATTTTTTAATTGACTGTCGTCTATGATATTTTGAAGGTGTTTCATGAATGTGAAGCCATTAAAAAGACTGCATGACTACTTTTATATTAAGATTCAAATCTTTTGCAAAACAGTTCAGAATAATGTAAAGTGGATTCAGACAAATGAGACAATGTTTTAGATTATTGCCTGAATAAAATGAGGTAAATAATCAAATAAATATAGAACGTAGAAAATAATTCTCAGCAGTTTGTAAAATGTTCACCTCGTAGTAATGTTGACAGGAAAAATCCAACACTGTTACAACAAATTCTGAATTCGACACTATAACCACACATACTGCAAGGGTAAGGGTTAGACTAATGATATTTAAATTGGACGTTCCCTATGCACAAAGGCACACAATTATGTATATGGACGTTTTTTTGGCTTCAAAGAGATTTGGTGGAAATCAAAGTTAAGGCATTCCCGTTGTACTTTATTTCTTCAAACTGTGGGTTTATTCACACAGGAAGCTAATAATGTAGCAAGAGATCATTGTCTGTGACACGAATTTGCCATTTTTGTGTTGGAGTTCATGCTGTCCATAAAGAAAATGTGATGTCTGCACCGAAAAGACGTGTCCAACTAAACGACCGTATGGGCCGTCCCCATTAGTATTCACACAGACCTTGAAAAGAGCATCAGGGGTGAGGTTTATTAATGTAGCATGACAAGTGCATTCATTTTGTGCATGAGAAAAATGCTGATGTCTGGATTCTTGTAAAGTGATGAAGCCGTTACACTTCACATCAGAAATCATCGGCAACCCAGAAAGCTCTGTGCCGAGTGCATTTCCTGCCCCATTATTGACGAGCTACCTTGACATCGCCTGCCCACCAAACCGCTTGTCCGAATTTAGAACGCCTTTTGGCGTCCTCTGGTCTAACACCGTTTGAGACTAGGCTCGAAAGAAAGCTGTCTCTGGTTGGGACCGAAGACAATGCATGTGCTATTAAAGTTTTCCCTTGTTTGCATTCTGACCACAAGCGTTGTGGATGAATGCACACATGATTCCTCGTGAAAGGTTTTCAGTTTGGTGTTTTAACATCTTAACACCTGTTTTGTTGCCAGAAAAAAAAGGGAAAATTTATTCTCAGAATTTAGTTTTGTTTGTTTCATTAAAAAAAATGTTGACGCGTTCACTTCGTACGCGCGCAATACCCTCTCCGACAAGAGGTTAAACCCACGGCTGCTGCGATGCAAATTAAATTTCCGCCATTGGCCATGCAATGTTGTGCCTCGGCCAGTTGAGTGCAATAGGCCGTGGGCATCGCGATGAGAGAGAGAAAAACACGCGGAAGCAAACAACATCAGATGCGGTCGTGGAATACGGACATCTCGTTCATTTCGTCTTTTACTGCAGCGAGGGCTTTGACGCTACACCTGGCCGAGACTGCTGCAGTGGCTTTAAATTGCGCCATAAATAACTTGAATTTTATGCAGCGGTGCTGTCGGTCATATCCCCAGCGTGTAATATAAACACATACAGCGATACAGCCTTCCCGCGGTGGGGTGTTAGAAGCTGCGCTCATAAATTATGCGCGCACGTAACGCTGGCAAGAGCCGGGACTGGGGGAGAGTTGTATGGGGGGAAAAAATATCTTCAAAAGGCCGTTCCGTATGCAAAAGGCACTGGTGAGCGAATACTGCAGCACAGACCCCTAATTGGATACGTGGCTCCACGCGAGATTTACTAAATCTGTTTAAAAGTTTGCGTTGCTCACCTTATACCTTTCCACCGCTATTGAGTAGACAATGTTTGCCGACAATAATGCTTCTAAAATCATCCTCATTTCCAAGAACAAAATAATTCCAACGATTATTGGATGGCCGCGTTTGTTTTGATCGTTTGCATTGAAATTATCCTATTGCATGAACATCCTGTGCCGATGGTAAACATGCTTTCATTAAACAAAAAACAATCCCTGAATGCACACAAGCGCAAAGGTAAAAATTGCTCGCACACAGCCTAGATGTTTGGGTGAAGTGTTGTGAGCAAGCGCCTCTTTAGGCCCACACCGTGGCCAGCTGCATGTTTGTCCCATTGTTTACACGACTCGCCAAGGTACACATCTAAGGTTAGGAAAATCTCGGAGAAGCTCAGGACGCGTTCACGTATTCCTTGCTACCGATGTTAGCCGTGGCTAAAAATAGAACTCGGGTAACCAGGTTCGTAGCACAATGCATGGGCCACTGCTATACCGCTCCCCACAACAACAACAACCGCCATTCGCTCTCAAGCGGCGGTGACGTCGCCACGGCGCTTGTGCCAGGCTAGGTGCACCTTGAGGCCACGTGAAGTATCAAAGGTTCGCTGGCAGGTAGTCACGGAACAGACCCAGGTGCTTGTGCATGCAGTCACAGACGAAGACAAAGATCCGCCATATAGCCTTAACAGACTGTAGGAGCACGTGCTGGAAGCGAGGACCTATGAAGGTCAGCACGGCACACGGGGCGGTAGGTGGCCAGCACCACGTCTAACCAGGTGTTCATTTGAGGCTGAGTCGACCTAGGGGAGGCCCATAACTGGTTCAGATAATCGTCACTGGTGTTGGCCATGAGCGGGATTTGAAACCGGGTCACCGGGTTTGTAGCGCAGCGGGCTATAACCACTGCTCTACTGATTCCCCACACAGTCGCAGACAGTCACATACCCACACTCCACACACACGCACAGACAAATTGCAGGATCCTTGCTATCTTCGTGTGCTCAACGCATTCCCGTCTATCTCACCGGCGTGATTTATTCATACACACGACACTGTCGGCAAGTGCACAATAAATCTGCTGACCTTGTTAAATGCAGCAGGAATTAGAATAGGAGAACTGGTACGTCACATCAGCATATGAGGGTATTTCTCAGTATAAATGATGGTCGCAAATCAACTGATGCATCGCAGTTAGCATAGAATATGTTTTCCTGCAAGTGATATATCATGCATTTTTCCATATTGGTTAGTGACCCATTCAATTATTCATCAGTATTTGTTCATACCTAATTTGCCTGAAACATGTAATGTTCTGACACGATTCCTGAAGCCACATTGCATGGCTAAAAGGAAAAATAATGAAGGGCGCAACACAAATGTGTGGTGGTGGGTGGGCATGGGGTTTAGGTTGGCTGAAAAATATCCAGTTTACATAATTGTTACGGGCTGAAAGTTTCAGGGTTACCAGCGAGACTCTTGTCAAAGGATCAACTCGTTTAATTCTAGATTTGAAGCTTTCGTAACTGCAAGGATTCATATTCTAAGGTTTTCGGTAAAGTCACGTAGGTAAAAATTTAAAAGTAATAAAAGTAAAATTTTATTTTTATTTTATTCATTTAAAATTTTTACCTACGTGACTTTACCGAAAACCTTAGAATATAAAGATCAACTCATTTGTTTGTGACGTGGACCCCCGAGCGCTTGCATACAGAGGGGTTGGGAGAAGCGGGTGCGTACGGAAGGCCACTGAAACCATTGTCAGTCACGTCCCTCGATTCGTAGCCAACCCCGGATCGAGCACACCAGCACGCGAGGTTCAAACGATGGGACACAAAAGGCGTGTGGGCCAGCGCTGAGTGTACAGATGGCACGCGCTCGGAGGTGGGGCCCAGGTGGGGTGCGGTTGGGAACGGCGCCGTTGTTTCGTGAGGACGCACTGGGTGGTACGGTGCAGCTGTTGCACGCGAATTGGCCTGCTGGTGCATCACCACCATCACCACCACCACCCCCGGGTGTTGGAAAATTGTCTGGAAACCAGTGTCGTTTGCGTTGTGTGCCGCTGGCATCTGGCGGTGCGGCCCTGTGCGCATGGACGCGCGGTTGCCACCGCTGCAGTGAAAACAAATTCCAGGTCACATTTCGCGGAAGAAGAATATCTCGCGAAGAGCAGACGAGGAGAGAACGACCTGTTAGTGCATTGTGTTGAGTGTACTATTATTAAGATTTTTTTTTTATGAGATGTGTTGTTTTTAATATCATGGGAAGATTTGTAGCTTTCCAAATACAGCTACCTCGAAAAAGAGGGCTACCCCTTAATAGAAGCAGGACACTTGGAAACGATAGCAGGACCCCAACTGCAAAGCTGCAACAGCAACTAAAATACCTCTCTGCAGATGGTGCTTGTGCCGCTATGCGTGTCGGAGGTACATGCGGCGTGGGCATGGCAATGCGTGACCTCTCATCTGGATCAATACTTTTGTTTAAAGCACATTGACATTCGCCCGCTGATGTCATCTCTGCGGCTGGTAGGCAGCAGGAAGCTAACCGCAATCAGCGCGATGTTTACCTTACCTTGCCCTCTTTTATTTATTCTTATTCCCTGTAGCCCCCTTTGGAAAAAAATTAAAGAGACTTTTCTCACCTGCTTGTGAATAAATGCTGCGGTTTCCTGTAATGCAATATTGGACTGCATGAATGATTCCTGCACGCGTACATGAATTGATGGACAGATATTTAGTTACACAGCGTGGGGTGTTTACTTCAGTGCGGCGTTAATGGCGATTTCATTGTGAGCTGTAGCCCGTGCGTTGGGTGAAGAGACGAAACATTATCCGTCGTTTTTGAAAAGGAGCAAAAAAATTACAAGCTGAAAACATTCCACAACTGGCATTGCTGATGACCTGGAATGCAATGCGTCTGAGTCCGTCAGCCCACGGAAGCTAAGGAGGGTTGCATCGATGGGCGATCACTGTGCAGACCGCTTCCCAAACCACCCCGCCCACCAAAGCACCTGGCGTTGTGGGCATTCTCAGCAGCAGAGGGCAGTGCAGCGAGATTCGTTGCTATTCTTTAGGTCCCCCACCTTCGCCAACCCGCACCTAACCGCGTGCTGAAGTATGGCCGATAGCCCTCGTGACCCGCGACAGCGTGGGGAGGCCCTCATCCAGCAGTGAATGGGGTTAGGGGGGGAGGGGTGGAAGAAAATGGGTTGTGCATGTACTACACATCGCTATATTAGCCTCATAGCTGGAAGCAGAGACTCATCGTAATGTTTGGACTGGGAAAGTTATCGTTACAAGAGGCCGGCGGAGACGACGATTTAAGTACATCAGCGATTTGAACAATTTGATGCAACTGGGGGCACAGTATATAATGCAAAGTTCTTGAGTAGTATCATGGACCGAGCTAAACGGAAAAGGCCATGATCGCTGATGTCTTTGAGAAAGGCCATGGCACATAGAGAGATAACTGAAAAGGTACTTAAAGAGGTAATATTTTAAGAAGCATTTTGAAACACGAGAACAACAGGAAGGGGTTAGGTGAGAAATTATGACAAAGCTGAAGTGATCGGGTGGCCCAGAGTTCAGAGCGCTGAGTTCCATTCTGGGTTTCAGCCTCCTGAGTTGATGGTCTGTTAGCGTGATCACGAATGACTGCACACACACACACTTACAAAAAAACACCTCCCCAATGATATTACATTTTGTTTTGCACTTTGGCGAAAGTGGCCAAATGCCATCTGTGAGAGTGAAAAAAATATTGTTCGAGTGTCACTAGACGAACATTCTCACATTGCCGCGTGCGGCGAAAGTGTGGGACGGTGCTGGGTGAAGGATACACAGGATGATTGCAGAGTTTTCTTTGGGCAGCAACTAAAAAAAACTGCATTTGGAAGCTATTCTCTGATACACACACACGGAGAGATGGGAGGGTTGCACACTGCTAGGTGAGATTTCCAAGTGGATTATTTCTTTCATGACACGATGCTGATAGCACGATTGCAATACATTGTGGTGGGATACGACCTCAATGTTAGAACATACTCAGTGGGCATAGTTTGAGCCACTATCTGCTTTAAACTAAAATAATAATAAACACGTTCTTTAACCTGTTCCCTTCTGTTTTGACTTAAAACTTTCGTGACTGCAGTAATTAATATTCTTGGTTCTTTTGGTAAAGTCACGTAGATAGAAAAACAAAAAGCAGATACAAAGAATACAATTAAATAAAACATTTAAAAAATATATATATAAAAAATTATAAAATACAATAAAAAATACAAAATAAAATAAAATAATAAAAGCAAAAAACCCACGACGTTTCGATCGCAACACAAGTGTTTATTTTTTTTATTTAAAAAAAATAGCTTTTATTATTTTCAAAATTATTTTTTCTTTTTTATATTATTTTTTATCTTAAATTTGTTTTGTTTGTTTTCTATCTACTGTTCCCTTCTCCCTATTCTGAAGAAGAGAAATTCCCCAACTTCTGCAATTCTTGTACATTTTTCCATCGTGTTACTGTATGCATACATTGTGTAGCCCTTGAGTCAATCCACTGCTGGATGAAGTCTCTCTCCGTGCATCACTCTCAGCGCAGCGTATTCAATTTGTTTGGAGCAAAACGGAGCGTGGCGTTGTTGAGCCCAAACTCCTTTCGCACGAGTTCCCCCACGGACTCATTTGCCTTCCCTCCCCCCAAAAAAACGAATGGCCGTCAACTCCTGAGATTCCACCACAGCGCAGTTCAGCCATGCGACCCGCCCGCCTGCCCGCCCGCCTGCTCGCCCGCCCCTCACTTTGTTTCAAGCCAGGGGTGAGGTTTCAAACTGGACTAATCCTGTCCTCGCTAAATGAGAGCGTATGTAACATGTCATCGAGCAGGATCCATTTTCAGAGGGGAGAGAAGAGGTGGTGGGTGGGGGGGAAGCACTGATGCATTGGAAAAGCAAATATCTAAAATAAAATAAAAAACTATATTACTGGTAATCCTAAGGACCAGTATGAGTGTTGTAACAGTTAATTCCGCATGCAACAAGTTTAACTGAACAGTTCAGTTGATAGTGACTCCAAAGATATGAGTTTGAATCCTCAGTCATTAGCAGCCAGTGAACATTATCTTCATCAGCCATGATCTGTCTGCTGCTGGATGAAGGCCTCCCCCACACTATGACCATCCCACCCAGTTGTGCAATGCAAACAATCCATCTGGCTCGTGAACATGAGCTGATCTCATTGCTCCATCTCCATGGTGAACGTGGTCTTGGGGAGTGTTTTCTCCGTGTGGTTGCCACTGTCATTCGTCTATACCACCAGCCGTCATTCCTGCTATTGGCGTTGTCCTGCACAATCCCACTTACTTTTCTTAACAGTTAACATTACGTCTATGAATCACACGTGATGCATGCGTAACCTCTTTCTGTCTCAGAAGAGCATCTTCATAACAATGGAATTATTTAAAATCTCGATTAAAATTTCGATTTAAAGCTTTCGTTAAAGTCACGTAGAATGGAAATAATAAAATAATAAAAATAAAACATACTAAAATAATTATCACGTCGTTATTTAAAATCCTTTGTAAGTCCACTGCTGGATGAAGGATATACTTCACCATGCAGGTCAGTGCATGTTGGTGGTGGAGGGCCCAGCACCGGTCCAGCAATCACTTTCCCGTTGACATTAGCCCTTGCTTGGAATCGAACTGGGCTCATAGTGCAGTGCTCCAACCACTGTGCCACTGCTCCACCGTCAATGAAGAGCACATCATAGTTAAATAACAAATGTGTGAATTCTTGGGTTAGGTTTGCAGGATATGAGGGGAGGCCAATGATTTCTACATGAACACACTATTTGAAAAAAAAACAGCAAAATGGACCAAAATATAAACATTTCGGCACCTCTGATTATCACGGTTGGCTACGGAAGAAGTTCAACATACATTAGTAAAAGTTTTCAATGATAAAGTTTTCGTTACAATTTATTTTCCACACTACAAGACACTCTGTAAAAGTGAAGTATTGGAAAATGACGGCAGGAAACTCCTTGACGGGAACACACTTCTTTTATTAAATCTTGACTTGTAACAATACAACGCGTGGCCTCTCTTCTTCACAATGCGCTTCTCTTGACTCTGGATTCTGTGCTGCCGGCTCTCTGTGCCTCGTGTAGACTCCGCGCCTCGGCTACACTCCTCTCTCGCCTCGTGTAGACTCTGCGCCTCTGCTACACTCTCCACTCGCCTCGTGTAGACTTTGCATCTCTCTCTCTGGCTACACCGTATGCATACTCGGCTCGTGTAGACCTTTCTCTCTCGCTGGCTACACCGTATGCATACTCGGCTCGTGTAGACCGTTCTCTCTCGCTGGCTACACACTATACATTACTCAGCTCGTGTAGACCGTTCTCTCTCGCTGGCTACACACTATACATTACTCAGCTCGTGTAGACCGTTCTCTCTCGCTGGCTACACACTTATACCTTACTCAGCTCGTGTAGACCGTTCTCTCTCGCTGGCTACACACTTATACCTTACTCTCCTCTACTCTCCATTACTCTCCTCTCCGGGCTCTATCTCTGCACCTTCGTCTTCATTCTTAGATGGTTCCACTTCCGCCCCTGCTCCTCTGTGCATCACCTTATATACCCCTTCTTCCCGGGAGACGGAGCGGATGCGGACCTCAACGTCGGCACCGCTCCTCAGTTACCCAATCCTCACGCGCTATCCCTACGATCCGGTTCCGCTCAGCGCGTGTTTCCACTCCCCGACCAATCACACCGCGCTGCTACCCGATCACTCCCTCTGGGCGCGTCACCGGCACACAGCCAATCAGCAGCACTACCCCCACCCGCGCACTGACGCCTGCTCCTCCCCGTCAGCGCGCGTCACCACACACACACCCGTACATACGCGCTGGCACACGACATATACACCCAGCGCGTATCACCACTACATCACCCCCTCCCACATAGCTCGCAGCCGGCCCGGCTGCTAACAACAACCAACCGCGACGATAAAACGACAACTAACAAAAAAAACCCCGTAACCCCCCGAGTGTGCCCCGTAACATAACACAACACCAACAACAACAAGAATAACTATGTACAGATTGACAATGAACCCGAAAAGTCAACAATAACACGATACGAGCAAATTCGAAACGAACGCGCCCCACGTCCCTGCGACTACACGCAGTGACGAGGCGCTCCAACTGCCCCGACTCCTCACGAGGCAGGTCATGCAAAGTAGCACGACCTGGCGCGAGTCCGTCTGGCTGGTCCATCGTATGGGGCGGGACACTGACGACCGTCCGGCGGTTCCGGCTGCTCCAGACGGCGCGGAACGGGCCTGAAAGGGCCGGCCCCGCCGCGGAGATCCGGCCGCCGGTGATCGGCAGCTGTCAGTTCCGAGACACCTGGGAGCAGATCAGGCGAAAATACGTGTGGATCAGGCAGAGACATTTCCCCCTCTGGGTCGCCGGTCACGTCACACGCCCGGCCATCACGACACAAGGGGAGGCCATATGGAGGCGAGAACGGTTTCAGTCGGGAGGGGTGAACGTACCACCGGCGCTTTCCCCACTTTATCTGAACGCACTGGGGCCGTGCAACGCGCACGACCTCCACGGGTCCCCTCCACGGTCTCAACAATTTAGGCGACGTAGCCAAGGGTGCCTGAGGGCAATGCAGCCAGGCCCTGTCACCTGGTTTCCATTCGTGCATGGACACCTTCCGTGCCCGCAACCGTTCATTAGCAATTTGGCGAGCCCGCGAATTAAGCCGCGCGGCCTCCCTCGCCTCTGTCAGCTTGTGAATATTAAACTTAATATGTTCTGCCAAATTAGAATTAGTTCGTGGAGCGGACAGGCCAAGTTGCGTTTCTATTGGCGGGTCAGCTTCCCGACCGTACATCAAATAGAATGGGGAAAACCCCGTAGCTGCATGGGGGGCCATTCTATACGCGGCAAGGACTCCCGGGACCTGCAGGTCCCAATCTACATGTGCCTCGCACACCTGCTGGCACAGCATGGAAGTCAAGGTTTTGTGGAGTCTCTCCACCATCCCGTCAGTCTGCGGGTGGTACGGGGAGGTACGCACCTTCTTGGTACCCAACAGATCGCACACCTCTTGCAACAATTTACTCGAAAAATTTTTACCTTGGTCGGTCAGCAGGCGTTCGGGAGCCCCCTTGTCCAGGACATAGCCCTGGACGAAGGCATCCGTCACAGCCGCTGCCGACTGGTTAGCGAGAGGCCACGCCATAGGCCATCGGGTAAAGTATTCGACCCCCACTAACAAATATTTATTCCCTCTCGGCGTGACTGGGAAGGGCCCCAAAATATCGAGTGCAACGAGCTCGTTGGTACGCGAGACCTGAATAGATTGCAGCGGTGGATTAGCTGCCACGGCCGGTGGTTTACGCCTGGCGCACTCAACGCACCCCTTCAGAATATGCACCACATCACTTCCCATTCCCGGCCAGTAATAGTCACGCTGAAGCAGGGCAAGCGTCTTGTTAACTCCCAAGTGCAAGAGGCGTTCGTGTGCCGCCAAGACAACCCTCCCCCTCACAGCGGAAGGCACCACGAGTGCGTTCCGCCGGGACAAACTGTCCCATTTCAATAACACGCCCCGCTCAAGTACATAGGAGCCGGTACGCTCCTGGTCCCCCTCGGGACCCCCAACCTTGCGGCGCAATGCTAGCAGCGAGCTGTCCGCCATCTGGAGGCGGCCCCATTCGCTGAGCGACAGCGAGAGCAGCGAGTCCCGACCCTGAGAGGCAGTGGAATCATCCCCGATCGGTGCGCCCGCTGTCGCAGCCAGTGCCCCCATCTCCCCCGCAAGCGTCGGTTTACAGCGCGCCGATCCCGACAAACACGCGCATTCATCACAAGGCAACAACCGCGACAAGCAATCGGCATTCGTGTGTCGCAACCCCTTACGGTACGTAGTCGTAAACTGATAGTCCTGGAGGACTTCCAACCAACGCGACAACTGGCCCGAGGGCTGGGCGACCCTCAATGAATACTGTAGCGCCGCGTGGTCCGTTCGGACTGTAAAGTGACGACCATAAAGATATGGCCTAAACTGCTGCACAAAAAAAACAATGGCAAGCAGCTCGCGACGGGTGACACAGTAGCGCTGCTCCGCCGGAGACAACACCCTACTACCGTAGGCGACAACTCTTTCGACACCCCCAACGACTTGGGATAGCACCCCCCCAATGCCCGTGTTGCTAGCATCCGTGTCCAGCAAAAAGGGACTGGCAAAATCGGGATAACACAAGGGTGGGGCACCCACCAAGGCGTCCCGGAGGGAGCGAAACGCGGCCTCCTCCTCCGGTCCCCATTTGAACTTCACTCCCTTCGCCGTTAGAGCGTGCAAGGGTTTTGCAATAGTGGCGAAGTGCTCAACGAACCGCCGATAATAAGAAGCAAACCCGATGAAACTACGCACGTCGGAAACGGACGTAGGTGTCGGCCACGAACCGACACAATCCGTCTTCGCGGGATTGGTGGAGATCCCCGAAGAATCGACAATGTGACCCAAGTATCTAACGGACCTACGAAGGAGGTGACATTTGGCCGGTTTAAATTTCAACTTAGCCGATCGCATTCGCAAGAACACCCCTCTCAATCGCCGGAGGTGTTCCTCAAACGTTTTACTGAAAACAATGACATCGTCCATATAAATCAAGCATGTATCCCACTGCAAGCCCGACAAAACCAGCTCCATAAGTCGCTGAAACGTCGCTGGAGGGGAGTGAAGTCCCATGGGTAACCGGTTAAACTGGAACAGCCCCCCTGGAGTCCGAAATGCTGTCTTAGGTTTCGACTCTTCGTCGAGCGGCAACTGCCAAAACCCCGATAACAAATCAAGAGTCGAAAAATATCGCGCACCAGACAATGCATCGAGGGACTCATCCATCCTGGGGAGCGGATACGCGTCAGCCACAGAGATCTTATTCAGGCGACGGAAATCAACGCAGAATCGCAGGGACCCGTCCTGCTTCTTAACCAGCACAATAGGCGCTCCCCACGGGCTAGAGGAGGGCGAAATAATATCGGCTTCTAGCATATCGTTAACAGCCGACTGAACATGTTCCTTCTCCACGGGACTCAGTCGGAAGGGATTTAGCCTGACCGGCGCCGCATCGCCCGTTTCAATGTGATGGTGCAACAAATCCGTGCACCCAATGTCATACTTATGTTTACTGAATACATCAGAGAATTCAATGAGCAACTCGCGCAGCGCACCCAACTGCGCCGCCGACAAATCGTCCGAGGCGGCACATAACGAATGGACCCACTCAAGGTCTTCCCTTGGCTCAACGTTCCGCGCGGGGCTCGAGCCCACCTGCGCAACCAACCCATCATCCCCAGGGACCTGCGCCGCGTGAGCCAGCACGGTGCCCTGCGGAATGACAGCTGGTCGCGACCCCGCGTTCAAAACCATCACAAACGGATCCCTGTCAGCCCGCACCAAAGTGTGAGCCACCGATAAATCAAGACCCCCGACAGCCTTGTTAGAAGGACCCAAAAGCATACTCTGTCCCGAAGCCTCCCTCACCCATGGTTTCCGCAACCGGAGGGGAATCAACATCTGTGAACCCGGGGGCACTTGCACTGTCTGCGTCGCCACCGCTTGTATCGTAGCGCACGCCGTCCGAATGTCAGTAGGGCCCGTCAAAAATGAAACCCGGCGACCCGATGGCAGTTCAATGCATCGTTGATCGATAAGAATTTTAATGGGCATTTTAGCCAAAAAGTCAGTGCCCAAAAGACACGGAACTGCCAAAGAAGACGAAACGAAAACGGGTCCCAACAATTTGATATCTCCAATGCAAATGGACGCCCTAACCTGACCGATAATGCCCAACGATCCCCCATTAGCGGCGTAAAATGGCACATCCACTGGAAGCAGCGGACGACATTGGACCGGAAGAATATTATAAATGAGGTCCGATATAATAGTTGCCGATGCCCCCGTGTCCACTAACACCCTAATCTCAACCCCATCAATAGATCCCGTAACAACGGACGAACCCGCCGAAGCAGCCACAATTCTATGCCCCAATTCCGCCCATTCAATGTCTCCCTGGTCCCGGCCGAACCCCCCTCGCCGAACCGAATCCCCGAACCTTAACCGGCCCTCCTCCGCCGCAACGCGGCGTCCCATGTGTGCCGAATAAACAGGCCGAGCGTGTGAGGTGCCGCGACTTGCCGGGGATTGTAGAGATGACTTGGGCTCTCGGTCGTCGTCCAGCCGAGCTCCCATGGCGCGCTGCCGCGGAGCGCGGCACCCGGACGCCACGTGGCCCCGGAGGCCGCAGTTATAGCACGTGACGAGGGTCGGAGTAGATCTTGGTTGCTCCGACTTTCGGCCCGATCGCAGAGGCGACCGGGCCCCCGGCCTCCAGTCCCCTGGTCGTCCCGTGGCGAACGCCTCCTCTCGTGGGCTGACGACTTGGGGTTCGGCGACCACCAAACCCGGGGCTGCAACGACAGCAGCGTTGCAACCAACGCCTTGCTTCCGTTGTAGGGCCTCGTGCGCTTGAATACTCGTGGCGACTCTCAAAGAAGAAATATCAATCTCGTCAGCTGTGTTGATAGGGACCCCCAGGTCCTGCGCCAACTTGAGCAGCTGCTCCAAAACCATCGCGTCTTGGCCCTCCTCGTCCATCCGAGGGAACGCAGCATCAGCAAGAGCCAGCAACGCCGTGCGATAGGCCAGCGCGGTCTCCGTGGCCGCTTTCCGTCTTGCGTAGAACTGATGGCGGCACGTAGAGGGAGGCCCGTAGACCCTGGCCAACAACCCCAGCGCATCCTTCAGCGTGGAGCGGTCTGACTTCCGTGCAGCCCTGAAGGCCGCGAGCGCATCGTCGTCCAGCATGGCGGGCAATGCCCGCAGCGCCGTAGCATCGGACCACGCTGACATCTCTTGATGGGCCAAAAACCTTCGCTGAAATTGGCCCCAGTCTCCGCCTTCCGCCTTGAAGGCTGACAACGTGGGCAGGCGCTGCTGAAAAATGAAGTCATCCGCCTCGTGGTTCCTCTCCGCCTGTCCGTCGGTGTCTAAGATGGCGGCTCCAGCAGCAGACGTAAGATGGCGGACCCCCTCGCGCGCTGATGACGTCGATGCGCGCGCTTGGGAACCCACCACCACGTGGCGCTCGCCGTTCCCGCCAAAAGTAGGCCCAGGCGCAATGGCGGGAATCCCCCATTCGTTTTGGCGGGAATCTGCGGGGCGACCTTGTAAAATGTCCCCCACCGTCCCCGCTCCTCCCGACGAGCTGATCTCCGCCAAGATGGACGCGGCGGCGAGCAGCAGCTCCGCCAGTCGGGAGTGCGCCTCACGAAGCCCGGCGTCTGTCCCCGGTCGCTCGGCCGGCGCCGTCGACGGACCCTGCAGCGTGGGCAAGTCCTCTTCCTCACCCCCCGCCACCAGCGGCCCCGAGTCGTCCAGGTCTTCCTCGCGGTCAATCCCGTGGGTCCTACGGGTCTTCCTCGTCTCCATACTTGGAAGCCCGTTTCACTTCTGACGCCAGATGAAGTATTGGAAAATGACGGCAGGAAACTCCTTGACGGGAACACACTTCTTTTATTAAATCTTGACTTGTAACAATACAACGCGTGGCCTCTCTTCTTCACAATGCGCTTCTCTTGACTCTGGATTCTGTGCTGCCGGCTCTCTGTGCCTCGTGTAGACTCCGCGCCTCGGCTACACTCCTCTCTCGCCTCGTGTAGACTCTGCGCCTCTGCTACACTCTCCACTCGCCTCGTGTAGACTTTGCATCTCTCTCTCTGGCTACACCGTATGCATACTCGGCTCGTGTAGACCTTTCTCTCTCGCTGGCTACACCGTATGCATACTCGGCTCGTGTAGACCGTTCTCTCTCGCTGGCTACACACTATACATTACTCAGCTCGTGTAGACCGTTCTCTCTCGCTGGCTACACACTATACATTACTCAGCTCGTGTAGACCGTTCTCTCTCGCTGGCTACACACTTATACCTTACTCAGCTCGTGTAGACCGTTCTCTCTCGCTGGCTACACACTTATACCTTACTCTCCTCTACTCTCCATTACTCTCCTCTCCGGGCTCTATCTCTGCACCTTCGTCTTCATTCTTAGATGGTTCCACTTCCGCCCCTGCTCCTCTGTGCATCACCTTATATACCCCTTCTTCCCGGGAGACGGAGCGGATGCGGACCTCAACGTCGGCACCGCTCCTCAGTTACCCAATCCTCACGCGCTATCCCTACGATCCGGTTCCGCTCAGCGCGTGTTTCCACTCCCCGACCAATCACACCGCGCTGCTACCCGATCACTCCCTCTGGGCGCGTCACCGGCACACAGCCAATCAGCAGCACTACCCCCACCCGCGCACTGACGCCTGCTCCTCCCCGTCAGCGCGCGTCACCACACACACACCCGTACATACGCG
This sequence comes from Lampetra fluviatilis, assembly GCF_964198595.1. Lineage (NCBI taxonomy): Eukaryota > Metazoa > Chordata > Hyperoartia > Petromyzontiformes > Petromyzontidae > Lampetra > Lampetra fluviatilis. The sequence continues at coordinate 3,141,827 of NC_136283.1, forward strand.
CTGGCACACGACATATACACCCAGCGCGTATCACCACTACAAAAGTAATACCCATGCAAAACTTGTGTCCAGTGTCAATAAAGTTATACAAATCTGAGCACACACGCGCCGGCCAAATTACAAGACGCATCTCGAATAGAGATTTACATTTTTTTTTATTTTAGGTGGAATAAAGTTACGCCCTGTAATCAGTAGAACGCAGACGCAAGGTGATACGAAAGGTAATATTAATGCGCGTACAAAAACAGAGTGAAACTGTTGAGTGATGCGACCAATTCCAATCGGTATGCGGCTGCCAGGCCAGCGAACTCGTCAGAGGAGAACCTTGGTCTCGTTTCAGCGGATTCTGGCCTTCCAGTTGGACTTCAAAATGAACTCTGTAACCAATGTTTTCATTTTTTCCCCTTCCCCACCCCTCCCCCCGCCAATGCTGGTAGGTAGACATGGTAGATTTACAACTTGTTAAGCGAGTGTCAGAAGCAAGACACTGATTGAAGCTGCGGAGAATGTATGATCATATTCGTATTCAATTCTCCGTGCCGAATTGTGTGTCTGCTCGCTTCACCCCCCGGTAGAACGTACGTAGATAAACATTGTGCTCAGTGAGCTGGAGCCACTGATTTACAATTTTGCAATTGTATTGCTAAAGAATATATATATAGCTTAGATAAAACATAGACAATTCCGTGAGTGCATCCAGTGTTTAAGTTACTCTGCGGTCTCCATTGCAGAATTGTTTGCCTGTGATGAGGTGGCATCGTTTAAATGGAGGCTTGAGTTCCTTTAACTGAATCAACATGTATTACCACAAGCTTATGTTAACACTACATACATAGTAAGTGCAATGTGTTGATTTGTATCAAACAGAGCACACTGCCACTAGATTATATATTTACATGCGTATGCGAGAAAATGTCGTTCGTGTCAAGCAATGGAAGCCTACGTTAATATGGTTTGCAGTTTGATCGGGATTTTATCATGGAATTTACATTCTTTGTTAGGTAAACGAAAACTAAATTCGGTTAATCTCCCGTTATGCACATGTCAGTAGGAGGTGCTATTCATGTCGAAGCAAATATCCGGATAAAGGGATTAATCGTTCTGCTATCTGTGTTAATCCACGATGACACCGAAAATCCAGGTGAATTTACAACTTGACTCCTCTCATACGTGACAAGTTGTGGGTATTGTGAAGCTTTTCTTCTGTACCACAGATGTTGTGCGCGTGCATTGATACAGTAAATGTGTTCTATGGCCTTGCGATACGGTGCAGTGTGCATTACACTCCACCACCGATTATCACGGTTGGCTATTTACGGTGGCAAAGAAGTTCAACGTACACACATACACACCTCCTGGCTGCTACGACGGCGACATCAACTATGGTCTATCCACTGCTGGATAAAGCCCTCGCCCACTCCATCGGCATCTCTCGATTCTTCTCAGCCGTGCGCACGAATCTCCTCGTCCCACCTCTGCCGTCGGTGTCCTCTCGGGTGCACGCTCACTCCTTTCACTTGGCTGCCACTTTCATCCCCGGTCTCACCCGTTGTCCATCATCCCTTCTAGCGATGTGGTCTGGCAAAGCCCACTCGCTCTTCTTGAGAGAGAAAGAGAGAGCGAGAGAGAGCGAGCGAGCGAGCGACCTGTGCGTGCGTGTGTGCGAGAGACCGAGCACGCTCACGTGATGGAGATGAGGCGTGGGTGTGCGGGAGAGATTAAGCGGAGAGGTTGCACGTAAACACACGCGCAAGGGGCTTCATTTCAGCCTCGGTCCGTCTGGGTCGACGACCCGGGAGAGAAAAAAAACACATTTCCGCACCCCGGTAAACCACGTCCAGTGTATCCTCTCGCTCTGACTGTGACTGCTCGTCACGTGCCACCTACCCCAAGTCCTCCAGTGACCCGGAAAATATTCAGTGACAATTTAAGCACTGAACACGTGTGTGAGGGAGCATGAACACTTGCGAGGGATCGAGTGTGCACACGAGTGAGTGAGATCAAGTGAGCATGCGTGTCAGAGATCAAGGCGATGTGAATTACACGGACCTGTGAAACTCCCGAGGCTGCAAAGTGGTTGAGGAAACGGGAGTACAGCAAGTGGGTGCGTGAATTCAGCCGTGCAGATCTTCGTTGCCATCTTGCGCGCAGTGTGGTTTTTTTTGGGGTGTTTCATGGCTTACTCCCGTTTCCTCCCAAATGCAAAGCACCCATTAAAATAGTTGTTTTCAGTCACATTCGATGCTTTCTGGAATAAATAGCATCATCATGATCATCAGCGGCAGCAGCACGAACAGTAACACAAGCAATAGTGTCCATCATCAACATTAGTATCATCAGCAACAGCAAAGACATAATGTGGATGATCCTCATTACTGTTGACGTAATTATTATAATCATCACTGATGTTTATTCCACTCGATGGAACTCATGGAAGCGTCTAGAAGCTGAGCTCCACATTCATCTTCTTGCACATAAAAGGATTAATTTAGCGCCGACCGTTATCCACGAAATGTGGCTGCCCCCCGTAATCGCCACTCGTCGTCTGCAGCAGTGCAGACGGCATCGCGGTCTCGCGTTGGTTGGGCAAACTCCTCTTGTCCGTGAACGCTGCGAATGATGGGATGCATTCAGCACATGCCACCGCATCGCGCGCTGTCAGATGCGGCCATCTGATGACGTTCTTCCTTCCGATATTAGGAAGTCACTGGAGCAGTGCACTTTCAAATCTAGGTTGAAAACGGATTTCTTTAAAATAGCTTCATGTGTTTAGTCTGTTGTCTTTCCCCGCACATCCGATTCGCGCGGTTGGCTACGTATGGTGTAAAAAAGTTCACCATACATACACTGACCAATTATGGGGTAAATTCTGGGATCTGCAAATATTTGTGGCCAATGAGAATAATCAATCACCAGATAATTGAAGCTTCCTGCTGATTCATTTCAGGCTGTCAATAATTGGATTCCCAGGTGCAATGAGTTTCATGGTATATATGTATTCCATTGAACAAACATATCTTTATTATACAGATAAACTAATACGTAAACTTGGGAATGGACGATTTACAATTGCCGGAATACATTTGTGCGTGTGATGTGGATTTTGGTGGTGTAATGAAGGCAGCCTTAAGTTATGTAAATGAATGTTACACCCACCATGGATATTAATAGAACTGTTGAATTGTAAATGTCCCTTTATGCAGTGATTGTGTTGTATGCCTACACTGTCTGCCAAAAAAGACCGAAAGCAAATCCTAAACAGAAGAGGATAAAGCGATAATTTTAGTTAAATTGTCTCACTGCTATTGTTTGCAATATTTTTCCCCTTTTGTGAGCATGCAACTTGATTAAGTTGAGCATGGGAACTTAAAAATGTGCACTATTACACTTAAAAATCGTGATCACATGAAAATGAAGAATTCAGATAAATGTTGACTTGCTGGATGCATTTCTTTATTATGTACGCGAACACGTTCGCAGATCTCATTTGTCAGACTGGTTTGCCTGTTGTGCTCATGTGTGTGTGTGTGCATTGAATCTTGATTAGAAAAGAGTAAAGGCTGTTAATCATGGGCCGTGTGTGCTGCATTTTTGTTTTTAATATAATGGATTGACGTTTAAACGTTCTCCATTCTCTTAATACAACGTAACCTTCTGCACATTAGCACATACATATTGTATCCAAACATACTCTGGCATTCGTACACACGGATTTGCATTGCAACGTATTGACAGTGAGTGAAATGTGGCATTGAGAGTGCCCTATAATGCCTCACCGTTGATTAATATAAACTGCAGATTTCATTTGTATATGTGCTACCAAAACAAAACAAATATACATCAAAGAAGATGTGCTCCCCCTCATTGTTATTGTAACCAATTTCCTCATGCTCCTGATGGCATGACATCACTCACATACTGATTAGCAGCGCCTCGTGCACACCGCTCGCCTCTATACACAAAACGCACATTATATATATTGCGGGAGAAAATAAATCCGCAACGAATTTACAGTCCTCTTTTCTCAACGCGCCATTGGACGAAGGCGCTTTCCCCGATCATGTTTTATTCACAATACCTAAGCATGCCGGTCAGTGCGGGTCGGTGACGGCAGGGGAGGGATGGGGCACAACCGGCTCACGCTGACATCGCGCGCTGCTCATGGCAATCCGTGGCATGGAATCAAACTCGGGGTCGCTGGGTTCGTAACAACGCATCCCCCCCCTCCCTCAAACTTCTTTCGCACCGTGTGTAGCCAACCGTGCCAATTGTAGGTGCGGTATTTCTGCGTACGCAGTAGAAATTAAACTCACGTGGATATCGACGTGGGGGGTGGTGGTGGATTTTTTTACCCAGCACTGCGCTGTGAATCTGGTGGCCTGAGTTCGATTCCTTGCCATGGCTAACGTCAGCGCTGAATGGTATCTGAACTGGTCCAGCACCCCCCATCACACCACCACCACCACCACCACCATTTAGCCAACCACATTAACCAGAATGGTGAAGTATGGTTAAACAACCCAGATGCCTGACATGGCATGGAGAGGTCTGCATTCAGCCGCAGATATATAATGGATGGTATATTATGATTTATTATAATTGTTATGAGTATATAAACAGAAATCTTGTAAAGGGAGTCGATGTGTTTTGTTGGAAGCAGATAATAAAATGTTGTAAATAAAAAAAATCTATTAAACGTATTTTTCAATTGTATCTGTAAGTACCACTCATGCATCAGAACATCGCATGCTTTTTAGATGACAGAATTCCGAACTGTATGAAACTATTTTCTTCATAAGTACAAATTAACCTTTTGTAAAAAAACAAAAGCAATTTGTGATTTTGCGCATATTTTTTACGTGCCATTCTCAATTTGTTATGCCTTCATATGTATCCTGTAGACATTTTAAAAACGTATATATAGCCACATAGCGGTTACTGTGATATGGTGGGATATAAGATTCACTATTATCGTATTATATATTATTACATTTTTATATTATTACGTCATGATTATGATTGCTCATATTATGTTTCTTGAATATCTTTTTTTTTACTGACAAAAAAATAATAATAACGCTGGTTGTCAAAGTTATAATTTTGTCAAATGTTTCTTGGAGATATTCATGGCATTGTGGGTATATGACGTCATCATTTCGTGACAGCACGTGTGCTTAATCTGTGATATATTGGAATTATTTGCAAATACTTTCGGCAGGCTTATATTGAGCGAACTGCAGTTGAATGCCTTTAAAGCAGTCTCTGTACGTGAAGCACATGAGAGCGCAAAAACAAGACAAATATTCGGATAAAGGGATTCATCGTTCTGCTATCTGTGTTAATCCATGATGACACCAAAAATTCAGGTGAATTTACAACTTGGGAAGCTTTTCCTCTTCACCACAGATGTTGTGCACGTGCATTGATGCAGTAAACTGATATCGTGATAACTGTCATAAATTAAGAACTTTGATATCGCATCGCATCATGAAAAATGATATCCTTAACATACGTACACCGGCATAGATTCAGGTGTGTGCATGTGTGTCTGTGCAAGTTCTAAGTGCCGCACGGGTGTGCAGGACATCCAGTCCAGGACATCGCTGGCGACATTTCCTTTAATGTATTGTGACATTAGCCATGTGGTTGGCCAAGCTTGCCTTCCTCAGTCGCGCACAAGCTGCTGAGATGAATGTCAGGGGATTGCTGCTCAGGTCTTGCATGGAGCATGTGGTATGGGTGATGACCTATTATAATGCCTCAAATGGCATTGCATCAGCAGCAGTATTTTAGCAGCCTCTTGATCATTGCCAAAACCAGGGGGAGGCACATTTGTTGATTTAAATCTCTTTTCCAGCTGTGATCAATTCTTTAGTATCAAGAGGTGCAAGATTTTCAAGGCCAGAAACTGCAACTTTTTCTTATCAAATCATATGTTAACAGGTATTGTTGTGCTTATACAGTGGTGCAATTTTGAAGGGAACATTGCTTGAGAATGTTAAATATTCAGCAATGAAAATATGCTTTCATACCTACATATAATTTTTTGTCATTCTGTATTTCATTGATATAGCTAACCATCAAGTACGAGATGTTTACAATACCTCTCGGCAAAAAAAAAAAACTCGCAAGCTTTTGTTTTATATATTTGTTTGCTTTCTTATGAACATTTTCCGTGCAAAAATTTTGAAAAACCCAATAACACATACATCATCAAAGAAGCACTGATGTAAAGATTGTAATAAATCATGCCTTTGATAATTTATTCATGTTAGAGCCAACATAGTTAGCCAAAAAGCCAAATGCATGTATCTGAGGACCTTGCAATCTGGAAATTTCATGGATGGCTGCATTTTATGTATCTACCTGTACAGAATTAAAAAGGCTGCATTTTACTTGTATGGTTGAAAAATACCCAACAATTAAATAAAGACAATTTTCTAATCTGCCCAATGTTGCTTAATTCATCACCAGGGAACTCAATCTATATGGCTGTAAATGATCACGTTTTTCTGAGATGATCAAGGGAAGAAGGGGGAGAATCGTTTTTTACTTTATTTTATATGGATATTACTTCAACGTTATTAAACAATTGCCTGGCCATTCCATTGCTGGCAGAAAAGCCTCGACGAGACCACAGCTCTTGGAAAGTACCGTTCAAGGGTAATTGATCTTCTCTTCCATGATGACCACGTGTTTTGAAAGGGTGGCAGTACTCACACCTCTACCCTCCTGGAAGACACTGGTGCACCGTAAACCACGTCCGAACATCAACAGGCTGATGTTGCATATCTCCTTGAATGGAAAGATGAAAGTCAAGCGGGAGCGGTGCGACTGTGGCCATGCAACCAAAACTATGGACCGTATTGTAAACCGCTGTGGTCTGCGCTCCTTCAATAGAGGAGGAGCAAAACAACACGAAATCTCTCGTCATGGCAAGCCAGGGCTCGGACATTGACATTTAGCTCCTTGCCGTATGCAGGAATAGACCAGGATCCCACCGCACACGACCTACCAACGTATGGCGGAGGCCAGGGGATTGAAACAATCCAGCAACCGTCGCACTCAATAAAGAAAGTAGTGTACATCCAAATGGTTAATATGAGACGCAATATGATGTTAATACCAAAACAAAAGTTGCTCGAATATGACAGCACATTAATTATTTCCATTGTGCTTTTTCATACAAAAGAAACGCAGGAAGGTGTTCCATTTGGCGATGTATCTTATGAAGCCCCATGCGGTGCAAAACATTTGAACTTTTCCACTTGTAAAGGAAACAGCTTTGCCTGTTATATGTCATCTTAAGACTACACTTAATTGGAATTAAGCTGGCTTAAGAGCTTTCAAGTTTGCAACTCTATGAGAGATATGCGATGCTAATTTTGAAGGCTGACAATTTTGCCCATGGGGTTTTCTAGTAATCCTTACTTAATTGGCATCTACCTGCTGATGTATATCACCAAGCCCAGTGAAGGAATATCGATGGGCAATCCTAACTTTTAAAGGTGACCTATTGAACCCTTACACACCTTACACTTCTTTTCGTAAAACATGAAAACACATGCAATAACATTTTTGAAACAATACCGTTCATCGAATGTTTTATATATTTATTTGAATAACATTTTAAAAAATTGCAGCCCTTTTGTCCAATCCATGACTGCAAGGCCTCACCATCCTGTGTGAGTTGTTTGATCATACTTCATCTCTCTGTTCAGCATGAGTTGCTGAAGGGGGGGGGAGGCGTGGGGGTACGTGTGGGGGTACGCGTGGGGGTGTGGGGGTACGCGTGGGGGTACGCGTGGGGGTACGCGTGGGGGGTATGGGGGGCGGGAAGTTAATTCACATGTTACTCACCACCAATGATGGTCCAGTTGCCATGTTCATAGTGCAGTGCGCTACTACTCTGCCACTGCTCCGCCCACACCCTCGTGCTATATTTTATTTAAAAAATCTAATTTAAGCAGAGACCATACAATCAGATACTCCTTTTCATAAATTGTTACTTTTGTCTTTGGTAAGAACATTTAATTTGTAAAACATTATAATCATTGTGTCACTTGTTAAATGATATATTTATATAACTTCAACAATGTGTTTTTGAGGTACAAGGATTTATACTCGCCAGTAAAGTCACACTAAATCACAGCAGTGATTCAAACACAGATATTGCATCATCAGCATAGAATAGATATAAATTGTATTGTGTACGTGAAATATAAATGTCACTCGTGTATGTACACGTGATAGGAGAGATCTATGTCATGGAAATGTTCATGGTTACTTCTTAAACACGTCTCCCCATGTGCAAATCTACAAGGCCACCTGAAACACATTGTTGTCAATGAATTACTAATTATTTATCTTTCTCCTAAATGCGCAATACCTACGACATCTACAAACAAGTAACACATTATCACGACAAGGACTACTGATTCAATCAGCAAACACCATCAAGCCTCCATTCGCAAATGGCACGATGTTCTCCAGATTATTATTGAGGTGCTCCAGAAAGAAAAACGCACTCAAAACTTGTGGCCAAGTGTCAATAAAGTTACAAAAACGTGGCCACGCACGTCCGGACATGTGGGGTGGCAAGGCACACACCACTCAAACGTCAGCTTCACAATACAGGCGACAAAGTTTGTCCTGATCTAGAGAATGCAGTACATGTGTGATTGCCATGCAATATACTTGTTTTACATTTTATGTACATAGGCATTTACATTGTGAAATAATAGTTATAAAATAAGATTCTCGGAAAGTGAAAACTGTTTTAATGGATAGTTGTTCACATCCAAAAAACATAAGTTATACATATAAAGGATTAACAATTACTATCCAATTTATCTTAGCTATTACCTTGCTATTTAACATGCTGTGCCCATTGCCTGCTAATGAATAGCAGAAGAATACCAGGACAATGGATTTGTAATGATAATCAATAACAAAACAAGCTCATTCCATTTCCATTGATCAGTTTAATTAGCTATACTAAATTAGACTGCCATGAGAATGGCCGTCTTTACAATGAGTGGGCAATGCCTCTTTCAGCATTAATAACATCACTCTTTTTTAGCAAACAGGCAGAACACCGACCCGTAATAGGTTATCTGTTGTCCTGGTGCGTGCAACAGTTTCAGCACACCGGACTTGCAATCTAGCGGGCACCGATTCGACTTCCCAGCGTGCCAGTTGAACCAATCAGTGGTCCAGGTTTCTTTAACTCCACCTTCTCCCCACCCAGCTCTGTACACCCAGTGGACTTAAACGGGCACATCACACAGTTCGTCGACGAGCAGGTCACGTGTGTTGGGGTAAAGTGTGGGTTACTCTCCACCTCTTTCAAGACACCTGGCCAGCATGGAAGAGTAGGCCAAAGATGCGCCAAGAGAGGGCTCTCCATAGCTCCCCGAGAGTGGAGGCTCTTCCGCCAGCAGTGGAGTGAACAAGAAATTGCCAGGGTTGCACTTTTAGCTCTGTCTACGGTGAATTCTGTAGAATGTGCTTTCGGGATTTAAAAAAATAAGAATGGGTTTTACTCGACCTGACAATAAAAGAGGTTTTGATTTAAAGCTTCCGTGACTGCAGGGATTCATATTCTTGGTTCTTTCGGTAAAGTGACGTAGAAGGGAAATAATAAAATAATAAAAATATTGAATACAATTCTCACGATGTTCCGACTGCACCACAAGCAATCATCATCAGGTGTGATACAAGAAAATTTGAAAAAAGTGGCGGTTTTTGCTTAACGTCAGCACCACGAACAGCGATTTGGCAGTTGGTCAGATGGACGAGTCCATCTATGTTCGTGCATCTGACCAACTGCCAAATCGCTGTCCGTGGTGCTGACGTTGAGAAAAAACCGCTACTTTTTTCAAATATTCTTGCTGTGGATTTCACACCGGCTGATGATTGCTTGTGTTGCAGTCGAAACGTCGTGAGGATTTTATTGTTTTATATATTTGTATTATTTTATTATTTCCCTTCTACGTGACTTTACCGAAAGAACCAAGAATATGAATCCCTGCAGTCACGAAAGCTTTAAATCAAAATTTAGGTGTTAAGATGTTCAAACACCAAATACAGAAACCTTTTACAAGGAATAAACGTTGCATAGACCACCACATACTTGTGGTGAACATGCAAAAAAACATGCTCTGACAATTATATATGCATTGTCTTTAACAGTGATTGGCTTCCACCAGATACGGTTTCATAGACTGCCTATATAATCAGAGCATGTTTGTTTGCATGTTCACCATAAGTATATGGTGGTTTATACAAAGTTGATTCCTTGCAAAAGGTTTCTCTATGTGATGTTTGAACATCTAAACACAACTGTTGTATTGCCAGAAAGGGTAAAGCTATTCTTATTATTCATACTTTGCTACTGACAAAAAGGTTCCATGATGTTCTTTGTGGATTTTGACTATGCACCACGTTCCATTAGACTGATTAGAGCATGCAATTGCATGGACGTCAACAATGGGATGGTCATTCATGAAGGCTGGTGAAAGTAAAATGTAGCCTGTAGAACTTTATAGACATTAATGGTAATCAAGCATTTATTGGCTGATATGTAGGTGCATAAAATACACCTGCAGCTCTTTGAATGGTCAGTCGAGGAGTCTTTGCCAGCTGCATGCTGCTGCTGCTGTTATATTTTTTTGCCAGCAGCAACAGTAATGGCAAGAAGCGGAGTTATTACGACTGAGTTAAATGAGTTATGGTGACGGGTAACACCCAAAGGCTGTCCATGGACCCAGTTTATTACTTTTCATATATATGGAGATCCCGGGCGTTAACCCTTCTCTGCCACGTGGTGATTCCTAAATCTACGGACGTCAGTTGCCGTTAGGATATATAAGCGAGATCGCAATGCATCATTTACTGTTAACAATGTTTAGCGCTGCCTGCACACCGGTCACATTTCATCATCAACATTATCAACGGCCAGAGTTAATCCACTGCTGGATGAAGGCTTCCACACGCTGCTGCCATCACCCACAATCCTGCGGTGTAATAATCCACCTAGCCACAGGCACGTCAGCTCCGATTCTATCGCTCCATCTCCCTCAGTGACACATCACATCACACGCGTGCAATTCCTTTACCGTCCGCCACCATCCCATCGTGTGACATGCCCTGGCCAAGCCCACTTACTGCTTTTTTAACACTTTGGATGAGATGCCATTTAACTTTGTTTCATCTCTAAACCACGTACTCCTCTTGTCTGGGTCTCGGTGTAATTCCAAGCGCGCGTCTCCCTCACGATTCTTTTCAGCTGTGGTTTCAATTCTCTTGATTAATGGCCTCGGTTCGTTGTTTTCGCCAAACATTTCCCACTGCTCAAGTGGTGCGGTACTTATGCGGCCACGCGGGTTTATTGCATTGGGGATGTTTAAAAAGCTATTGTGTCTCCATTAATGGTTTATCAGGAAGTCATTATTGACTCGTATGTAATGGGCATCGGTAGCAGCTCACTGATGGACAATATGGGATTGGGGGAAAGGGGTTCGAGCTGGTCACATGAGATTTTGCTATTGCAGCCCTATCGATAATGTGCATTCATCACCCTCGTAAGGTCCATAGTATTGTTATCATTCAGCTTCTGTACAGGAGAATTGTAGAAGCCACAGAGTTAATGCACATGGAAAAAAACCATGGTGGATAATCTGTTGCAATAATAACTCTCTAGAGTGATTATTCGTCCCTCGCACAAAAGGTCAAATATTTTTGTGCAACAAATAACACCTTAGATTTATAATTGACCGAATGTATCTTTCTTTTTTGCCATGATTAACAACATTAATCACAAAGGCGTCGCGTTGTTGTTGGCCAAAGGCACGAGGTGATAAAGAACGTGAGGTCAGCGTTGACCTGTAATTTAACAATTTCTGTGCCCATTTGCTCGTCGTAGGAAGAACTCCAGGCTGCAGATCAGCAAGGTGAAGATGAGCGACGCGGGCGAATATCGCTGTGAGGCCTCCAACTTCCTGGGCAAGGCTGAAGTCAAGGGATCCGTCACGGTCAGCAAAAAAGGTGAGTCACTGCCGGGGCTCAGTGGAATTGAACGATACGTCGGGGTGAGCTATTTACATCAACTCGTCGAATACATTACTGGAAATGCCTATTTAAAATAACATTAATAATCGGGCATTTTGTGACACTGCACGTGGAAAATTACACCCACAAGCGCGGGTTTAAAAAAAATATCAGTTCCAAATCTCGGGGGAGTAAGGGGGTACCCACAGTAAATTAACCCCCCCCCCCCCAAAAAAAAAATGGATGGCTTCACATATAATGCTGCACTAGGGGTGTAAATGAAAAAAAAGTGATAAACCATTTCATAAATCTAACATCATAAAACCCTGGGGTGCTAAAGGAGCCGGTGAAAGATGCCATGGTACTGGTAGAAGATGAACTGCACTAAACCGGTGTGGGTGATGCACATACTCTCACATTGTGGAACATATTTGGGGCTTTTTTGTACATATATAAATCATATACCTGCTTCTGGATCATGCCTTGCATATTTAAATGCCATCCATCAATGTCACCTGTCCAGTTTCGGCCCTCAGGGTGAATCTTGTAACTGGGAACGCCCTCGACATTTAATTATCTGTGGGACGATCGAGTTGAAATCACTGAAAATTCAGGAAAACATACCGCAAGCAAATTTCTAGGGGGGGGAAAAAGAACACCTTCTCATATTTAAAAAAATGTCTTAAAGTCTTACATGCTGTATTTAAATTGATGTGCATTAACTCGTGCGCATATTCAAATGATTATGTGGGAAGCTTAGCCACGTTTTTTGACATGGGTTCAAAACTAGGGACTGGATTTAATGAAGAGATGTTGGTTTTCTTGTGTACATGAATCAAAGGCCTTTGCAGTAATAAATACACTGGGGGATACGCAACGGCTATAATACGTATGTACTAACAGCAGCACGAGGCTTAGACATGTAAACGAAAACCATCGGCAACGCACACATTAAGATACAACGATGCAAACTTGAGCAAGGTAAGTTCATCTCTATGGAGATAAACGATGTGTCTCGTTATTGCACGCAGCACTTGGAAAAACAGTTTCAAGCAACACCCACCAAAGATGTTGTATGTTGTGAGACATAAAGCATTAAAATGGACCTGATTCCGATCAGAGTGTGTGGAGGTTGTCATATTGGTATTATTAGAATGACTATCATCATGCACCATCAAACCATGATGGCTCTGGGTTTCCCCAGACCGTGGTTATTAATCAGTGATTTAAGGCACCACGGGGAATGCCCTTAGTCGGCATATCAGAGTCTAGCATTTAAAATTATCAATTTTCCCTGGAGCAAAGAATGCAACATAGGCCTTCCAGACCATCTATGACGGTCCTTGCTAAATCATTCATGCAAGCTAGCATCTCTGCCCACTGCAGGACCAAAATAAATCATAGGTCCTGCCAAGTGTTGCTTTTAGGACTAATAATTTTAATTGTCCAGCAGTTGATATGTGCTCTTTGCATCTGACACGACGATTACTTTGATTTATCTTTTGCCTTCATTTGAAATGAATCCACATGACCTCGTCCAAGGAAATGCGTTCGAGGCCAAATGAATTCCTGCGTTACTTCTCCAAGGCCTTTGATGTCCAGAGGTTAAAGTAACATCAGATATTTAGTGACAATCCGCAAATGGATTTTTGCAGGATATTGAACAGAATTATTTCAAGGTTTAAACAAGGTGATAGTGAAGGGTCAACTGTGCTATCAAATTTACGAGGTAATCAAAATCCATATAAAAGCTCCTATGTTTATCTGATTGACAAAGTGACCTTGATTGACTTATATGGTGCCTGACCTTTATATCAATGAAATTCTTACACTTTATGCCCATCGTATAACATTACCATTGGCAAATATTGGTCCGTGGCAGCGTTGGCTCATGATATTAAAACATACAGCACAGTTGTAAACTCTTAAGGAGGTGCCAGCAAGCAACTGAAAATATCTATGGAGTGGTGGATGTTTTGCAACATATTATAATATATCCTTTTATTCCTTATATGTAAATGTACACATATATTTTTTTTGGTTACAAAAACAACCATACACGGGTACTCGTCGTCTGACCTTCAACCAACATCTATTTGCTACTTTTTCAATTCCTTTTGCATCTTGAGTTGTCAGCTGGGGCCTTTGAACGTGTCATTTGGTGCGGATATACCTCGTGACCCTTTAAAAGGGTGGCTTGTGCACACACTCTGCTCTTCCCCGCATGGTCATCCCATGTGTGTCGTCCTCCGAAGGAAGCCTGTGCATTTGCGATGCTGCAAAATGCCCTTTGCGTCGGTTGAGGCTCAAATGTACAGGGGTCAGGGCACTTTGATTACAGAGCCTGTCTGAAGCAACCTGTGACGAATGGTTTTTCTAAAGTATCTCTTTAAGTTTTTTTTTTCACTTCCAGAGTGGAGGCAGCAAATTGATTGGACCGAGTGTTTACATGCGTGGCCTTTAGGATATTTTTTCATGCAAATATCTCAATTTATTTTCTCCATAAAATCGTTGTAAATAATTGTCTGCATTCAAAAACAGGCACGGTGTGTAATTGTCCGAGCGTGTATAAATGGGGGGGGGGGGGGGGGTGGAGTGTTGGTGTCAGTGGTCTGCACACTTCGCTATGGACTCCAGTGGGCTGAGTTCGATTCCCGTGCCATGGCAAACATCACTGGCGAATGATATTTGAACTCGCCTTAACTGATCCACACGGACCAGTCAGGTGAAGTATGGTCAAACAACCACAAAAAACTAACACGGTATGCGGAGGCCTTTCATCGGTTGCCAATGGGCTGTAATCATTATTTTGTTGGTATTCATCAATTTGCATGACTTTCAAAATTCTGCGCTTCACATTTTGTGATGCAATATCGATTTTTTTTTACGTATTAAATTAAATGTACGTTTATAATGCACTGTATGAGGATATATATTTATATTTAACTAGTTAACAGCCCTAATCTAAGGTCTCAAAAGTGACATTGAACCTCTATTGCATTGGAGACAATGGGCCAAACACAGAATCAATTAGTAGCGATGATAAAGACATTTAATTGACACGAATGCTCATTTGCAATAGCTGCAACAACAAAAAAGGCGATGTATATTAAAAAAAACAATTTAGTGCTGTCACCGTGATTAGATGCAGCGACATCTGGCTCCACCTCAGACGACGTATAAAAAAAAAATCTAAATCTATCTCCATAATAGTTGGGCCAGTCCAGGAAGATGTGAGGGTGGGGGATTGGAGAGGTAAAGTATTGGAGGCAGCTGTTCTCATTGCGCTTCGGTTATATTTTGTGATTGTGAAACAGAGGCGAGCATCCTTCAGTCTCCCCCTGTCCGCGTCGTCTGTTCCATATCACCACCCTCACTGACACCAAGTGTCTGCTAGCATATGTCTTATTTGTACTGCGGAAACCCTCAACATCCCCCTAGTGACGACTTCAACAGAAACCCACTGCACACTGCATTATTGGAGCTCTGCAATGCTCATAGATGACAATCAAAGGCCAATTATTGTGCGGTTAATAGTGAATACATTTGATAGATTCTATTTATTTTCAGCAGGAGGGGCCCAATAAGCTGTGAGGCTCTGCGTACGACGGTACATACGTTATACAGTACAGCGGAGATCTTCGTTACAATCACGGTTGCATAGGTCGTGGTTACAAACGACAAGTTATCTACACATGCTGCACATGTTATGCCCACCATGATGCCGTGATGCGTAAACAAACGTGATAGAGTATTTTGTTACACACTTTATTCATACTGTACTGGGGGTTGAGCAGTCGCACAGTGGTTAGCGCACTGCGCTATGTACCTGGCAACCTGATTTATATTCACAGCCAGGGCTAACATCAGTAACGGGTGATATCTGAACTGGTCCTCTGTGTCCTACCTTCAACCCGCACTGGCCAGCGTGAAGAACGAGTAAGCAACTCTCATGACCGATGGCAAGGCATCACGGGGGGGCTTCATCCAGCAGTAGGTTAACAAGGAGCTGTAAATTATGATGTAATACAGAAAATAATTAGCTGCACAGCAATTGTGTATTGATATTATAATGCAATGTACCAAACGCTGTGAAATATAGCCCTGACATGTGGATTACTGAGGAATCCTATCTGTGAATAAGTGGCCCTCTGAGCATTACCCTGCACTTGGATTATCTTTCTTTTCAAAATGCCCCGGTATAAAATATTTTATTACATAAATAGGATGCAGCGTGCCAACTCTATTGTTGCACAGAATCTAGCAAATGGAACTTTTAGGCTTGTTATTAAAAGTCCAGCAGAGAGATTAGAGTGCTCCATAAATATATGTTTTAAGTGATCACTGTGCATAAATGCTTCCGTGCATGTATTTAATAGCATACAATGTGCATATCATGCAATGGTTATGCACATTATCTCAAAACTTCAGTGGTAATATATGAATTGAATATCGGGAATTTATATATTTTAAATATATCATCATGCACAGCCAAGCATGAATTGCACGGATATTTTAAATATACAATACAAAAAAATATATTTAACAATATAAACCCACGATAAAATTTACTTATACAAATTTTATTATCAAGTTATGAAATTGCTCTTTATTGTTTGTAATGCAAAGTAAACAAAAGCGTACATAAACATATCTCTGAAGGCGTTTTTGGCAGGATAAAATGTGCGCAGGGATACTGTTGTGGTCTAATGGTTATCACACTGGACTTGCAATCCGGAGGTCACTGGATCTTTCTCTTGATGCAGCGATTGAAAAAAATGTGCCGATTCCTTCAATCCCCCCAAACGCCTTTGTCCACCCAATAGTAAACATGGGTTCACCACAGTTTGGCGATCAGCTGTTCGGTGATCAGCAGTTTGGTGATCAGCAGTTTGGTGATCAGCAGTTTGGTGATCAGCAGTTTGGTGATCAGCAGTTTGGCGATCAGCAGTTTGGCGATCAGCAGTTTGGTGATCAGCAGTTTGGTGATCAGCAGTTTGGTGATCAGCTGTTCGGTGATCAGCAGTTTGGTGATCAGCTGTTCGGTGATCAGCAGTTTGGCGATCAGCTGTTCGGCGATCAGCTGTTCAGTGATCAGCTGTTCGACGATCAGCAGTTTGGTGGAGCACCACTGTGGTGAGATGTTAACTCTCTCGCCTGGTATGCAGAAGGTCGTGGGTTGTATTCCAACCCTGACGCCGGTATATTGGGAGTTTGCGTGTTCTCCCTATGGTCACGTGGGTTTGTGGCCCAGGTTGCTTCTGCACATGAGCTATATAGCTCAGTGGACCTCAACTGGTGAAATAAAAAAATATATAGTTTATAGTGAAATATCAGGTTACATTTGGCGGGGTAAAGTATGGGTGCTCCCACTTCTTTAAAGATGTCTGTCCATCGTGCAAGAGCAGCAGGGCAAATACCCTCCCAAGGGGCTCTCTGAAGATCCATTTAGTCTAGGCCCTCCTTCCACCAGGAGTGGCGTGAGTAAGCAATTGCAGGGCTGCACCTTTACCTTGCAGGTGTATGTGAGACCCCCTACAGCTGTAACCAAGTGGCAGGTGTGAGGTGCGACAAGGGGAGATAACATTGATTCACAATCCTTCCCTTCAAAATAACCAAATAAAAGAAACAATTTAGCTTCAACGACTGCATGTTTGCTGTTGGGTGTTGAAGCATGATTGTTGACGACTGTATGCATGCACAGGCCTGGTCATTCCTTTAAGATGGTGGCACATGCCTTTTGATCACTTTTTAAAACGTTTTTAAATGACATGGCGAGCAGGGTAGTAATTATGAAATCTACTTAACTTCACTCCGTTTTCATACAGCGTTATACTTTGTCCCCCACATAAAAGGTATGAATTAATATTACATCAAGTTTGATAATGGACTTCTATGACACTAAAATTAACAGGGTTGCACTACTCAGAGGCTTCCGATTTGGTAATTTTTTTCTCCCTCCACAATTATTTCTTCTACAAACTTTTAAAAATTAACCACATGTCTTAGGACAGGGGGTGAATTGCTGAGTGCACTGCTCCGTGAACCCGGTAACCTGATTTCAATCCCATGGACATCCTAACATCAGTGGAAAGTGACACCTGAGCTGATATTGCCCCCCCCCCCCCCCCGTTTACCAAACTGCAATGCGGTGAAGTATGGACAAATACATTAATTTGATTTCATTTTACATTCATAAGGCGCCGTAGCTCTGGGCGCTTAACATTGTTTAAAAAGCGGTCACAAAATCGAGTGATTTAGATGGCAGGTGCAGTGTGTGCAAGGACCGAGGAATAAGTGACCCTCACGGAGGGCAAGTAGGGGTCACGGAAGGTCTGTAGGGGAGGGACAGGACGGAGTGTAGACGCGAGGGAAGGGAATAGGAGGAAGGGAATCGGCGATGGAGAAGAGGTGAGGCTTTGAGAGAGGAATGTAAGGTGGTTAAGGAGGGGAACCGCTTCATGTACAGGGGAAGTTGATTCCAGTGTCGGGGTGCAAGAAGGGAGAAGGATCGAAAACGAGATTGGGCACAAGCAGCGGATGTACAAAGAGCCATAAATGGTTTGCATTACTAAATATAATGATATTTTGTAATGTGTGCAGCATTTTACAAATAATAAGTGGTGATTGATGATGGCAATGATTTTATAAACATCATATTTTGCTACTTTGTGATCTCTTTTTCACATTTTATTGAAGAACTTATCATGTTGTAATGGATACATTTTTCTCACACCAGCCATATAGATAATTGGTACAGTGTTGTTATTAGCATCTCCCTGTTTGTGCAAAGTCATCTCATTTTTCGTTGCAACGCTGTTTACCCAGCAGGCCTTCATTCGCCCATTCGGTTAATGTACAAATATTGCAGTATTTGGATTGACAAGTGTATATCATCATAATATACCGTATGAACATTTTGTCAGACCTTATGCTTTCAATCATGGAAGGATACCTAAATATTGCAGTATATTTACTGCTTCGTGAAGTATACATTATTCACCAGCGTTTAGTGCTTTGGGTATTGGAGGCATTCTGCAAGTTAATGTCGTGTCTGGCATCACACACATTTATCGAATGGCCCACTGTAAAACAAATAAAGATGACTACAGTGATGGCCATTGAGGATAATTTAATTGATATGCAATAAAGCAAGAACGATTAATGACATTAATGGGTGACTTGTCAAATTACGCTCTGGCATTTCGGCCAGGAAAAGTAAAAGGACTCCCTGTTGGCACATGCGTGATTGATAACAATGTCCATCGCAAAAAGTAGATTCCCACCGCTTAAGTCAGATGCAACTCCTCCTTTGAAGAACACAGCTCAAATATCGATACCAATTGTCAAGTACATACCAAGCATATTGCTGGTAGACCTTTCTTAACTTCAGTTTGCCATTGACAGTTGTTGGTGATCACATTATCTTAAATGTGGGGTTTCATAATCACCATCATCATCATCGGCAATAGTCAATTCAATGCCACCACCTCTCATGCTTCTGTAATGTAATAATGGACCTAGCAGTTTGCACGTGAACTGATTTCATTGCTCCCTTTCGTTGGTGAACCTCTTCTGGGATGAGAATAAACTCATGAGCTCCAAATGTGCCTCCCAAATGTGATACTAAACGGAAGCACCAATTTCTGCCTGCAGAAACGATATTCGGAGGAAACATTTTGCAATTTCAGTTGCACAGCAAGTAAGTATATTTGGACACATGAGGAATTATATGCGAAAATAAATTAGCTGTATTATAAGACACAGTTGTGGTTGTTGTTGTTATTTAATCACGAAAATAATTGTGACATGCCGCGAGCATTGATGATGGACCGACGGTCAAAAGTAACGAATGGAGTGGCAGCTAAGGAATTCAACGTGTCCAAGAGGACACCCGCCGAGGTATATGGAGTGATGAAATCAGCTCGTGTACAGGGCCTCGATGGATTATCACCATGGGAGATGGAATGGAGGTCTTCATCCAGCAGTGGGCTGATCATGGCTGACGATAACGATTAAATAACTCGTAACGTATGTAACCAACGTGTGGGTCTTTGTTTTCTCCACACCTTTTGTCAGAGTGCTAGAAAGCCTTAAATAAATGCACTGTATGAAATCGCGTACATATTTCATGGAGGAAATTTTTTAGTCATTTAAAATGAAATACCAGCAGTGCGTGGCTGCCTCGAGCTGCTGAGGAACTATTTAATTTAATTACAGACACTTACATGTATTTTATTGTGGTCATGCCAAACCTTTGTCCTGATATAATGAGGGCAATTCTGGTTTGAGAAGCACCTCCCGATATTCCTTGGCGGCTGTGTCAACAAAGCTCGCAACAATAACACCTCAGCATTATTTAGCCCATTGACCAAGCTTGCATTATACATTACCTCTTCCATATCGAACAACCACAGCCACTACATTCGCAATTTTCCAGTAGCAATGCAATACACATACTATTTACCGTATGGTTTTTAATCTATAGTAATGTAATTATGAAATGGTAATAACACATCCACATGTTTTAAATACAAATGCTTTAAAAGTAGTCTCCGTTCTTTTGAGACATCACAGCAACCCATTCATGTATTTTCTTGAAATGAGGGGCTGTGGATTTTAATCCCTTTTATCCTGACCTTCATTGTGGTGTTTGCGTAGAGATCCAAAGCACCTTTTTTTTTTCTAGAGAGCATCACGATGATGTTGCCATCCTCGCATTTGCATTCCACGATTGCCGCGCTTTCGTTTGTGTTCTGTAACCCAACTCAATACCGGGGCATTGCTTGAAGATTAGATTTCTGAATTTGGTAGGCTAATCTTTTATCTGCCACTTCAAAATGGGGCGATACATTTCATGTTATCTTATCGCATTAGCATTTTAAAGGTTATCAATTTCAAAAAATGGCAAGCAGCAGTTGCTTATGTGTGATGTACGCGATGGTGTTTGAGTTTTAGGTTCTGGTAAGGCGGCATGACATGGGCTGTCTTTTTCTGCATATTTTTGTAACCGGTTTTTTTTTTTGCCGAATTGTCGGTGATGCACATGCTCGTGCAGTGCAGCGGCAATGCACGTGCGCACAGAGCGTTTGCGCCATTGGTTGCATAATTTTAGGACTTTATTGTCCACCGTTACTGCAAATTTAATGGCACGTACGCGTGCTTGTTGCCAGGAACCCGTTGTATATGTACGTATGCATGTGGCTACACATGCACTGGAGCAAAAAGTAATTATCCTGCGTGTCATGCAATGTTCAGCGAAGAGAGCGGAGATGTCTGGTCTCATCCCCATCCTTAGTAGCTCCTGATGACCTCTGACCCCTGTTGTCTCCCAGCACTGGCCAATCAAATTCACTGGGCATAGCTACGGGCGCTCGAAAACGCGGCTTAAGATTGTGCTGTCACATTGCTATGCACTCGCTAATGTTTTGCATTATTATATGTGACATAATATTTAAAGTAACATTTTGTACGTTTTATATATCAACACAGCAAATAACAATTAATCGTTTTTCCTTCCACTCTGTCACTATACATGACCTTCTATTTTCGATGTCCTTGCAGTGGTTAGAGCTGCTATAGCAATAATAATATAAAGTTATAGCAATAGCATATCATTGTATCATTATATATAATTGTGATGGGTTTCAAAGGGATGTAACATGCATGACAGATGACAACAATGTAAAGTTCATTTTCAATCTGCCTGGACAAAGGCCTCCCATGCCTTTAAGTCATGTTTTTTTATAACCATACTTCACCACATTGGTCTGCAGATTGGTGAATGGAAAGCTGAAGACTGGTACATATATCAGTCGTTACTGATGTTAGCCCTCGCTGGAAATCAAACTCAGGTCGCCAAGGTTCATAGTGCAGCGGACTAACCAATGCACTCCGCCCATATATGATAGACATGAAAGGCAAAATATTTTGCAAATTCTAGATTTGTACTTTGATTTGAAGTGGCTTATTTTCGCACAGTTTACTAAAACGGTCGCATGTCAAACATCTACTGCCACATATTCTTGGTTCTTTCGGTAAAGTAACATAGGAGGGAAATAATAAAATTATATAAATATAAAACAATAAAAATCCTCACGACGTTTCGACTGCAACACAAGCAATCGTCATCAGGTGTGAAATCCACAGCAAGAAAATTTGATTTATATTTATATTATTTTATTATTTCCCTTCTACGTGACTTTACCGAAAGAACCAAGAATATGAATCCCTGCAGTCACGAAAGCTTTGAATCAAAATCTACTGCCACGTGAATGCCTCCCGATGACTTCACCATTCCTCGTGGTTCAGGATGTTATCTCAATGGCTCCTGCACACGAGCTGATCTCATCAACTTCATCTTCACGATAAATGTCCTGTTGGATGTGCAGCTACTCTTTCTTTAGTCTTGAGCACCAGCTATCATCACTTCTCTTGACAAATGAAAATAATATACCTTAATGTCCAGCTTTCATCCAGTAGACATTTACCCAAGATCGCACCAACCGAGGTATAAAAAAAACTTTGAACTATTTTTTTTGTTTAATTGAACAAATGAACTGAGATTTCACGAAGAAAAGAACTAAATACGTATTCAAAGAGGAGTCAGACATTTTTTTTCTCTTTGTGCACCGCTGTGAATGTTAAATTACCACCCATATGGTCGTGCCATAGGTAATTTTGTGATTCAATGGAATTGGCAAGTCATTGCAGTTCTGGGTATGGTTTTTTGGAACAGAATAAAGGATTTTGTGACATTTCTGTGTATATTCTGCTGGAGAAATACAATAGGTGTCAGTTGCTATTTTTCATCGTATGTATGTATTGTTCAAGTAATATTCATTCATATACACAGGCCCACACATTAGAATATTCTTAAATGTTGTTTTTTTATCACGAATGTGCTTATTCAGTGTAATAAACAGTTATTGTCTGAAATATGAAGCTTAGGCAAAAAAATGTGCCGAGTGCACAGGCCTCCTTGCTCAGAGTGTAATGTGCAGAGCAGGTCACCGTGATATTTTGAAACGTTCATTGATTGTAATAAGTGCACTCTGAGCATGACACAAAATGACGTGGTGTGAACAGAGAGCTCATGATGTAAATCTACGTGCACCGCGGCACCCACTGGCCCATCCCCTGAGGGCAGGCCATTCAAGTTTCAGAATGTTCTTACTCAAAAAGAGGGCTTTCTAAATGGAGTTCAAATGCATTGCGAGGCAAGTCGGAAGCGCCTTCTTTTGTGACACAGCGGCTCCTGGCAGGTAAATGTTTGAGCACCGCTTTGTCCCCTTGCCTTACCATTTAATGGGGTGGTGGGTGGGAGATGTGGTGCAGCGGTTAGCGCACAGTGCTGTGAACCCGGTGACCTGAATTCAATTCCCAGCCACAGCTAACATCAGTAGTGAGTGATAGCCAAACCAGTCCAGCGCTCTTTCCTTCACCCGTCTGCACTGACCAGTGTGGTGAGATTTGTTCAAACAACTCTCGTGACCGACACGGCGTGAAGAGGCCTTAGTACAGCAGTGGATTGACACAGGGCTGTAAATTATGAGTAAGTCATGCCACAATATGCCCTTTGCTAGAACATGTTGTGTATGGAGACATTGGTGTGCGTCTGTGTTTGTCCCTGTATATTTCAAGATGCTGGAGTGTGTGTACAATGGTGTGTACTGCCGCTGTGTACACACTGGCACATCACTGCATGCACACAGTACAGTCTAATGGGTTGGCTTTTGAGGTATCGCTCTTTCACGCATTAAACATTTCATATCGATATACTTTCTGTTGCACATCAATTCAAAATGTCTCGAGCTTGTTTTGTGGCTGATAATCCAATTGCTCTTTGATTAGTAGATACGTTCACTCTCAAAGCACCCACCATTGATGATGTCATTTGAGGAATTACAGTAACCAACTATGCAAATATTGTGACTGAAAGGCATTGGTCCCGACTTTATTGATGTGTACCGCATTTACCTCTGAAATGTATTCATGAACGGCTGCATCTGTGTGTACACAATGTAGTGCTTGCAAAGTGAAAAGAAAGCCCAGCTGTCATTAGGTAAAGTAAACAAAACTTCTAAATGTGTGGCCCATTTGTGTTGCAGGATTTTAGTTTTTGGTGATGTCTTTGTATGCTTCCAGCTAAATTCCAGGTTGTTCTATTGTTGTGCAATGTATACGTATCTTGTAAAAGTGAATTAGGTTATTATTATAAACATTATTGTCTTCTTTATATATTGTGTTGGTGTATAGCTCTCGTACAGTACTGCAAGGACCGAATTCCAAACGGTCTCATTGGACACACAATAATATTTCAACAATTATATTACCACGGTGAACAATCGATAATCGTTGAACAGAAGGTGTAAGAAAATGGGTAGTTATCCCTCTCTCGGCCTGTACCCATGAGATCCCTTTAACAGTTTGATCAATCCCGATGCCATTTTCACAAATGGCCGGCGACGCCAATATCTCACATATGATTGATTTTAAGGTCAAAAACTCAAAGATCAAAGTCGCATTTCTCCCTTCGGCCAGTTATTCTTAGACACTTGGATTTACTTGCAATATAATTTGAAGTCTTTGTGCGCAATTTGAGAACACTTCCTCCAAGCGCCGTGGTGCCGTGCGATTGTACGGTGAATGGCCAATTCAATTAAACAAACAAAAGGGTTACGGATACATTTTACAATCTTCTCAAATAAAACTCAGAATGAACTGGCTAATTTAGTTATAGGTTATATATATACACGTGTGTATGTTTTAATTTAATTCATGCTATGGCTGTATGCAAACATGTATGGCTCTATGTATGTACGTTTTACAGTTTAATATAATTAACAATTATGAGTATTATGCTCCAATTATTCATTTTCACGTAGTTGCATTCATCATCTTGTCACAAATCCCTTTTATCATTATTATTTCTCACTATATTCTTACTCCCCCCCCCTCTCTAACGCTGCTCCCCCATTTCAACCCCTGACCCCTGCGATGGAGCGTTTGGGCGAATTGCCTGAAGAACTGCTGCGTCATAAATCTCATCACTCTGATATTCCAGTGTAAATTAATGGCTGTCGCTTTCAATTCTCCCGCTCGCTTACCACTTGGTTATCGGTTCCTGCACACTTGCTAACTTTGTGGTGTTCTAGACAGGATTTTAATTGCTACCATTACAGGCTATAAAACTTTGTCCTGCCACTCATACCTTTCCCCCAGACCGGTGTTCGCGCTGCCGCAGTGCTGCTTGGATGTTTAATACGGCCTCCGCTCTATTCTTCTGCCCTTATTCTTTTCACCGTTGGGCTCTGGTCGAAGCTTAGAAGGCACGGCCTACTTGTGGCCCATGGGAATGACCTATACACGGGTGTAATCTCCAATATGCCTCCACTGCTGCCCTGTAGTAGTTCTAATCAGCAATGCCCTCAGGGAGTGTTCCTGTTCACGAACCACCCAGGCTTTAGTCACACGCAGCCCACTGCCCGCTACACTGGAGCACATAACCAATCATATAAATTCACCCACAGGGTTACAGTATACGTTTACCATAATATAACATTTGGCCGTATTGTTTAATATCCCTGTAGTCTACTTCACAACGCCTGACAGTGAAAACTTAACTGATAAGATGTGCAGATGTGCAATAATTTCTTGCATGTATGTGCATTATATTCACGAACATATATAGTCAGGTCGATTGCTCATAACACCTACGTATCGTTTGACGATATCTTTATTGTTTTTTTTACAGACGTGTCTCATCAGGGGTCCACTGTATGCGAAATATTTGGCCACTTTCAAGCGTAGACAATTTATGATTATTTCGCGAAAATGTCAACAAAGTGTCTTGGGGGGTCGTAAGTGGGGGCGGAGGAGGCAGGCTGCGGTCTCAACAAAGCTGATGAGTACTGCATAAATTAGCATCCATTCAACATCCAAAGCCATTTGGGAAATTATCTACCAATGGAAATTTGAATAGGAAGAGTGACAGAAGGAGACAAATTACAAAGAGCTACCATTAAGCCGCAGTGAAAATGAGTAACCATGCATGTTATCGCATTCAGGCATCCAAAGGGGCAGCTGATAACGTCTGTGCCGCTTCCGTGTGATAAGCGCACGATAATACTGTGAGCATTATGTGTGCTAAAGGACATCCAGAAATCTGCATGTGTTTAAGTTTTAATTGCAGCTAATCACAAACCTAATTGGTGGCAAATAAAAGCCTGCGCTTTCTGAAATTGGCTGGCATGAGAGAATTAAAATGTGTCCTGACAATTGACCCAAGTACACTTGCAATAAATGCCCGTGGGCACATAACTCGGAATTTGCTGCTTAAATGAAACAAATCAGATGCATTAGCTACCTACATTGTACGTCATAGTAGATTTTTTTTTACTTCGCTAAATTCATTAAGAAAGTTCTAACTTCATTGTCAACATTTACCCATTGAAAACATCCTTTGCATCGAGTGTGTTGTAAACACATTCCTGCGGAGGGAGCTGGTAGGAACGTTGGGTTGCTCGGTCAATGGCTCGGGTCAACGGCGGCGTGGTGTATTCCGCAAATATGGCACAAGCCGGCGTGAGTAGGTTAAACTTTGAGTTTTATAAGGGCACCACGGGGTGACCAGCCCCTCCCCACCCAGCCCCACCCCTCCCCCCACCCAGCCGCACCCTCCCCACCCAGCCCCTCCCCACCCTCCCCTCTCCACCCAGCCCCACCACTTCCATTTTTGGATGCACGACGGACGGACGGACACAATAATCCCCTGTGGGCTGGTGTAACCAGGAGGTTCCTACCAGCATTATTTGAAAGATTGACGTCATATTGACCACTGAAAGACATACACATGGTATTGTCCACCATAATTAAAAATAATGCCTTTATAACAGCTGTTTTAAAATGAAACAAAATATATATATATATATTTTACGTATTATTTTCCTCCACGTGAATTTTACTTTCGTTATTTCTGAAACACTTAACGTGTATCAGCTTCAACTGTATTTGGAAGTCATTGTGAATGCTCCTTTTTAGAGCAGTGCTTACCACCTGGCATACTTTTGTCAGAAATACACAAGAGGAATGATAATATACCAGTTACTATAGTACTATGATGATGATAAAGGACATTTCTATTTGTAATTGCAGGGATACAGTGGTGCCTGCTTAATGTCATGCTATTGAGATTGGATGACAATGTGTAGAGCTGAAATTAATACACAAAGCCAGCAAGCTTACTTGCTAAGATCTACTGCAGGGACTTTTTGAGAAAGTTTGTTACTACTTAAAATACTGCAAAGTGTAATAAGAAATGTTCATACCTCTGTATCTACTCTTTATAATACTTGGAATGGAATTGGGCAGGTGTTATATAGCAACAATTAGGGACCTCTTTCTTTTCTTGGGTGAGTTTGGCCTGGAATTACATATTTGTTTATTTTTTAAAGAAAAATATGAACAGAATTAACAGATAAATAAATTAACTGCAGGTTGGTATATTCACAACATTGGCTGTTTTTTTCTATATACGTGAGTCCCATTAAGCTGAAAATACAACTGAATGGATGAGGACAAAATATAAATCATTAACCACTTGAAAAATATCATTCACATTTACAGAAGATTCTATTAAAATTAACTGTACAGGTTTGTTAATTAACACCCACTGATAATACATATTCTACACTTTACTGAAACCTGTATATTGGTTCAGTCGTTTATATATTTATGTTAAACCATCACTGAGTCCTGCATTTATGGAATAATAATAAAAACATTAATTGACCATCTTATATTCATTCAAATGAAATATATCTCGGTATGCACTTGTTTCGTATGATCAATAATTAAGTTACTTTTAGTGATCAGTAGTTATGAGATGCAAATAAGCTTTCTATATTTTTTCATACGGACGCAATCTTACCCAATTTTATCCATTAATGGTAGATAATACATCTCTGACTAAAAATCCAGTAATCCTCTTTCACATGTAAAGACATACTTATACATGTTTGGAAGTGAATAATTAAAATTATCTTGCAAAGCAGACAATTTATTACGAATAGTAAAAACATTCCATTAACTCTGGGATTGTTTTTCATTTGCATACGCTTTGTACCTAAAGGGATTTTATATTGCATTGGTAACGCTCACAGCACTCAGAGCCAGTATTAATTATGTTAATTAAAAAATCCCATTTAGAGAAATTACCTTTCTCTAATAATATCTATCTATCTCTCTAGATCTCTGGCTCAAAAAAAAGGGCAGCAAAAATGTTATTAATTGATGGAATTTTAAAAAATGTCTATCACATTTATAACAAGTGAACGATTACGCCTGTAGATGCTGCAGTTACTCGGCATACGTGTCTTGACCTAACGCAGGGTGACAGGAGCGCACACCACTCGTTTTCTCTGAAGGGCGAGGCACATGGCAGCACTTGGGTGAATCCAGATGTTGTTTTGCACCCTGAGAGGCTTAATTTCAGAGGTGATAATGGTACGTGAGCCTGCCAGCTCGCGCCGCTGATATTCCCAAGCACGCCGCACGTCGGAGAGGCAAATTTTATTTAATTGGCTTTCGTTTTGAGAAAGCGCGATCATAAAATGGGAACTTGGATACACCTGAGGTTTTTATTGTGTAGTGTGTAGTTTTGTAATGGATTACAAAAAAAGAAAGATTAGATCAATAGGGTGCTATAACTCATCCGTGAAGCGGCTCAAGGGTGAAATAACCACGGCTACCCAAGGGTAGCAGTAAAGCCCAGATGGTCCCATTGACATGGATCAAAGGGTTGTATGTCATCTTGCCAGGTCTCTTCATCGGCCTTGCACAGTTTTGCTGGGCAGCCTGGCAGCATACTTTGGCTGTGGCATTGCAAATTTCATCCATGCCCATCTCTCTTTGTTACCACAAATGCCGGATGATGAAAATTATTCTGAGAGAGAGAGAAAAGGAACAAGTTAACCAGCGGCTCTGTCAACCATTGGTGTTCATAATTATGGTAGGCCATAGATGACATCTATTGCAATGAGTGATCTTCATAAACCAATGTTGCGGTAGCCTTCAATTGTCATGCTTTAAATAAAATCCACTCTTGATACTCTATGAAGTGTATCTGAAAGTGTTGGATGGATTGTGTGTCAAACATTTTGTTCGTGGTGAATTGTCAATCACAGAGCCCTCCGTGTGGTTGTGATTAGGTTAACACGCCAACACAGGGGCCACTTGTATTGTGGCACACACCAACGTATGGCATTTGAATTGCTTAATTTGCTTCTTTTTCGGCTATTCGTGAGTCTCAGAGAAATAAATCAATAGAGGTAACAGGGTGACTCAGAGGTCAGAGGGCTAAAGCTACCACTGCCGAGTTCCTGGGTTCAAATCTGGACAACCGTCCATGATTAAGCTGAGCTCGCCAGCGTCGTGAGTTGATGGTCTCAGCCCAGTGAAAACAACAACAAAAATCCATCTTATCAAACTTGCATTTTCAGTGAATTTTTCTCAATTCCAGCGCTCATTCTGATTATAGAAAATATCAATTTGACTGTCATGCGACAGCCTCGAAGCAGCACATGCAGGATTTTTGGATGAAGTCCCGTGGAACAAATAACTCTCCTCCAGCCAATCCCTGACAGGTCTCACGGCTCTGCGAGGCTTTTGAATGGATTCTTCATTTAACAACTTGATGCCGATAGGAACATTGGAATAAAGGAAATGGAATATTATTGGATCAAAGATAAATTATTATTGCATATATTTTTTTCTACCGAATCAAGAGTAACTGTATCACAAAAATTCAGCAGGCCAATGGATTTGTTTTTACATTAATCTAGATGAACTCAAATGGCTATTGCAAAAGCAGATGTTATTTCGCGGTGTCATTTTTTATTATAAATAATGATTTAATGCTGATGATGCAATGTCTTAGCACGTATTGTGTTTCATAGGCATAATCACACAGCACTGTAATGGTTGAGGTTTACTTAATTTAGTTATACAGGAATTTGAAATGAAATATGTTGACGTGATTAGTTGACCGAGGGCTTAGACGTGCTTGAGAAAAGAGTGTTTCTTATGGTTAATCGTTGTGATGTCTCCGCAGTGAGCAGATTCGAGCAAACACTGCAGCCTTCTGTGGTTCCAGTGGGAGCACATTTTGCTAAAACCAGCTGGAATTCCACCAATATTATCGCAGCGGCAGTCCGTTGCAATCACTCGTAAAGAGTCCCAAAGTAATTTCACAACTGTTTACTTTCACGTGCCAAAATGTTCTCGCAAAAGACCAAAATTACCCACCCAAGGAACCTTCGCTCATTGATTATTAAGCATGTTTGCACATTGATATGCAAGATTTCTGCGTAAATGGTTATTTATGACGCGTCGCCAGGGAGGGAGATATTTTTTTGTTTGTAAATCAGGACTGGGCGCACCTCGCGTTCTCCCTTGGATGTACATTGACATTCCCTTTGCGTTCCGTCAGGGGGCTTGTTCTACAATTTCTTCGCGGCCTCGTAGCAGCGAAGGCAACCTTTGCACGAATAATTAAATTCCTACGCGTAATTGTTTGTGCGCGATCACACACGCGCCTGCGTTGCAAAAAATACACACGCAGCAACGACGACAGCCGGTCTCGTCACCAGAGCGCTTGTGCCAGGCTAGGTGCACTTGGTATGTATGTTGAATTTCTTTCGCACCATACGTAGCCAACCGTGCTATTCGGAGGCGCGCGGTTGGCTCAATCATATCATTGTACAACATACGTACGCGCAGTACATGTATACGTTGCACAATGCACCATGCTATTATGTGTACAGCCCTTTGCTCATCCACTACTGGATGGAGAACCTCTCCACACTGTATGATCATACTTTAACACGCTGGTGAGTGCAGATTGGGGCAGTCGGGAAACATCGTTTCTAAATTGCCCTCTGCTTCTTCTTGGTTCTTTCGGTAAAGTCACGTAGAATGGAAATAATAAAATAATAAAAATAAAACATAATAAAATTATTCTCACGACGTTTCGGCCACAACGCAAGCAGCCGTCCTCAGGTGAAGAACAGGTCTGGAGCGACTATTTAAGTTGGGATGGAGGGGGGAAGGGCGCCTTGACAAAAGAATTTGCATATCAAGAGTAATTTAGCATATTTATGGGAAATGCAGATATGCGATTAGTACTACTTGTGAAATGCGTAGGAGGTTTGGCGGGGGGTTTAAAGTCATCATGCCCGTGCATTATGCCCTCTGCTTCCTATCACACAGCCCCACACTCTATAACACCTGTTATGCACGGTGGTTGCCCATATTTCAATGTCGATATGAACACATGGGGTATAACATAGACACTGCAAATGGTAGTGACATAAGTGGATGATTGTACTTTGCCCGTTCTCTAGTTTGTTCCAGCTAAAACAAGATCTGACACATTGACACCGACATTGACGCGGACCCACTGGACAACACATGTATTGGCACAGACATGTGCTGCATGTCAAAACATGACACATGTCTGGTCTTTCCATTTTATACCTTTAAAAGTCAAGCAAAGCTGGTTATCCGTCACGTTTTCAGTTTTGCCTATTACACGTGCATCTACCGTAGTTTGGAGTTATTTATACACTTTATTGATGTATTGACTGACTTACCGAATGCTGCATAAATCAGGTGAATCTGGTCATAACCTCTTCTGCTCCAGGTGTTTAATATATATTTAATTTTCACATTCAAGGGTCATTAAATTTTATCCCCGATTCTTTTTTTGTTTTGCTGTTTGAGCTGTACATTGCCCCGTGGTCTCCTTTCCTCTATCTTACCTGATGCAAGGGGAATTTCAAGCCTTCTTGTCTGCCTCTTAGAGCTCATGAAATACCGTGGCATTTCGGTGGTGGGCTGATCCTGGTCAGGTGTTTCATCCTGAGCAGCGTTTCACCTCAGCCTCACCTTGAGCCCATCTGGGGGAATATAAAACACAAGAGAGGGCGGTTTGCTTGTAGGGCTGATAAGATGAGCATTCTACAACCCCCACAACCCACGCCCCCCCTCCACCTTACACGCACTTCCCTCCCCTCTTCCCTTCTCGCATTGTTTCATGTTAAAAAACATAATTATTAGTGTCAAAAAAACACGTGTTCCGTTGACACCTCCTTTCTCGCCCTGCTATCAGCGGCCATAAATATAATCACTTGAATATTATCAACACCCAATGTCGACCATCGTGCATTGCAGAAATAGTCTACGGATGATAATTGTGTATGCAGAATAACACAGTACCCATCCCAACCAATTGCTTTGCACAACACATGATTAATTACCAACAAATGTGCACGTTTGACTCATTTGAGTAATGTGGAGCAAACAAAATACATTATGCGACTGTGGCGGGGAATACGCATTCAAATGTTTCGTGAGATAATTTTGTATGCTGTTTGTATATATATAAATCATTTACGCGTTGTTACATTGTTTTTTCGGGGTGCTTCATAATGTATAGTTATATTTATATTATTGTGTAATATGTTTCTGCAGATTAACGCATTAAATGTGCATCATTATCCCATTTGCCCCATGCTTAAGGAAAACAAAACTCTTGCCCTGTCAGGTACGTTAAGCAATTTAAACATTTATGTGTTGAGTGTAGAGCTGGGCTATCCAATTATTTAAGTAATCAATTACTCTACTGATTAGCTGTTTAATTACTCGACTTAATCAGATAACACGAATATTTTTTTCTGGAATTCTTTTTAATCACCTTTCTTCCCACGTGCGTGTCGCTGGACAAGTGGTTATGGGCGGGGCGTTGGTGATGTCATCAGCATCAGCGCACGTCACTTTGGGCGTGGTTTGTAGGGGGTTTCTTGCCTTCGAAAGGCCGCATGCGGGAGGGGCTGTCGCTGTTTTTAAATACTTTATATTAAGTTCACTTGCTTGCTTGCTTGCGCGCTTACGACCGTGCAAATCTTTCGGTCGTTTTTTAACTCACTTCCCGTGATCCAATCGAGCTGACATTTTGCACACAGACTCGTTGTGCGTGACAATTTATTTTCGTGAAATTTTTTTTCCATAACTTTACACTTTTTAGGAATTTTTTAAATATTTAATTACCAATTGCTTAATGGTGGCAGGCAATCATCTGACCCATAGGTGGCAGCCATCTCAAGCCAGAGGACGAGAGGACTCTAGCCGCCACGCATATAAAGGATTTATAGTGAAAAACTTTGTTTTTACGGGTTAATTTTTTAAGGTCCCAGGAATAAGAAAAAAAGCAGTCGATTACATTTGTTGGTTGATTAATTGCTTTTTTATCGACTCGTCATGCGATCACAAATCAAATGCCATTATTGCAAGATAATGTGAATCTACTTCATCATGATATTACAACACAATGCCATTGTACATTATTTGAGCTTCTTCACTGCCAATCTAGGCATATT
Organism: Lampetra fluviatilis; assembly: GCF_964198595.1. Lineage (NCBI taxonomy): Eukaryota > Metazoa > Chordata > Hyperoartia > Petromyzontiformes > Petromyzontidae > Lampetra > Lampetra fluviatilis. Next base: position 3,175,315 of record NC_136283.1, read on the forward strand.
CTTGCACAGTGCTTCGTAATAATTACATTTTCAAAGGAAGATAATGTATATTGCAGCAAACCAGGTATGTTAACTGTGATCGATGACAATTCTCATTTTAATTCCAGCATGCGCTTCACCGACATTTCTAAATGAAGGCTCTGTGTGACTGAAAAAAAAGTCCTTTGTAACTAATATTGAAATAAAACATTGTGATGGAAGCTTTTTTTTTCCTGGTTTAAAATATGGAAACCACTGTAGTTTGTAATTAAAAAAAGGAGTCGTACAAGCAAGTTGCATATATAGAATTATTGCCAACGGTGTATGAGAACAAAGACAAAATAAAAGGGCAATACACTCTTAAGTATAATCTTTAGGTGCTCACAATTTAAGTGAATCAAAGCGCACGGATATTAGAGGTCACAGATTGAAAATAAAGTAAATATCTACTAGGAAACACGCACGTACACTTTTTCATGTTCTCAGAACGTTGTTTCCTTCCCACACCCCTCGTGTACACATGGTTGGGGATTTTTCTTTTCTAAACAAAACTTTACACCTCATGAAAATCATTCACAGCAATGATTCATTATGAGCAATTATCTAATTAATGCCGTGTAAAAAAATGATTCGTTCACGACAATTATTATTTTTAAGACTTAAACACTTCTGCGCCAACATCACGATCTACGCTGCTTTTCAATGGGCGCTTTGGGGAGTTCATTTCAGTTCAGTGAAGTTTAAAATGTGTCTGACTGGGGGGGGGGGGCGAGTTCCCCTTCCATCCATCTCCCTCGGACTTTGTTCTACTCCAAATTGGATCCCTTGAGTAGTTGCCGCACCGCTGGCCCTACCCAGCACACATGTTGAAATTATCCGTTGGAATTAAAGGTGAGCGATGCCATACTACATCTGCAATTTGATTGCTGATATTTCAATGCAACGTGAACATTGTAAGGTGACCACGATGCTTGCGCCATTTCTTGGTGGCGTGATTCAGCTTTTGTTGTTGTTGTTGCAAATTCGTGCCGAATGCGACGTTTCTAAAATTCACTTCGACAAGAGGTAGACACTGACGTTGCCCGTGATTGTCAGAACAACTATCCTTTGAGATTACACGCAATTTTAGATTTTTTTTCTTAATCGCGACTTACCAGTTGCAATTTCGAGTTGAAGCAAAAAAAATGCACCATACCATTTGGTCATAAAGCCCTTTCTAAATAATCTATAAGCAAAGGAATTAACGTAATTGAAGGCAGTGTAACATTTAGTATAAAATTGCATTACCTCAAATGCATGGTGCTGTACTGGAAAGGAACATAATGAGGCTCATTTGAACCAGAATTCAATTTGTTTAATGGGTCTTTTAGCACTATTATGCCATTTCTGAATCGAATGCTCTATAAGTGTTTTTGGTAGTGGGATTAATATTAATAGAGCATGCATTATACGCAGTATCAATTTTATTAGTTTAAATCCTTGGGTGTTGTATTTTTTATTTAATGGGTAACATTTGAATATAGATTAAGTTCCGTCTAATGATTATGGAAATGTAAATCTTCGGGAAAATAGCGTCAAAATAAGTTGTAAAACTGTATAAGGTATTAACATTTCGGTACAAAATACATTTTGTCAATTAGGATTTGAATACCGTAATGTGCATTTAATCAGTTGTAATTTTACCTTTGATATATTTTTCACTTGTTTTTAAAAACAATTATCTGGAAAACAAGGTGAAATTTTAAGCATTTCCAGCATTTTCTTTGCGCTATATGTTTCAGCGAATAATAAAATATGGGTGCATATTTTAAGTCCTATTTTTGACGTCTAAAATAGATTTCAAATCATATATGTGTATACACTGAGGTAACGACAAATGGAGACTATGATTAAATCGTGGCAATTTTTTCTGCCATAGAGGGAACAATTACAGCAATTACAGAAGAGTGGGTTTCCTAGTTTTGCAGGAATCAAACATCGTTTTAGAATAAAAAGAATACATACCAGATTTTGTTGCCCAACTCACATGAGGACTCTAAAATCACTAGAAGTTTAAATAAATTAATAAATATGTCCCAACCGCTATCCAGCACGGGAGATGCTCGTACACGTTCCATAAATAGAAAATCAAAGAATCGCCAAACTGTGACTGTGGAAAAGCCCAAACCATAAAACAAACCACCATGACGACGACATCGCTGCAATCCACACAGCATCAACTGCTGCCTTGGATTGGTTGAAGGACCTTAACAATCGACGATGACATCATCGATACAAACTGATGCTCCACCCCCCACCACCCACTCCCATGCCATACAAAATCAGAACAAGTAGAGCGCATGTATGAGGGGTTGAACCTGACAATGAAAAGGAGCGCAACTGATGTGCCTGCACAAGAAAGCTTGAGAGACGCACGGGTCAGGGAACGAACACGAGCGAGAGACACGACGGGATGATATCCCATGGATGAGAGTCGGGAAGGAATGGCCAGACAAAGGAGGGAACACGACCGCTGTCAAAGTTTGAGCGATGAGATTAGTTCACGTGGAGGGGTGACATGGATTCTGGCAGAAGTGGACCATAAATGATGGTGACGGTTTAGAGAGACCTCAATCCAGCAGTGGATAGACAGTGGCTGATGGTGATCAATGAAATGCTGAATAATATAGGATTGCATTGATGGCATGAACATTTCACATGGATACTATTTCGATTTAGTAAATTACATAATTTTTAGTTTTCGGAACATGGTGCTCCATCTTAATGGTATTCTTTGTCTAAATAAGGTAGGGCAAATTGCAGGATCATTAATATATATAGTTGTCTTGCAACTGCAGAGCTAACAGCATATTCTAGACATTATACATTTTAAGTATGAGAACAAATTGCCTCCTTTTTATTACATGTGTTTGCTTTTGTTTGACAGCTTTATAGCACACATTGTACCCCAATTATGAATTTTGAACTATTGTAACTGGTTGTGAAAAATAGTTGTTTATTTTAAATACCCATTGCCAGTACATCAAATTGTATATTTTCGACGTGTAGTCTTTCATAGAAATACCATGGATAACCCATCCAATGGCATGAGTAATGCTTCCTCCTGCAGACTATGTCTGTGAAACATAGTACGTTCATGTTTGCCTTGTGCTCTAAGGATGGCATGAATACCAATTATACAAATGGTTTAATTCATTTATTTGATTAGACGCATGTGAATAACACTGGTCAACACACTTTTTATGGCATAAGGTATTCCAACGGTTTTAAGGTAATTTTGGGGCGCTGATTCCAAATCTGGCATCAGTTTTTGTCTATCACATCAGGTTTTTGAGATATCAAATGTTGCATTTTCAATAAAAACTGCAGAAGAAAAATATTAAATAAATGTGGATATCTACATAAAATGATATTATAAACACACTATCCTAAAAATACAGCACCATATTTTAACACTAAAGCAGTCACTGACTCGCAACAACTTGCAATCATAAGTGACAGAGTTAATTTCGGGTTAAATCAGTATATAAAAATGAGATGTAATAGAGCAAATCTGAGATCAGATTTGGAATCAGCACCTTGAAATTAGTCTAAAACAGCTGCAAAAGTCAAGGCCAGAATTTTTTTTTTGTTGACCAGTGTAATCAACATAGCAACACATATTTTTTTCGCTGAAAGGATCTTTTTTTTTTAACAGAGAGCTTACTTTTCTACGCTTGTCACGAAAGAATTTCCTCTGATGACATTGATGTCGTTCAGTTGGTGTCGTTCAGACATCAACGATGATGTTATATTATATAGTCACTAAGTTCAACACCTTTGTCTTTCAGGTGGATTTAATGCAGCAAATAAATAAATTACGAACCTATTTAGATGCTGCATACATTTAAATTGTTGTTGTTGTTTATTCCTTTAAAGCATTACTTGTTTTTTTATAGCATACAGATTTATGGACGTGGTGACTGGGCTGCATGTATCTGATGGCTGGCTAAAAACCAGGATAAAGCAGACACGTAGATTTTCATTTTTTTTGTAAATAACTGCTGTTATTTATTTGGGGATCATGAGACTCTGGCAAAAAAAATGTTCCGCTTATTTGTAGAGGTCATATGCAAACATGTGGTCAGTTTTATTGCAACAGATTGGCATCCTTTAAGCAGAAACGCCTTACTTGGCACTGCTGTTTTTAGTTTGTGTTTGTGGTTGTGCTGAACAGCTCTACAATGCATGTTCAAGTTTGAAGGTGTGTTCGTCGTCTTCGCATCTGACGTTTCGCTTCATGCACTGAGAGGCTTCCGTGGAACGACGTGCGGCAACAACCCAAGAAACACATCGGAGAGCTACGCGCTTTCACTCAGCGACTAAAGAGTTGTTCTTGAGCTGAAGGGCAGAAACTCATGCGACGACACCCTCTTGTTCAAATCTCGGTGAAGCGTTTAAGGAGTTGCCAGCTCACGAGACAGATGCGATGTCTCTAGAGGAATCTAGAATCAGAAGATGTATTTATACCGGAGGAATATGGTAAGGCTATAAAGCTCTTTTTCACAGATGTATTAGAACGTTACAACAACAAACGGTACAAAAAATGCATGATGGGAGTACAGAGTACCAAAAAGGTAAAAAAAAAAACATCACCGAAACACATACAAGTGAAACTAAACCATCCCCATCCTACCAGGCAAAACCCAGTGATGTATTAACCCAAACGAGAGTTCAGCATCACGTCTTTGATGAGATGTTTGGGTTTGACAAAATGGCACCTCAGGGCGGTACAATATAATGCTGCAGTTTGATGGCCATACGCCCGTCGAAGCATCTCTGCACTATTTCCATGGCTAACAAATCGTTCGCGATGAGAATGTTGCACACAAGCCAATAATTGTAATAGCAGCACGCAATTGTGTAAGACACTGGAAGAGGGATGGGTGAACTTTCAATCGTTATGAGAGTAGCCTTTGGAGTGGATGAGAATTCCCAGGAAATGGGCTATTCTTGATTTTGTAGGATAAATATTAAATAAAAAAAACATCACAGCAATACAAATAAAAATGGTTGTGCCCAACGTGATGCTTTGTTTGTTTATTGATTTCACTGTAGGGACATACTATTGACTCCCAGCTATAACATTGAATTGTTGTTTGCGCTGCATCATGTGATGCGTCTGACAAACACAGATCTTAATATTTTGTATTATATTCTTGCATATGATGCCAATAAGTTCTGGAGTCATATGCTAATGTCCACGACGACGAGAGGGCTTCAGCTCAGAGTTTGCGTTGCTTTTTCGACTCCTCCACTGAAGGAGGGCAGACTTCAACGGTCCAGAGTTTGGCTTGCATGGCTACGGTCGCACCATGAATTGTCTTTAATTTTTCATTTATGAACGAGATGTGCGCATTGGCCTTTTAATATTCTAATGCCGCTGAGGGTTAAATCAGTGTCGAAGCCAGGAGGTCAGATGTTTGCATCTGGAATGAGGTGTTTTACATTATGCATCTTTCTAGAGCAGGGTAGCTGTTGAACACATTTTGGGTTCCATGTGTTTAATTTTATGTTAAATACTTTTAGAAAAAAAAACATTTATAAGGAATATATGTTTCGATTTAAAGCTTTCGTGACTACAGGGATTCATCTTATTGGTTCTTTCGGTGTTATTTTATTACTTCCCTTCTACGTTACTTTACCCAAAGAACCAAGAAAAAGGAATATATGTATATACATATGTATATATATATTTATTGTAAAATGACGTCACAGAATTAATTGTAATTGCAATAAGCTGGAGAATATTATCTTGGTAAAGTGGGTAAGCGTTATCAACCAGCCATTTTGTTAAAACATGTTTTATTGCGTTGAAATGTTACCGCAACTCTTTAGAAGCAGTTGCGTGTCTTTTTTGCGGTGATTTCTTTAGCCACGAATAAAAAAAATCAAATCTATCCAGGGTACAAATCTAAATATGCAAACAATATTGTTTTATATAGTCTCATAAAAACCAGCCATGATCAAACCCACTGCTGGATCAAGGCCTACTCGAGTCGTCACCGTCTCCTACGTTCCTGTAAGGGACACCGCGGTGGTGAGATGTTAGCTACCTCACCTGGTATACGGGAGGTCGTGGGTTTCATTCTGCCCCTGATGCCTGTATATTTGGAGTTTGCGTGCTCTCCCCGTGGTGGCGTTGACTGATCGCTAGGTCCTTTGTTTTTTTCCCCCCTCCGCATTTAGAAACACGCGTTTTGAGTATTTGGCTGCTTTAATTTTCCAGATGATAAGCAACTTAATTGGGCTATCATTTGTGGCCAGGTCGCTTCTGAAAAAGAGCGATATAGCTCAGTGGGCTTTACCTGGTGAAATAAAAAAAAAAGAAATTGTTTCGTTCATAGTTGAGTTTAGTAATAACCCCTCTGGCATGTGCACATGAGCTGATTTCAGCACTCCATCTCATTCACACACACACACTCTCAAAGATTAATCGGCAAATAGGAAACATTTTTACTTTATTTACTCCTCGGATCACAAAGGCCACTCGAACAATTTCAAAAAATTCTGCACTTTTATGGCTCATGCTCAAATTTTTGCGAATGTTAATATTGTTTACCCAGCAATCTGCAGAGTAAATATATAACCCTAGCTGTGGGACTGGAGTAGGCTTTGCTTTGTCCCGCAATACATCAACATTAAAACCTTCATCACCGTGACGCATTAATGGCGAGGCCTAACATAAAGCCACATGCTACCGCAGAGATAGAAGAAACATGTGTATACTAAATCCCATAAATGTTATTTTAAAATCACTGCAAATCGGTGATAATGGGCACAGACAACATGCTCTTTGGACGCAAGTAACTCCAGTGCACGTGATTTTATCACACTACCCTTGCAAATCTTTGCTTTTACTTGCAATAGGGGGGTCACAAAGGTGGTCATCACCAAAACACAAAAAAATAATGGAATTTTTTTTTGAAAAGTGTACAAAAGCTCGTGGAGAGATATGCTTTGCTCGGAATTACATTGAGGGGCTGAAAGAGGAGCAGGTTAATGACACCGTTCAAACTGCTTTGAGATTCAAGCAGACTTGGGCAGGGCACGTTGCTGGAAGGGCAGATGACCGATGGTCTCAGATAATGGCGGTGGCAGCCAAGAAATGGAACGCATCTGAGAGGACATTTTTCCCAAGAGATGGAGTGATGAAATCGGCACGCACGCAGACTCTGGGGTGGTGTGTTGCATCGTTGCGTCGTGAGAGTTCATCGTGGCTTGTGGTGGAGGCCTTTATCCGGGAGTGGATCATGAATGATGACGAATAGCGTTATAATCTCTGCATAACACGCTGCTTGTAGCTGTTAAGTAGGAATAAACAAATTCCATCATTTCTATTTTACAGACATGTGTCATGGCACTGGATAAAGGAAGAAGGTTACGATGCTTTTAGAAAAAAAAAATACTCTTATACTCACCATCGTGCATCAAATCCTGCATGTGAGAATGAGTTATCTGTTAATTCATGGTAATTATATTCAAATGATATGCCAATGCATAATTTGAGATCAAGGAGTAGACAAATTGTACAAGGGAAACAGAAAAAAAGACAGATAAATGATTATTGAATTTACATGTGAGCCTGAAATGTGATAATTCATACAATAGTTTGCGAAGAGGGCTTGAATGTAATTGTCAAATTAATTATTGGAAGCCTACTTTCTTAGATCTAGAACATAATAAGGACCCGTAACATTAGTCTGAGAAATATAAGTTAAAAGACGTTCATACTGTCATATACAATTTAGTTTATAAATCCATTCATACAGATATATTTTTATGCATACATGCATCAGTATGTGTGTTTATACCGAGTGCGGTGTGTAAACATCGCCACTAGGGAGACAAAGGCGGTCGGGCGTGGTGTTGGCCACCCACTCCCTCGTGTGCCGTGCCAGCCTTCATAGGCGCCCGCTAACAGCACTTGCCCCAACAGTCTGTTAAGGCTACAGGGGGAATCTTCGTATTTTTGTGTGCATGCGGATACTACAATATTTAACCCGAGTCCTACGAACCCGGCGACCCACGTTAGAATCCCGCTAACGTGAGTGGCGACTATCTGAACTGCTTGACTCTGCCTAGAATAAAGCGTGTAAACACCATCATTGGGGGGAGGCAAATGTGGACAGGCGTGGTGTGAGCCACAGAACCTCCGTGTGCATTGCCCCGGCCTTCACATGCGCTCGCTAACAGCAATTACCCCAACAGCCAGTACAGACAACGCTGGGCATCTTTGATAATTTGTTGTTCTTTTTTTGCAAGTTAAAGCGTACGCGGTCTATATTTACACGAATATTTGAACGCAGGCATGCACGCTCGCACACACACACACGCGCGTGCAATCACAGGCGTGTTTTGCATGTTTCAGTCGGAGCAAATTAATGAGCACGGCTATGATGTCGGGAGGTTTAACAGAGGCACGGAAGACATCTCGCTCGTGATTGGCTCTCATGTATTTTTGACAGCATGGCAATGCATTGTAGCGTTTAATTTTCGGGAACGTCGACCGTTTTTAATGTTTTTTTTTCCAACTCAGGCTGGAAGACATTTGTGCATTAGTTCCCGTCTGTCTGTAGGGGGAGCACAATAACTCTTGTAAAGGCAATAAATGTAGGGATACATTGTCAGGATTAAGTTGTGTGGCTATTAGCGACTTTACTCTTGGGAAAACCGGCCAAATTAATTGAAGAGTTGCCCAACAATTGGCGATAAAAAAAAACTCTGCTAAAATTATTGTTATTTGCGGCCAAGGCGATAACGTCATAAGGGGCCGTCCATAAATGACGTCACGCACCTAGGGGGGGGGGGTCAGACATTTGTGACGATTTGTGGCAAGTGGTGGGGGGGGGGGGGTGAGAAATGTGACGTCACGTAAAAATGCGCAACTTTAAATAAATATAGACAACACCTTCTACTTAATTAAATAGACTTTTTAGTAAATATTTTCTCATACAACATCAGAGCAGCGCGACATTAAATACGCACTACAATAACAATTGTTTAAAGCTATTTGAAGCATGTTTTAAAACAAAAAAATTGGAGGCGGGGGCAGAGCTTTGTGACGTCATATTTGAGGTGGGGTCTGACTTTTTGTGACGCCGTGTGACAATGGGGGGGGGGGTGGTCAAAAATTGTCCAAAATCGCGTGACGTCATTTATGGACGGCCCCTAACGTACGACATCACCTCACTGTGCTGCTTGGAATGTTTCGTTAATCGTTATCATTAAGTTCTACTGAGGAGAAACATACATATATTGGAAAACTTTACAGAATCCATGCATATGCAGGGTTGTTCCTCCTTGCTAAATGATGACCGAGTCAGACAATGACATGTATAGGTGGTTACTGTGCTCATGACGCGTAACTCAATGGTGTACGTAGGTAGCGCTAAGGGAATGTTTTTTTTTTTATCCGCTCGCATTAGAGACATTCATCGGTAAAGGAGCATGATGTTACTGATGAATATGCAATTCATATGGAGGTATGTTTGCGCATAGTAACACGTGTAATATTTATTATTAATACAAAAATATCAAATTTCGATTTAAAGCTTTCGTGACTGCAGGGATCCATCTTCTTGGTTCTTTCGGTAAAGTCACGTAGATGGGAAGTAATACAACAACAAAAAAATTTAAAATTATTTTATTACTTCCCTTCTACGTGACTTTACCGAAAAAACCAAGAAGACAAAAATATCAAACAACCCCTTTGGCAATGTTGGAGGAAAGCTTCCCCCACACCGTGCCCATCGTGGAGGCTGTTTGACCATACTTCACCACCATGCAGCGTGGTGGTGGAGAGATCATCCCAGGAATGGTTTAGACGTCACGGACAGATGTTGGCTATGACCATGAATTCCATTCAATGCACCAGGTGCATAAGGCGACACACATACTGCTGTGCTACTTATCAGCAGCATCATCATCATCATCAGCAATGATCAATCCACTGCTGGATAAAAGCTTCGCCAAGCCGTTGCCATCGCCGTCACGGTCGTTACCCCATCTCCTTGGTGGACATTCTTTCAGAGGCATTCCGTTTATTGGCGACCACTCCATCATTAGTCTTGACCATCGGATGAGATCCAAATTACGCACAGCGCATCCCTCTAAAACACAACATTAACGGTATCTTGTTGTCGTAAACGTGGATATTTTGTTCAGGAAAATCCACTGACTTAGTGCACTGAAATGTTGGTAAATGTTTGAACGTTATTTATATCGTTTAAAAAACGCTTAATTGTCTAGTATTACACATTCGACTTTGCTATTGGACTATTGGGAGGTATCCAGGTGTGTAAAATCACTCTTTGTAGGCACGTGTGGAGCTTGTGTATTATTGGCTTTCGCGCACGGAGCGATGAATGTGAACCAGTTGGGAAGATGAGAAAGGCCAGGTTCCAGCAGTGCCGCAAGCCACGAAGCTTGTGGTTTAGTCGGGGAAAAGGTGCTGCCCTTGCCATGCATCATGACTCAACAGCTCACTAAGGCATTGAGAAGATTGTTTATTTGGATGGGGCCAAGTATCGGCCCAAAAATAGACCGCTGAGGAACTCAGTGGCAAATCAGATGTGGGTCAGAGTCGCGCGTTAACCGCCTTGAAGCAATCAGGCCAGGATCTATCAGTGTGTGGCCAGCTGAAGCTGGGAAACCTGAAGGGAGAATTTGGACTGTAATTTGGAAGGCAAAATTGAGTGACTAATGCAGCCAGAGACCTTTTTGCGGGGGTGACAGCCGACCGTGCTAACCGCCTGGTTTTTCCTGAAAAATCATGGAGAGAAAACAAAACGAATCAACAAAGGTACATATATTCCATTGTTTTATGTGACTGCCATTATAATTTTTCTATCACAAGCCTGGCTGCAAAAAGAATGCTTTATAATAAATCAAAATGATAAGGGATGAATTGTGTTGGGGAACAAAAATAAACAAAGCAATCCGGACAATGTATCATTTATTCAGATGTAAGATCACATTTTGTTCTTTCTGTTTTTTCAGCCTTAATTGGATGTGATTGACTCTGGGCTTTGATGTTAGAATTCATTGTTGATTCCTTAGTCATTGTTTTTATATACGCTTATTTATTTTACCAGCGATATGTTTTACAACCTTAACAGTTTATGACACATATATTTGCGTCTTCTCTATCCAATTCCGATGTATGTGTAATTGACTATGAATAGTAAACATGATGGCTTACGTGATAGGGTGTCGAGGTGGCGAGATGTCGAGATGCCACCTCCCTTGCCTGGTATACAGGAGGTTGTGGGTTCGATCCCCACCCTGATGCCTGCATATTAGAGTTTACATGTTCTCCCCGTGGTCGTGTGGATTTTTCTCCGGGTCCTCAAGTTTTCCTCTCCACATTTAGAAACAAGTGTTTAAAGTATTGGCCGATGTAAATTCCCACATGATAAGCCACTTCCTTTAACTATACTTCAGCTGCAGTTCAAGGAAGTGGCTATCATTTGGTAGCTGTTATTTGTGGCCAGGTGGCTTCTGAAAAAGAGCTGTCTCGCTCAGTGGGCCTTACCTGGCAAAATAAAAATAGTAGCAAAATATACGTATATAGACGGTGTGCCATAACCATATCTTCAGTTTATCTGTGAATGTCATTTTGTAGTGTATTACATAACATTAACACGTGTTTAATATACATATTATGCCGTGATACATTATGTAATTAGCAGGGATGGACGCAATATGGAGATGCCATGTTCCACAGAGGTCGCTGATCCAGGAATTCCCCGCAGGTTAAAGCAAAAAATTATCACGCCCTGTCTGTCCATTCCAAGCCACTTGACTGTGAACGGCTCGGTTAACAATCCACCATTCAATTAGCTGTATTGGCCGTTCCCGACACGACTGGCTCAAAAAAACCTTACGTTGAATCGGACTTGCAGTCAAACCCCTCAAGACTTTGAGAGCCACCGATGGGTACGGCTACGGGCATTGTGATGCTGACGCATTACCGGGTGAATCCCCTTGTTGTCGTCTGTAAAAGCCACGAAACTTACCAACGCTTCTTCGTCGTTGTGTGGGTCGTCTCCTCGTACGAGCCGGTCAAGGTGCGGCCCTACATCGTGCCGCACAGATGCTCGTGCGTGAAGCGTTATAAACAAAGGGTTTTTGTTTTCATTTGCTGAGCTGAACATTACGGCCAAATTAAATAACCTACACACACATTATTTGTAACTTTGAGAAGAAGTTGTTACATGACGTTCTGCAGAAATGTGATGTAAAGCCCTTTTGGCCATCTGCTGCTCGACGCAGTGCGAGTTGTGGGGTGATTTTGCCATGCTTCGCCACACGGGACAGCGCAGGTTGGCGACAGTGGGTAGAGTAGATGTGAGAGCATAGACTTAGAGTAACACCATGAGTAAAATGTTGCTGCACGGCCGTTTACTGCCCACAATGGAGCACCGCAGCCTATGACACTTTTTTTTCGGAGTGATCACCCATCCAAGCACAATCCAGGCTCCGTTCTTCTTAGCTTCTGATAGTTAATCAAATTGGGTACATTCCACGGGTGATTTTGGCAGAGGGCAGATAATTCAATCAAACAGAATAATTGAAGCAAAATGTGCAATGACAAAGCCAGAATCACAAAGGAGATGTGCATGCAAAATTATATCTGTTTGCAGTATTCATAATATGCTTGGAGAATGCCTGAATGCTTGTGGATAACTGGCCTATCAAGTGATGGGTTCATCGATATACAAGTTAACATTTCTTTTCGCACCGTATGTCTGTTTTACGGGCTTAATCAATTCGTAGAATGGCACTTGATCATTTTTACAGAACATTTCGTTGATTAAATTGATTCATCATTACAGCCGCAGTGCAATGAAAATCACATTTGCATGTACATTTGCATATTCATTTGCATGTACACATGCATGTGTGTTCATGTAAGTCTGTTGCTTATTATATGTTTTGAGTTTATAACACGTTAAACAGGCAATATTCCTAAAATGTATCACTTCATCAACGAACAGCACAAAAGTTGCAATCAACTTTTTCTTTTTTTACAAATTGTGCTCGGGATACCTGCATACAATAATTACGCATAATTAGATCCACGTCGTATTATTGCACATGCAACTTTTAGACTCTGTATTGTTTGAATGCCTATTTAATTCGTGTCTGCTTTAGCAGAATGCCAAATGTGAAAAAGGGAAAAGCAGTAGCATTGCCTTCATTCATTTAGTTTGGTTGTGTGTTTGTGTGTGACAGAGCGGTTCTGTAGCGGGTAGCGCGACGCTGAGCTACGAACCCGGCGGCCCGAGTTCAATTCCCGCTCACGGCCAAGACCAGTGGCGAATATTTAAACCGGCTCTGGGCCTCTCTTAGGTGGACTCAGCCTCAAATGAGTACCTGGTGTGTAAACATCGCCACTAAGGAGACAAAGGCGGCCGGGCGTGGTGCTGTCGTGTACCGTTCCGGCCTGCATAGGTGCTCGCTAACAGCACTTGCCCCATAGTCTGTTTAGGCTATACGAGGGATCTTTGTCTTTGTTTGTCGGGAGCCCATTACGTACGCAGTTGGGAACACGTTGCAATTAACTGGAATGAATTAACTCGCGTGTGCAGAACACAACTCTTGCAGGCCACGGGGTACGGTTAGATTCCACCATTTTCTGACGCGTTCTTCACGTGTTGTTGACATTCAAATACGAGGTCCACACATAAGTGAAACACTTATGGCATACCATTTTGGATGGCTAATTTTAAGGTCCGGTGGTTCGACAATACATTTTCACCACTTTCAATTGTCATGGAATGTCCGTTAATTTAGGGGTACTTAGAATGTGAAAAATAAAATAAAATCTCAGAACATTTCATTTCTTGCCTGTACGTGTCAATGCCCACGGAGTGGCCTGGATCAGTTATATTAATGTTCCGTGCGTTTGTGAAGTCAAGTACTCATTATTTTACTGTTTAAAAGAATGATGTGTCTAGTGTTGCATCGACTTTTCCCCCCCGGTGTTAGGAGCTCAGCCAACCCAGCGAAGCTCATTCAGTGGTTGATGTTTATTGTTACGTTTGGCAGGTAGCATTTGCCAGGTGGAACCCTTCTGTGTGACCGGGGCTGGCTGATTGATGAGTGTTATTATATTCCTTAAATGTGCCTTTTCGTTGGTAATTCAAATTTATTTATACGAAATATATTGGTGCATTCATTTGCCACGTGATTAACCGTCTGCACTATTGACATATTTAACAGCATTCAAAATAATCTTCATATAAGTTGTTTTAACCATGCAATCTAATCATCATGTCTAGCTTCTCTGCAAGCCGATGTGTTTGTTTATAATTAGGCATCATGAGCATCAAGAGTTGATGCGCCTTGTGGAAATAAATCAAAGGTACGACTTGGTATGCAAAACGGTCACCTGTTTGCAGGCGTATTTGCTGTAAATCAGATATGGATTATTCTACTCATTGCGATTGAACTATGGGGCTGGCTGTACAGCTACTCTCTTATCATGTACAAAAGCCAGGAGGTCGTATGTCACCGTCTAGTTTCATCTATTGTTTAAATTCTATACCACTAAATACAATAAATAAGTGTTATTCCAATTGGTGTCTTTAAATTGTTTTCGTGTTTCTGTTGTCTAGGGTATAATTGAATAATGACGGTAGCCCATGGATGCCAGATGTGTTTATATCCGCATCCAATGGAATGGTTGAACATCCTGGTTAACTACACACGCGACTTTATTGCACGCGAGTCTTTTCTTGATTAAAATCCAGAATACCGGTCATTAATATGCAACCGGTGTTCGGTACAACGTTAGAATACTGTCACGAAGGTGCTTGCGTCTGCAAATGCTCTGTATGCAAAAGCAATCGACATGAAACAACCAAATATCAAAATGAGTCAAAATATTAAAAGGACGCGATACAGGCACCCGAAATAACCGCGATACTTATTGATGAACGGACTTCAAGGGCAGTCGCGGGCATCCTTCGTCGCAGTCGATGAGCGGGCGTCCTCCCCTCGCCTGTAGGAGTCGTTGCGCTGCGATGTCTCCTCCTCGTCCTCGTCCTCCTGGACGTAGCTGTGACTTGGCCCCACGCCGGCAGTGGCGGCTAGGGGACTTTGACGAAGTATGGACGCGCTCTCCCCGTGGGTGTAGGCAGATACATCGCTCTCTCTCTCTCCGTGCAGGTGACAGACGGGCAGATATCTTCACCGTGGCGATAGTCCAAGCAGTTATAAAGTCACTCTTTAAATTTCGATTTAAAGCTTTCGTGACTGCAGGGATTCATCTTCTTGGTTCTTTCGGCAAAGTCACGTAGAAGGGAAATAATAAAATAAATAAAATAAAACATAATAAAATAATTCTCACGACGTTTCGGCCACAACGCAAGCAGCCGTCCTCAGGTGAAAACCAGGTCTGTCGGGGAGACAGCGTCTGAATGGCTCATTCAAACGCTGTCTCTGAATGGCTCATTCAGACGCTGTCTCCCCGACAGACCTGGTCTTCACCTGAGGACGGCTGCTTGCGTTGTGGCCGAAACATCGTGAGAATTATTTTATTATGTTTTATTTTTATTATTTTATTATTTCCCTTCTACGTGACTTTACCGAAAGAACCAAGAAGAAGTCACTCTTTAGCTCGTGTTGACTGCGGCTTGTGACTTGATTGGTCCAGTTCAGCGCAGGAGGTGTTCTCTCCTCTTTGTCGGTATGCTCCTTGAGTTGTACTCGTCTCTACTTATTCACCAACGATTCTTTACAACGCTCACTCTGCAACAACTCTCACGCACCTCCGATTAGCACGGATGGCTGCGTACGGTGCGAAAGAAGTTCAACACACAGATGTGCATGCGGTGTGCGTGAATTGTTGATTTGTGTACCATTGCCAGTAAGTCTACAAAATAGTTGCAGGATTTATTTGTTGCACGTTAAGAAGACAACACATCACATTGGGCTGCTCATTAGCCTATTCACGCCCTCTGTAGTCTCTTCAAAGGCGGTGGAACTCCATGAATCCCCTGGTCACGTGGGCTCGGGGGTGGTGCTGCAGACCACGGGGTGCGCAACACACCTTGGACATTGCTCCAGAGATCCACGTCGAGAAAAAATATCAGGGATTGTCACGGATTAGACGAGTTTTTGTTTGTATCTGGCCTCCAAACAAGCGGAAAAGGTCCACGAAAACTCGACGGTTCTAGGATTTTCAGCCCCACGGGGATGGCCGCGTCATTTTGGAATTCTTGGATTTTTTGGGGGACGTATTTTATAGTGTGTTAGTAAAGGTGCAGCCCTGCAACTGCTTGTTCAAGCCACTGCCGGTGGAAGGCCCTCCACCAGAGTGAGCTCTACAAAGGCCCTCTACAGCGGCGTTCTTCACTGCGCGGCCCAATGGCGGCCCCTGACGTGCACCCCCTGACAATACAGCAACAGATGTGAAAACACCACACATCATGGTGTCAAACCGCAGTGGTTTCAAATGTGTGGCATGCCTTCACACTGATGTCTTGTCGGCGAAAATGCCCCCCCCCCCCACCCTGAAACTTAGTGAAGAACACTGCTCTAGAGGGTGTTTGGCCTACTCTCCCATGTTGGCCGGACGTGTTGGACTAGGTTGGAGCACCCACCACAGACAACCTGCTGATTTACCAAATTTATACTGTGCAGAGGACAGAAGTGGCAGGATTTTAGAAACGTGCCCATTGTTTCAAATGCCACGCCAGGAGATTGAACCAGTGACCTCTGGATTGCAAGGCCAGAGTGCTGATCATTACACCACGGGAGCATCTTTGAGGAAATACAAATGTGTAGCATTCCAATTGCATGTTTACGGAAACACAATAAGAAAATACTATGATATTATCGCATGGAGATCCATAGTAAATGTTACTACTTTCAGATAACACCGAATAATACCATCATGTAAAATGTTCCAACGTTAAAACACTATATTGGACCCTTACTAATGTTAAGCACAGTTGACATAGCAACTGATTTGGCTAGGTTTCAAATGCAATATTCGCATGCCTAGGATTTGAACTTGGGTGGCTGGGATTATATTGCATTTCTCTGATCAATATCCGACCACGTACACTCTCGTATACATGCTCACCGGCACACGATCACACACGTGCACACAAAGGACACACGCATACAGTAAATTGATCTTTCTCTTGTAAGCTTCCCAATATGCTGCTCCCCACAGCCTCCTAATTTGTACCTCAGCTTGATCTCATACATGACACTCTGCCAATACATTTATATCATTCAATGTTAAGCGAGTGTAATGGTTTACTTCGTAATACGCTATTGGTGCAATTCATCGCTATATGGTCTGTATACGTATTCAGCGACATGGCCAATCTTTGCACGTGTTCCATTATATTCCATCCATATTTAAATGAGGTAATGATGCATTGCATGCACCTGCTCATTTGGCAAAATAATACAGCGCGTATGAGACTGTTTTTTGGAAAGAGTTATGTTTGCGTGTGAATCTTGTTATAAGCGTATTCGAATTATCACGTAAGCCAGAGATGCTGCAAATCCTTTGCTGAGATATCTGTCAACCTCAGGGAGCATGTGTCTCAAAAAGGGCTTCATTTCTCACCAAATGTTTTCTGGGTTCTGCCAACCCCCAACTACCCAAACCTCAAATCCTCAGACCCCCCCTTCCCCCCGACAGCAGTATGGGGAGGGGCTATTTTCTGGAGCTTAACCTGGACACCTCCATCTGAAAAATAAGCCCTCGCCTCAAGCAATTAACATAGATGCAAAAATGCAATGAGTGCAAAGTTGCTAACAATTTTTTACCAATTTCTGGTGATGTACAATGTCACCTTTGATCCAATCTGTACTGAGAGCGTATTGCTCCTCAATTAAGCGTACCTTTCCCTTATAGGAATACACATACATTATCCTCTTTGAACTAAAGGCCCAACCGAAAAAAGGCCCTCTGGAGCATCGGTGCATGACTTCCCGTGGTATATTTCACACGTCAACGTTGGGTAGCGCTTTGTCACTAATTTCAGACTCGGCTGCATGAGTTCCCGAAGGAACCACACACTCTCTCTCTCTCTCCCCCGCCACCCGTTTTCCTCGCAGTGATAAAGCAGTCTATTTCCCCGCTCCGTACTCCCAGCCCCGTTGCATTTAATTATTAATCACTCGACATGGTTGTTATCCATTGTGGGGCCCACTTTACCTGCAGAAGTATGAGACCGCATTTGCCGCTTCTCTCGATGTTGTATGCCAAATTTTATGCGTCTCAAATTTTTCTTTTTTTACGTTCGCTGATCAAAGCGGCCGTCATGAAACCTGTGTACATCATTGATTTGATGTCGGTCGTGGTGTGTGAGGGGGGTGATTTTTAGGGGAGGGGCGGGGGTGCTTTTTCATGATTTTCCAGATGTTGACCATTAACCCATGCATTATTCCATCTGAACTGGAAATGCATTGGTAATTACATAATTACTACAATCTTACCAGATTCATTACCAACTTCTACCTGCATCCCAAAAGGTAAAATTTGTTTCATAACATTAATTGCAGAGCCTGTGTTGAAGAAAAAAAAATTAATGAGCAATCGTTCCTATTTTTTAAATTTTACATTTTTCGTAAACAAAAAAAAAATCCTGGCCGATAGGCTTGTTCATCGAATGATTAGGACCGACAAAATGCCTGCAACCTTCATGCATCCTACCCCCACGGAGAACGGCACTTTGGTACACTCCAAACAACCTGACAGCCACGAGCCTCCACCCCCCTTTTTCTGGAACCCACGTGGTACGGTCCGCTGTCAGGGAGCAATTGTGCGCGAGGAAGACCGGAGAGAGCAGGGCAGACAGGCAGTGGGAGGGTGGTGCTCGCAAGCTCTCTTCCAAGTGGAGGAATGAGGCTGGAGACCATGCCGAGCTCCTCCTGGGATCGGCTTTCGCGTGCTTCCCGTGACAAAGTGAGGCAGGAGAGAGCGATGTAGCTGCGTGACGCGTGCACATCACCTTTGGACGGACCTTCATCCCTTTTTCCAACGCTTGGAGCGAGCCTCCTGCATATTTGCCTCTGTCGCAGTGGGTCCTGCGCGATCGCTGAAATGTTCGCCGCCGCTCCGAGGAGACTGGTGGAATGGAAGTCAGAATTCGATGATGGACCATCCTTCAATTCATTACAATTGTGCATGTAATTACGGCGGACGAGGCATTTTCATGGGAGAACTTTGAATTCCGGCGGCCTGTAATATTTGGAAAATTGCAATTTTTTTGCGCATTGTGCAAATGTAAAGATTGTTTCTTCGGAGGAAAAAACGAGCAAAGAATACGTGCAAAAAAAATCCAGAGCGCCAGAGATGAAAGTAGCGTTGTGTACAGGGAATCTGGAGGCGGATACCTTTCACAATTCACAGTAAGTGTTATAAACATTACTGAAACATATTTTATCTGTTTAGCGTATGCTTTATTGTTACGTGCAAATTGTATGTCTTTGGTAATGTAAAATGTAATGAGGTTAAATATCATGTGATATGTTTTCAGAAATATACTGTCATAGACATTTTTTAAAAATGTTAAAATCAGTTGATGTTTTGGCAATGAATCCATCAGTATAGGGTTGACTTACTGACATTTTTGAAATATATATTTGAGTATTATTTTCTCATTTTCGAGGCATTGTATAATGTCCTTGCAAGGGTAAAATATCAAGTAACATTTAAGTCCTATAACCCCATCTTCCGGAGTCTTGTGCACATCTATCTCCAGATGAATGCTTGCTTTTGGAGGCTGAAGATGCTTGCAGTGACCTAAAGGAATAAGCAAACATATGCTTTCATGATGACGCCCTTGAATGACTGACGCAGGAGGGCTCTAGAGTGATTTTTCCCCCATCAGAAAAAGAATTGGGGTATCCTGGCTGTGAACGTCAATCAGGCAATACCAAATTGTTCTGCTTATGCAGCCTGGATTGCCTCATTATTGGATTTGCTGTTGATGGCATGTCACAACCTGCAAGCCCTCCGTATGAGGACAAAGATTCATCCCGTCGTCATCTGGAGGCTGGTCAGTTATCGACGATGCTTTTGGCAATTAAACTGGCAGCTAAATTTCAGTGACACTTGAAAAGAAAATGCCCGACAATATATTGTGAAAGAAAATATATGTAAAAATGCGTGTAATTATTTAAATAAGTTATTTATTTTTTAATATATTTAAAAATTAAATGGAATTTCTTTTATATTAGCAATGCAAATAAGCAGTGACGCTCAGAACAAAACAATCTGCAGTGAGAAGATAATTAAGCTTGGCTTGGTATTTAGCTTTGGATACTATTGTTTTGTGGCGAACACAATAAGGAGATGCCCTGCTTGTAACAGTGTATCAATTTCAGTATTCAGCATTGCTAGCTTTCAAGATCAATTTAGGTCTGTTTGAAATCGAATACACAATTAGGATTTTTCCAGCCAGCAATTGCCTAAAGGTGTGTTGAATCAGCAGGGCTGAAGACATTTTAGCTGCAGTAATTATCCTACACAGCTGCTGAGGCTGATATGATTGAGCTGAGCCACAAATTTCGCTGTATCGACGGATCTCAATGCGAGGCACAGAGGATCAGATTGTAGCCGGAGGCTGAGATCACTTTGCGGCCATGAGGAAGTAATTGATCACCGCTCACGCCTGATTTCTTACTGACCGTTAAGAGCACGGACCCCTCGGGGAAGGCCTCCAGGAGGTGGCAGCGGTGTGTGGCAGCAGGAAGGGGATTGTGGTGATCTCCGGCAGCCACGATGCCTGAGCCGGCAGCAAGCTATGGGGCCTGTGAAATTACCATTGGACCACCGGCCCAGGAGGAGGCCGAAGTTGTGCCGGAGGAAGGAACGCCTGCGGAGTCAACGGTGGAAAAACCGGCGAGGCCAAATGCGTCGCCGCTCCGGGTTTGCCGACGGCTGGAGATGCTCTGCATCATCCCGATGGCCATTTGCTTCGTGGCCCTTGGGCTCTGCATTACGGGCCTCAAGTGGGTGTTTGCCGACAGAAGTTCGGAGCCATCTCCTCCCTACACAGACTTTTATCCAGATCCAAATCGGGTTGGGCAAGATCAACCAGTTATCCCACCGCCTCCTACACTGCACAACAATCGCTCCATCAACCCAGATACAAAGTTTCCCAGTTCAACGACCCCGACCTTCAATTGGAATCAAAATCAAAACTCCAACATGGACATGACTGTGCATTCGACCCGGAACCGGACTACTCACCACCATCCTCATCACCCAGATCGAACCAAGGTCAACATCAACCGACCGACATTTGACTCAAACAGAACTCCCACGGTTAACCTCAACCGAAAACCATCCCAAAAGCCGTCTTCCGTCACGAGAACTCCGTCAAAATTCCATACCCCCCGTGTGTCTATCAACCACTCCACGCTTGTGCCACCACCAATATTTCCACCTGTCCCTACATCCAATTTGTCCCCCATCGCTCCCCCATCTTCCTCCTCATCCATTTCCGAGTTTGAGGATGGATATGTGAGCTCCGCAGCGCCGGAGTCTGGAGAGGACTCGGAGGAGGAAGAAAACACAGCGGTGGTCGATACAGGCGACGACTGTGAGTACTTTGGGCTTTTTCACGATAGTGGAAAAACTAAAATAATCATCGTAACAAAAAAAGCAGCCGTTTTTACGTCACGAGCTTTCGTTGATGCATCGTAGTTAAAAAGCAATGCACATTGGGATACAGCTGAATGCACACATTTAGGTTAGACATTATAGATTATTGCAAGTGTGAGCAGCCATTAAGCAATCCGTCACTGTATATGCAATGAAACACATACAATGCCTTCATATAGAAAAGTCCGTGCCATTAAAAACGAAGTCAGCAGCTGTACACGGAGTCGGGATCGCGTGTGTATCTTGAAATAGGCTCTGAAATAGGCTGTTTGAGAAGTGTCGCTGTGAGCTTTTGCTGTTTTCGTGACCTGGAGGTGGCGAAGGAGGAGAACTTGATTGCATTTGGCTCACGACGGCACACGTGTCCATCCTGGCCATACCTTTAACCTTGACAGATGACCCTAGTTACAGCAGTTGACCTGGAAAGTCACAACCATTTTGCTGTGGTGTGTGATGGGGGCGGGGGGAAAAAACTCGAGTATGTTTGTTTTTTTTACATTAAAAAAACGGGACATCTTTAATCGCCACTCAATTCTGTGTTAATGTTTCGTTAAAGTGGCACTTTACCTTTTGTTGTTACATAATGCAATTATCTGGTCTAATCATGTCCCATTCGTTTGGCTATGCCTGGCTTTGATTTTTTGCGCTGCAGAAAATTGTCGTACCTGCAGAGAGAAAAAGCGAAATTGGCCTGCTCATTTTGAGTCGTTCGATTGAAGTGCACAGCTTCGAGATGCATCAATGCGCTGCGAATGTTGTAAGCAGCCCGAGGGGTGATCTCTCTTTAAGATCTCACTTTATAACAAAAATAAATCCTAGAGGGGGTTTGTTAATTTACTAAAACAACAAAGGTGTCGGAAATATCGGCGTACGAAGGATTCGATGAATAAATTAAATAATGGCGTTTGGGAAAATGGAGTCTTGAAAGAAAGGGTGAGAGAGAGAGAGGCAATGTTTAGAGCTGTAGCCAGTGGCAAATGTTATCATCAGCTATGGGCATTGCAACAAACGACTGCATTTATTAAAGAAAATACTGTCGGGAAACTGCGCTGACCACGTGAACGAAATATTAGACGGTGATCCACAGCCTCTCCCTGCGTTTGCTTCTGCTGCGGTGAAGGATACAATACCGTCGGTAATTTATCAGAGTTAAGCTTCTACGTGTAATTTGCTACCGTTGCAATATATATTTTTTTCAAGCTAAAATAGGTGGAAATTGGATTTGTTTAATGGAACAAACGTGATGTGTTAACATGACAACGTATGATATTGTTCAGTCGTGTACGAAATGCAGGTGGTATGGTTCATTCTGCGCTATTGAATACTTTTTAAGAAGCATATGTATTGTGTACGTGCCATACAGGAGTATGCTATATGCTATGGGAACAGGATGACACAATTACACACAGGGTTAGTGCATGCTTCGTTGCTTTTCATTATTTACAGAAAGTTGCCTGTAAAACCAATGCAATGCAATATTAAGTGATTTTTTGCAGAGATTCAGGGAATGCCAAACGATTTATTCGAAGGTCAAATTGACTCTTTAACACGCCTTTTCTTTTTTTTATCATCCACACTATGCCTACAATTAAACACTCTTGAAAACCCACATCTTTTATATTTTCTGCAGATGTACAAGACGCATTTGCAAATAATTGCCGTACTAATAAGCGTAAAGGAAGAACTGGAAGCAACATCCAACACACGTGTTAGCATCTGATGTTATCTGTGCTTGTTGTGACCAACAAGTGACGTCTTGGCATGTAATCTTATTGGCTACATTCAGTTTAATGTCAACTCCACTTATCGTGACGCGTTTTGAGATCTCAGTGGCAAGGTGAAAGATGGACTCGGCTGGAAAATATGAGACCATGTTATGTACACATACTGCGCGCGTGTGTGTGTGTTTGAGCAAAGCATTATAACATCATTTAAGTATGATAACTATGTTTTTATTCTAGACTCGTACATTATACATCTAGTGTTGGTGACCTTTGTCTAACGCCTGGCACTCTGTACGCTGTGCATAACGCTGCTGGGTAGTTGTACGTCGATCTTCGCGCAATAAAAAAATAGTGTTTCATCGTAGGCTTATATTAAAATTGTAACTAATTATTAGTTTGTTACAAGAATCATCAATTCTTTCCAAAAAAATACCAGCGCCGCTTTTGATAGAAGGCAATGTGCCTCTGTTTTTGTATTTTTTTCTTTTTCGTTTTGCACACCATTTCTGATTAAGTAAATTCAATACAATCGTTACATTTTTGCCTTTTTCATTCATTTGTTTTAATGAACCCGTCATGTGACGAACAATTACACGAGTTTAACATGTTTGTTGTGGTGAATATTTCTCGATCACACACATGCATGCTCTTGAAACTTATATTTCAAAAGAAAATTTAAATGCAATAATTTCCCATCATCAACGTTGCTTTTCCGTTTAACCCAATGCATACAGCTTGAATAATTGTAACCGTTAAACATACCATTTCAAGCGTAATCTTACCCTTCAATTGCACAGTAATGCACTGCTTTTTATGTTTAAGCGCTCTACAAAAATGGCAAAAATAATGCTGCAGATAATTGCATCTTGATACGAATGTCTAAAACCACAGTTTCTTGTCTGCAGAGAAGCGCAGGTGCGGGATTCGTGCAGATCCCAAAAATCGAAACAGAAAAAAAAACTGCCTTCACGTTTATCCATCGAATGCATCATTATCACACTCGTTTACTTCGAGAAAACAGCACAATCCAGCAGCAGCGGCAGCTGAAATAACATTCATAGTTATCTCGCCATTTACAGTAATCTAACGATAGAGTAATTTACTTCCCAGGTGTGGACAGTCTCGTCTTTTACACTTAGAATTGCTCTTAGAGGATAAGAATCTCCAATTATGCCTGATCGCCCTCTGTGTCCAGGTCAACTGGATCGGCGAGAAAAATATATAGTGCATCCATTTCGTTTGTATTACGAACAGCAACAAATTTTTATAGCTAAGCATTCTCCTTACAGAGCGACGGTCTATTATTTTCTATGCTTCGATTTAAATATGCATGTTGAATAATTTATTCTAATTTAAAACAAACAAGATTTTATGATAATTTCCCCCCCCCCCATAACAATTAGTGAGCTAAAGGTATAAGCATGTCATGGAAATGTAATGCAATAAAATAGAATTTGTGTGTGAAAATTGTAATTTATTTTGGCAAGATTTTATAGAAGCTTGTTTGTTCGTTCTCGTGCGGCAATTATGCAGAGGGATTTGGAGTGCGTAAACACTTTAGCAGGCGCTCGCAAACACCACTTCCCCCTATGGTCAGGAGGATAAAAGTGTCTGTTGTTCACAGCATGAAAAATACAAAGTCTGGAAAGTAGAAAGCGACGACAAAAATACACAATTTGCAAGTTCAATACCCGGTCAAGTTTTAGACTCACGCTGGCAATCCCTCCGAGCGCAAAGAAATGAGAATTACTTTGTGTGGAAGCGAATAGTTGGTCGTTCTGGAGGGAGACTGCCAAATCTACGCCTATGGCTCTCAAGGCCGCCGACGGAGATGAGCTTTTTGTCTTCAACAGGGAGACATTTTAACTGTGTAGACTTGAATACATGAACGAAACATTTTCTAATAAAAAAAAGTAGCAACCATTATCTATCCAATGGTGCATGAATGCCTTTTCAAGCCATCTCCTTGTCTGCATTTATGAAGCAAGAGTTTGTCTCGTCATTGGCCACTTAATTTTCTAAACTATTTAACATTTACCAGGTAAGGGCCACTCGGTGATGTAGCTCTTTTTCAGAAGCGACCTGGCCACAAATGATAGCTCAACGGAGTGGCTTATCGTGTGGAAATTTAAAGTAGCCAAATACTCTAAAGGCACATTGATCATAAATGTGGAGTGGAAAACGAGAGCACGCGACCACGGTGAGAACAGGCAAACTCCAAATATACCGGCGTCAGGGTCGTGATCGAACCCACAACCTCCTGTATACTCATCGAGGTGGTTAACATCTCGCTACCATGGAACATTGTTTTCGTCTCTTCGGTGCAAATGTCGCATCTTTTGTCTGCCGCTCAAGCGTTAGTCTTGACCAGCGGCCATGACCCCTTCCAGGAACGTGTGCCCCCCTATCCGAGCCCACTCGCTTGTTTACGTCAATTTCACATCTCTGCTTACGTATGATCTCTAGTCCACGTGATCATCTTCCTGACATATAACGCTTTTATTGACACATTTACCTGTTTATGTTCCTGTTGATTGATATCTTATATATGAAAACTGCACAAAATTACATTAAATGTATATTTGAATGCTCTTTCATTGACATCAATATCTCTCCCCATTTCTCACCCAGTGACTAAATCGCCCTGAATGTCTCCAATCTTGTCAGCCCTTGGAAGGTAATGAGGGTGGAGCCTTGTTAGTACTCGGATGGGAGACTGCCTGAGAATACCAAGTGTTGTAAGGTCAGGTCAGGCTGTGATGTTACATCGAATTTTAGTTTAGCAGTGGAGTCCTGAATCCATCTTTTTTTAGGCTCTGTGTCATCCCTTTCACTCTGAATTTTCTCCGGGAAGTCTGCTTTCCTTCCACACGAAGTCAAATATAAATTTGAGGAACTGGTAAAAATATTCCAATGCAAAACCCTCCTGACATAGTTTATTCAGAGTATCAGTGAGGAATTCCCCAGGTGGATTAAGGGCATTATTGTGTTGTTATTTATGTCTCACACTTGTGCGAGCATGTGTTTTCTGAGCGACATGGAACGGTTACAAATGGGCACCAGAAGAACATTGTATGGCACGGAGAGCTGGCTTCTCGGAGTGATGGGTGTCTTGAGTTTCTGGTGGGGTTTGGGGGGAGCTCCGATGGATCTTTTTTGGAATTGAGAACTGACAGCCAAGTCACTACAAACTCAATCAATATCTTTACTCGTCTCGTGTTTGGCTCTCGCCTATTAAAAGTGGAGCTTGCTGATGAATAGTCATTTTTAAAAGTGCGCACATTATTGCCTTTGATTATTTTATATATATCTTTAGAGCATGAGAAAGCAGTTATTCGTCTGTCACAGGCGTATCCTTTTAAACGCATTCCAACCGAGGTTGAAAGCAATGACGCATTAGCTCTGTCTGTTTGTCTCTACCTGGGGTGCGTGATAACTTTCATAGAGACTATCTTTTGCGAGCAGAACTTTGCTTTAAGACTATTGCAAGACGAAACTTTCACCTATCGCGAACAAAACAAGTATAAACTATGTGCTGCTCTCAGAAACTTGCCCTATTGTAATAAAAAACTGACAAATTGATCGAAGGATTCTCAAAACTTGGTGATACAAACCATAGTGAAACAGTTTATTGTAAAATATCCAAATAATATTTGCCCTGACAGCTACCCGTAGGCTTCCGTATAGATGATTAAACACTTACAAAAGGCAAACATTTGTTGGAAAAGTGCAACGTAATCCACGCGTATTCGTACTTTTTCACCCCAAATCGTATTTCTTGATTAAATTCCTCCCTTAAATAGTTATGTCGTTTGATTCGCGTCCACAATAATCTGAGAGTGTTGTGTTAACGTCTCTAAGTGACCACACGTAGAGCAGCAACGATCATTGCAGGTAAAGCTTGTGGGGCACCCACAGGAAAGGGGTCACAGACTGACCAGCGTGTCCCTACATTTGGTACGCAATGATAATGGTTCCAATGACCTTCAAATGGTTAAACGATGGTACGCAACCACGTTATGGTAAACTACGGTGTATGAATGAAACTCACATATTTACTAAGGCTCGTGTTTTATACTCAAGGGAACATTATTTAAGTTAAATGTTATCGTATAATTATATACAGCAGTATATATGTATTAGCATATGATTATAAATAATGCTGGCCTGGTAGCATCTTTGGACTTGTTCTTTGGACTTGTTTTTTTTTACTGGTGAAAAGGTAGTCTTCTGACGATATTAAGCAGACTAAAAAGATAATTTCCACGCTTTATAGATATTTGTCCATGTTTCCACAATAATTCACAATAATGGCTTCTGTCAACACATCAATCAGCTCTTTTTTTCTCTAAACATTTTGTTTTAATATAACCGTCTTTTAAAGTATCTCCTTTGATCTGTAGTTGGGTCTACAGGCGAAATACACGCATCAATTCAAATCGTACATTTGTAAATATTTGTTTTTGTTTGTGATGCTGCCTACTCGTGGGGCAATAGCACTGTTCCAGTCTGGTCGTGATGACACAACGTATACGCATGTTGCCAGAGGAGTACATTAATGTGACACAACTTGGCAAGATGACATTTCACACAGATTACAGTTAGCAGATATTTCACTTCGCTGTGGATACATTGTACGTGGGGACGTGTTTGCTTATTTGAGAAGGCATTTCATAAACAAGCCTCATTGAAGACTTGTATGCGTGTATGTTGCGGCAATAAAGGACGCTACCGTGGTGCAATAGTTGGCACACTGGACTTGCAATCCAGACGACGCCGGTTCAATTCAATCTCGTCACATTGAGCAAGTTGATTAAACTCCCTCGCTGAATGTCTGCCCGTCAGTATGGATGTGTGCACCACAGTCACTCGATCGGCAGGGTCACGTGTGATGGAGCAAAGTGTGGGTGGAAGAGTAGGCCAAATACCCCATAGAGAGGCTCTCAGTTCAAGAGTTCCTCGAGGGACGGGTTGTGTTCAGCGGCAGTGGCATGAGCAGGCCATTGCAGGGCTGCACCTTCCGTTCTTGTTAAGTAAGACAACGCGATGGGCTTCTCAGTACGAGGTAGCATACACTCCAAATGAGCATTTTTCAAAGGTCATTTGAATACGCGGACGCTATTAAGCCTCGCTCGCATTTCAGCGAGTGCTGCATGCATGAAATATTGAGGCTTCATGATATTTACTGGCCTTGTAGTTAAAATCTGCGTCACTTCAGTATTCATACACAGGCTTCAATAGGTGGGGACTTTGCTCAAGGGGCAGGAGGGAGCTAAGTTAGGTCTGGTCTAACATATCAAGCGGCATCTCTGATCTTTGCTGCTTATCGAGATAAGCTTTTCACATAATGTGTTTGTTTATGGTTTTACATGCTAATTGGTTGGCAGCATTAAAATGAATATTGTTCGTTTACCTTGCTTATTATTGCCTTGGCATTTTGTTTAAGAACGCTATGTTTGCTTTGAATACAGTTCATTAGAGGATTCAGAGTTAATTATGGTGAAGCAAGCACAATGAATGCATTTCTCTACCTAAATGTGAAGTATCTGTGTGCTAATTGTAATTAAAAGGGAGAGGAATCGTGGGTAATGAGGTACTGTGTTTTAACAGGGGCTGTAAATCACTGTTTTAATTCCGAATAAGCCAAAGAGAGGTCTACATTGAAATAAAAAAATGTTTTTATGACTTAGTTTGATGTGGACATGGTTTTTTGCCCTTTATAATTCACAGTGCATTGCAGCTGTGTCCTGTGAAAGTTATTTATGGTCTGATTAATATTTAATTGATGTAATGTAATGTGAGATTATCATTTTAGTGCTGTGACATTAATGTCTAAGAAGCAATCTGGACTAAATTCTAAAGTGACTGCCATGTGCCCACTCTCTTATACTGTAGTACATGACACTTATGTCAAAGTCTAATGGATAAACGATAGCCTTCACCTCCAGCGTGCATTGCTGTTAAAAATATATAGAGCAGAATGTGGGCATGTGCATCAGATATTGTTTTTAGGCATTATTAACTAAATTCAATTAGCGACAAGTTTCCCTGCAGACCACAATGTTCCATGCCTGGCACAGATGGCTTCTCTACTTTTGCAGAATGTCCTGCCACCAATGTCCTCAATCATCAGAATAGTGAACAGCAGTGAAAATTGTCCTAGTTAACAAGTAAATATCTTCACTTTTAGTTTGTGATGCTAGCCATCTGTGCCAGATATGGGATGTTACTGTTTTTTTTGGCTTTATTCAACAGCCAACTTTTGAACCCTTCCCACACCTTCATTCACATACAGTTTTCCCTAACACATGTTTACATTATAGCATAGAGGGATAATGGTGGCACAGTAGTTAGTGCCACGGTAGCGAGATGTTAACTACCTCGCCTCATATACAGGAGGTCGTGGGTTCGATCCCAACCCTGATGCCTGCTGTGTATTTGGAGTTTGCATGTTCTCAATGTGGTCACGTGGATTTTTCTCTGGATCCTCCATTTTTTCCCTCCACGTTTAGAAATAATATGCATTAATAGATTTTGGCAGACACTATAACTTTCCACAGAATAAGCAACTTTTTTGAGCTATCATTTGTGGCAAAGTCGCTTCTGAAAAATAACTATATAGCTCAGTGGGCCTTACCCGGTAAACATTAAAAAAAAAATTGTCAAATGTACAATTTACATATTTAATGCTACCCTTCAAGATTGTCAAATTATCTCCTGAGCTGCTATTTTAAGACACCAACATAAACTTTCTAAATATGCACACGGTCTTACACAAAAGTCAATTTTAGGCCAATTTGAAGTAGCACTGCGTAGAAATGAATCACCCTGGGCAATACAATTAGCAACTGTTCACATGTTCGCGAGCACACAGCGGCAAGGCTTGTAGAGTCATTGGCCGTGGCATATACCTACAGCAATTCATTGTAATCGTCGTCAGTGTGTTTGTGCATTCAACTGTTCGATTTCTTTTGTTATGAAAAATAAAATTGCCAGCCATATATTTGATGGTGATATATGGACCGTGCATTGTATGGTAATGAAACAGGGAAGGAAACCATTTTTCCCTTCTAATTATAGCCAGAAGCAATCAGCTGACCTGTCTTTTTTTATTCACCTCCTTACATAACATAAGTTCTCTTTTCAGTGATTTAAAAACTGTCAATACTGTGTTGATCAATGGTAATTGAAAGTAATTATATTTCTGAAAAGGTCTTACGGCTTTCACGGACTGGTAAGCATATATAGACAACATATTTGCATATGCTGTTGTGTGCTTTTTTTCACAACGATTTGCCTCCACACTCAATTGAGTTAGAACTTAATCACTACCGACATATCATTCCTGAAATAACTCAAAATGTTCATAATAGGCACTTTTCCAATGCCTTAACCATACACTGTGTGTGTGTGTGCAGTTCAAAGGAAATTGCATGGAAACTTAATTGTTGCAACTATGGTGTGGCTTCATCTATGAAGATTTGGTTAAAACATTCACAGGCTTTAAATCTTGGCTTAAAGCTTTCGTGACTGCAGCAATTCATATTCTTTGGGTCTTTCGGTAAAGCCACGTAGATAGAAGAAGAAAATTATAATAGTAATAATAATAATACAAATTATAACAATATCACATCGTTTCAATCGCAACACAAGCAATCGTCATCAGGTGAAAAATGGGAGAGAGCTCGGCAAGAGCCACCGCCACATCGAGGAAAACAAGCAACGGTAGCTGTGTGAGTGAATGTAACTCAGAGAGTCGAAAATGCAAATTTAATCTCTAGCCCCGCCCATTTACCCTTGGGCTTCCCCCAATCTCACACCTTTATAACATCCTGCCTCAGCAGCTCTCCCGCTATATTTTTTCACCTGATGACGATTGCTTGTGTTGCGATCGAAACATCGTTAAATTACTATTTTTATATTTTTTTCTATCTACGTGGCTTTACCGACAGACCCAAAGAATATTCACAGGCTTTGCTCTTACCTTCTCATTATTTCATACCGCACTCTAAAATCTTCCCACTCCCACTGCTCCAGTAAAGCACCTTGTCTTCTCCAGTCGTGGCTCAAGGCATAAGCAAACTATGCAAGAGTCTACGGCCCCAGGCAGATCAAGGGCCCCCAGATTCATTATTAAATTGGGATACACCAAATATCAACCCAAATTTTATTAAAACTAAACTAAAGCTAAACTTTGATTTAAAGCTTTCGTGCCTGCAGGGATTCATATTCTTGGTTCTTTCGGTAAAGTTACGTAGAAGGGAAATAATAAAATAATACAAATTCTCACGACGTTTCGACTGCAACACAAGCAAT
This sequence comes from Lampetra fluviatilis, assembly GCF_964198595.1. Lineage (NCBI taxonomy): Eukaryota > Metazoa > Chordata > Hyperoartia > Petromyzontiformes > Petromyzontidae > Lampetra > Lampetra fluviatilis. Next base: position 3,207,019 of record NC_136283.1, read on the forward strand.
CATCATCAGATGTGAAATCCACAGCAAGAAAATTTGAAAAAAGTGTCGGTTTTTCCTAACATCAGCACCACAGACAGCGATTTGGCAGTTGGCCAGATGGACGAGTCCATCTAAGTTCGGGAAAAGAGGAGGGGGGAAGAAGAAAATGGAATGCGGTCTGAAAGTCACCGTAATCGTGAACACAATCAATTAAGACCCGAAATGGTTTATCAAATCCTTCCAATGATTGCTTGTGTTGCAGTCGAAACGTCGTGAGAATTTGTATTGTTTGATATTTTTTTTATTTTATTATTTCCCTTCTACGTGACTTTACCGAAACAACCAAGAATATAAAGCTGAACTATTTTTATTTTATCAGGTAAGGCCTATTGAGCTATGTAGCTCTTTTTTGTCAGAAATGACCTGGCCACAAATGATAATCCAACAAAGTGGCTTATCGTGTGGAAATATTTAGCAGCCTAATACTAATGTTCAGATCCTAATGAGCACAAAACCAATTACAATAAAATTCCAACTAACCATTCTCATCACTATCTTGTCAGGAGCTCTCTTTTCTCTCCACACCATATCTCTGTTGGTTATCGCATTGCGATATATGGCCGTATCGTTCGCAGGCTATCTCCTCCCATCTTCTTGCACCTCCATCATTTTTCGTGCATATTCCTCTCATATTTGCCACATATTTATCTCTCGTTTACATATCTTCCATCACCTCACTTGGGAGTTTTATAAATTGAAGTGGGGTGTCCGCCCCCCACCGCCCACCCTAAACATACTTCCTGCTTCGGGCTCCCAATTGGCCACCATCACTTCTCTTGCCTTCTCTCGACGTCTTAGCTCAAATGTTCCACGAAATATGTGCATGACGTTATATGTCGCTTTTTTTCTATGCTGCTCCCAATGTCTGAAACATATTTCTTATTCCGTTCACAATTCCATATCTTTAGTCATTGTTTAAGTAAAAAACAGGCATTTATTTCCGTTAAACGTAACTCACTTTATTTAACCTTATTCATGTACATCACAATACCACTACATTTACTTGCGTTTATTTTCTTTTCTCATGTAATATTTACTTCTAAACCCAAACCTTATGGTGAATTTCGATGTTTCATCGGTTTTCAAGTAAAATCGTAGCGTAATAATTGTACGTGGATACAATCCAAACGAGAATGTCTCAAATTTTTTTTTATTTTAACACAAATTGTTGCCAAATTGGGCTAGGATGCTTAATTAACTCAACGTTAATTTGCCCATAACAATAAGATGCCGCTTAATAATAATGAGTTTTTGCTGCAGCGTAATGGTGAGAACACTGGACTTGCAATTCAGAGGTCGCTGCTTCAGTGTCAGTTGAAACAACGGTGCAGGTTTCTTAAATCCCCCCCGCGTCTGTCTATGGGTGCGCCGCGGTTAGCCAGTCGGTGGGTTTGTGGGGTAAATTGGGGGTAATCCCACCACGTCCAAGACGTGCAGCCAGGATGGAAGAGTTAGTCATGAATGCCATCTCTTGAAGGGGACTTGCTCGCTCCAGTTTTTAGGCCCTTCTCCCAGCAGTGGCGTGAACAAGAAATTGCAAGACTGCGCTTTTATCTAAACCTTTTCAAATCATAAAAAAAACATCTTCTTGGTTCTTTCGGTAAAGTGACGTAGAAGGGAAGTAATAAAATAATAAAAAATAAAACATAATAAAAGAATTCAGTGAGAATTATTTTATTATTTTTTATTTTTATTATTTAATTAAAATAATTCAGTGAGAATTATTTTATTATGTTTTATTTTTATTATTTTATTATTTCCATTCTACGTGACTTTACCGAAAGAACCAAGAAGAAAAATAAAACAATGAAAACCGTACTAACTGGACAAGTAAGTGTGAAGAGATATATATAAATAAATACTGCTTGCGTGACTCAGTTAAAATGATATAGAATAGTAAGACCTCTAGCAAATGCCACAGTCACATTTTTTTCTCTCTCTCTTTGGACTGTTTATATATATTGAATGTTATGAGTTGGGATAAGGTCAAACATGAGATTGGACCGTAAACTGGCACCCCGACCTCGTTTTCATATAATGTGGTCGCTGTGCGATACAGCTTCATTGAGCCAAATGTCCGAGCGGGGGAAAAAAATAAAATGTCTGCTCTCCTCCGGGTTTCTGTCGGGGTCCAATATGCCATCGATTTCGTCACATCCAATGTTGCATTTCAAATTCTCAGGACAATTTGATTTTTTTCTGTCTCTCTTCTTTCTTCCCCCCTCTTTCTCTCAAATCAAAGCAAAGATTATAAGTGATTCGGTGAAGGGTTCACAAGCTTCCACCGACAGCTTTATTGATTAATTGCACTAATTGGCTTGATAATTGGTCAGGAAAGGTATATTTTGTTTCAAAACATCACTTTGGGTTGGCTTTGATGGTTTTTTTCTTTGAGTGATGGAAAACTGTTGTTCGTTTAATTCAAGTTTTGTGTGCAGGTGTACCGGTGCGTCGATGTATTGATTCATATGAATGATTAAGATCACGCTATTTGGATCGATCCACATGTGTGTGTAATCAATGTGTTTCACTTCATATACTTGATATGTATTGGGCTCATTGTGTGACACCTGCAGACTTTTAGTGGCTGTTACAAATAATGAATTTTTTCAACTGAATTGAAACCCAAAATCCTAACAATCATTGAATCGCTGGGGGCAGGGCGGTGCAGGGTGATTCTTGGTACAAAAATGACAAATCTGATGATGCGTCAATGGCTTAGTAGTCCTTGTCATTCATAAATATATATTCAAACTTACTGTAGCTTCGAGGGAGTTTCCCTTCGTGTAATGTTTAGCACACAGGATGTTCAGACTTTGCCCGTTCTATTCCATCTGTCTGCCCCTCGCATTATGAACGGGGACACCAGTTCGTGGATCGGCAGCTCTCAATTTGGTGGGGTAGAATTGTTGTCTCCTTGGTTCTTTCGGTAAAGTCACGTAGAAGGGAAGTAATATTATTATATTATTTTATTATGTTTAATTTTTTTATTATTTTATTACTTCCCTTCAACGTGACTTTACCGAAAGAACCAAGACGATGAATCCCTGCAGTCACGAACGCTTTAAATCGAAAAGTAGAAGTGTTGCTTTGTCCATCGCTTCCGAGACGTGTGGTCAGCGTGGAAGTATAGACACAAAAAAATGTCCTCTGGAGCTCCCTCTAGCGGAGGCTCTTCTGCCAGCAGGGGCGTGAGCGAGAGAGCCAGCAGTTGCAGAGTTGCACCTTCGACGTTTTGTTTTGCTGCAGCTCGTACACGTCGAATGGCAATTGGTGCTGTGCGATGTGATCGGCAACACGAGGAAAGCTTCCTGTGGGACGAACTCTAATTTCGTAATCTTCATACTCTCGCTGAGCCTTCAGTTGCACTGTTGGGTAACCCCCTTTCAACAGTTCACCCTGGGTTTAAAACAAACAAACAAACAAAAAATCTGCCCGCAGCAATGCAGAATAATATGTACGCCTCGCGTGCAAGTGAAGCTGTTCTGCACAAGATGCTTGACAGAGGCTCATTAGTATTCGCCTAATTGGGCAAACTCTCTGCCTAGATGTTCTTTCTGCAGAAGGAACAAAGATACACCTATTTTTAGCATTACAAATTGAAAATGCATGCAAATTTGAATTCGTTTTTTGCTCATGGTGAGCAATCAATACGGTAGGCGAGGATGAGTCACATATATTTTGTGCACCATTAAATGTTGCAAATATTAGGTTTTGGTAAAATTACTTTTTTTATACATTATTTCTGCTGTCAGGTTTGTTATTGGAAGGGGTAACTTTTTTCTCTGCCTTGATCTATAGCATTTACCTAGAGAATGTATATTGGTGTCTGTGGCAAATAGATTTGGCTTGTAAGTTGATTAAGTCAACTGAGCTGAAGCAGGCAGAGAGAGAGAGAACCATACCACCCACCACTAACATCAAGTTCCCATTAAAATAAACTGTGAGCAGAGTGATTATACAGCACGGAATATAATGCAATATGAATTTTCATGATTCATTGCAGAAGAGCAGAATGGCACTGGGAAATGTGTTTATAAAGCTTGCTACCTGCCTATGCTATGCTTTATGTTATGTTATAAACACTCAGCTATCACGTATGAGGGTGTGTTTCGATGTATCAAATAATGCAAAAAGGCACTTGGAACCGCATTCAAATGAAACGTATATATTTATATAATATTGACATATATACACATTGCAGTTATGCTTATTTTAGTGTTGGAAAACTAATAATTGTTCTTATGGAATATAAGCATTTTTAATTATTTCTGTTGATAGAATAAACAATTCATTTGAATGCAACATTGCAACATTGAAATGCATGCTTGAGAAGGGACTAAGCAAATACATATATTACTGAAATCACAACACGGATGAATTGATACATGAGCATTATATTAAATAGGGGTCTTTTAAATGGTAGGGTGACAGAAATGGTCACGTGGTTATCATTGCTCTCTGCACCCAGTAGCCTAGCGACCTCAGTTATTAAATCCAGGATTGGATATAAACTATGTCTATTCGTCTTCAAGAGTCCACATCGATCTGCTCCATCCTATCTCGCCAATCAGTGCGTACCAGCTTCAACAGACACCAATCGACTCCGGCTACGATATGCGGCTCGCCGTGACCTGCTGCTGTACCGACTGCGTGTAAACCTTGCGCGTGATATAGCCAGCGCAGTTTCGAGGTCTCTGGCCCAAAGACCTGGAACAAGCGACCAGCTCATGTTCAGGATCCAGCCTTGAGTTTGAGCCAGTTCTGCAACAGACTCAAAACGGTGTTGTTTTTTCGGAAAGCCCACTTTCAACGTGTGATCAGTGCGCACTCGTGATGGACTGAACTGATACGAGTGCGCAATAACAAATGTTCTTACTTACTGGGTTCAATTCCTGACCCTGGCAAACATCAAAAGTGAATCAGACCTGGACTTATCCAGAGTGATATCCAGATAGGTTCAGGGGTCTCCCCTTCAATCCGCCTGCTCTGACCAATATCGTGATGTATGGTCACACACACCTCCATGATGATAGTGTTACGTGATTGAAGGCATCCATCACATCGCTGTGTATAATGCACTCGCAGTTACTATCACTCGAGACATTGAGGCTTACAACTTATTAAAATATTCCCTTTGCGCGTTGTGTTGGCAAATGTCCCCCCCCATGCTCAGCTTATCGTCCCGGGGAGTGGCATCCCGGCATTGCAGAGAGCTCTGCGAAGATCCCTTATCCACTCAATTTAGGCAGATGCATCCAAGAAATCGTTACATGGCGCAGCATGCACGCGATTTCTCAAGCAAGCCAACAAAACAATGCACAATGAGTAAGTGGTGGTCAAGAAACTTCTATTGGTGTGTCAATAATAAACCCAATATAGCCATATCGAATTCATGTGCATGTACTGATCATTATTTATGACCCTTCTGCCATTACACTGCTGGGTGAGGGCCTATCCCACGCGGTCGTGGGGATTCTTTGACCGTACTGCACCACACTGGTCAGTGCGAGGTCGGTCACAGTGGAGGATCATCGACGTGGAAGCGTGGTACAGCACAACACTGGATGTTGCTGCGCCATCATCTGCTGACAACGTTATCCCTGCAGCAGGCAACGTACACCTGTTTTAATAAAGGTGGCTGCCCATCCACTCGCTCACCATCTAGGCTCAACCCTGTTTAGCGGCCGTGATCTGACGAGGTCGGATGCTTTCCAGGAGATCTGGTCATAGGCCACAGACATGTAAACGGGTGAAGGAGTAAGGTCAGCTGATAATGCTCAAGCTCCTAGAGCCCACGCGATCCCACTTCACCAGTGCGCTGTACTAAACACTGGATAAGCTTATTACGGAAATGTAAAGCAACGTCTAATTTTGCCCAGTAAGCCGTTACCTTGGGGAGATTTAAATTATAAAAAAGTAACGTTTCTAAGGAGCCCCTTCTTAATTAACTGCAACAAACCCTTTTGTGGGTCTGTCTTAATTACCATGGTTTTAAAATGTAATGAGTGATTCTAAATTTTAAACGTAGTGATAACATTAATATTGGCCTTATTTAATACGGTTTGAAAACTAATTAAGCCTGACCTTGTTTACTCTGTAAAATGGCAAAACACCTTGGGGTTGCTGAATTGATGTTGTTGATATTACAAGCAGGCTGAAGGCTGTTAGTATCGCAACTATCCCCTCCCCCTGTACGACCCTTAACTTTGTGTTCAATTTCAAGAACATTTCATCGTTACCAGAGAGCTGTCCAGGGTGCTAGTCTCAAGACGCAACCCTAATGGATCACATCATACACATTGTTACATTTCAAAACTTATTCACCACGTCTCCCGTCGGACTTCTGGTTTATATTTAGTTTTGGTAAATACTTTCACATGTGTACAATATATAGCGAGGTAAATATTTTGGAAATATTTTTTTTCTTCCGCAAATGATTTGTACCAAGCATGTTGAGCAGTTTACTATATATATTGCAATACTTGGTTTTACACTGTCGTTGTATGCTTATCATACATGGAATTACGCAATTATTCTACCTATATAGAGACCGCTGTACAGTTTTTTAAGAATATTTACATGTTTGTTTTATGATATGGGGCAAGTCTACCAATATTAAACAATGGCAACATTGCATATGTTTTTTGTTAATTAATTTATCTATTTATTAAATGTGTAAACCCCAATGCTGTAGCAAGTTGTGAATAAACACTTCAGCAGCATTTAATGTCGAAAGAGATTTTTTTTTTTTACCGATTGCCCTCGGGTTAATTGAAGCAAAAGTCCCTTCGTGAAAGTAAAGGATCATTGCATGAAACATTCATAATGCCTTTACTCGCCTTCATTGGTGTATACGCGATTGTTTGAGACTACCAATGATTGCAATTATTCCAGTTGTATTAAATGCCCCATGACAATCCATTCCCCTTGAGCCATGAATGAGGCGGACCAATGTTCCAAAAGGCTACATTCGTAAACAACTGCTGTGATTGGCCAGAGTGTTATTCAATGGCTGGGATAATGCTAAGCAACCTTCTCGTGAAATGGAACATCCTTTTATGCGCAGATACCTCCACTGCAGCTACATGAAAGCTGCTGTTCGTCCTGAAGACTTAATCAGAAACCATGGGGCAGTCTACTTTGGTCACGCTTTCATTATGTTCACTAAGCCCATTTACAGTGACGCTTGCTGGTGATGGGTGATCAACTAGTACCGGAGTGTTTACAGTGAAATTGCATCGCAGTTCACTGCCAGTTTTCGTATTGCGTGCAGTTTTCTGCACCTATTATAGTCAACGTCAATTATTCATTCCATCGTTCAAAGTCCTGTCCGATATCTAAAGTGTGCCACTTGTATTTTATGCAATAATTTACTCCAAAAAAAGAATCTCTCCAGGCCAATTTTAATTAAACAAAATGGCTAACTTTGGTTCCGTTTGAATTGTCAAATTACAAACGCGCATTTAATATGCCAGAAGCATTTATGCTTGCCAGTGCAATTTGCTGAGTAAACTGTCGGTGTCATCAATCATTGATTTAACACTTGGAAAGCCAAGCACTGCCTGTGCCTCATTTGCTAAAAGCAAGTAGTATGGATCACCTACTCTTTTTTGAAAGTGAAATGTTATAATTTTGCAATATACATTTCTTTTGTGATATTGGTAATCACATTTTCTGAAAACACTTGGTGGGATAATTTCCCCATTTTTTTCTGAACAGTTATCCCAAACATAATCTTGGGAATGGGGTGGTGGCAGTGGGACGGTGCCGTGTAGGTACGTATGTTGAACTTCTTTCGCACCAGACATAGCAAACCGCGCTAATCGTAGATGTGGGGAAAGGACAACAAACTAAAGGATGAAAGCAGCGCACTGTGCTATGAGCCCATTGAACTTATACAATTCCCAACCACAGCTTACATCCGTAGCGAGTGATATCTGAACTGGTTGTGGGTTCTCTCTCTTCACCAAAGCGCACTGGTGAAATATGATCAAACAACTCCATGGTTGGCATGGCATGAGGCAGCCTTTATGCAACAGTGGATTGGATTGACAAAGGCCTGTCCTATTTGTTGTAGGTCAGGACTTGTGATGAGACGCAAATTATGAGATACATCATTTTGAAAAGATGAGTTATCTAGGGACATGCATCACAATTTCATATCATGCAATATTGTGATGCCATTACGCTGAACATATAATATTATATCACCTTTCAGACATCACCAATGTATAAACTCAATTTTTTTAAAGTATTAATTGTATTGTATTATTAAGGCACTCAAACTATGGATTTACAAAACAACAGCAACAATTGTTTAAATTAAATAATAGACACGTGGGTATTTTCCAACAAAACGCGACGTCACAGGATTGGGTGCACGGATACACATGGCTGATATTTTTTTGATCTCTCTGTGTTTCCGTTAAATTAACAAAATGAGAATTTTTTTCCTCGTGCAGTTAATCCACAGCTAGAGCACCATTATTGTATGAATGAGACTAAAAGTCAAGGTTGGGGCTGTTAGCAAGCATCCTTATTTTATGACCACGGCACAAAGAGGAGTGGGATTGGCTTTACAGCAGTTTGGAGCGAGCCGATGTCGCAGTGTGATGTGCTTGCCGAGGTTGTGGCGGATGCCTGCTGTGAATTGAAAGGGCCTCACGACTCAGATATTTTTTTATCTCTAAATACGCATTGTTGAAATTAAGGCTTTCACAACACATTGATGTCAAGTGTTTGAACATAATAAGTAATTTGCTAGTGTCGGAGCCTTGATACATACGTGGGCCTCCATTTGGGAAAACTCAACACGTATGAAGAGACCATTGGCAATTATCGACGCATTTTTTTTTTATCGCTGAATATTGATTAAGAATTTTGGCAAGTACTTAAGATATGAAACGTGATTTTTCCACGGATTATAAAGTTAAATGTTGGTAAAATCTGATTATTTTCTCCCCAAACAAATAATACAGGATCCGTGGCAACCAGAATAATACGCAAAACATTCCCTCATTACTTACAGAGCAGTGGAATCCACCGTACGTTTTAAAGCATCACTCATGTACCGTATACCCGTCCATGCAAGCTTACTGGCAGGGGAGGAACAATCACAGTGACTGCCCCAGGGCTATGAACTTCCATCTTTCCGAGGGAATAAATGGGGATATCAAAGGTGCATGGGATAAGGGGCAGAGACACTTATGGGGGCCCAAGTTTCCCGCACCTCGATTCTGATCCGAGTTCAATGGATATTCTAAATAAGTGGGCTCAGTGGCTTCATCTGGTGCCTCTTTTTCCGTCCAACTGTACCTTGTTTTTTATTTACTTGGGATTTTATCAACACTGCTTCTCCATAAATGTATAATGTATGGTTGTTTAAAAAAATTGCGTAATCCATTTGGATTGTAAACTTTTGATTTAACGTCTTTGTTGAAATTACCTTTTTGTACAGCATACTAATATTTGGAAAGGGCAGCATGAATTATCGGTAAAATACGAAATATCGTTTACAATCTGAAATGTTATGGAAAGTTTCGTTTGATATATTATGTATTTTAAAAAAACAACATTATTTTATCATTATGAAAGCTCATGTTATTTTTTTTCAAACTCGGGATCACGGCATCCATATTGCTGAGGTCATACTGCAGTTTGGCAGCAATAAAGGAAATCTGAATATGTAGTTTGCAATACTGTACACGGAGCCAGCATACAAAATAACAAGCAAATCCAACACTCGTGCTTATTCCGCGGTTTTGGAAATGTACAATTGATATACATTAATGAGAAAACGAAACAAGTGTGGGTTGCATTAGTAATCTTGAATATATGTTAACAATTAGATATGAACAAAATTAACTCATCTCTTATCAAAACAACAACATTGCTGCATAGTCTAATTCACAGCGTATAGAGTTTTGTAGACATTGTAATATTTAGTTTAAAGACAATCAATGCATGAATAAAAGAACAATTTTCACAGATATTAGATACAATTAAGTTTGTTCATTTTTAAAAGCCTTGCTTTTCTAGGATGGCATCCTAATTCTAGGATTGCAATCCTGTGAAGTGAACCGTTGTATTATTCTATCTCGCTCGCTTCAGCAATACATGAGCTGATATTTTTGTTAAGTATTGTTTTGTTCTATACTTCACCACACTGGGCAGTGCGGGTTTTCAATTATCAGTCACCACTGATGTTAGTCTTAGCCAAACATCAGTATGGTAACCAATTCCCTATCGCTTTGATGTACATATAAATAAACTACACGTGTACCTTTGAAGTAAATGCAGTACATTTTGACAAATGTTAACACGAACATTTTATAAGCACAAACTGAAGATGCCCGAGGCATAATTGGTACATTATAATTCATTCCAGCCGAGCTGAAAAAAGTGACGGAAATGGGTTGCATTAATTTTAGCACTTTGTTTAAGGCAGACAAACGCTTGTTCTTTATGAATGAAACATTGATGAACATGAATCACAGAGAACAACCTTTAGCTGTATCATGGCAACTGTTACGACCATTGCGAATAGATGAATGCGAAAGTTATTTGAAGAGCATTTAATAAGCAGCAGTAGCTCTGTACGTTAATCAAAAATTGCTAACCAATTATTTTCCAGAAAAAAAAGATTAGCTTTATTATTGCGAAAAATATAGAAAAATACTTCCTCATAGCATGACTTTGCTTTCAGCGCTTGATTCTATCCTCTGGGACCTGAAATTCCAGCAAATATAATTGGCCTCTATAACCATTTCTCATTTAGGCCCTCTTTAAGGTCTACTCATCGTTAATCTTTTGCTCACACGGTGCCGTTTGTCGAACAGATGAAGAAACAACTAACCCGGCCACACCACCTGTTTCATGTGGCCTGTTTTCATTTGCAATTTACAACAACAACACAGAAGCAAACAGAACCAGAATACACACTTACCGAATGACCAATGTGCATACACGTTTACAATCGCAGTATTCGTCAGCTGGGCTCTAGGAAATGAGAGGAAGCAAGAAAGAGTTATGGGAATGGTGAGGATAGGAAAAGGTAGAAAAGAGAGGGAAATTACAGTGGCGGTTAATACGATGGATTTTGTTGTGGTCAAGATACATTGTCACAGCATTTTGCAATCTGACTTTGGGTTAATTTGCTTAAAAGTGCCAATGGGTTAGTTCTAGATTTGAAGCTTTCGTGACTGCAAGGATTCATATTCTTAGGTTTTTTCGGTAAAGTCACGTAGGTAAAAAAATGAAATTAAAATTAATAAAAGTAAAATAAAAAAATGGGTTAGGTCACAAACAGCACAACTTAACTAAGTGTTCCATTTAAATTTAGATTCTATTTGCGAAAAAATATGTTCTGAAACATGTTTGCTTCGAGATGGCAAAAAAAAAACACATGCTAATCTTAGTGGGGTTTTTCTACTCGTATTTAAATTCCCATGAATACAATATTAAAGATTGTAGCATGTTTTGAATTTGTATGCGTGACACTTTCTGATAATCGCGTTGTTCATAAACTGGAAAGATTAAATATCGTCCTGGTAGTCCATAGCAACAAGCTGCTACTGTAGATTTGACCACATTGCTGCATATGTGATGTCAAAGAGTCACAGGTGTTTTTTTTAAAAATATATTTCACTTGTCCCTCGGATGAAAGGAATATCTGAGCATTTTGTCCAACTAGCATTCTTCAGAAAATATTGCCGTTAGCAAACGGTCTTAAATACTATTGGTGTAGGTACTGAGTTTTGTTAGGCAATGAACTCACTGTGGTACAATGAGTGATCAGCATTTGCAACATCGTTTGATGTAGTTCATATTCAGATTTGTGACTGAAGTGTAATGAGATTAATTATTGCGTGGATATTCCATTCAAACAGTATTGCTGTTGGCCCAATGTTATTTGTGATTAAACGTGTGGTAATTAATGGTTCTGTGAATACACTACTGAACGAATAAGCGTTCCGAAGACAAAATGCCTGCTCATTAACTGCATCCTGCATTGTGCTAAATGAGGCTATGTGGAATTGTAAATTATATTTTTTGATTGTGAAACATCTTTTCACGTACCTGGATCATCAAAACATACCCTACCCAATTGTATTGCCTGGCCACTCGATATTTGCTTTGAGTAATGGAGAACAAAATATTTACAAGACCTGCAAAAACAGTCTACTCATTAAACAGGTTATCCTCCTATTCTAGATTTGAAGCTTTCGTGACTGCAAGGATTAATATTCTTAGGTTTTTCGGTAAAGTCACGTAGGTAAAAAAATCAAAATTAATAAAAGTAAAATAAAATAAAAATCACGACGTTTCGCAGGCAACACAAGCTTCCGTCTTCAGGTGGAACCGTCACAGCCCAACAGCTGTATCAAGTAAATGAGATATTATCCTCCTATTTTTTAAATTGCATTTTTATTTATTTATTAGCTCCTATTTTTTTTATTGCATTTTAATTTATTTATTAGCTTGCTTATTTCTTTCTGAAATTGTACTCATCACATTTGTCATATCATCTCTTTGTTCAAGAGTCTTTAAAGCCTTTGGGGCTTTTGGACGTTATAATAACTATTTTCTTGTTCTAAAAAAACCTTACGGTGATTGTAAATACCTATTTTCTTCTTTTGTATCAAGACTTAATTATTACACAACAATACCACTGTGTTCTTCTCAGCCTCGGCTGTACAGATGAATGACTGGCTCACAAAGTGTCTTTGTTTTACTTTCCAAATAATGCCTTGAAGCTTGGCTTGATTTCATATTATGTAAAACAAATCACAGCTTGGGCAGTTGTACCCTTGACATAATAGTTTTTGTTTAAAGGGATATTTTATATAACCATATTAGCATTTGTTTATATGTAACAGTTTGTGTCTCTCATGGGAAGCAGGATGGCTCAGAGAGTGCTGAGGCAGAGCACTGCTGAGATCACGGGTTTAAATCTCAGGCAGCACACCTATGATTATTAACGTAGGTTCTCAAGTGTAGCGAGTTGACGTTTTCGCCTGGTGACCATTGACTGCACACGTAAGGAAGGTGATAAATAAATAGAGTTCATCACGTCATTTTGCCTACATTCCAGCTCTAAAAATTAAAACATCGGTTTGACTCTCATGCACCAAACAATCTCGTGGCAAATTGTATGTCAGACGGTCACTCGTAATGTATAAAATAATGATAATAATATTGCGCATGTCGACTTGAGGGGTTTCTCCACGAGATGTGTTTTCAAAGATCTCTTCCGTAATATCCAGGGCCTACCTTGGCTCCTCCCACCCTCAACCGGTATATATACAAGGACTGTTTTCTTGGAATCTCTCTTACTTGATACAGCTATCGTGCTGTGACGGTTCCACCTGAAGACGGAAGCTTGTTGTTGCCTCCGAAACGTCGTGATTTTTATTTTATTTTTATTTTATTAATTTTAACTTTTTACCTACGTGACTTTACCGAAAAAAACTAAGAATATGAATCTCTTCCGTACCCATTCTCCCCCTTGGGACAGTCTCTGCTCTCTGAGATGTCTGAATTGATTCTTCGTGTGGATGGCACAAGGCCAGAAAAAAACTGGTGGGGAGCGGAGAAAAAGGTGCCCAAAATGTTGCCTCCCAGGTGACAGTCGACGTGAAGTTGTGTTTTCTTTCTATATCTTCTTCCCCCCTCCCTGCCACCCCTGGAATATGTTTTGTTTCTAACTACATTCATCATTACATGGTTACGCTGGTGTCAGTTTGACCCTGGGGGGAAATGCTGGGGCTGCAATACTCGCTGGTACATTTGAGCTGTGCTAGGGAAACGTGTGATTTTACTCTTCGTTATTGACGGCTGGAGCCATTTTACGTGTCATTATGCATGGGCAACTAGCGAGGGGCATGAGATAACACAAACAAAGACGGGCATGAAAAAGGGGCATTTCCCTGGGTCGTGATTAAAATGGCTCCAGTTTACAATCATTATTTGTTAAACTGGGATGCGGTTCAATAAACCAGCAAGATCATCGCCCCTATTGGACGCATGCCCAAAGTGGCGGGGATTAATTCTTTCCAGCTTTTAATGAATGTTTATTTGCATGTATAAGGTTACAAGAAGAGAAAAAGGTAAACCTGCGAACGGGAGAAAATTACGTGTAATTTCCCTTAATTAAAATGTCAGTGGCATCCGAATTGGTGTAATATGTCATGCGGTTTCTCTGATGATTGCTGATGACGCATTAAATTATTCAGGGGATATGTGTTTCCCTGCCTGTGGTTACAGATACCACGGTGACGGCATCAGTGCTATCGCTGCAGCCAGCCTTGCCACGCACAAATCAAGCACTGGCACAGACATCTCGGACCGCCTTTGCGTTGTTTAAAAGACAGAAGGGGGGGGGGAAGAGACACCCAGAGGTCAAACCCATATTACAAACCCATTTGAAAGGGCATACGTAACGCTCACTGGATATGTATTATCAACTCGTTGACTCATTATGCATTACCAAAGCCAAATGAGCTGCTATTATCAGGAATACATTTGCATTTTGTTAGCGGGGGGGTGGGGGGGGTTATTTATATTTGACCTCTCACATTTGTCCCCATTGTCTTTGTTAGTACACACTATTTATTGAATAAAAGGGAGAGCTCATTTATCTTTTCTGCCTACACGTTATACATGAAATATGGTTTACATTAAACAAAAAAATCTAAGGTCATTCATGTTTGTCGGGGTGTTTCTGTCTGTCCAGGTCCATACCCAAGTGGTTTTGTCTCCAATGGTTATGAAACAGTCCTTGTGGTCGCATTTTGATTGCAGTGAAATCTTCATATAAGCAAAGCCCTTTGAAGCAAGTGGGTGCTTTTGTCAGAGATTTCCCCATACTTCCTCCCCATTAATGTAACGTAGATATCTGTTGCCAGGTGTGAGTATATCCAGCTTCTGTATATACGTGAGAAATCACAACTAAATATATAAATACAAAAACATTTTATTTGTTTTAATCCCTGAATGGAAAATCAGTCAATCTCTTGGCCTGTGAGCCTTCCAGATCAATGTTTCCCAATGGCATTTGATTCAACAGGGCGGCCTTGTAGCAACACAGCTGCCATGTTGAACAAATGCCAGTGGGAATCATTAATTAGCAAGGTTCGTAAGGCAAAAGATTGACATTTTTTTTCTTCCTTTCAATAATCAAACGAACATTCTTTAGCTTAAAACAAATATTTTCAAAATCAGTGAATATATACTTGAGCATTCAGTGTACTTTTTTCCAGCGATTTCCACTTTAGATGTATCATCGTCATCCGGGGTGGGGGTGGAATATAATTGTGAGTGATTTTTAAACTTTCAAATCGTGGTCTACATTTTAAAATATGCACACACTTTCGTTTCAACCTTCCAGTGAATGGCACGGTTTGCTTGTTTTGTTTCTAACGCTGCACATTAATGGGTAGCACTGGACAGCAGCGAGATGGAAAAACAAAACTCTCAACTGTCAAAACTGGTTCTAGATTTGAAGCTTTCGTGACTGCAAGGATTCATATTCTTAGTTTTTTCGGTAAAGTCACGAAGGTAAAAAAAAAAGTTAAAAAATGTTTTAATAAAGAAAATTTTAATTATTAATTTGAATTTTACATTTTTTTTACCTACGTGACTTTACCAAAAAAAACTAAGAATATGTCAAAACTGGCTAAGTTGTGAACACAAGGACGACTCAACTACAGTACTCATCTAGCAATGTATGTGCTAGAGCTAGGCTATAACCCTGTGTTTCTCTCTGGATAGCCTAGGCCTTCATTAGGCGTTCATTAGGCCACCCGGATAGGGTTACCACCTGTCCAGGTTTAACATGGACAGTCCGAGAATTGGCATGTGTTCAGGTGGCAGGAATTGGGCTTCACAAAGACCTGGTGGTATTGCTTTGAACATTCTAATCTTATAGTGCACAGTTTTGATAGACCTAGGCTGACCAATACATTTGTATAGAATCTGTGTTAGGAAAATGTGACAAGCCTATCCAAACTGCAGAGGCCCTCCTCTGCAGTTTGAAACTCGAATCGGGATAGAATTAGGTCAGTCCCATGCATAATACATCAGCCACACATTTGAATGGTGATACTTGCAATTAGGTTCAGCTTGTCGGTATTAAGCATCACATCACTATGCTAAAAATGTTGTCAACATTAACCCTCCATGAATACCTATGCTTAATGGCCTCACAGTGACCGTGCAGGTTCTGGACTATAAAATCAGGTAATCCAAAAACACGTGTTTAATGACCCATACTCTGCTGATGAAACTTAAAAAGCTGAGAGCAGTTCAGAGTTACCTTGCTTCATCTAGGCTCATTGATTAACGTCGTCTAATTTTCGTTCAGGGAAACATTTGTCTGTTTGCAATTTAAAATGGCAAAACGTTGTGACTTTTTGGATACCTTGCATATAGCCTGCTTCATGTTTTGAAAATCACAAGTAGCCTTCAACAAAGCTAAATATAGAACAAGGCCAGGGTCTCGACTTAGCCAATGACATGTTTTCTGAGAATGTGATTGCTTGTTAATTAAATTATAGCATTAAATTGCCAGGTCCAAAATCTTAAGATTGCCATTAACCATTAATAAGCAAGGAAAGTGACCTTTTACACTACATTACCTCATTCATCGTGTAGGATGTAAATTTTGTGAAACTAAAATTTATAAGATGTATCCTCACGTTGACCGGAAAGTTCACCACTGTAAATGCTTGCTTACATCGGTAGGGGAGTATTTTTTAAACGTAAACAATTCCGTGTTACTATTTGATATTATTCTTGACCATCAATGGAAAATTTCAAAGTAAGCCAGAAACCATCTGTAGTTTGTTGAACGTTGTGCTCAAGGTGGGTGCAGAAGATGTCAAAGTGTCAATTTCTATGAGAATATGTTTTATTATTTCTGGCAATAAAACAGGTGTTAAGATGTTAAAACACCAAACAGAAACCTTTTGCAAGGAATCCTGTGTGCATTAACCACACGTACTTATGGTGAACATGCAAACAATCATTTTTTTATCAAGACATAATAACTACACATTTTACAATACATATGTAGAGGTTTGAAAATGATGCAAATGAAATATCAAATATGATAACCTATTGTATATGTTACTATTCCATCACCAATGTGATGCTATTGTTTCTGACAACGTGTCCGTGCTGTTTTTTTTTTATTTGGCCTTCCTTTGACTCAATGGCAATGTTGAATTGAGTCTCACTTTAAATTAAAAAAAGTCACCGGTTGAAAACATGGTTGTTGAAGGTGAACTCAATTCTTATCCATTATAATTCAATAAAATAAGCACCGCTTTTTGGGAAGTTATGATTGTGGTGTATCTTTCCCTGATGTTATGCCCTTTTCATGTCGTGTTATCCTGCGCTTTCTACAGCACTTTGAAATTCTAAATAATGTAAGTGGTAAATAAATGCAAATCCTTATCGTTAACACGATTATACTACGTAGAAACTACGTTTTTTTCCGTAACAAAGTGCAACTTGTATCAGATATACCGCTGCTGACTTTAAGGCCCCATTGAGATGCATTATCACCTTTGCACGCAACAATAACATGTAAAGATTTGTTTATTTCAACATTTGCTCACCTCGCTGCAGGTAATTCTCACAGTTTACATTTGATGGCATAACCCTGGTGCTGCCAAGTTTCGGCTGTGGCTTTTGGAGGCTTCTGAAGGGGACTGGCTCCGACTTGCAGGATCACCGTGGGTTGGGACAAAGCAGATGAGGTCTGCTACTGGCAAGAACTGCTGTAAGGCCAGATTAAATGGCTTTAGGCCACCGACTATTGCCTTTAAATTTCTGATATCTCAGCCTGTCAAATTCCCCTTGGTTTCATCAATACTGGCCCATGGTCATGTGTGCCTGCCTCTGCGGAAAATCAATCCTCTCTACTTCCTCCTCTCTCATTCCTTCTTACTCCAACTCCATCTTTGGTGAGCCATTATTGACAAAATTTACGAGGAGTGAAATAACGAGTGGCCAGGGGAAGGAAAGCCTTTTTCCTGCTGAGTGTGCTTCCACAGTAGGTCTTATTATCCAGCCAATTTTATTGTGATGCATATCCTCCGTGAGAGTTGACGCTAAGTTAATATTGCCTCGGCAAGGAAAATATTATTGCGATTAACAACGTGGAATATAAATTGCGCAGCGCGTACGAAAACAATGAGATGAAAATGCCAGTTGCTCACAGTGCAAATTCTGTTTACGTAAGAGCACATCGCTGGCATTTTGTTATGAAAAGACATGTACATAGTGTGTGTGTGTGTGTGCGCCTTGGTTGTACGTGTGCAAAAACAGCGTTAACTTATTTTTTAAATTCTGTGCTGGCCACTTGAACTTCACAAATGGACTTGCATGCGTGAACGCAGAAAAAATCGTATCCATCAAAGAATCCTCTGTTTAACACGCATAACCGTTTTCACAGTTATGCACGAATATGCAATCCGTGCTTTGCTCGAGAATACAATACACAACCCTAGTGTTCTTTCAAAGCCAGCCACAACAGATGTGCTACTCGCCTGCCCATGCTTGCCATGTGTGCATAGCGTCCACGTGTCCGCGTAGTATTCTTGCAGAGCAGGTGCGCTGTATGTGTACGCGGTTGTTTGTGTGGCACGCGGAGACGTTTGCATGCACACGCACCCGGGCGTAATTGTAAAATTATTGAACCATTATATGCCAGTGCACCTGTGCGCGTGTGTGACTCGTGTGTATCGGTGCACACCGATGTGTGTTGTGAGTGGGGTCTCGCTAGGCATGGATGCGCATGTGCAGGGGGCGTGTGTGCTCATGCCCATGTGTCATGCGTTACGTGCGCACATGTGTTCATACAAGCATGTAATTCAGTGGTTCATCAGCATCGCCCGCTGTGCAACCATCATTAGATGTAATATGCGTACTATGATGCTTGCCCCCCCCCCTCCACCGTTCACCCTCGCCCATCCAATACAAGTCTGTTCGCCTTTTGCACGTCGAGTTCCTGCAGGTTTCATGTGCGTTTTTTTCTTTGTCTTCTTTCAATCGTGCATTCTGGTTACGTGACCCCCCATTAGGACTTTACTGCAGTACTAGTTTTAACAAGCTATATGTGCGGCACAATATGTATTAGTTCATTATTGCCTCCTCCTAGACGATGGCTTGTTAAGGCTAATATCCATGCTTATGGCGCGGTATTGCTATCGCTCACTTCATTATGAGGGGAGCTGAAAGGCTACTTATTGTTATGCCTTGGGAAATATTAAGTCCGTACATTCGAATTTCCGAGAACACTTCAACATTTTTTCGAAATTTGGCAAACCCTGAAACTAATCGCCACTAAAACCTGCCACTGAGCTTGCCAATGCATTAAAGTCTTTTTTTTGGGGGGGGGGGGGGGGGGGGGAAAGATCACCCATGAAACACCTTCGCTCGGGAGAATTTCATGTAAAAAAAAGTAAATGACGTTAGGCTGAATCCGAGCGCAATTAGCGAGTGTCGCATTAGTGCTCGTGGGTTATAAGCTCGCACGTATAACAACTGCGTCTCTTTGCCTGTGCATATCGTGTTGCGGTGTAACATTAGTGCAGTGAAATCCCCTAGCAAAATGGAGGCTTTCGTAAACGACTGCCTTGCCAGCGTCTGACTTAAGCAGGAGTGACAAGCACCTGGTCACTTTCAACTAAAACGGCATTCAGTCGATGCTTGCATTACACAAGATTGCCAACAGCATGGTTTCTCCCTATCACATTCAACAACGTTGATCTTATCCACCATGAATCCGTCAATCCGCTTGGCATGATCATTTTCTCGGACGCGTCATGGAACGGCTACATTACTAATCGGGTGAAAGAGATATCGAAGACGTTTCATTTCTTTTTCCTTGAAAAAATCCCCTCTGCAGTTACTACAGCAGTCCAAAGCACAAAGTCAGAGTGCAGCCACCCTAACTCTGCTCGGGAGCATCCAACGTGAAGCAGTGTGGCTGATCAATGCCCAAGTGCTCACTGATTCACTCCAATCGCTCTCTCGCCATTCGGTCACTTCCTTGTCGCAATTTCATTGCCGCTACCATGGTCATTGTTCTCATTAACTTCACGCCTTGATGGCTCCGCCAATGTCAAGGACTCGTTTTGCTTGAGTGGCTCTCTCTCTCCTCGTTCACAGTGTGCTCATCTACTCTGTCGCAGGGTACGACACATCTCTTACTTTTTCATTTCTCGCGTTGTTCGATTTTAAACTAAACAATTTTTTATGTACCCAGGTAAGGCCCACTGAGCTGTGTAGCTCTTTTCAGAAGCGACCTGGCCACAAATGATAGCCCAATGAAGTGGCTTTGTCACCTGTACATTTCTAGCAGCCAAATTCTCTAAACGCATGTTTCTAAATGTGGAGGGAAATACCGCAGGACCCGGAGGGAAATCCACACGACCACGGGGAGAACACGCAAACTCCAAATGTACAGGCGCCCGGCTTGGGATTGAACCCACGACTTCCTGTATACCAGGCGAGGTAGTTTTCATCTCGCCACCGTGGCGCCCCTTTGGAATTTTGGGATTGCTTCCCATCCTCTCTTTTCCCAAGTTTCTACTACCTTGCTCAATTCAACTGAACACGCTTGCTATTTTCTGTCCTACTTCCATTTGTGCTCTCAGTTGCTGGTCGCTTTGCATTGTAGAACTTCCTTTATGCTTGCGCTGCTCAGCAATTGCAATAAAACGTCAAACTAAATTTGCAAACTGTAAGAGCGGCAACAGCAGACTCTTAAGAGGAAGTCATTATTATTATTAACGTCAGTACCAATACTAGGCTATTGGCTCATTGGTTCACAATATTTATATCTTCTACCAATGTTATGGCTTGCTTACGGCGATGACCACTTGGGTTTATGGACTGGTGTACTAATGCAGTGTGGTATAGTTGTTTTAAAGTGTATCCTTTAGTAATCTGGAATAATAGAATTTGTCTAGGGCTTACAGAGCCTGTCCGTGTGATACTGCATTGGCATTAACAACTCAAACTTCCCCTCTGGACATTCCTTGTGAGACGGTTCAGTGGCGAAGATCACTGTAGTCCTATTGCTCGAGCGCTGGAGGTGTTGTCATTGGAATATTTAATATTTTATTTTTTAATAACAATCTTTGGGTACAAACTAACGGCAGTCATTGCCGTCATTTTCACCATGTGTTATCAGTCCAGTAGCTCCCCAGTATTCCATTAGAGTGAATGTGGTGTCTGATTGTCTCTGGGACTGAGGTGTAAGTAATAAATTGCAAGTTAATACGGGAGTCACAGAGATTGATTATCGTTCTGGTGAGATGGGTTATTAAAAGCTTGCACAGGCCATGCGACCAGATGGCAGACAGTTGCAATTAGATTGGTAAAGAGCTGTTCAGAGTAATGCGTGGACAGGTTGCCTAATTTTGCACACTCGGGTCCCAGGCAGCCATTCATCTGCCCAATAGTGGCCTCCTCACCTGTTTTGTATGCAGCGCGCCAGAACGCGCGCGAACATCAAGGGTCTGAGACCGCAGAATTACACATAAAACATATGCTGTTGCCCGACCCGATTTAAACATTGCTATTTTTAACAACCGTTAGAAAAACTATGTTTGATGTAAATCAGGCGGCGTGGTAAGGTCTCGCGGTAGGCTCGTTCGCAGCTTGTTGCAGAGGTTTGCGGTTCAAGCCCAGCGGCCGGCCTGGTTAATACTGCGGAAGCAGGGGGGGCATTAAAATACGTGCCGTACGCTTCACGGTGGGGCGTTAAAGATCGCTGACGTCATTCTCGAGAGGAGGCATTTGTGTTTTTGGCATATTTGAAGATTAATCGACAAATTACTCCGTCGTAAAATGCATGGCAATCATTGCCCACTTACTTGTAGCTACATGGCAGCACCCTCCTAAATACGAGTCATGAGACTCGGTGAGGCTTTCCTGGGTAAGCAAGCGTCGCAATAATAAGGGCTGCCTTACTCTACAAATACCAAAGAATTGATAGTTGATGAAAGCACAGTCGCACAAATGTAAGTTAGACTTCAAAGATGAAAGCGATACGATGAAAATTGCGTGGAAATTGTTTATTGCATCCCATGAAAAAGACGTAATGTTATACAAATTACAGGCGAGGGCAGCTGCCTTCATTACATTAAGCACATTGAATTAAATAAACGTAAACATGACAAAATATATTTGTCAGAGATTTACAAATGAAGGTTCACGTTTCATTTTCATTATTTTACCCTGCTTGGCCTGCTTTTTGGACGGCAGTTGAAATGATAGGCAACCTTCTTAAGTCACCCGGCCTCTATCCACTCGGGAGTACAAATAAACGAATACTTCCACCTCTTCCGAGTCGACTGGCGAGCGTGGAAGAGTAGGCCAAAGTACAAACTAGAGGGGGGGGCCTCTCTTGGAGCTCTCCTGAGCTCCCTTGAGCGGATACTGTGAGAACCAAATGATTGGACTGCCTTCTGCGTCTCCTCAAGGATGCCTATCTTGACTGAGTCATCTTCAGACCCCCACCTGGCGCATGTGCTCTTCATAGCTGTTGAAGCAGTTGCACATCACTGATGCAAAGATCTGTCCTCTATAAGGCGTTGTGTGCGGAGACCTCTCGTAGCGTGTGCCATCACTGGACTGGATATTAATTGTAACAACGATAATAGTTGACGTACGTTTGTCAATGCACGTCGTGTTAGCTATGGCGGTTGTTTGTTTGACCATACTTCGGCATCCTGGTCAGAGCGAGTGGGCAAAGGACTGGATACAAATAAGGGTAACATATGAGTCCTCTTTCAATGGAAGCAGTGCTTTTTATAAAGGCGGCTAAGCAGACGTTTCTCTGTTTAGGTTGTACGAGTTAATCGTTTTGGAGACGTACAGAGCAACGATTCCTCTCCGTTGGGTTGGATAGTCCCTGTATATGATACACAGGAACTCTCCCAGGGCATGCTTGTACCTTAATTTCTTATTTGCATCAGGAACACCATGTCCCCAGACGTGATTTACTCTGCTGGAACAATGTAATGCTGGTACAAAATTGCGGGGTGCATGTTATGGCCACTCGCAATGTCAGACAACAAACCAGTGCAAACGTTTGAGTGACAGTGATCTTAAGAGCAACTTGTGCGACCTTGATAGATTGGAGTAGAAACATAATTATATGTTAACGGTATTAGTTCCACGAGAATCGGAAAAAGGGTGTTTAATAGCAATTGAGAATGAGAATGAAACAATAATTTTTTAAGGTGCAGAATTTCCCATATTGCCATCTCAATCCATAAACTGCAGCAATCGTGTGTTACGTTTCTAAACGATTCCGTTTTCAGCGTATACGCGTTTTGCAATTCCTGTAAAATTCTTAATGACTAAAACTATAAAAAAAAAACTGGGCAGATATGTTTAATGACAAGCTGTAATTAATTTGCAGGTTATTTTGCAGTTATGTGCATATAAATTAACTTTGTTTATAACAAGCCTATTAAAAAAATTGATTTAAAATGTAATCAAAGTCTGGAATATTTAGAGATTATCAATGTTCTTTTTCCCCCATTTTATTTCTGTTGAGAAATAATAAGAGAGAAACTTTCTTGTGACAACTTTAATGTTCATTCTTTAGCATGGTCGTTAGTTATAATGGCTGACAAGATTGTTGTCCATAAAGTAAGAAAATATTTGGTCTCTGCCATAACATGTGGATGAAATAATGTGTTTCATAAAGTACCTCTCAATCTGTGCATTTATTTGTAAATTGCAACGTAATTAATATTTTTAAAATATTTTATTTTGACTTTGAGTCTGAATATAACTACCAAGATTATGAAAATGTGTTTTAATAATAATGCGTTATTGGCATGCAAACTGTGATGCTTAATGGGATACATTTTCAAGCAGATATGATTTACATAATATTCTGAGCATATATGGGAGTAAGAATTCCCAGCAAACATTCGTGGAAAGATTGATCAATGGGGGAGTCCCTCATGCAAACCTCAAGTTAACATTGCACGCTTAAAATTAAAGAAGGGATTGAGGGAAATATGAATGGGACTTGAAGTGGACATGTTCCTTTAGGGTAATCCAATTTAAATTTTGCCAAGGTCCTTTTCTTAGAGTATTTTAATAGCAGAATTAAAATCCCATAGGCTTATTACATTTACAATTCAATCTGTAACATTAGCTGCAATAAATATAATGGTCTTCCATTTCATTAGATTGAAGTTTAATTGAATACGATTTTAAGTCAAACTATTTTCACTATTTTAATTTGGAAAATAAACAGATATTGTGGTTGTATGGGTAAGAATATTATGAAATATTATTTGATAACGCGAATTTTTTTTCATGCGAAAACCATGCCCTCACGGTACATTTAAATAATAAAAAGAGATGTTTCATGTAAGATCACAAAGTAAAGGATGAGTTTAAGATAGCACTTTAAAACGTCAGCGATTGGTATTTTACATCACTCGCGTATTTCTTCAGAAGACTAATTAAATCCCCATTTTATTCCGTGATAGTGCCACTTCTGTAGGCAACCTGAAATTCCACGCCTCACTAGCTCCTTAGTGATTGCATGATAGAATAAGAGAGTTGGCCAGTGGAGGGGAAAAAAGGCGAAATCAGCAGATTGTAAATTAATGTCTGTTTTCTAGGTCGATGAGGCAGAGGGAAAACCTTGTCGATTTCTTCCCGTTGATCTAGAAAATGGATGATATTTCTTTTCTTGAATGCACGATTGCATGGCCTCCTTTGGGGAATGCTGGAGCAACTCACAAATTTAGAATTTAGTTTTTTTTATGTCAGCAGAATTCAGATAATGTTACATTTGATTTGCTGCTTTGCTACGAGCGTGATAATCTATTGATGAGCTCGGTAACCATGCAAAGTCCTATTTATGAATGCGTGGTTTGTTCGTGAATGCATAGTATAAACAATTAACTTGTTTTTACCACCTTAAAACACAAAATGATCACACGATTATAGAGTTTTCAATAAACAAATGGCTGAACAGTGAAATTATCTATGGAAATGAAACAGACAAATGGAACATACCAAACATTCCAGTCCTCGATGAAATGTGGATTACTATTCTGTGCACATATACAGAATATAAGCCTACAATCGTATCACTCTGAATGCATTCATTTTCTCTAGATCAGGGAACCTAAGCACGGTTTGAACCTGGATAGGATATAAATGTGTAACCATGATGCACAGCAAAATAAATAGAAAATAAATTCTTAACATATTTCTTACACAACCCATTAGCTACGGAGTCTTTTGGCAGTGAATACATTCAGCAGACAAGCAAATTCTGGAATGGTTTTGACACACGCCGTCTCATCAGTAGAGTCAGGCTTGCTTGAATCAACGCTGATGAACTGCCGATTTTACAGGCAAGGACCCCTTTACCCCCATTATGCTATGGGGTCCTAGTTGGACACAAAATCATATAATTCATGACTCAAAATAATAATTAGCGAAGCAATGTCAATTGTCTCCTTTCAAGGCGACATAGTGTCTGTGTATATGTTTTATTGTTTACACAACAAGTTGTTTTCGGCTACGGCGGAGCTACGTGATGGGCAGCCGAGGGCAGGGCAGCAACATCCATTGTTGCACTGTACTTCTATGCGTCTGCTTATACGCTTCCTGCATTTTCTTCCACGCTGGCAATGCGTACTGGGAGAGGTGGGAGCACCTACGCTTTACCCCGCCGCGCGCGACCTGCCGAAAGACGAACTGCGGTGTGCCCATTTGTACTGCTGGGCATGTTCTCCCTGTAGGGTCACGTGGATTTTTCTCTGGGTCCTCCGGGGTTTTCCCTCCACGTTTAGAAGCACGAACATTTGTCTGATATAAATTTCCACGTGATAAGCCACTTCGTTGAGCTATCAATTGTGGCCAGGTCGCTTCTGAAAAAAAGCTACATAGCTCAGTGGGCCTTATCTGGTAAAATAAAAAATGTTTATAGTGTAGTTTTAAAAGGGGCATACATTTACATAGAGTATATATATACACACACAGTGTATAGACACCCTTTTTTGTAGCATTGAAGTTAACGCTTTGTAACATCCTGCAGTGAAGATGAACGTCGGTTAACTCCCATCGGCATTTGCAACAACGTGACGAGCTATTGTATCAGACAGGCCTACTCAACAACGAGAATGGGTATCAATGGATCTGTTCCATTTGCGCAAAAACGTGGGTATCCCCCCCACCACCACCACCAGCCCCACCACCCCCACCACCACCACCACCCCCACCACCACCCCCACCACCACCCCCACCACCACCACCACCCCCACCCCCACCATCACCCCCACCACCCCCACCACCACCACCACCCCCACCACCACCACCACCACCCCCACCACCACCCCCACCACCACCCCCACCATCACCCCCACCACCCCCACCACCACCACCCCCACCACCCCCACCACCACCCCCACCACCACCCCCACCATCACCCCCACCACCACCACCGCTTTCGACTTTTCTGGGATGACACGGAGACCAGAGATAACTGCCTCTGACTTAGTGCGGCGAATCTGGAGGGCTGGGTTGGCACCTGCTGTGTGCCGTGCGTGATTTTGCAGGGGGGGGGGGGAGCAAAGCTTCACATTTAAAGGTTTCAGAGCATTGAAGCTGCCCTCTGAAAAAGTGCAAATAAATAAATACATCAACGCACGTGCCTATGTGGAACGGCTTCTTGATTCTTTCGGTAAAGTCACGTAGAATGGAAATAATAAAATAATAAAAATTTTACATAATAAAATAATGGAATAATAAAATAATAAAAATAAAACATTATACAATTTGGAAATAATAAAATAATGTTTTATTTTTCTTATTTTCCTTCTACGTGACTTTACCGAAAGAACCAAGAAGATGAATCCCTGCAGTCACGAAAGCTTTAAGTCGAAATATGTGGAACGTCTTTCCCCACCGTACTTAGTCGACCGCGCTAGTCGGAGGTGACATTCTAAATGAGCGTCTGTACTTCATTGCTTTCAAATATTGGAATAAGCAAAGGGCCGCAATTATTTACGCATCAAAAGCTCTTTATTTGTGTAAGTCACATGTTACAGTTGTTATGTTTCCTTATTTCTGCGTAGGGCTTTCGCGGTTGGGCTGCACCGCTCTCCGGCGTGTTTGTGGCTTGTGCCATCTCTGGCACGATGTCTGACGTTTCACTGCACATGCTGGGAGCTTGATTGGGAAATGAATTGATTCTTTCTTTACTCTTTAGTTCTTTCGGTAAAGTCACGTAGGTCTAAAATAAAACAAAGGAAATCACGACGTTTCGGGCGCAACACAAGCGTCCGTCATCAGGTGGGAAAGCATGGTCTGCTGTTGATGCAGACTGTTCTAAAAGGTTAAAACAGTCTGGATTCCTGCAGTGACGAAAGCTTCAAATCAAGATTGATTCTTTCTTAGCAATATATATTTGTTAGTATATGGGTATTTGTTAACTTTTCACGAATGTTAATATTGCATTGTTTACATATCGCTGCACTTTAGTATGTCGTGTCTTATGCTGTGGTTATATTGCATCTGTATTGTCCCAAAGGTTACGTGTAGAGAGGAATCTCACAATATTTGAAGCCCGACTTTTCGGGTAAACGCTCATCCATAGCTGAAGAAGATGATGTTATTATGTCTGCAGACAACACACCAAAGCTCATGAATTCCTGTTTACTATAATAAGCACGGGCAAAGAGAGAGCAATGATGGCCGAAATCAATGTTAAAGTTTCCTCCAGCTATAACTCAAAGGACATGCTTTCCTGTGGAGTTTTTTGTATGTTTTACAGTGTCATGTCTGGGGATAAAGCCACACTGTCGTGAAATTAATTGCAATGCCGCAGTAGCCACACAGGAAGGACCTTGTGTTGTAAATGAAATAATCTTTGTGGAACACCTGATTTCTGATGTTTGCCAAAATTTCCACCAACTTTGCTTTGGGGCATATGCCTTCGATGAGCACATGCATCACTGTGTTGGTACATTATGAACCATCAACTCCAGGCAATAGTTCGATCTCAAGCATGCGTTTGTTCACATGTCAAAATAAAACGCAATGAAACTTAATATCGGCTTCATTTGTAGACGTATAATTGTTCTTGTTAAATAAGGACACCGTTAAATATTCTTCTGTAAGACAAGAGCAAAAACTTGGTTTTGTTGAATGGCTTATTAACTACAGCTGTAATTCAGAATTAAATATATTGCTTTTTTACAACAACAAAAAGCATAATTAATTCGTAAATGGATTTATTCAAGTAATACATTTTCATTCGAAGCCACCATATTAAAAAAAAAACATTGTGGGCATATTTGTATGGATCATAGCGTTTCGTTTGCAAAACGAATGCAAATAATTTGGCAAGCTCTGTAGCAGTTTGGAGGGAGAAAATAGCAATATGCTCTGCAGGCTGACATCGTGAATTGGTAGGTTGGCAGTTAACGAGCAAGCACATCTATTATGTGTCATTTTGGAACTGCTACAGTGCTGTCGGTAACAAAAAAAAAGACAAAATGTGCTCAATTTATTTCCATACTCCCATCAGAATTTCTTTTTAACCTAATGGTATAGTCAAGAATAATAAGCAAGCAGTTTGTGCTGAAACATTACTAGCAGATTGATGATTGGTTTGCTAGACATTCGTCTACCAAGGGAAATAATAAACTGTTAGAGGCCTTGTCTTTGTCTGACTTTTGAATAACCCATTTCCCTTAACATGTTTTGCTTAATACTCTTATTAAGCTAACATTTCCCATTTTTTATTTCAACATGTATGGCCAGTCTCATTCAATCTCATTGGTACACTATTCACTCCTGTGCCTCCTTCAACCATAATGATATATTTTTCATTCCCTTAATTATTTATCTTCTCTCATGTTCAATGTAAAGCTCTATAAAGCTTCAATTAATACGGCCATATTTTAACCAAGCAAGCTGCAATGGTGTCCTGCTCAGTTCATGGAACTATTAAACCTGGGACAATTCGTGGAACAAGTTGATTAATAGGCTACTAATTATTATCAACCACTGTTTTTTGCGGTCAATTACTCTGATCCCTTAGAAAAACGGGGACCACTCCCCCACATCCTCCCTCTCGAAGGCAGGAAACCCCTACAAGCCCACATTTAATGTGAAGCAGCTTCTCGTACTGATGATGTCACCATGTCCTGCCCATCACCTACTTGTCCAGCGGCACGCGTGGCAACAAAGGTGGATTATCCTGTTATCTAGTTCGTTGAGTAATCGAGCCGATAATCGATAGAGTCATTGATTTCTTAAATCATCGTATATCCCATTTCGAGAAGTAATAGTTGTTTTCATGATCATGCGCTATTATGGATCTGACGATTTCAGCATTTATTATGTTCTATGTATGCAGAGATAGAGGGTTACTACGTTTTGATCTATTCAAGTATGTATTGTGAAAGTAAGATATTATATGCATTGTTGCATACTTCTGGGATCGCGTTTTGCATTTTCAAAATTGCAAACATCACATTCTGATATTTCATTTTGAAATTAGTTTTCAACGAAGAGGACATATTTAGAGCACACATCATGATGTAGCACAAAACTACCAGTCCTTCAAAAGCAATTTTTAAAGACAATTGCTGCAAATCTATTTGAAAGTAATAACTTCAGATTATAGAGCTGTTTTCGGGAGCATTTTTCTTACGTACGTATAATTTGTTCCATTGTAAGACGTAAAAAATTGTATCCAGAGATATGGAATGGAAGCCCATTGTTTATGAAAAAATACGGAAAAAGTTTCTGTATGTTAAAAAAGTACATGTATATGGTATGTATTGTATACATTTGTCATTCTTGCATGCTTCAATACGTTGAGGAGGAAAATGCCAAG